>NC_050466.1:41640812-42293312 GCF_903995425.1 Onychomys torridus
GGCCTGGTGGGTGAGAGAGATTTGTCCTGACTCTGGGCCAGGTAGGAAAACTCTAACTACACATGAGCATGGTAGATCTTTCCATTTTTGACATCTTCAATTTCTTTTTTCAGGGACTTAAATTTCTTGTCATATAGGTCCTTCACATGCTTAGTTAGAGTAACCCCAAGGTATTTTATATCATTTATGGCTATTGTAATGGGTGATGGATCTCTGATTTCCTTCTCAGCCTGTTTGTCTATTGTATATAGGAGGGCTACTGATTTTTTTTGAGTTTATCTTGTATCCTGCTATGTTGCTGAAGGTTTTTATTAGCTGTATCAGTTCCTTGGTTGAATTTTTGGGCTCACTCATGTATACTATCATGTCATCTGCAAATAGGGAGAGCTTGACTTCTTCCTTTCCAATTTGTATCCCCTTAATCTCTTTATATTGTCTTATAGCTCTGTCTAGAACTTCAGGTACTATATTGAATAAGTATGGGGAGAGGGGACAGCCTTGCCTTGTTCCTGATTTTAGTGGTATTGCTTTGAGTTTCTCTCCATTTAGTTTGATGTTGGCTGTTGCCTTGCTGTAGATTGCCTTTATTATGTTTAGCTATGTTCCCTGTATTCCTGATTGCTCCAAGACCTTTATCATGAAGGGGTGTTGGATTTTGTCAAATGCCTTTTCTGTGTCTAGTATGATCATGTGGTTTTTTTCTTTGAGTTTGTTTATATGCTGTATTACATTGACGGACTTTCATATGTTGAACCTCCCTTGCATCCCTGGGATGAAGCCTACTTGATCATGGTGGATAATTGTTTTGATGTGTTCTTGGAGTCTGTTTGCCAGTATTTTATTGAGTATTTTTGCATCAATGTTCATGAGGGTAATCAGTCTTTAGTTTTCTTTCTTTGTTGCATCTTTGTTTGGTTTAGGAATCATGGTAAATGTAGCCTCATAGAAGGAGTTTGGTAATATTCCTTCTGCTTCTATTGTGTGGATCAATTTACAGAGTATTGGTATTAAGTCTTCTTTGAAGATCTGGTAGAATTCTGCACTGAAACCATGTGGTCCTGGGCTTTCTTTGGTTGGGAGACTTTTAATGACTGATTCTATTTCCTTTGGGCTTATTGGACTACTTAAATGGTTGAATCTGGTCTTGATTAAACTTAAGTATGTGGTATCTATCTAGAAAATTATCCATTTCCTTTAGATTTTCCAGTTTTTTGTAATAGAGCTTTTTGAAGTATGGCCTGATAATTCTCTGGATTTCCTTATTGTCTTTTGTTGTGCCCCCCTTTTCATTTCTGATTTTGGTAATTTTGTTGCTCTCTCTCTCTGTCTTTTGGTTAGTTTGGATAAGGGTTTGTCAATCTTGTTGATTTTCTCAAAGAACCAACTCTTTGTTTCATTAATTTTTGTATTGTTCTCTCTATTTTATTGATTTCAGCTCTCAGTTTGATAATTTCATGGCATCTATTCTTCCTGGGAGACTTTGCTTCTTCTTGTTCTAGAGCTTTCAGGTGTGCTGTTAAGTCACTAGTGTGAGATTTCTCCAACTTCCTAATGTGGGCATTTAGAGCTTTGTATTTCCCTCTTAGTACAGCTTTCATAGTTTCCCATAAGTTTGGGTATGTGGTGTAGTCATTTTCATGGATCTCTAGGAAGTCTTTAATTTCTTTCTTTATTTCTTCCTTAACCCATTGATGCATTATCCAGTTTCCATGAGATTGTAGGATTTTGGTAGTTTGTTGTTGTTGTTGTTGTTGTTGATATCTAACTAAACCATGGTGGTCTGATAGAACACAGGAGGTTATTCCAATTATTTTGTATCTGTTGAGATTTGCTTTGTGGACAAGTATGTGGTCAATTTAGAGAAGGTTCCATGGTGTGCTGAGAAGAAGGTATATTCTTTTTTGTTCAGGTGGAATGTTCTGTAGATATTGATTAAGTCCATTTGAGCCATAACATCAGTTAAGACCATTATTTCTCTGTTAAGTTTCAATTTGGCCGATCTGTCCAGAGTAGAAAGTGGGGTGTTGAAGTCTCCCACTATTAATGTGTGCAGTTTTATATGTGATTTAAGCTTTAATAATGTTTCTCTTACATATGTGGATTCCCTTGTATTTGGGCCATAAATGTTCAGCATTGAGAGTTCATCTTGGTAGATCTTTTCTGCGATGAGTATGTAGTGTCCTTCATCATCTCTTTTGATTGATTTTAGTTTGAAGTATATTTTGTTGGATATTAGGATGGCTACACCAGCTTGCTTCTTAAGACCATTTGATTAGAAAGTCTTTTCCCAGCCTTTTATTCTTAGAATGTGTCTATCTTTGAATTTGAGGTGTGTTTCTTGTATGCAGCAGAAAGATGGGTCCTGTTTTCATATCCATTCTGCTAGTCTGTGGCTTTTTATAGGTGAAATAAGTCCATTGATATTAAGGGATATTAATGACCATTGATTGTTAATTCCTGTTATTATTTTTATTTTTTGGTGGTAGTGTCTCTGTACTTCTCTTCTTTGGGCTTTACTGCTGTGGTGTTATCTATTGCCTGTGTTTTCATGGGTGTATGTGACTTCCTTAGGTTGGAATTTTCCTTCTAGTGCTTTCTGTAAGGCTGGGTCTATGAATAAGTATTGTTTGATTCTGGTTTTGTCTTGAAACGTCTTGTTCACTTCATCTATGATGATTGAAAGTTTTGCTGGGTATATTAGTCTAAGCTGGCATCCATGGTCTCTTAGTGTCTGTATTATATCTATCCAGGTCCTTCTAGCTTTCAAAGTCTCCATTGGCAAATTGGGTGTTATTCTGATGGGTTTAACTTTATACGTTACTTGGCCCTTTTGCCTTTGCTGCTCTTAATATTCTTTCTTTTTTCTGTATGTTTAGTTGTTTAAATATTATGTGGCAAGGGGACTTTTGGGGGGGTCTAGTCTGTTTGGTGTTCTATAGGCTTCTTGTATCTTCATAGGCATGTCCTTCTTTAGGTTGGGAAAGTTTTCTTCTATGATCTTGTTTAATATATTTTCTGTGCCTTTGAGTTGGTATTCTTCTCCTTCCTCTCTCCTTATTTTTCATAGATTTGGTCTTTTCATGGTGTCCCAATTTTCTTGGACATTTTGGGTCATGTCTTTGTTGGCTTTAGTGTTTTCTTTGACTGATGAATCTATTTCTTCTAACGTATCTTCAACACCAGAGATCCTCTCTTCCATCTCTTGCATCTGAAGTCCCTGTTGTTTACTCAGATTTGCTACTGTCTTCTTCTGCTAGTGTCTTCTTCATTTTTTCTATTTCCCTCTTCAGGTTTTGGACTGATTCCCTTGTCTGTTTCATTGGTTTTTCATGATTTTCTTTCAGGGACTTATTGTTTTCTTCTGCTTCAATTGTCCTTTCCTCTAGTTTTTTTATAGTGTTCTTCCCATTTTTTGTTTGTCTGTTCCTCCACTTCCTTTTTGATTTCTTCTATATAAGGCTCTAGCCTCTTCATGATGTTACTTATAAGGTTGTTTTCTTCTGCTTCTTCCATTCTGTGATGTTCAGGTTTAGCTGTTGGAGAAGGGCTAGGTTCTGGTGATACTGTATTGCTCTTTATTTTGTTGTATGTACTTCTGCCTTGGTGTCTGCCCATCTCCTAGTGGATTAGTTCTTGGTCTATCAGTGTACTTGGTCCAGACAGAGCTGACAGATTTAGGGAGCCTCTCTCTAGTCCAGATGGAAGCTCTGGGCTGGATGGGAGTGCTGGCCAGATAGGAGCTGGGAGGCTGGACTCTGAGTCTCAGGAAGTTCCTTGGGGTCTCCTTATCTTGTCCAGATGGGAGCTCCTCTTGTCCAGATGGGAGTTCCGGGACAGGATGGAAGCTCTGGTCCTGATGGGAGTTCTGGGGCAGATGGTAGCTGGGGGCTCTCTGGTCCAGATGGGAGTTCCAGGGTGGGATGGAATGCTGGACGCATGTTTCTAAGTCTCCAGAAGTGGCTGGGGTCTCCAGCAGATGGGTGTGGGGGCAAAGCAGATGGGTGGGGGGCAAGGCATTGAGGTTTTAGTGTCCACTGGAGGGTCTCTCTGGTCCAGATGGGAGTTCCAGGGTGGATGCGAGCTAGGGGCTGGTCTCTGAGTCACAGGAAGTGGCTGGGGTCTTGAGCAAATGGGTGTGGGCACAGGGTGTGGTGACTGCAGGGTCTGCCTGCAGTCTTGGAAAAGGGGAGCCTTCCTGCAGGGCCCGCCTAATGGCCAGAAACTGGGGGCAAGATGGGCAGGCCCTCCTGGGTTGGCTGGTGCCCAGGGATGGGACCCAGAGGTGGTTGTCTCTCTGACTATAACCCCAGGGACTCACCTCTGCTCCAGATGGGAGTTCCCAAGATTGATTCTATTTTTATTTGGCAAAACTAAAAAATATTCTTTATATATCCTGTATTTGTGAGTCTAACCTTTCATATCTAATTTACCTTTTATCATAACCAAGGAAAACTATAATTATAACCATCTAGTCTTCAAGTACATCAAAGTCCCCAGTTGAGCATAATAGTATCTAACTAAACAGGAAGTACATTGAAAGCAACTTCCAAAATTCTAGAAATGACAGAGACATCTGGCTTCCTGGACAGTCATGTAAAATTCCTCTGTAACATTGGGGCATATGACTTTCTCTCATATGACTTTAGCTTGTGCCAAGCTGACATAAAGCTCTCTAGCACACTATAAATATAAAAATGTAAATTTTAAATATTTGTATATATAATATTATTTCTAAAATCCAATCCTAATTTTGAAGGAAAGAGCTAGATAGTTTAAAATAAAGTATGAAATAAAGGCATAATTCACAAAAGAGTAAGTGCATAATGGGAAAGTATAATAGTCAAATTCAATACTATTCCCTAAAATGCAGTTTAACAACAAAGTATAATATTCTTCTCTATGATAAACGAGTATTAAAGGAATGATAATATCTATATTATTGGGCTTATAATTATTCTAATTTCTTTTCTGTTGAATATTGTATGGATTGGAAAATAGTGGGGTTAGTAATATAGGTCTTTTGTACTGTGCCTGCCTAGCTAGTGTGAGGTTTGAAATTTTATCCACATGTCTAAATCATAGGTGGCAAGATATTAATGATATGGAAAATAAGCAATTCTTAAGTAAAAACTGAGCTTTAAGTTTAACTCATAAAAGTTCACACAAAAGTTTAATATTATATTAAAAGGACTGGAAAGATGGCTTAGCAGTTCATTACAGTGGCTGCATTTTCAAAAGAACTGGGTTCAACTCCTCAGTCCTACATTGTGCCTTGCAACTATCTTTAATCCCAGTTCCAGAGAATCCAATGCCCTCTACTTGCCTTTGTTTGATCTTCATGCATATGGTTTACAGGCACACAGGCAGACAAATATTCACATACAACATAAAAATAAATAAGGTCTAAAATATAAAAACAAACATATTATATCCCAATTGATTTTTTTGTGATGTTTCTATTTCCTCTGCTGTGAATTTTTTTTCCCAGTTGTAATGACTCCTCTACTGATACACACTCTCATGTATAAATTGTTTCTTTTCAGAAGGCAAAAGAAAATGTAAAAGAACACTTATGGGATAATCCTATTTAGTGACAGAAAGCATGTACAGAGAGATTTTTGACAAGGAATAAGGAAGAAGACATTGTACAAGAATGAAATTCTAAATGTTTGTACATTTTTGTATTTATAATTACAGTTGTTCTTTTGGATAATCTGTATTTTATTTACTAGTCCTTAGTTTCTTGTAAAATAAATTAAAATATAAAAACCACATAGAAAAATAAATTAAATAGTCAAAGAAAAATTAGGTAACTCACTGTTAAATAGGATATGTATATGGCTTATGAATATGTGCCTAAATTACCTGTTAGTACAAAAGTAATTAAGAACATTCCAGTGAGATACTATTCAACAATAAAATTGACTATATCCTCAGTTCTGACAGAGTTTTATTTTATTTTATAATACATGAGTGTATACTACAAATTGTGTGTGTGTGTGTGTGTGTGTGTATGTGTGTGTGTGTGTGTGTGTGTGTGATTTGTGGGGTGTGTGTTTGTATATGTAAGTGATACATATGTTTATGTGTATGTGTATGTATGTGTGTGGGGGATGGCTGGGTGGGTTTCTCATGTGCTAGTATAGTACACATGAAGTGAAATGGGGAAACTCTAGCATCTTCCTCTATCAATCTCTGCTCTATCCCTTGAACAAGGGTCCCTACTAAAACTAGACCTTGCCATTTCACTGCACTAGCAGCCAGCAGGCCCCATCAATCAGTCCTAGACAGAGGTGAGGTTAAAAGTACATGCAGCCACATTGAGATTTTATTCAGATTCTGGAGATTTTGCACTCAGGTCCTCATGTTTTTACAGCAAATATTCTTCTCTACTGAGATATCTACCTGATTTCTGACAGGATATTCAAATATAGTAGTTTTGTGATCTATGATATAATAAAGGTATGAATATGCTACTGGTTGAACTATAAGCTAGTTATTATCTTTTGGATGTCAACATAACAATAAATCTATGAAAATACATTTGCTTACTATGGTAGATAATCTTGGTAAACTTGAGTACATCTGAAATCGACTATAATTCATGCAACTTGAGCCACCTGTGAGAGATGATTCATGATTGGATATGTGAGGTCAGCAAGCACACCCTAGATGTGGGTGACATTTTCCAAGGGCAGCCTATGTAAAAGGACATGAAAGAAGGATATATATATATATATTCTACATTTTTGTGATTCCAACATAGACTAGAAATCACCTGACATACCCAGTTTTTTAATATTTTTTTTTATAATTTCACTTAATTTTACATATCAGCCATGGGTTCCCCTGTCCTCCCCCCTCCTGCCCCCACCCCTACCTTCCCCCCAACCCACCCCCCATTCCCATCTCCTCCAGGGCAAAGGCTCCCCTAGGGATTCAGCTCAACCTGGTAGACTCAGTCCAGGCAGGTCCAGTTCCCTCCTCCCAAGCTGAGCAAAGTGTCCCTGTATAAGCTCCAGGTTCCAAACATCCAGCTAATGCACTAAGGACAGGTCTGGGTCCCACTGCCTGGGTGCCTTCCAAACAGTTCAATCTATTCAATTGTCTCACTTATCCAGAGGGCCTGATCCAGTTGGGGGGCTCCTCAGCTTTATGAAATTAAAAACTACCAGGTTCTTGGCCTTTCCATTGGAAGACAGTCAGTGCTAGACTAGCTGTATCACAGTCTGTAAGCCATTCCAATAAATATCCATTTCATCAGTTTTGTTCTTTGAGAGAAGCCTCACTAACACACTTACTTACTAACTCCAAAATCTGAATCCTACAAGTATATCTAAAGATACAAGTGGGAAAATGATTATCAATGACCTAACCACAGTGACATCACATTTTCTTTATGTGTGGTCAGCCCTGGTGCTTGGAAAACTCCATGCTGCTACATGCTGCCTCTTGATCACTGGAATGTTCACACAACTGGTTAATTCCTCATTTTCATCATCCAAACTTCTTAATTTTTATGACCTCTTATAGGAGAGATACAAAAATCAGTCTGCCAGAAATTTCTCTTTCTGCACTTAAAAAGAGTCATGAAGATGTTGGAGCAGAGTAAGAATGAGAAAATATTGAAGGGATGAGGTCCAGAGATGTATCTAAAGGTTGAGGTCAGTTGGACCTTATTTTATCACCTGTAATTCCATCTCTTTGCATTATCTCCATGAAGAATAACTTCATTTTTCCTGTTAAAAAGTGACCATAACTTGAGACCATTCTTTGATAATCTATTTCTTTCACATTCAACACAGAGAAAACATCTTGGTTTTATCTTTTATAACTTAACCACTCCTCAGCAGTTGAACTGTTACCAATGTAGTTCAACTTATTACCATTCTCTCCACTCTGTCTGTTTGATTGTGGTTTTGACTTCTGTAAACTTTTTTTCTCAGTATTTGAAAGTGATTCTTTAGATCATAGATCTGATTGTGATGACACTTGCTTGAACTATTTCAGGGATGCTCAATCAAAAACACAGAGAAACTCAAGGTCCTTAATATAGCTTCTAAGGACCTAATGGGTTGGCTACCCAGCTGCATATCAGATTCCATCTCTAATCTCTCTTCCCTTCCTATCATAATCTATACTTCACAGGCCTCCTTATTCCTGAAATATGCCACCCATACACTTCTGTCCAAGAACAGTTGCATTTGTTCTCACTGTCTGGAAATGCCTTCCTTCATAAATCAGGCTGGCTTATTCCATAATTCCCCTCAGTTTGTTGTTTAACTATTACCCAACAAGGGAAATTTTCCTTAACTGCATGAAGTAAAATACCAGTCTCTTGTCATTCCATATTCTAAGTAGCACATGTCACCATCATCTGTCTTAGAATGAATTTCATGTTTTCATCTTTATCTGTCCTCTCTTTTGCCTAATAAGTAATATGTAAAGGCCAAAGACCTGTGACCCATATATAGTAAGTCCTTAATCATTGAGAAAATAAATATTTCCATTTTTCTTACATATATATGAATAGGTGGATACATCATATGTTTAAGAGAAAAGATTTTATACTAATACATTTACATAAATCATATCTTTGTACTAAAATTAGTTGTAGGCAAATTTTTTCCAATTTTTGTTTATATTTTCCATATTGTCTGTAACAAATGCATTGTTTTAGAAATAATAAGAAACATTGAATCATAATTAGAACCCCATTTGTGCTGCATTTGTAAAGAACAAAAATTATTCTTTCACAAATGCTTTGAATTTTAGCATATGTTATGAAAAAACAGATTCTGCCATAACCTCCTTTTACTAGTTGTTAAAAGAAAACCAGAACTTGGCAATAGTTAAATAGGAAAAAAATGAGATATTTTAGACCTTTATCCAAATGGGTGAAGATATTTCAGTTTAGAATGAAACTCAGTTTTAAATACTGAATACAGACATAGAGATTTATAGCTAAAAGATAAACTGGAAGTGTCTTACTGGATGGAGAATTATTGATATGAAACATTAAAGGTTGGAGAAGTAATGGACAAATAAACCTAAGAATACCCTATAAAAACAGTGTAGGGGTCAAATTTGCTTAGAAGATAACAGGGTTTGAAGATATAGTTGATCACATACTGAAAATGATCAGTTGTAGAGGGAAATGATTTCTATGTTATTCTTGTTATTGCTGAGTGATACACACTCAAGTGGGCAGATACCAGCATCTACATAGACAGTTTAGAAAAATGGACTAGATTTGTTCAAGGTGGCTAATCTTATCATACTCTTATGTCTTATTTATTATCCAGAATCATAGAGTTATTTACAATGTAATAGGAAGCCATAAATGTCACATATATCAATTTTATAATTTTAAAAAACAAATGTTAAGAAATAAAATAATACATATTATCTCATGGCTTAGGAATCATGAGTAGAAATTTTTAGGTTAGTTTACCACACAGACCTTCACAATCCTTATTTCTTCTATTGGGAAAGTATGTTTCTGAAATTCATAAAGTGGTTGGCAGAATTCATTTTCAAAGTTGTAAGACTGACATACAAATATTCTTGCTGACTCTAACCTTGGGACTTCCCTCAGCTGCTGGGCCATCCTTAGATCTTTGCTATATGTTCCTTACAAAAGCATTCTGACTTCAAATCTATCACTTCCTACTTTCTCTTCTATCAAGTTCCTGGATTTATGTTAAGGTCTTTGATCCACTTGGACTTGAGTTTTGTGCATGGCAATAGATATAGATCTATTTGCAGTCCTGTACATGTTGGTATCCAGTTATATCAGCACCATTTTTTGAAGATGCTTTCTTTTTCCATTGTAGTTTTAGCTTCTATGTGAAAAATCAGGTGTTCATAAGTGTGTGGGTTAATGCCTGGGTCTTCAGTTAGATTCCATTGGTCTACGTGTCAGTTTTTATGCCAATAGCAAGCTGTTTTTATTATGATAGCTCTATAGTAGAGCTTGAGGTTAGAGATGGTGATGTCTCCAGAGGTGGCTTTATTATACAGGATTGTTTTTTTTTTTTTTTTTTTGATTTTCCATATAAAGTTGAGTGTTCTTTCCAGATCTGTGAAGAATTGTGTTGGGATTTTAATGGATATTGTATTGAATTTGTATATTTCTTTTGTGAAGATTGCCATTTTTATCATGTTAATCCTACCTATGCATGAGCATGAGAGATCTTCTGATATCTTCTTCAATTTATTTCTTCAGAGACTTAATGTTCTTGTCATACAGGTCTTTCACTTGCTTAGTTAGAGTTACCCCAAGGTATTTTATATTATTTGTGGATATTGTAATGGGTGATGTTTCTCTGATTTGTTTCAAAGCCTGTTTATAATTTGTATATAGGGGGACTACTGATTTTTTTTTTTTAGTTAATCGTGTATCCTGCCACATTACTGAAGGGGTTTTATCAGCTATAGGAGTTCCCTGGTAGAATTTTGGGGTCACTTATGTATACTAGCATATCCTCTGTAAATATTGAAAGTTTGACCTCTAGCTAGGACTTCAAGTACTATATTGAATCAATATGTGGAGAGTTGACAGCCTTGTCTTATTCCTGATTTTAGTGTAATCTCTGGGTTTCTTTCTATTTAATTTGATATTGGCTGTCAGCTTGCTGTAAATTGCCTTTATTATGCTTAGATATGTTCCTTGTATTCCTGTTATCTCAAAGACCTTTATCATTAAGGGGTGTTGAATTATATCAAAGGCTTTGTCAGCATCTACTGAGATGATCATGTGGGTTGTTTTCTTTCAGTTTGTTTATGTGGTGTATTACATTGACAGATTTTCACATGCTGAGTCGTCCTTTCATCACTGGAATTAAGCCTACTTGGTCATGGTGGATAATCTTTTTTTATTATTATTATTATGTGTTTTGATTTTATACATCAGCCATGGGTTCCCCTGTCCTCCCCCCTCCTGCCCCCACCCCCACCTTCCTTCCAGCCCCCCCCCTACATTCCCATGTCCTCCAGGACCAAGACACCCCTGGGGACTCATTTAAACCTGGTGGATTCAGTACAGGCAGGTCCAGTCCCCTCCTTCCAGGCTGAGCATGTGTCGCTGTGAAAGCCCAAGGTTCCATACAGCAAGCTCATGCACCAAGGACAGGTCCCAGTCCCACAGCCTGGGAGCCTCCCAAACAGATCAAGCTATTCAATGGTCTCACTTATCCAGAGGGCCTGATCCAGCTAGGGGCTCCACAGCTGTTGGTTCATAATTCCTGTGCTTCCATTCGATTGGCTATTTGTCCCTATGCTTTTTGCAATCTTGGATTCAACAATTCACGCTCTTGCAGTCCCTCCTCCTTCTCCACAGTTGGACACCTGGAGCTCCACCTGGGGCCTGGCCGAGGATCTCTGCATCCACTTCCATCAGTTATTGGATGAGAGACTGTTAGGATGTTTAGTCATCTGATCACTAGACTAGGTCAGATCAGGCCCTCCCTCGACCACTGCCAGCAGTCTACAGAGGATGTATCATTGTGGATTTCTGGGGACCTCTCGAGCACTCTTCCTATTCCTGTTTTCATGTGGCCTTCATTTATCATGGTCTGTTATTCATGGTGGATAGTCTTTTGATGTTCTTGGAGTTAGTTTGCCATTATTTGACTGAGTATTTTTGCATCAATGTTCATGAGGGAGATTGGTCTGTAGTTCTCTTTCTTTGTTGCACCTTTGTGTGGTTTGGGTATCAGAGTAACTGCAGCCTCATAAAAGGAGTTGATAATGTTCTTTCTGTTTCTGTTGTGTGGAACAAATTGAAGAGTATTGATATTAGCTCTTCTTTGAAAAATATGGTAGAATTCTGAGCTGAAACCATCTGATCCTGGGCTTTTTTTGATTGGGAGACTTTTAATAACTATTTCTATTTCCTTAAGGGTTATTGATCTATTTATATATGCTTTTTTATAATTTTTTCTTTATTACTATGTGTTTTAAATTTTATACATCAGCCATGGGTTCCCCTGTCCTCCCCCCCCCCCCCCCCCCCCCCAGCCACACCCTCCATTCTCATCTCCTCCAGGATCAAGCCACCCCTGGGGATTCATTTAAACCTGGTGGATTCAGTACAGGCAGGTCCTGTCACCTCCTACCAGACTGAGCAAAGTGTCCCTGTGTAAACCCAAGGTTCAAACAGCCAACTCATGCACTAAGGACAGATGCTGGTCCCACAGACTGGATGCCTCCCAAACAGATCAAGCTATTCAATGGTCTCACTTATCCAGAGGGCCTGATCCAGCTGGGGGCTCCACAGCCTTTGGTTCATAATTCATGTGCTGCCATTCGTTTGGCTATTTGTCCCTGTGCTTTTTGCAATCTTGGATTTAACAATTCATGCTCTTGCAGGAGTCTGCAAGAGCATGAATTATTGATCTATTTAAATTGTTTGTCTATTCTTGATTTAACTTTGAAATGTGGTACCTATCCAGAAAATTGTCCATTTCTTTCAGATTTTCGAATTTGTGGAGTACAGGTTTTTGAAGTATGACCTTATTATTCTCTGTATTTCCTTGTTGTCTTTTGTTATATCTCCCTTTTCATTTCTGATTTTATTAATTTTGATTCTCATTTTCTCTCTCTCTCTCTCTCTCTCTCTCTCTCTCTCTCTCTCTCTCTTTTGGTTAGTTTGGATAAAGGCTTATCTATCTTATTGAATTTCTCAAAGAACCAACTTTTTGTTTCATTTCTTCTTTGTATTGTTCTCTTTGTTCCTGTTTTATTGATTTCAGCTCTCAATTTCCTTGTGTCTATTGCTTTGTTTTGTTCTAGATCTTTTGGGTGTGTGGTTAAGTCACTATCATGAGATTTCTCCAACTTCTTTATGTGGCCATTTAGTGCTATGAATTTGCCTCTTAGAACTGCTTTCATAGTGTCCCATAAGTTTGGGTATGTTGTACATTCATTGTCATTAAATTTTAGGAAGTCTTTAGTTTCTTTATTTCTTCCTTGACTGATTGGTGATTCAGTTGAGCATCTTTCAGTTTCCACACAACTATAGTCTCTCTTTAATTTTTATTGTTTTTGAAATCTAACTTTAAGCCATGGTGGTCTGATAAAATAAAGGAGGTTATTCCAATTTTTTTTTGTATCTGTTGAGATTTGCTTTGTGACTGAGTATGTGGTCAATTTTAGAGAAGGTTCCATGGGGTGTTGAGAAGATTTATTTAGGGTGGAATGTTCTGTAGATATCTATTAATTCCATTTGAGTCATAACATCCTTATTTTTCGGTTAAGCTTCAGTCTCCAGATCTGTACATTGGTGAGAGTGGGGTGTTGAATACTCCCACTATTAATGTTTGGGGTTTGATGTATGATTTAAGTTTTAGTAATGTTTCTTTTAAATACATGGGTGCCCTTGTATTTGGGGCATAAATATTCAGAATTGAAACTTCATCTTGGTGGATCTTTGCTGTGATAAGTATGTAATGTCCTTCTTGATCTCTTTTGATTGATTATAGTTTGAAGTCTATTTTGATAGATATTAGGATAGCTACACTAGCTTGCTTCTTAACACCATTTGATTGGAAAGATTTTACCCAGCCTTCTACTCTGAGGTAGTGTCTGTGTTTGAAGCTGAGGTATGTTTCTTATATACAACAGAAGGGTGAATCCTGATTTCATATCCATTCTGTTAGCCTGTGTCTTTTGTATAGGTGAACTGAGTCCATTGATATTAAGTGATTGTTAATTCCTGTTATTTTTTGGTGGTAGTGTGTGTATATTTCCCTTCTTTGAAATTTCCTTTTGTGGTGGTATCTATTGCCTGTGTTTTTGTGAGTGCATCTGACTTCCTTAGGTTGGAGTTTTCCTTCTAGCATTTTCCGTAATGCTGGATTTGTGGAAAGGTATTGTTTAAATCTGGTTTTGACTTGGAATGTGTTGTTCACTCCGTCTATGATGATTGAAAGTTTTGCTGGATATATTAGTCTAGACTTGCATCTGTTGTCTCTTGGTATCTGCATTACATCTGTCAAGGGCCTTCTGGCTTTTACATACATGAGAATTTGGATTTATTCTGATGGGTCTGCCTTTATAAGTCATTTGGCCTTTTTCCATTGCTGCTCTTAATATTCTTTCTTTATACTGTATGTTTAGTTTTTAGTTATTATGTGGCTAGGAGGCTTTTTGTTTGGGGGGCGTCTAGTCTATTTGGCGTTCTATAGGCTTCTTGTACCTTCATACATATTTCCTTCTTTAAGTTGGGAAAGTTTTCTTGCATGATTTTACTGAATATATTTTCTGTGCCTTTCAGTTGGTATTCTTTTCCTTCTTCTATCCCTATTTTTCTTAGGTTTGCCCTTTTTATGATGTCACAGATTTCCTGGACATTTTGTGTTATTACTTTTTTGGCTTTGGTGTTTTCTTTGACTGATGAATCTGTTTCCTTTATTGTATCCTCTTTCCCAGGGATTCTCTCTTCCATCTCTTGTATTCTGTTGGTTATGCTTGCAATCTGTAGTTCCTGTTCATTTACTTGAATTTTCTATTTCTAGCATTCCATCGGTTTGTGTCTTCTTCATTGTTTCTATGCCAATTTTCAGTTCTTGAATTGTTTCCTTTAAATGTTTAATTGTTTTTTCATGATTTTCATGGCTTTCTTTAAGGGATTTATTAATTTTTCATTTTTCCCTCAATTTCTTTATGGGATTTTTTCATTTCCTCTTTAAAGAGCTCTATCATCTTCATAAAGTTTTGGGGTTTTTTTTGTTTGTTTTTTGTTTTGTTTTTTGTTTTTTGTTTTTTTTGCTTTTCAAGACAGGGTTTCTCAGTGTGGCTTTGGGCCTTTTCCTGGAACTCCCTTGGTAGTCCAGGCTGGCCTCAAACTCACAGAGATCCCCCTGGCTCTGCCTCCCAAGTGCTGGGATTAAAGGTGTGCGCCACCACCACCTGGCCCATAAAGTTATTTTTAATGTCGTTTTCTTCTGCTTCTTCTATTCTGTGATGTCCAGGTCTTCCTGTTGTAGATCTTCTAGGTTCTGGTGATGCTAAATTGCTCTTTATGTTGTTGCATGTATTTTTGCACTGGTGTCTACCCATCTGTTCCTCCAATATTTGCAAGAGGTATCTTTGTCTGAGTGAGCTTCTCTTGGTCCAATCTGTGCTTGCTGTGTCTGTGTCTCAGGGTGCCACACTGGGTCCAATCTTAGCTTTTGATCTAATTGAAGCTGGCAGATTCTGTGTCTCATGAAGCTGTTCTTAGTCCAATCCAAGTGTGTAGATTCTGTGCCTCAGGAAGCCTTTCTTGGTCTGATGAGAGCTCTTAGTCCATTGAGAACTTGTGGATTCTGTGTTTTCAGGAAGTCACTATTGGTCCAATGATAGCTGATGGATTTCTTGTCTCAGGAAGCCACTCTTGATCCAATGAGATTGGAGATTCTTTATTTCAGGAAGTCATTGTGATTGTAGTGGGGTGGGTAGGTTTGGAGAACAGCATGGGTCTTGTCTTGTAGATTTCAGAGTCTGATGGGGAGGTTTTTGGGGAGCCTGCCCTCAGGAGTCTTCCCTGCTGGCCTGAAAACTGAGGCAGCATGGGTGGGGATTCCCAGGGACTACTTGTGTCACAGGGCCTAGGTCCTAGAGTCAGGACTCTGGGTGGAAGAAGAGTCACTCACCTCTTGGTCCAAATGAGAGTTAGTGGAAGCTGTGTCTCAAGAACCCAGTAGGGTCACAGGGGGATGGGTAAATTTGGAGTAGTGCATGGGTCTTTTAGATTTCCTGATATGATGAGAGGTTTTGGTGGGGGAGACTGCCTGCTAGAATCTTCCAGGCTAGACCGAAACTGGGGCAGCATGTATGGTGGTCCTGGGGAGTGGTTATGTCCTGGGGCCTAGGTCCTAGCATAGGGAATTTCTTGATTAGGTCAATAAAATTGTAGAGGTTTACACTAAATGTGGGCCATGCTTTCCATCAGATACCCAGATACGATGATTTATGAGAGAACAGCTTTTGTCTTTCTACCTACTTACCTTCATATTTTGGATGGTGAAGGAATTTATTTTGCTGCTGCTGCTGTTACTTCTGCTCCCACTATCCACTAACATTGGAACATAGCTTTTTCAGCTTTCCATTATGGACAAAAATCTGCCACTCTTTAGGAATCCTCCGGCCTTCACCACCAGATTGAGACTGATGACACACCCACTTCATGGATTGAGCAGCTAGCAGTTTTTCAGTCTCTGTAGTGGAAAAACAGCCATCTTTTGACTACCCAGTATGTATCATGCAAGACAATCTGACTTTTTCCATTTTAATATGTGTTCATTTTTGTTCCTCTTGAGGATTCTGAGTAAATACACTTAGTATACCTGGTTTGTACTTAAATATTCAAAAAATTTTTCTTTGGGGAAAAAAATCATAGTACATGTAGGATTGAATAATAACTGCAGCCTCACCATCTTCTGGAAATAATTGAATATATTTTCTATAGATAGTAACTCATAAGAACTTCACCAAAATACATCAGTGTAGAGCCTGACTCCACAGTAGGTATGGGAAGAAGAGCTCTTATATAAGCATGCAGATATTTCCAGCTTCTTCCAAAGAATCAATGTCATATATGCTCATTCCTTTTTAACTTCCATCTCTATGCTTGTTCTCCATGTATCTGCTGGAAATACCTCTGCTAAACATAATTTATGTTTTTCCACTGAAAATATTTTAGTGACTACCATTTACATTTTCCTTCATTTCAAATGCTGAATCATGGTCAAGTATCCCTGTGTTGTCTGCTCATTATCCATGAGTCTTTTTTTGTTTGAAGTATGTGCTTAGAGTTCAAGGATGTGTAGGTTATAGTTTCAAGGTGATTTTGAACCAGTGCTATAGACCTCTTGAACACTTCTCACAGTTTGTGTATTTTCTTCCTTATTTGTAAAATGAATGAGTCATTTCAAGTTCTTTTTATTTAGAAACTCATCATGAGTTTTTGCCACAGACTCTAATAGCTTGTCTACTGCCCCATAAATATATCTTCTTCACTTTTGTGTGCATCTGATTTCAGTTTTTAAGGAGGTAATTTCATCTACTATTCTTTCATAATCAAGTTTCTTCCCATCACATTATCACATCGTCACCATTACTCTACACCATAAACATGTATATGTATCACTCACTTTGAACTGAATAATTATTTTCCACTTATTTTTGGTCACTACCATGGACTACAATAATCTTTTATAACAAGGAACATACTTCCTTAAGGTCAGGATCCATGTCTGATAAGTTGTAAATACACATTAAAATTTTGTAAAAGGAATAAATGTCTTAATAGATAAGATAAATAAATCATAATGCACAGGTCACAAAGTCCAGAAAATTGAATGAATATCAGATCAATAGGCAACTAGGAAAATGCATTTTATAACACTTTTTTTAAATTTTAAGCTTATTAATCTTTTTATTTTAGTTGTTAAAATGTTTTTCCTCCATGGTTATGTGCATTATATGCATGCCTGGTACCTAGAGAGGTCATAAGTTTATCTGAGCCCCTGGAACTAAAGATACAGGTATTTGTTAGTCACCATGTGGATGCCAAGAACGGAGCCAGGGTCTTCTGTAAGAGAAATAAGTGCTTTTAACTTCTGAGTCATCTCTCCAGCCCTTTATACTCTCATATTATAGAAGATATCAAGTGTTGAATAACTATAGTGACTTACCCAAAATAATAACTGTAGTTGAAACTCAGTCCTTTCATTAAACTTGAATCCATTCTCAGAAATTCTCTCATTACCATCCACAAGGAAAAGTGAACTTTTGTATAATGTCTGTTAATAGACATGATTTAGCAGAGAAGTTTATGTGAACAAAATACTTTGAAATCTATGCTGTAATATACTTAGTAGATTTGATAATTTATCAGCCCTGCTTAAGGAGTTACATCTTTGTACACAGACCTAAACTATCATAATTCCAACTGTGCATTTCAAGAAAGCTAAGGATTAGCTTGGTATTATGAAATATGAGTAAAGTTTCATTGCATAATTGAGTTCTAAGTTTTGATTTCCTTACAATAGAATGTGAACTGGCAATAGTTACTACCTAATCCTTTTAGGAATAAAATGAGACATTATATTTATGAGAGACTTTTTGCATCAAATCAATACATGTTCTGTAGGTAAAAGGAGAGTTCAGCATAACTGTGTAAACCTTACCAAGAAAAGCTATGCCTTCTTCCTGAAGTACATTAACATCAGAATAATGACAATTGAAACCAACATTGATTGCTATAGTCTAGGTAAAACTGACATCCTGTGAACTTCACTTAATCTGTGATTGAGAATGGTTGCTTGTGGGTATGTGTGAATTGACTTAATATACTTTAATCTTCTAACAGTTGTTAGCACCCCATGTGTATACAGATAGTCACTCTCTTATCTTTAAATGTAATTATAAATCATTATTTATGTGAAAATATTTCATTTAAATATTGAAATTGTTAGTTCAAGTAGAAACATGGCTTTACAGGTAGAGTTTTTTTTTTTTTATGCCACATTTTATCCTTTATGAAAAAAGCTGCCAGCACTAAAATACAATTCTATATCTTGTACAACATTGAACTTTTTCAGTTTTTCTTTTTATTTATTCTTTTTTACATACAATGCATCCACAACCTCTCTTCTCTCTACTTCTCCCAGTTTCCTCACCAGCACCTCCCCTCTCCCCCAGATCCAATCTTCCTCCATGTCCCTTCAGAAAAGGGCAGATCTCCCAGGGAAATCAACTGAACAGGAACACAGCATAACAAGTTGCAATAAGACCAGGTGCAAATCCTCGTATCAAGGCTGCATAAGGCAACCCAGTAGAGGGAAATGGTCCCAAAAGCAGGTAAAAGAGTTAGAGCCAGCTTCTGACCCCACTGTTAGGAGTCCCCCCGACACACACACAAAAAAAACAGAGCTAAACAATCATAGCATATATGCAGAGGACCTAGTGAAGACCCATGCAGGCTCTGTGATTGCTTCTTCAGTTTCTGTGAGCCCTTATGAACCTTGCTTAGTTAACTCTGTGGGCCAAGTTCTCTGGAGTTCTAATATTTTACTTTTTGAGACAAGATTGTTTAAAATTTTCATCTGAAAAACAAGATAATGACAATACTTCATTACATAATATAAAAGTTCATGTTTCTCAGAACTGATAGAATGAATATATCTATATATTTATCTATCAATAGACAGATTTATATATAAAAGTTTGATTTATTAGATTAGCTTAAATGATTTGGACTGGATATCTGAGTAGCCAAACAATGTCATCATCATGCTGCAGAGGCATAGACCTCTGAAACTGTTCAGACAATGAGGCTGGATACTTTAACAGTCAAAATCTGGCACTAAAAGTCTAGAGGATTCCCAGAGAGTGTCTGGCTGTCAGTCCACATTGGAAAACTGGAGAAACTGGTTTCCAAAGCAAGTGTAGGATGATAGCAGCAGTAGCAGCAACTGGATAGATATGGTCAGCAGAGGGAAAACAATATGGCAGGGACATAGCAACAGCTTTTTTTCTGGGATCTCCTCTGAGATAACAATAAAAGGTACCACACCTACTCTTGACCAGAGTTGTCCTTCCTCTGTTAATCTGTCCAAGAAATACACTTATATCCCACTCTAAGTTTTTTCTCATAGTTGATTCCAGATCCTATCAAGTTGACCACAAAATTTGTCATCACAAATAGCTTTATTACAAAGATTTGATCAGGGTTAGAGATATAACTTCGTTGGTAGATGGCTTGTGTAGCACACACAAGCACATGGGTTCACTCCCCAGCATGACATAAAAGCAGGCATGGTGGTGCCTGCTTGCCTGTGATTACAGCACTCAGGACATGAAGGCAGGAGGATCAGAAGGGTAAGGCCATTTTTGGTCACTTGGCTACCAAGTGAGTTTAAGGCCAACCTCTGCTACATGAGACCATGCCTGAAAATAAGATTTTATCTGAATGATAAATATATTACTATACTCACTATGAGCTTTATGAGAATTATGTTTGACAAGTAGCTTCTAACGCCAATGTTGCCAGTGCTTGTAAAAATTGTAGTATAGCTTAGTTGCTGTGTATCTTTTCTTCCTAACACAGAATGGCAACAGTTCTATGTATTTAGACACAGAGGACAACCTCAGGGAAATTGATTGTTTTCTGATCATTTGATCATATAAAGGTGGAAGACAATCAGATTTTGAGTCTTCCAAAACATGTCAAAGGAGGTAAATCTTTTCTTCTTTTGCTTTATGAATCAAAGCAATGCCATTCACTAGTTAATATGGAATATGGCAGGAGGATGTCTGTTTCTATTACTTTTATTTTTCCTTTCATCTGGAAAGCTGAAGCTAAAACTGCTTTGTAGCTCTAATTCCTAGACAAAGCTAATATGTATCGAGCACAGTCCGTGGCCCTTTGCCAGATTTCCTGGGTAGATCTCAAATGGGTAGAAAAACACCTTTCCTGGGTGTCTAACAAAAATTTATTTTTAGAAAGATGAAGATGAGAAATCCTCAAAGCTACAGCAGCATCTCAAGATTTAGATGCTGAGAGCCTTGTATTAATATAGTAAGACAAGATGTGAACTGCCTTATAAGTTCTTCCTATTGAGGTAAATATAGTCAATCTTTCCTATCATCTTTTCCAAGTAAAGCAGTAGTGAGTGTACGCATAATTTGGTTTGCATTTCAGTTGATGGTTTATGCCTTGGTGTAAGCTCCAAGGGTGAGAGTAAGGAGAGAGAGTGTTATTTGCAGATGATATATGAAAAGATGCCTTTTGGACAGTTGGGTGTGAGTAGAAGGCAGAGAAAGATGAATGATACAAACATGCATAGAATCAAAAGTAAGATTATTAAAAGCCTAAGAAAGCTATATTTGATAGTCTCAGCATAGGAAAATGATGGACAGTGGGTGCCATTTCATAATACTTCCTTAGAAAATACATCAATATGTAGTCAGTCTAATCGTCTATTCTGTCCAACAAGAGGCAATTCTAAAAAAAACCTGATGCCGATCTTGCAAACTATGGGTGCTGTTGAAGGGGATATTCTGGGATAGAAGATTTGTTTTTCTAAAATTATTCATCTCAGAAGGAAATATCACTTCGCTGGGCGGACATCCTGCATTGGATTTGGGGGAACTTGAGTAAGATAAGCATATAGCTGGAGTGGAGGGATTGAAAGACATTGTTTACAAAAAGAAAAACAGTCAAATATGCCCTTTTCCTACATCTAAGACTCAGATACTTGTTTCTGAATTACTTCATTAAAAATTAACTCAGTTTGTATTTACAAAGGCAGGCTTTGTTCCAAGAGAGGATGAGAAGAATTCTATTATAAATCTTATAAATATGTAGGCTGACAAAGGGGGAAAAAGGATCTTTTTCAGTGTTATAATTCTTTCAGTGGCTTTCTATGTGATTAATTAAAGATATTTTTAACTTTTTTCCCTTAGTTGAAAAATTGCATATATAAATCCTGACTTTAAAATTGCACAAACATGCAAAACTACTGGTTTAAGATCAGAAAACACCAAAGCAAACAAAACAAAATTAATATAGGTGTTTGCTACGCATGAAATTCTCTTTGTTTCATTGTTTAGTGAGACTTTGAGAGGCTGTATGTAGGATTTTTTTTAAGTTGGTAGTGATTGAAAGATAGCTTTCTCCAAAAGTGCCTAATGAAATATTAAAAATGGAGAAAAATGACAGTTTTTATGAAAAAGTTTGGTTGAGTTTCTAAATGGACAGAAGTGTAAATTGCAAGTTTCTGAATCATACGCATCTTCATAATGGATCATAGATTTTTATATTAACTCATAAAAGCTTAAGGATGTACTAATATCTCCTTTTGTGTTTTGAAAATAATTATTTTATGTGTATGTATGTTTTGCTTCATATATGTATGTGTACTACATGTGTGCCTGGTGCCTGTGGGGGAAAGAAGAGTGTCCTCTGAACAAGAATTTTAAGCAATAGTAATTTGCTCAATGTAAGTGCTGGGAATCAAATCTAGGTCCTCTGCAAAAGCAGCCAATAATTTTAACCACTGAACCATCTCTCCAGCACCATACTTGGCTTTTTATCGGGTTCAATGAAGCAATCATGAATCTAAATAAATAGCAAGATCTTTCTTTCTCTGGAATGGGAATAAGCAACAGCGTCAAGGAGGGAGCTTTAACAGAAGTCACCACTTAGCATGGCTACTGACAAATGCTTCTTTCTACATTTACTTATTTTGTATGTGTTAATTAGAAAGAGGTGGTATTCTGGGGTATTGCTACACCTCTTGGTTGACTACCAGAACTAAATGATAAGATCTTATTGCTAAAGATAGCACATACCTGACTGCAAGTTATGGAGAAAGCTAACTGTAACTAAGCTCAAGGATTCCTCCTTACTGGCTAGCTATCAAAATGCAGGAAGAAACTACTTATGATATTAGGAGAGATAAGACATCAGTTGTTTTACTTAGCGATTAACCCTACCAGATATGATGCCAACCTGCTAGAAAGATGTGCCCTCTGGTAATCAATTGCCCTTCTTGTCATTAGAGGCTCGTTATATGGGAAGGAATAAATGTCTGATGCTGCAACCCCGTCAAAAACCCATGACTGGAGAGATCATAGACCCAAAGGGGGACCTCACTAATGTGATTTAGCTAAATTGATGTGGCACCAAAGGACAACAAAAATATTTATGTTTTATCCATAGACAAAACCAGAGGATCTGAAAACAAAACATAAAGGAACCTTTGGATGGAGATGCAGATAGTAGAGGTAGGGGAGATATAAGGGAGTGCCCTGTATACATGCATGAAATTATCAGATAAAAATATAACTAATAGAAAAGAAGTGGTGTTGAAAGCTCCTGATGAATATAAAAAAAATTACTGGAATAGTGGTTACAGATTTCCACACAGAAACACTTACTTTCAAGAACAAATGGAAATTTGCATAGTGGATCTGAAGTGTGGTAAGCTGTGAATAATTACTTCCTTCTATTATGAAATGCAATCACACCTGGAGACTTGAGGTTTTACTCCAGACTTCAGATAGGCAAAGTTAAATAAGCATACCAAATGAATTTAAATTAACTTCTGGAGGGGTAGAGAGATATTTCAGTGGTTAAGAGCATTGGTTGTTCTTGCACAGGACCCTGGTTCAATTCCCAGCATCCACAAGGTGGCTCACAACTGTCTGTAACTCCAGTCACAGGTTATTTAGCACCCTCTGTGGCCTCTGAGGTTACTGCACTCACACACACACACACACACACACACACACACACACACACACACACATACACACACACACACAGAGTGGGGAGACATACTTAAAGAAAAGTAAAATTTAAAATTGTTTTCATATGTAGAATAATGCTCTTATAGATAATTATGTCAATTAGCACAACATTTTTTAAGTTGGCCTGTGGTTTTTGCTTGATAAATTTGTGAGTGCTCTGATCAGTCACTGCCCAGGTGGCTGGTACAAGAACTCTTACCTCTAGCTCACATGATGTTGAATATCAATATTCTGGAAATCATACTTGACTTTTCTCAACTTTATATTCACAGTTTCTTTTTTCTTTCCTCCTCATGTATGTGATGGATTCTACATTCCCAAGTGTAGGTGTCATAATACCTTCTGATATGTCTTTCGTCAAACATGTCTATCTCCTTTCCATTACTCCTTTATGTAAAAGAAATCACTTTATGACAAGGTTTTTCTGTGAATGAGCACTGCATGTAGTTATTGGCAATTTGGAGAGCTCCAAACTGGTGTCCAAGACTCTCTAATGATTACTAAAACGATGCTTATTCACTATTGTGTGACCCTACAAGTTACTAAATATCCATTAATTCAGCAGTATATCCTCAAACCCATAAGATATACAGCTTCCTTCCCGAGAAAGTCTCTTACCTGACTTGCTTTCTGCATCATTATTTTTTTTCTAGAATAGATTTCAGTTTTTATCCAAGGCAAACCTCATTCTTATCATCAATCTGCTCTTCTTTTATTACTAGTTTAGCATGTGATCTATATCTTCATTTGGTGTATTTCTTTGTACATAAATACCTTCTATTCTCAATGAAACAGAGCTCATTACACAAAAATCATTCTATTCGATTAGAGTGAGTAAAACAATACCATGCTTCGGTCCTCCTAAACTGCCAAAAAAAAAATGTAACATGAATCCTAAAAGGTTATATTAATAAAAAAAACTACTCAGAGCCAGATATTGGGGTGAAAAGCTGAATGATCAGAGAAGCAGAACAAGCCACAGCCAACCTCACATTACCCCCTCCTCAGCTTCCAGAGAAAGAGAGCTACTTCCTGTATACTCACACTTATATACCTTTCTGCACCCTGCTATCTTACTTCCTGTCTCTGCCCAGCAACATCACTTCCTCTTTCTGCCCAGTTCTATCACTTCCTGTCTGTCTGCACAGACCTCTAGACTATTGGTTAAAATATTAAGGCACCTCCACGTAGTTAAAAGGGAGGTTTATTTTGTGGGGCAACTTACAAGTGAAGGGATAGGTAACAGGGTCTGGGAAAGGTGAAGCACAGTCCAGCAGTGTTCTCTGGAGAATGCTGCTCCATCTACCTCCAGCATCCAGGATCCAAGAACCAAGAGAACCAACCCACCTGGATCTCTGGTCTTCAAGGGTTCTCTTTGGGCTCGACCTTGTAGGCATGACAGTTACAGAAGCCTCAATGGGGGTGGTACTTCCAGCTCAAAGCTGCATGGCTACCCATTACACCAGACCTCTATGTTTAACTTGTGCTGGAATTAAGGCATGTGCCACCATGCCTGGCTTTGTTCCCAGTGTGGTCTTGAACTCACAGAGATCCAGATAGATCTCTGCCTCCTGAATGATAGGCTAAAGGGTGTGTGCCACCACTGCCTGATCTCTATGTTTAATATGATGGCTGTCTTTTTCCTCTGATTCCCAGATAAACTTTATTGGGGTGCACAAATTAAATATCACCACAAATCAAAAAATGAAAAACATTCTATACACTGGTAGAGAGTATATATGATATATTTGATAACCAAACTTTTGAAAAAATTGATGCAATGCTTTACAGTAAAACCCATCTTCTCAAATACTGAAAAAATTGTCTCACTTATCCAGAGGGCCTGCTCCAGCTGGGCGCTCCTCAGCCCCTGGCTCATAATTCATGTGCTTCCATTCGTTTGGCTATTTGTCCCTGTGCTCTTCCAATAGTGATCTCAACAATTCACACTCTTATAGTCCCTCCTCTTTCTCAAAAGTTGGACTCCTGGAGCTCCACCTGGGGCCTGGCAGAGGATCTCTGCATCCACTTCCAACAGTTATTGGATGAGAGTTCCAGCACGACAGTTAGGGTGTTTGGCCATCTGATCACCAAGCAGGCCCTCTGGATAAGTGAGACAATTGAATAGCTTCATCTGTTTGGGAGGCACCCAGTCTGTGGGACCAGGATCTGTCCTTAGTGCATGAGCTGACTCTATGGAACCTTGGGCTTATACAGGGACACTTTGCTTAGCCTGGAAGGAGGGGACTGGACCTGCCTGTACTGAATCCACCAGGTTTAAATGAATCCCCAAGGGAGTCTTGGCCCTGGAGGAGATGGGAATGGAAGGAAGGGGATGGGGGGAAGGTGGGAGTTGGGGCAGGAGGGGGGAGGACAGGGGAACCCATGCCTGATGTGTAAAACACAAATATAATAAATAAAAAAAAGGGAAAAAAAGAAAAAAATACTGGAAAAATAGCCAGAGTGGAATTGACATATTTCCATAAAAAATTAAGTATGGTCAGCACGTATATCAATAGATGGGAAATATCAAAATCACAGGGCATCATCACTTATAATAAGCTTACAATATATTTATATTCATTAATATCAAAAAGGCTAAAGGTAGTCTTTGGTTCTCATACATAATACATTATATTTTTACACTGTTGATAAGAATGTAAATTTGAACAGACATTGTGAGTCATAACATGTTACCATGGTTCTTGTTTACACAGCAGAGAAAAAAGAATATTAGAGATATTTTTATGTTTTTTTCAAAACTATGTTGCTTTTCCTAGCCTAAAACTAAAAGAAGCATGAAATTAACAAGGACACTGATGGAAATAAAAAATGAGTTTGTAGTTTTAAAGTTTGGAGGTGAATGAGACATGTGTATAGCTTTTAGACCATTCTAGAACTGTTCAATACATGGTATTAAATGTAACTCCAAACACATATTATTGTAATTTAGTTGAGTCTTGTGTAGAAGGAGAAAAAGGTAGACAGTATGAAGCCCAGAAAAGTGATGTCTGTGGTATCTCTATGTATTCATGCACGTGTGTGTGAAAAGGAGCTCATCAGATCAGGCTCTAACCACAGAAGGTCTCAACTTGTATCCTCTTTCCTCTTCCTCTCCTGGATAGGAGATACCCTGTCACAGTCGAAGTGAACATACACATTAGTTAAATTCATTTCATGTGAGGTCAAAAATGAAAGAAGTTATCTATAAGAGATGCAACAAACAAATAATTTGAAAATTTTCTGATTAATCCTTCAATCTTAGTGTCATGCATTTGATCAAATATTATACTAGATGCTGTTGTGAAGTTATAGGCTAGATTATCATTTAAATCAGTAAAGTTTGTGTAATACATATCACTAAACATAATATTCTGGAATTCAATCATGGAAGAAAATGAAATCCCCCAAAGAGGAAAAACATTTATTACTTTGAATGTACTCTATTCTCTCTTCCATTATCTCCAGCTGCTTAGATAGCCCTGAGGCTTTCAAATTGAGCAAAAAATTCTAGTTCTCATTCTGTGAGGCAATTATTTTCTTAATCAATCTTGTTCAACACACTCCTAATTAATTATTATGTAATTTCTCAATTATTTTAAATATAAACAATTAACCAAAAATTATGGACTCATGAGACAGAGAAAGATAAGAGTTATCTCTCAATAATATAAATAGCAGCCTCAGCAACTAGAGGTCTTAACTTTCAATGTTTTAATTTCTAATTGATTTCAATTGCATACACACAGCCAAGGGTTTTGAATACTGAACTTGTTTTTATATTTATATCTATTTTATTTTGTCCTCTTAAAATCAATATATAGATGTTTTCATAATTTCTCTAATTTATTTATAGACAAATAGTGCATGTAAATTGTATGAGCAATTACTGAATAAAAATTAAATTCCCATTACACAAGAAGCAGAATCAAGCAGATCTATATGAATTCAAGGCTAGCCTGGTTTACACTCAAATATTTAGGTAATGCAATGTATCTCATTTAACATTTATTTATTGTGTTTGTGAATCTGTGTGTGTTCACACATGTATGCACATGTATTCACTTATGTACAAGAATTCAAGCACACATGCTATGAGTTATATGTGGAAATTAGAGTATAATTTTCAGAAATTAGTTCTCCCCCTCCACCATATAGGTTCAGAGTACTGAATTCAGATCAGTAGTCCTACCAATGAATGCCTGAACCATCTCACAAAGGGAGACCAATAGTGTAGTTTTATAAGAATAAATTCTAAATTCTGAGGAGAGAGATCTTAAAGGTATGACCTAAGAGAGACATGGACGATAATTTGGTTTTCCCCTTAACAGACCAATTCACTCTCATTAATATAGCGTTTGCATTAATAACAGACTTTAAATTTTCTTAATATTTGGTGATTAGACTGATGGTGTTATAGAAAAAAATGTCAATGACCTATGAAACATCAGGCAGATATTTCAGACTATATGGACATTGGTTTCCATTTTAATAAAGTTAGGTCAAAAGCAATATTGCAATACTAAGCAATGAGTAGAAGTAGAGAAAAATGGGTAGGAATATACGGAGAAAAGGCTGGGCCTGGTTGAACAGATCCATCATCCCAGCTACTTGGTAGGATGAGGGAGGATAATCTCAAGTTCAATGTTTTACTAGGATACAGAGAGAGTACAAAGAGAGTCAGGAGAGTTTAGAGAAATCTGAAAAAAGAGCTTCTTTGACTTTCATTTAGAACAGCACTTGTATATGGATGTAGACATAAGTAGTAATTAGTTTGATACAGATTAATTTAGAATAACAATTGTAGTGTATTTTCCCATTGGGTCCATTCCTTCCCTAAACACAGGCATTTGACTGGGTTAAATGTGCATTTCTTCATTTGTAATGAGACCAAAATCCAATCACAAAGTAGGTATTTATCCTCAAAATTGTCATGCCACAATTTCACAAGTGGATGTATCTTTCCTGGTATGTCATTATAGTAGTATATATGGTCTATACTGTTTGAGACTGTTAATGAGATTTCCCCCTCAGCAGCCTAGGTTACACCTCCTGGCTTTGTGAATGCCAGTCAGCTGGAAGGGATTTCCAGTTCAGTTACTTCTTGATTTCTGTGTACTATAATCAATACACGTGGTGTCATCAGCATTATGTTCATGCCTGTTCATACTGATCAGCAACCAAGAATGATATCATTAGCATATATGTTCTGAGGGCCTTTGAGACTGTTCTAGCCATCAACTCACAAGTAAATATCCTATACTTAACACCGAGGTTCCTTTCAAAAAAGCATTTTGTAGTTAGAGTTTTCCTGCCTGGCCCAGTCAGGACAAATCTCTCTTACCCGCCAGTCCCACAATCGCTCAGACCCAACCAAGAAAGCACACAGAAACTTACATTGTTTAGAAACTGAATGGCTATGGCAGGCTTCTTGTTATCTACTTCTATCTTAAATTAACCCATTTCTGTTAGTCTATACTTTGCCACATGGCTTTGTGGCTTACCAGTGTCTTTACATGTTGCTTCTCATGGCGGCGGCTGGTGGTGTCTCTCTCCAACCTTCTACTTCCCAGAATTCTCTTCTTTCTTGTCCCGCCACACTGCAGGTCAGATGCACATGCCAGATACCCGCCACAGTAGCTCAAACCTGCAGGCTGCTGCTAACGTGAGAGAGACAACTAGGACGTTCTTTTTAGCTCTGTTTTAGAATCTTTTTTCTCAGGTTTTAGGTGGAAATTCTTGCCAACACGTTGGGCGCCATTTGTAGTTAGAGTTTTCCTGCCTGGCCCAGTCAGGACAAATCTCTTACCTGTTAAGGTTTCTGGGAATAGTATTAGCCAAGAAGGGAACCTCTATTCCAACCTCTTTCATCTTTTAAAAATTATTTTCATTAATTCATTAAGTATTTCATACAATTCATTTTCCAAAATCATCTCCACCAACTTCTGTACACACTCAATTTTGTGTCTTCATTTCATTTCTAAACCCCACAGAATCCAATTTGCACTGCCCACATACTCCTGTGTGTGTGGCTGTCCCGTGGAGCATGATTGAACTGCCAGAGGTCATACCCTTAAAGAAAACAGACTCTCCCTCTCTCAGCAGCTGTCAGTTACCAGTGCTTCTCAGGTGGAAGTGGAACTTGCTACCCACCTCCCCTCTCCATGCTGGGATTTTGTCTGGCTGGAGCTTTCAAGTGGCTTATAATGCTGTCACAACTGCTGCATATATACAACTCCCATGTTGTGTCTGGAAAACACTGTTTCTTTGTAATCATTCATTGTCTCTGGTTTTTGTTTCTTTTTTTTTTTTTTTCTTTTTCAAGACAGAATTTTTCTTTGTAGCTTTGGTGCCTTTCCTAGAATTCACTCTGTAGCTCAGGCTGGCCTCAAACTCACAGAGATCCACCTGCCTCTGTCTCCCAAGGGCTGGGATTAAAGGTGTGTGCCACCACTGCCTAGCTGTCTCTGGCTTTTGTAATCTTTTGATTATTTCCTCCTTAATGATGTCTGAGCCTTGTGAGGGGGAGAGTGGTAGAAATGTTCCATTAGGGGTGATCCCCTCTCTGCTGTCTCTGAGTTTCTGTACTTTGACCAATTGTAGGTTTTTGTGTTAATTAGTCATCTACTGCATAAAATAGCTTCTCTGATAAGGGTTGAGAGATGCTCTTATCAATGAACATATCAATAAGTCATTAGGATTCATTTTAATAATATATCCATTTACAGAACAGTAGTAGTAGGCACTACTTTAGGGCCCCTGACCTGTATAGCCATAGACTCTTGGGGCTAATAATGATGCCAGGTATGGATTTCACCTTGTGGAACAATGTGTATGTATATGTGTGTATATATATTTTAAAGGTAATTTCTATAGTAGTGGATTTCAAAATAATTTCTTAAAATGGCTTTTAGTGTTAGGTACCATGCCATTCATCATCTCATTCTTGCTGTCCCATGATTCCCTTTGATACCTTATACCACTGCATTTTGTTTCATCACCCTTGATACCCTTTTCTCAAGACAACACACACACACACACACACACACACACACACACACACACACACACACACACACACACTGTGGCCCCTTAATAATCCCTTGACCTATATATAAGTATTCTAAATGAAATACACATGTCTAAAGTTTCAAACCTTATCTTCACCAATGAGGAAAAACCTGCATTTTTCTTTGTGTGCCTGGGTTTCCTCACACCATATAATATTTCCCAGTTCCATTAATTTTCTTGAAAATTTCAGTTTAATTATTTTGCAGCTGAAAAAAAATTCCATTGTATATATGAACAACAATTATTAGGAAAGTTATTGTGGGCTTATCAATAGAATTATGTTAATGTTTATGTCAGAGGGCAAAAAGACAGAAATAGACAACTAAGAATTGAACAAGAATGAAGACTGGCAATGTGGTAATGACAAGATAATAAATTCAAAGATCACTAGAATATATAATATCCCCAGAAATTTGAGAAATGGCTCAGGGATTAAGAGAGTACTGTTATTGAAGGGGAGCTACATTTTGTTCCCAGCACCCATATCAAGTGGATCACAAATTCCTGTATCTCCAGTTCTTAGTGATCTGATGTCCTTTTCTGTCTTCCCTGGGCACCTTCTCTCACTTACACACACCCATATGTAGACAAGATCCTACACATATAATTAAGTAGCTAACTACCTAAGGCTAGTGAAGTCATGGATCTTGCAGGAAAATCAACAACTGACACTTTACTAACTTTGAATGATCCTTGACTAGATTCTAAATACTTGTCCTCATCTTGCATCAAGAAAATTCTTCTTTGCAACAGATAGAGACCATTATAGAAAAACACAACCAATCTGAATGCTGGGTTGTAGTGCACAATCCCAACAGATACATCTACAAAACAATACCCAGACCAAAGTTTCAGGGATCATTGTGGAAAAGGTGGCAGGAGGATTGTAAGAACCAGAGGATAAAACTGTTTGCTTTCCAATTCTTTCTCCTAGTAATGTCAGAAGTTATACCTAGAAAATCTCACTATCAGGACTACCTAAACTTGTGTTGAACAACATTAATGCACATACTAACATGGGCAGGGGAAAGCTAATGCTAAATGTTCAGCCCTGGAAACATACATATAAGTGACATTATACTAGACAAAACAGATTATATATTTATGTAACAACAAATAATGAAAAATGGACCAAGAATGGGTATATGAGACAGTTTGAAGGAAAGAAAGGGAAGGAGTAATGATGTAATTATATTATAATTTAAAAAAAGGATAATATATATATGTATATATATACATACATATATATATACATATACATATACATATATATATATATATATATATATATATATATATATATATATATATTGTTCCTAAATTTTATTTATGAATTAATACAAAACATTGCAGACCAATGTGTCTTAATCCTCATCCTCCTCCTCCTCCTCGTCCTGGTTGATCTGGAAGTAGCGTAGCTCATAGCTCTCTTTGCTGTTGGCGACAACACGCAGCCAGTCTCGGAGATTGTTCTTCTTCAAATATTTTTTGGTGAGATATTTCAAATACCTTTTGGAGAAAGGCACCTCGGAAGTGACAGTGATCTTGCTCTTGCTCCGTTCGATGGTCACAACCCCTCCGCCAAGATTCCCAGCTTTCCCGTTCACCTTGATTCTCTCCTCGAGGAACTGCTGGAAATTGGCAGCATCCATGATTCCATCTTCTACAGGGTGGGTGCAATCAAGGGTGAACTTCAAAACCTGCTTCTTTTTTTTGCCCCCCTTCGCCACAAGCTTTTTCACGGGCGCCATGGCAGCAGAGGAGCAAAAACGATATATTTTAAAAATTGGATACAATCCCCAAAATATAATAAATTAAATATTTTATAAAAGAGGCAGGGTTCTAAATAGAAAGACATAAATATATTTAACTATTATTTCACAAAGAAGCAATGGCAATGTAATAGCTAAAGTTGAAAATTTTCAACATATACTATTGTGGTCTTTTTGCCATCTTAAATCAAACTACAACAATCAAAATTTTAAGATAGACAGTGATTAAACATTTTTTACAAACACACCACACACATACACACACACACACACACACACACACAAACACACACACACACACCACACCACACCCCTACACAAATAAGTGGTTCAAAGTAGAACTGTAACCTAAATTTGTGTTGCCTAAGTAAGAAAATTTGAAAATATGTTATAGAAAAACAATGTAGATGAACTTCGGTTTGTGTATAGGCTTTTTGAAGTAAGTATCATAAGCATCATTCATGGACTGGAGACATGGTTCAGAAGTAAGAGCGCTAGCTGCCTTTTCATAGGACTAGATTTGATTGTTAACACCCACATGGTAGCTCACAACCATCTGAAACTCCAGTTCCAGGGTATCTGATGACTACTTTCTGCCCCTGTGAGTACCAGGCACGAACATGATACACCTACATACATGCATAAAACATAACCATAGACATAAAATAAATTGAAATAAATAAAAATATTTTAAGACAGCATGCTTCATAATATGAGACTGGTAAGGAGGAGTTTATTAAAATTAAAAACCTATACTTTACAAAAGATACTATTAGAGGAAGTAAAGCAAGTCACTTACTATGGGAGAAAATATTTGCAAACTACCTATCTAGTCAAGGGTAAATATTCAAAACACTTAAAACTCTACAAGAAGGAAACTTGTATTAAAAAAATTAATGCCACAGTAGAAAGACAAACACTTGGAAAAGCAAATCAAATATAGCTACTACCTGAGTTACTGTTCTGTAAATGGAGGTAAAGAAATTATTGGGAAAGAAGTATAAAATGGCAGTAAGATGAAAGTTGGCTAATTACTAAATATATAAATAAAAATGACTAACAAATGCCTATGTATATTTGCTAGAACATTAAAGCATACAGAGAAAAGTATATTAAAGGAACTCCATGGATTTTGAAACATTGGAGTAGAAATTAAGAGTTTTAAAGATGACAGGAAAAAATAGTACTGAAATTTGATGAGAAACAGACACTAGGTAGTTTAAGGATGATAAATTTATATCTATACTTCATAATACTATCCTTAGTTTTCTTAGAGTTGCATAATGAAAATTATTACGTATACCTTCATATAGATCATTGATTTTATTTTTATGCATTTTAGACATTTTTCACACTTTACAGTGCTGCCATTGAGCTACATTGACTTCTCCATAATTATATATCTATATCTATCTATATCTATATCTATATCTATATCTATATCTATATCTATATCTATATCTATATATATATATATATATATATATATATATAGGTGTACCAAGGGAATTTTGAGTCTTCTGATAGTGTTTCTTTTCATTAAGTCATATTATCTCCCATAGAGATGCCTCATAAAAGTGACATTACTCTGCCTCCTACATCTATATGCAAATCTCTAATAATTCCATTTTACAAAACTGACTATAATAAGGAGATAATCATTCTGGCTAAAATCTGACAGAAATTTTGACTATAAAAGCTCAGTTAAATCCAAGCAGCAAATGTTGTTAAAGTAATAACTATATCAACTCTATCTCTAATTTGAATGTTACTCTAATTTCATTAAGAGGTAATGGGTTGTGATAAATCAATTACAGTCTAATAATGCAATAAGTTGGAAATCTGAAGAAAACCATAGAATCATGGTCATAAATAGCACTTTAAAATAATTAGTTTTAAAAAATCCTTATTATTAACTTATATATACCTTTCCCATTCTTAATTCTTTGACATGCTTATAGTAGCTTACTAGAATAGCTTCTACTTTTTAGTTACAATTCATTTAACAACATGTGGCATCTTGGAAGCTTGAGTTCCTACTTAAGAAATATTATTGGTGATTCCTTACTAAGAAGCAATTTGGTATGGCCTTATATGACTAAGGATACTTGCAGTGATTCTTAATTATGCTTAACATACAAAAACAACAGTTATAATCCACTACCTGAAAAATATAGGTGTTTTGAGAAGCTGAATAAGTAAAGTTCTTAAATATGTGAAAAATTATAAATTGCCTCCCATGTTCTTACTTTAACAATAAATGGCACAAAAGTGACTGTCCAGGCAGCCAGCTGTTTCTGTCATTTCTCAAATTTTTTGGAAGTTGCTTGTTTGCACTTCCTGTTTTACTAGTTAATATTATTTCCTTCTCGGGTCTCTGAGGGAGTTGAAAGTTGTAATTACAGTTTTCCTTGTTAACAATTTCAGAAAAGAAACTCACTAACAGGTGTAAAGTGTGTAAGTTTGAAAAACATCAAAAGATATTTTTCAGTTGGTAATACAAGTTAGAATAGAAAGTGAATTAGGTATGTTTGAACACACAAAAGAATATGAGTTTTAAAATAAAATGTAAACAATTAAATTTGGAAACAGTTCCTGGAGTTACATTAATCAATTGATGAACACATTTTGTGGAAGCAATCTTTTACCACAAACTAATTATTGTGTCTGGAAGCCAATAAGTAAATACACTGTTATTAATTATGCCTCTTTGTCTTAGCAAAAAGACTGTAGCAAACATCAAGTTATTCATCAGGATGCATAGTTCCATGAAACACAGAGACATCTGCACATGTACAATATGTTTATAGGAGTAGATTGAGTGTTAAAAACGTTATAATGAAAATACAAGGAGAATCATATATACATTTTCAAAATGTAAAACTGAAATTGCTTTCATAAAAAAGCTAGAAATGTTCAAACATAATTAAAAATCAATATTTGATTCTAGTTGTGAAATAATTTGTTACGTTAGGAAATTATATACTGGTCTCATGCTATTAAAATAACCCAAGATAGAGAAAATTTAAATATATTGGTGATCCTGAATTACTATTCATACGGAAATGTCAGTGCTTCATAAGTAATTTAGTCTTATAGAAATTAAAAGATAAAAAGCAAAGGACTTGCTTGTAATAAGTTAATTTACATTCCAATGAATTCAATATGTACAGGTTAAAGGAATTTCTTAAACTGCTTTATTTCGGATATTGTTAGATTCTAGAACATGATTTTCTAAAGGCTGTTAATTGGTATTGTGACTTATATGGACATATAATACGACTAACACAATACCAGGTAAATTGCATCAAGAAAAAAATGAATATGAAGTTATGTGACTTACATTCAACTTCTGAATGTGTTCTTTTACTTACTTTGCCATGGCTTAGAAAAGTCTAATAAAATCAGGAGGTCAGTTTCCACAGATTGGAATAACAACTACTCATGCAAGCTGTGGTTTGTTCTGCTTCTCTGATCTTCCAGCATTCACCCTAATAACTGGCCTCAGGTTTGATTTTATTAATAAGAACTTTTAAGATTCATGCTACATCTGGCACCCAACGTTAGTGGTACAAATTCATGAAAAAGCCTCTTGCCTGCAGCCTTGCAGGCCCCAGCTCAACCCGAGGTACACTCAGCCAGTTGTGGTGGCATTTGCTGGTTGCATTTACTGAAGAAGGCATCGGCAGGAGGATCCTGAGTTGAGGCCGGCGGCCTAGGAGGCTTCAGCTAGGGCCTAGCCACAAACGGTGGCAGTGAGACCATGGAGGCAGCAGCTGCTGTTCCGAGTTGCAGGCTGCTTCTCATCATGTTGGTGACTGGGGTGATGCTGCTACCTAGGACAAAGGGTTTACCAATGCCTGTTCAGAGAAAAATTGCCAGGACCATCATGTTACAAGAAAGCCTGGGCAACGGTCAGTTTGGAAACGTTTGGCAAGACAAATGGTGGGGAGAAATTACTGTGAAGATTTTCTCTTCTAGGGAAGAAAACTCATGGTTCTAAGAGACAGACATTTATCAGACTGTGATTGCTCCAAACCACAGAGGAGGAAAAAAAAATGACCATTCCTAATAGTGACTTTGGAGTTACACAGGGACACTTTGCTCAGCCTGGAAGGAAGGGACTGGACCTGCCTGGACTGAATCCACCAGGTTTAAATGAATCCCCAGGGGAGTCTTGGCCCTGGAGGAGATAGGAATAGAGGGAGGAATGGGGGAAAGGTGAGGGTGGGGGGGGGAGGGAAACCCATGGCTGATGTGTAAAATTGAAACACAAATATAATAATAATAAAATGAAAAAAAAAGAAACCCTCAAAAAGATGACAGGATTCCACATGGACTATGGTAAAGCCATTAAGCTGATTAATACCACCAAAAGATTGACTTTGGACTACAAACTGTTTTGGACAATTTCGAGATGACTAGCTGAGATGATCCAGCCTGACAGACTACTCGAATAAGGAATTGTGACAAGCCCTGAACTTTGCTATTATGCAGAGACTGGACAAATGATACAGGACTTGACAATGAACCCAAAATTCTCTTTTCAGAATTCCCTAAAGATGTCTTTGCCCCTAGAAAGCAGGAAGTAATTTTAAATAAAACAATGCCCAAATTCCCAAGAGGTGGGATGGGAGGTGCTTGGTTGTTTAATGAGTTATGGATATTGTTATTATTTATGACGATTGGTTGTAAGTTGTTCATTGTTTTTGCTAAAAAAAGTAAAAGGAGAATATAGATATGAGGTAGATCACTGAATCTACCCTGAGAAAAAAAAATAAAGAAATAATAAGATAAATGGGTAGATAATTGAATCTACTCTAAAAAGAAAAAAGGGGAAGATACAAAAATGACAAAAGGTAGTCTACTGAATCTACATTTAAAAAGAAACTACTTGTTTTAAATTAGATAAGTAATGAAAATTTTTTGTCTGAGTTTATCAAATATTATTTGACTGGACATTGTCAAAATATATATAATGGAGTTTTATATCTGAATTTGTCAAATGTTAATGTAATCTTGACTATGTATATTGTATATACTTATTGGATATGATTTTTCTTGTATTAGTTATAAGCTTTGTTAATTTTAGACAAAAACAGGGGAAATGTGGTGGTATTGTGTTCCCCGAAATATTGTGCCTGCTAATAAACTAATCTGGGGTCAGAGAACAGGGCAGCCGCAATATTAAACATAGAGGATAGTCAGTGGTAGCACATGCCTTTAATCCTAGCATTCCAGAGGCAGAGTTATAACTGAATCTCTATGTGTTCAAGGATACAGCCAAGCATGGTGACTCTCACCTTTAATCCAAGGGAGTGATGGCTCAAAGCAGAAAGATATATAAGGTGTGGAGACCAGAAACTAGCAGCATTTGGCTGGTTAAGCTTTTAGGCTTTGAGCAGCACAGTTCAGCTGAGATTTATTCTGGATGAGTACTGAGAGGCTTACAGTCTGAGGAAACAGGGTCAGCTGAGGAACTGGCAAGGTGAGGAAGCTGTGGCTAGTTCTGTCTCTCTGATCTTCCAGTGTTCACTCCAATAACTGGCCTCTGGTTTGATTTTATTATTAAGACTCTTTAAGATTCATGCTACACATGTATTTACATTTATATATGTATATGTACATACTTATGTATATATAGTACATTAAAAGTTAAATCAATTTGCTAAATGAAAAAATGGCTATTCAAGTGTAAGGCATCATGGTAATAAATAATGGTATCTAATTTTTTTTTGTTTTTGGTGGTGTGTGTGTGTGTGTGTGTGTGTGTGTGTGTGTGTGTGTAATATGCATGTATATGCATGTGTGGAGACTAGAACAACTTCTTCCATTGTTCTCCATCTTATTTTAAAAAACTATATATTTTTGTTTTGTTTTTTTTTTTGTTTTTCGAGACAGGGTTTCTCTGTAGCTTTGGAGCCTGTCCTGGACTAGCTCTGTAGACCAGGCTGGCCTTGAATTCATAGAGATCCACCTGCCTCTGCCTCCCGAGTGCTGGTATTACAGGCATGTGCCACCACTGCCTTGCCTTAAAAATATAGTTTTTTAAAAAAGATTTAAACTTAACTACTGAGCTCAACTTTGTGGACAGTGGTGATATGCATCTAGAACTGAGCAGGGCAGACAGACAGATGCCCAAACTGAGAGGGGCAGACAGACAGATACCCATAGGAACTGTAAGTTTGGAAACAGATACTGTCTTGAAAAATAAATAAATAAATAAATAAATAAATAAATAAATAAATAAATAAAATAAAAATGGTATCTAATTTTACCACATTCATTTTAATTTTAATAAATTCATGACATTTTCCCCATAGCACAAGAAACATCAGGTGCCAGTGATAGTATAAATTACATGGGGACAAATAAAGATGTCAGTGGTTTGAATATATTTTGAATGTGTGTCCCAAGGGTTTTCATAAAATGTAATCCTCATTGATGAGAATGAATAAAGAGGGCTTGGAATGCACCTTGACTTAATTTTGGTTAGTGTTGTTATCTTGACAAGATCTAGAAATATCTGGAATCTGGGCTTCTAAGCATGCTTGATTAGGGAAATTTATCTAGGAAGACATATCTTCATTGTGTCCATGACTACTCTTTAAGTGGTGATCCTGAACTGTATAAAATGGAGAACACTAACGCATTCATTGCTTATTGTTCTTAATTGTGGATATAGTGTGACCAGGCACTTTAAGTTCCTACCTCCTTGACTTTTCAGCTATGATTAGTTTCTCCTTTGAACTGTGAAAACAAATAACCTCTCCCTTTAAGTTGTTTTCATTAGGGCATTTTATCACAGCAACATGAAACTAAACTCAGATACTGACTATGATGTTTTGTGGTCTAGTATTTGGGAGATAATTAGGATTATAGAAAATCAGAAGAGTAAAACTTCATGAATTTATTTCTAGAGAGAGAAAAAAATGGAGGGCAAGAGAGAAAGAGAGGGAGAGACAAAAAGAAAGAGGGAAGAGGGGGAACGGGATAGGGAAAAGGAAATGGAGAAAGAAAAAGAAGTGGAATAAGGACATGCTGCATTTGATCCTTGTTTTGTTGTTGTTGTTGTTGTTTTTCTCCATTTTTTCCATGTGGTGCCCTGTAGTAAACTTGAACCATCAGGAAGACCATCAGCTAGTGTACATCCTTGAACATATGAAACTATGAGCTAAGTCAAGTCTCTATTTTATGAATGTAAGACATACTAGGTATTTTATTATATTAGGGGAGAACAAATACTTTGCCTGCTGTTGATTTTTCTCCACAAGACACATAGAATTTTAGTTCTTCTAACAAAATGTTAGAATTAATTCATCGACTCCTATCTAAACTGGTTTCTAAGTTGCTTTGTCAGTAGTATACAGATAAATGGCAAGTTACTCATTTTCCAGTAGGCTTAATTTGTAGTACTGGATTGGATTTGAAATATAAATATTGCCCCATAGCCATTTTCAAGATTTCTTTGTCCACCATGAGTGTAATTTAGAATAGTCAAGTAATTATAGCTCTCATGTTTTAGTACAAGTTTCTTCAATTATGATACAAGCTATACTCATAAATTGGTGCTTAGCTTAACTGTCATCAGAGGGGCTTTACCCAGCAACTGATGGAGACAGAAGTGGAGCCTCACAGCCAAACATTGGGTGAAGCTCAGGAAATCCTGGGGAAGAGGGGGAGGAAGGATTGGAAAGGCCATTGCTGTCAGGGGCAACACAGGAAAGCCCACAGAACCAACTAATTTGGGCTTGTGGGGGCTCTCAGAGAATAAACCAGCAACCATGGAGCCAGCATGTGACAGACCTTGGCCCTGTATAGAATATTCCTTTATACTGTGTGAATATATGTCATTGTGATTAGTTTAATAAAGAATCTGACTGGCTAATAGCTGAACAAGGTAAGGTTAGGCAGGAGAGACAAACTGAGCATGCTGGGAGGAAGAAGAGCTGAGTCTGAGGAATTGCCACCCAGATGCAGAGTGTGGTGGGCATTGTGTTCCTGAAATATTGTGTGTTCCCCGAAATAAACATATCTGGGGTCAGAGAACAGACAGCCACTAGAACAGAGCCAGAAATTGTGGCTAGAAAATGGGAAGAGTAAGCTATAGCAGAAGTTGGGCGGTGGTGGTACACACCTTTAATTCCAGCACTTGGGAGGCAGAGCTAGCCAGATCTCTGAGTTCAAGGCCACTTTAGAAACATCTAAGCATGGTGACCCACGCCTTTAATCCCAGAAACCCAACCTTTAATCCCAGGGAATGGAGGCAGAAAGAGAAAGGTATATAAGGTGTGAGGACCAGGAACTAAAGAAGAAAAAGCATGTATTTAGTTCCGGCTTTGGAGCAGCACAGTTCAGCTGAAAGCCATTGGAAGGAGGACTCAGAAGCTTCCAGTCGGACGAAACAAAACCAGCTGAGGGACTGGCGAGGTGAGGAAACTGTGGCTTGTTCTGTGTCTCTGATCTTCCAGCAATCACCCCAATAACTGGCCTCGGGTTTGAGTTTCATTAATAAGAACTCTTTAAGATTCCTACTACAGCAGAGGAGCAGGACATCTATAAAATGAGATAGCAACCCATAAGCCATGCGGCAACACATAGATTAACAGAAATGGGTTAATTTAAGTTGTATGAGCTAGTTAGTAATAAGCCTGAACTATAGGCTGAGCGTTTATAGTTAATATTATGACTCTGAGTGGTTATTTGAGAGCGTTTGCCAGCACAGTCTGTAGCCCTCTACATATATGCAGCAGTTGTGTGACTTGGTATTCTTTTGTGACTCGTGACAGTGGGAGTGGGGCCTGTCTCTGACTCTGTTGAGTGTTTTGGAGACCCTTTTCCTCCACTGGATTGTCTCATACAGACATAATGAAAGGGGAGGTACCTAGTTTTGGGGCAGCTTGATGTGCCATGGCTGACTGATATACATGGAAAGCCCACCCATATCTGAAGAGAAACAGAGGAGAGGGAGAGGATGGAGGGAGGGGAGGAAAGAGGGGGGAAAAACAATTTGTATTTAAAAAATAATTTAAAAAAAGAAATAGCATTCAGTGAAGATTATAGTGTCTCACTCAGATTCTAAAACTATGTGATGAAGTGTGCTACTGCTAACTTGCTAAGAATCCTGTCAAGAAGTTACATGAAGAAGCCTAGCAAAATCTCTGCAAAAAAAAGGCCAACTACCCTTATTGTTGAACCTAGTAGATGGTTAACCTTCAGTGAAGAGTCACTTAGCTAATTTTAGATGTGCACCAATTAATGAGAAAGCTCAAATAAAATGAAAGAACTGCTAAGCTGAGCCCATTCCAAAGTGTCAAGTCATAAAATATTATACCCCCTATATGTTGTCTTAGAATACAGATATGTATAACATGAATCTTGTAAGACAAATTGCTAAATGGTCTTATTAATTAAAAAAAAAACACAGAGCCAGATATTGGGGTAAAAACTGAGAGATCAGGGAAGCAGAAAGAAACCAGCCACGTTCTTACCCTAGGGAATCCTCAGCCAAAGAGAGACCTATTTCCTGCTTACTTATGCCTATATGCCTTTCTGTCCCTGTCATCTTACTTCCTCTCTCTACCCAGCTACATCACTTCCTGTCTATCTGTGCAGACCTTCATGGTTAGTGTTGGTATTAAAGGCATGAGTCACCACACCTGGCTATGTTCTCAGTGTGGCCTTGAACTCATTTCCAAAAGGCATGTGCTACCATTGCTTGACTTCTATGTTTACTATAGTAGCTGGCTTTTTCCTCTGATCCTCGGATAAGCTTTATTGGGGTACATATGGTGATATTTTATTTGTACTGAAATGTGATTTTATTTGTATGCTAATAAATAAAGTTGCCTGGGGTTCAGAGCTAATAGCAAGCCATAGCAGAAGCTGGGCACTGGTGGTGCACGCCTTTAATCCCAGCACTTGGGAGGCAGAACTAGGTGGATCTCTGTGTGTTCAAGGATACAGCCAGCATGGAGACACATACTTTTAATCTTAATACCAACCATAGAAGATCTGGAGGTCTGTATAGACAGGCAGTAAGGAGGAGGTCATGTGGTTGAGTTTACAACCAATGAGAAGGCAGAACAGAAAGTCAATAAAAGGACAGACAGACAGGAAGTAGGTCTCTTGCAAAGAGGAAAGACAGCAGCAGCAGTGAAGGGTAAGGTTTTCAGCTCTCAGCTATTGTTCTGATCTCTTGGCTATTAACTCTGAATTTGGCTCTGTGTTTCTTATTTAACAAGACAGTTACATCTACAGGTGCACAACGAAAATATCACACAGATATGTGTTGTGATTTGTTATATATCAATAGATTCTCTGGGGCTGAGTAAGAGGCTCAGTGTCTAAAGTATTTTCTAGCATATGCAAAGCCATGGTTCCAAATCTAACACTGCATAAATGAGCTGTAGTGGTGTACATTTGTAACCACAGCACTTCTAGTACTTCAGAGGTAGAAACAGGAGGACAACTGGTTCAAGGTCAAGTTCCATGCCAGCATAAGATACATAAGACCATGTCTCAAAACAAAACAAAAAATATTATATATTACTACTTCTCTTAATAAGTTTTATTCTGTGTCAGTGGTAATCAGCTTCTTATACTCCAATTTTGCTGACAATCTGAATACATATGCACATTGACTAAGGGAAAACAGATTTTAAGTATAGCCATGTACCTAAATATGTTTATATTTCGACTAGAAAATACATACTATAGAATATAATCCTGTTTTTGTTTCTGTTTTTTTATTAGAAAATATAAATGATCATAATATACCAAAATTAAAAAAAAATGTATGCTAGCTAATGTGCCACTTAGGAAGTATCATTCTTAATTTTCTGTATTCTTTCTAAGGGTGTAGCTGAAGTTTTCCTGGTCCTGCCTGGCCCATGGTCAGGACAAATCTCTCTCACCTACCAGTCCCGCAGCCACTAAGACCCAAGCAAACATACAGAGACTTACATCACTTAAAAACTGTATGGCCATGGCAGCCTTCTTGCTATCTAGTTCTTACATCTTAAATTAACCATTTCTATAAATCTATACCTCGCCACGTGGTTTGTGGCTTACTGGTATCTTACATTATACTTCTCGTGGCATTGGCTGGCAGTGTCTCCTGACTCAGCCTTCCACTTCCCAGAATTCTCCTTTCTCCTTTTATTGCCTATACTTTCTGCCTAGCTACTGGCCAATCAGCACTTAATTTATCAATCAATCATCCATAGCATAAGGGTCTAAGGGTTTATAACCACATGTGAGAAACACTTTAAAAGAAAATGTATACAAAAGTATATGGAACATTGTATAAGACTAAATAATTTAAAACCATCTCTTAACTAAACATGCATCTCCATGGAGCTTCCCACAACACACACTTAAAAAGAAAACATTCATCTCTTCTCTGAAGAATATAAATTAAAAAATAAATGAAAATCTCCACTTGCTTTTTGTTTGTAGGGGTACATAATTTACAAAACATAATGGTTAGGAAGATTTTAAATTGTGCTATGAAGTCATTTTTAGAGATCCATAGTTTGCTGTATTTTAGCTCCAAATGGGGAAAAATATATCTAATATATAACTTCAGTTTCAAATTATTACTTTGTTTTATATCTCTAAGATATATATTTTGATGCAAAATATCTCTAAGAAGCATAAGGATAGTTTATTTTTTCATGTACTAGAAATATTGTGGAATTAAACTTTAAAAAGCAAGTCATCCACAGTAAATAAGGATGATATTACATATTCATTAAATTACACATCTGCTCAGAGATCTAGTGGAACAAGTGTAACATTCAGGTCATCTCAAGCAAGTTCAGTTCATTAAATAAGCTATTTAGTATTACATTGTTTATAAGTTAGAATTCACCTATATACATCATAGTAGCAACTGGATGCAATTTGTTGTAAATTAAACTACATTACAAACTCTATTCCTGATGTTGGGCAGTATTTATCACTGATTTGTACCAGATCACATAATCTGGACTTCTAGCAAACTTGGACTATTCTAGTATTGTTTTATTATATTTACGAAAAAAAATTATCTACCCAATACATTATAATATGTCTTCACATATAAGTTTTATATATCAAGGGATCACAGAAGACAATTTTAATGAGTTCTGGTGAAAGTAAATTGAATCATCAGAGATTACAGACTTACTTATTTAAGATTACTTTGACCTTTCTATGTGCCAAGCATTATTTGAAAGGACTTCAAGCAACCAACTTCTTAGCAACTCTATATATTATGTTTCAGGTGAAGAAACTGGAGTCTAAAGAAATAGAATTAGGGTATCTGTGGACACATTTATCTGTTCCAGAAGCTGGACTGATTTACCTCTTGCAACCTTTTCCCTTACTTTTATGCTATTTGATATTAATAATTTTGAAGCTATAAATCAAATTGACTTAAGCCACACATGCTATGAAAATAATAAGAAAGCATTTTTTCTCTATAGAAAATTGTGAATATCACTCAATTTTGTTTCTATTTAAACTATATAAACTCCCAACTTTTCCTCTTAGTGCTGACTTGCTCTGACAAAAAGAAGCAATATCTGTGTGTGTTTGAGTTTGCTATTGTCAGGAACATATACATTTGAGAATTTAAGTGACTCTTAAAGGTAGGATGATAACTCTGATATTTTAATCATGAAAATGGTCTCACAAAAGAAATTTACTTCATTTGCTCTTGCAATAAAACCTGAATACTACCTGACTTACAGATAGCATACTATTCAGTCTCCATTCAACTTTTCAGCCTCCATTTCTTTCATTGGCTCCATCTTTCCACTCACAGCCATAGAAAATCCTCCCTTAGAATTCCCAAAATTCTGTCTCTTAAAATTTAATTATCATATATGACTTTTGATTTGTTCAATATGTAACATTATTGAAGTAAATTTTATATGCATCTTTTCTACTAGAATGTAACTTGCTTATTGACAGAAATGCATTAGTTACCTTTATTTTTACTTAGCAGCACATAAAGATCTTAAAACATAGCACCTGTTGTTAAACATTGTTTGATACCATATATAAATAAAGGATCCCATAAAGATGTGAGGTAGAAATATTGGGCATACACACACAAAAACAAACAGACAAAACTTGTGGTGAAAAACTATACTAGTTTTCTTAAATGAGGATTCCAGAATGTGGGTTTTCAGTGTAGATGTATCCTGCTTGTTAAATAAGAAACACAGAGCCAGTTGCAGAGTTAAAAACCACGAGGTCAGAGCCAAAGCAGAAAACCTTACCCTTCACTGCTTCTGCGGTTCCTCCTCTCCGCAAGAGACCTACTTCTGTGCGTCCTGTCTATTTAAAGACTTTCTGTTCTCCTCCCTCATTGGTTGTAACCCAGCCACATGACCTCCTCATCACTGCCTGTTTGTACAGACCTCCAGGTCTTCTATGGTTGGTATTGAAATTAAAGGCGTGTGTCTGCTATGCTGGCTGTGTCCTTGAACACACAGAGATCCGCCTAGCTCTGCCTCCCAAGTGCTGGGATTAAGGGCGTGCCCCACTACTGCTCGGCTTCTGCTCTGGCTTTCTCTGACCTCAAGGCAACTTTATTGACATACAAATAAAATCACATTTCAATACAAATAAAATATCACTATATTTCCCCTTTTCTATTTTAATAAAAAGAAAAAAGGAAAAAGTTATAACTAATATAAGAAAAACTATATACAAAAGTACAATAACTATATATACCATATATACAAACAATAAATACCTAAACAATGTCTAGTCCATTTGTAATTGACAAATTCAGAGAAAATAATTCCATTATCTATCCTATTTTGGTAAGTCCAGAATGTACCTGATTCACTTTTTATCCTAACTTATATAGCTAATGGAACTGTCTTATAACGTCTTTCAAATTTATACACTTACAGCTCTTAGTGAGTTTTTCTGAAATCCTTAACAAAGATAATTATAACTATAACTAACTGATCTTCAACTCCCTCAAAGACCCAAGAAGGAAATAATACTACCTAATAAAAAATAAAAACAAGAAGTACATGCAAGCAGCTTCAAAAAAAAATGTGAGTTGACAGAAACAGCCAGCTACCTGGACAGTCACCTGAGGTTTCTCCACAGTGTTGGGGCATCATCTTCAGCCTACAGGCTTAGCGTATCTGACAGACTCTTTTGTGAACTAAGACGTATACAAGGTCAACAGTTTGACCTCACATTTGGTGAGAGCAGTCCATGTACCAGAAACACCTGAATTCCATTAATGTCATGTCATGATTCAGGATTTTAAATTCTGGAAATTATTGATGTCTTTTCAATTCAGCTGTCCATTTTTCTTGGCTGTGTATATGTGGCTTCATCTTGGCATCCTGTTCTTCTCCACATCTCTCTATTAAACGCTACTATTGAGAGAGGTGAGCTTAGTTATTCCTCAAGAATAACTGTTTCATCTGCTGTTCCATTGCATATAAGAAGCCATTGGCCCACTCCCTGTTCAGCTGCCTTCGAAGAAAAGGGCACGGTACCTTTTACAGATTGTAAAGGTCACTCACTTCAGGGATGGTGCCATATTGTCCTGGCTTCAGAAGATGCCTTTTGTTAAAGCCACAACCACACTTGTTTTGGCAAGAATTGGTAGTCCTTGGTTTCATGTCCTGTCTGTCCTGTTTGTCAGCAGTTGATTCAAGGATACTTCGTTGTCCAGTGGCTGACTTTTGCAACAATGAAAGTTAGTTCCATATGCAGTTTCTTCAATGCCCATATTTTCTCTGAAGTAGATTGGTACTGCCAGGAGCCGTCATGTCTCATAGTCATAGCAAAAAAGAAAAATTCTTAAGTTATTAAAACATTTTAAATGCCATATTCTGTAGATCTCTGAAGGGTTTGAAGATGACCTGTCTATCTAAAATATATCTGTTTGATCTTGACAACACACCTAATATGACTACAAGTTCAATTGTAATGTCTAACCACTAATTTTCATTTCTATATATCCTAATAGTTGGTAATACTAACATTCAAGGATTAGCAAATTACATTTACATTGTTAAATGAATGGTATAAATACAATATCTCGAACAAGATTAGAAATACGTATATGGTATATTCTAACAATCTCAATCTCAATAATAATAATTTGTATACAATATAAAACAATCCAATTGAATGTAAAGTATTTAAAACTAGTAATTGTCTTTTTTTTTTTTTTTTTTTTTTTTTTTTTTTTTTTATAACAAGCACCTTTTGCCTAGCCCTTTTCCTAACCCTTAACAACAACTTGTAACCAACCCTCCTAAACAATGAAAACTATCCCAGACCCAATACCCATAAAAAGACCAAAAAACCACCCACCCCACACCACCCCTTTGGGAATGTGGGCATCGAATTCTTAAAATTGCTTCCTGCTGGGTATGGGCGAAGTTATCTTTATTCTGAAAAGAAAAATTTTGGGTTAATTGACAAATTCTAGGAAAGATAACTATATTCTTTGTTATCCATAATGCCAAAGTTCAGGGTTTATCTCAAGTCCTTGTTCAAGCAGTCTTTGAAACTGGATCATCTCAGCTAGCCATCTCAGAATTGCTCTAAGCACTTTGTAGTCCAAAGCTGATCTGTAGATGATGTTTGTCAGCTTAGTGATATTATTTTCCACGTGGAATTGTCATTGTGGGGCCCCATCTTCTTCCTGGAGATTTCATTTGATGTTAGGCCTGGCCGTGATTTCCTGCAGAAAACTGAAAAGAGACTCGAACACAAAGACATGTATAGGCAGCTAATCGAAGCCTTTTCTCTAAATTAATTAGTACTCATATGACCATTATTATCTCAACAAAGTTTAAAATATATATATATATATATCTTGTGAATTCTGATATAAAATTCATACTTTAAGAAAAGTTTAAAGAATCAGAATAGAGTCAAAGAATTGAGATTAGTAATAGAATAGTCCCTTAATTAATTTGGTTTTTCTCCTGTCCCATGTCAGAAGATGGCTCTTTCTTCTGGTATGATACAGGGAGTTTTCATTTTCTTTTTAACAACATGCTTGAGTTTAAAGGAGGAGAGAGCCATTCTCCAACTCCAAAATCAGCTTGAAGCTTTAATTGAACTGGGACTACAAGAAGACTAAGAGTATTAATTTTTTAGAGAAGAGCAGAAACAAACATTTAGAAAGATTTATGAAATTTTGTAGATGATATACCAATAGGCCATTTTACTCTTTTTCCTGGGACAGATGATTTGTCCTTTTTTTCCAGTTGTCTCATTTGTCCAGTGTTCTTCAGATTCCTTAGCCTTCATTCTCCTAAAAGACAAAAACAAAAACCCTTCCCCAAGACTAATTTTGGGGAGGTCCCCTTTTGGCAAGTTACATCTGATTAAATGAAAAGGCATGTATTAATGGTATAAGTGAGTTTAAACTGGATGGTCATGTTGGTTGATGAACTATCACCTCTTCTAATTAAGAGGTCTCTCTTGTTCAAATCGAACCTTTATCAGTTTTGATGGTACCCACAGCTTATCTTCTCCTGCAGAGACAAAAGCAAAACCTCGTCCCCAACGTAACACATGCCCTGGTTTCCATTCTGAGGTCAGCACATCCTTGAAGTATATAGGCTGATTTAATTCTGTTGTTTTTTCTATTAACCAATGTCTCTCTGCAGCTGTTGTTCCTTTCTCATTAGCATTGAGAAAATTCAAAGTTAATAGAGCATTGTGCAGTCTATTTCTGGGGGTTTTTGTTACCCCTTTTTGTTTATTTATCATGTCCTTTAGAGTTCTGTTGGATCTTTCTATAACTGCTTGGCCTGTAGGATTATGTGGTATACCTGTAATATGCTTTATATTATAATAAGCAAAAAACTGTTTCATTTTAATAGAGACATATGCTGGAGCATTGTAAGTTTTAATTTGTGCAGGTATACCCATGATGGCCATAACTTCTAGCAGATGAGTGATTACAGAATCAGCTTTTTCAGAACTCAAAGCAGTTGCCCATTGAAATCCTGAATAAGTATCAATAGTATGGTGTACATATTTCAATTTTCCAAATTCTGCAAAGTGAAACACATCCATCTGCCAGATTTCATTCCTCTGAGTACCCTTTGGGTTACATCCTGCTGGTAATGGTGTCTGATTGTAGAAGGAACAAGTAGGACATTTCTTTACAATTTCCTTGGCTTGTTGCCAGGTTATGGAAAAATCCTTTTTTAAACCTTTACTATTGACATGATGTTTCTTATGAAATTCTGAGGCCTCCAGCACATTTCCTATCAATAATTTATCAATCTCATCATTACCTTGTGCTAGAGGGCCTGGCAGACCAGTATGGGATCGGATGTGAGTTATATATAAAGGATGACTCCTTTCCCTGATTGTATCTTGTAATTGAATAAATAGTGAAGTTAATTCTGAAGCATCAGGGATAAATTCTGCAGTCTCAATATGTAATACCACTCTTTCAGCATACTGAGAGTCAGTAACTATATTGAGAGGTTCTGAAAAATCCATTAATACCAAGAGAATAGCATACAATTCTGATTTTTGAACTGAATTATAAGGACTTTGAACCACTTTACTTAAATTTTCTGATTTGTAACCTGCCTTTCCTTGTTTGTTGGCATCTGTATAAAATGTCCGAACTCCAGATATGGGTTTTTCACGTACAATTCGAGGCAAGATCCAATCAGCTCTCTTTATAAGATCAATTCTATTGCTTTTAGGATATTTGCTGTTAATTTCTCCCAAAAAATTACTGCAAGCTCTTTGCCAAGGTTCACTTTCTGCCCATAATTTTTCAATGTCCTCTTTAGTTAAAGGTACAACAATTTCTGCTGGGTCTATTCCTGCTAATTGACGAAGTCTCAATTTTCCTTTCAAAATTAAGTCAGAGATTTTTTCCACATAAGTTTTTAATTTTTTATTTGGTTTATTTGGTAAAAATATCCATTCTAATATAATATCTTCTCTCTGCATTAATATTCCTGTAGGAGAATGCCTAGAAGGTAAAATAACCAAAATGCAATCCAGCTTTGGATCAATACGATCTACATGTCCTTCATGTACTTTTTTTTCTACCAAGGCCAATTCTTTCTCAGCTTCAGGTGATAATTCTCTTGGACTATTTAAGTCCTTGTCACCTTCTAAGGTTTTGAACAAATTATTCAGTTCATCATTTTTTACCCCAACAATAGTTCGTAGATGAGAAATGTCCCCAAATAATCTTTGAAAGTCATTAAGAGTCTGTAGGCGATCTCTCCTAATTTGTACCTTTTGAGGTCTAATTTTTTGTAGCTCTATTTTATATCCTAAATAATTAATAGAATCTCCTCTTTGTATCTTTTCAGGAGCAATTTGTAATCCCCAGCCAGGCAATATTTTCTTTACTTCTTCAAACATTCTTTCTAAAGTATCTGCACTTGAGTCAGCTAGTAAAATATCATCCATATAATGATAAATTATAGATTTAGGAAATTTTTTACGTATCACTTCTAAGGGCTGTTGTACAAAATATTGGCACAGGGTTGGACTATTCAACATTCCCTGTGGGAGGACTCTCCATTGAAATCTTCTAACCGGTTGAGAATTATTGTAAGTAGGCACCGTGAAAGCAAATCTTTCTCTGTCTTTTTCTTGTAGGGGTATTGAAAAGAAACAGTCTTTTAAATCAATAACTATGAGAGGCCATCCTTTAGGTAACAGAGTAGGCAAAGGAATTCCAGATTGTAGAGAGCCCATTGGCTGAATTACTTTGTTAATCGCTCTAAGGTCTGTTACCATTCTCCATTTACCAGATTTCTTTTTAATAACAAATACAGGAGAATTCCATGGGCTAGTAGATTCTTCAATATGCTGAGCATTTAACTGTTCTTCTACCAGCTCTTCTAAAGCCTGGAGTTTCTCTGTTGTTAAAGGCCATTGATGAACCCATACAGGCTTGTCTGTTAACCATTTTAAAGGTAGAGCTGTTGGTGCCTTTGGAAGATCATCAGTTTTTCTGCCCTGTTCTTGTATAATATGGATGGCTGGTGACCACTCATTAGAATAATACCTTCTAATATTTCTCTCAGAAACATGTGCTAGTTTATTATTTATTTCTGAGGTTGGAGGGATGTTAATCTGAGTATTCCATTGTTGTAACAGGTCTCGACCCCACAGGTTCATGGCTATGTTAGCCACATATGGTTTTAATCTGCCTCTCTGTCCTTCTGGGCCTATACATTCGAGCCATCTTGCACTCTGTTTAACTTGAGATAATGTTCCAATTCCTAACAGTTGAACATTTACCTCCTGAAGAGGCCAAGATGGATGCCAAAATTCTGGTGCAATTATGGTAACATCAGCACCTGTGTCTACCAGACCAGACAACAAAACACCATTTATTTTTATTGTTAATTGTGGTCTTTGTTCATTTATAGAAGTTTGCCAAAAAATTTTCTTTATGGTCTCTCCTGAATTTTCTGTTCTCTCTGTCTCAGTTGTTCCATTACTCTGAGTAGCCTGGTTTATTCCAATAGGCATTTGGTCATTTAACTGCTCTGAGTAGGGGCCTCCTCTACGATTGCAGGAAAAGTCTGAACTGGATTCACTGTAGGGGCCTGCCTGAGGCCCCTCTGGGAGTTTCCCAAAGACTGAGGCAAAGTATTACCTTGTCTGTCCCTTGTTGATCTACATTCATTGGTCCAATGTCTTCCCTTACCACACCTTCTACATACTCCTGAAGGAAGGGGCATTCTGTTGCCATTGTTCCTTGAAGAAACATTGTTTCTAGAAGTGCCCTGTTTACAGTCCCTTTTCAAATGCCCTTGCTTTCCACATCCAAAACATCTAACATTCCTCAAACCTCTTGAAATTGCTTCTCCTACCCACATATTATCATGATCATGAGCCTCAACATTAACCGTGTCTCTAATCCAATCTTCCAGGGGTGCAGATCTCGCCTTTAACGGCCTGATTATTCTCTTGCATGCTTCATTTGCATTCTCAAAAGCCAAAGATTCAATTATTATCTGGCTAGCTTCTGAATTTGGGACCATTCTCTTTACTGCTGAAGTCAGTCTTTGTAAGAAATCTGTGAAAGATTCTTTTGGGCCCTGTATAACCTTTGTAAATGACTCTGTTTTCTTCCCTGGTTCCTCAACTCTGTCCCATGCATTCATGGCTGCCATACGACATAGAATTAGAGTTTGCATATCATATAAACATTGTGTTTGTACTGCAGCATATTGGCCTTCTCCAACAAGCTGATCCTGGAAGATTTGTATACCTCTATCACTACATTGTTTTGCTATGGTTTTAGCTTCCTGTTTGAACCACATTTGCCACTGGAGCTGCTGTCCAGGTTCTAGAACCGCCTGTGCCAGCTCCCGCCAGTCCTGTGGTATAATTCTATTATAAGTCGACCAGGAGTTTAACATTTGTTTTACATATGGAGAATGCATGCCATAAGATACTATTGCCTCCTTAAACCTTCGTAAGTCTAACATTTCAACTGGAGTCCAAATATTTTGTGTAGTCATTTGACCAGGCTGCTGTTGTATGGTTACCGGATAAATTAAGGGTGATTGTGTGAAAACAGGCTTTCTTTCTGTAACCTTATAATCCAATCCTGAAACAACTTCACTGTTAATTTCTTCTGTCTGAATCTGAATTTCTCTATAATTCATTTTAACAGGTTTAACAAGTTTTTCTAAAATTTTTATCCTGGCACTTAAATTGACTGTCTTTTTAAATTGTAAAATAAGGATAAGAAGAATAATAATGTACATAATTCGATCAACATTAATCTTCTCATATAGTTGTTCCATTACCATACTGCCTAAAATTTCAAACAAAGCCCAATTTTCTTCCAATGTACACATAAAACCCATTTTTTTTTAATGTGGAAAAAAATCTCTTTTAAATAGTTTCCTTTAAAATATCTGATATAAATGACTTACCAATTCTGCGCAAAACAGTAGAAATCCGAGGGAATTTCCAAACAGCTACCTAGCGTCTGAGGTGGGAATCCAGAGAGAGAGAGAGAAAGCAAGAAAGCGTAGCCAAGTTCTGGCTAAAATCTTGAATCCAGTCGCTTCAATGTTCCGGTCTGAGTGGAGTCGAGCCTGGGCTCTGGCTTCCTTAAGCTCCGACCGACCACGTGCGCTGGCGTTTCAGCCAAAAGCAGCCTATCTGCAGTTGCGTGTAGCTCCTGCAATTTAGCGGTAGCTCCCGCAGGCCTGAGTTGTTTGTAGCACTGGCTTTTTAAGCAAGTAACTCCAGCCGCAGCGCCTGAGTCCTAAGCTGAGCTAGGCCTGGGTTAGACCAGGGCTAAGCCGGAGCTAGGGAGGCAGGCCCGCCCAGGCGGGAAGCCGGACCCACTGCCAAGGCAAGCGGTTTTTTAATGAATTCTTGCCACGTTGGGCGCCAATTGTAGATGTATCCTGCTTGTTAAATAAGAAACACAGAGCCAGTTGCAGAGTTAAAAACCACGAGGTCAGAGCCAAAGCAGAAAACCTTACCCTTCACTGCTTCTGCGGTTCCTCCTCTCCGCAAGAGACCTACTTCTGTGCGTCCTGTCTATTTAAAGACTTTCTGTTCTCCTCCCTCATTGGTTGTAACCCAGCCACATGACCTCCTCATCACTGCCTGTTTGTACAGACCTCCAGGTCTTCTATGGTTGGTATTGAAATTAAAGGCGTGTGTCTGCTATGCTGGCTGTGTCCTTGAACACACAGAGATCCGCCTAGCTCTGCCTCCCAAGTGCTGGGATTAAGGGCGTGCCCCACTACTGCTCGGCTTCTGCTCTGGCTTTCTCTGACCTCAAGGCAACTTTATTGACATACAAATAAAATCACATTTCAATACAAATAAAATATCACTATATTTCAGCTTTAAATTGGAGGAGTCCCAGGTGATTTGAAATGAGTAGGTCACCCATAAAATTAGCTTGGATTTTTAGATTAAAAATATTTAGTAGTCACTGAGAATTTGTAGAGATATTTCTCATTTATGTTTCCTATTGCTTGCCTCAACAAAACTAAACTAACAAAGCAGAAAACTTAGCCAAATCATTTCTTCTTCAATAGCATATATTTTATTATCATGTAGTCATTGTGCAGAGATTTTATTATGACTTTTATATACATTCACATATTTATTTTGATTATATTATTCTTAAATGTTCTAAATAATTGGCATCAATATTTTCTCTCTCCTCTCTCTCTTTATTATCACTCTTCCTTCTCCCCTCTCTCCCTATCTCTCTTCATTTCTTCTTATGTTATTTTCCTGCAGTATAGTATACCTAAGTTTCCTAGGGTGGACTCCAAATCACTATTGTCTTAGGTCAGCCTCCCAAGGTCCACATTTGAAGTACATGTCACCATGTCACCACAACTTTGTTTAATCACTCCTGTATAGACTCAGCTGAACTATAATAAATGTTTGTTAATATGTGTTTCTCAATATTGGAGTTAGAACTAGTTCTTTTGCATCTTGATGTAAGACCAAACATAAGAAAATTTGCTTCAAATCTAGAGATAATGAGCATATAAACTGGAGTAACCATAGAAACCATGAATTAAAAAAAACATGGTAGAGATACAAGGAATTATAGAAAGGGGGATTGTAAAACATAGGTGTTATGAAGGCTGAAATGGGAAAAATGAGGAAATGTCTATAATGGGGCAGTAGGGAGGGAGGGCAATACAGAGATGGGGTGTGAGGGGGGAATAACTAACACTAAGAATGCTTGAAAAGGCCATAGAGAAACATTATAAGCTTATTTAAAATCTTATATAAATTATATATATATATATATATATATATATATATATATATATATATATATATATATATATATATTACTTTAAATGAAGTTATGGCACTTGAGTTAATAATGCTCCCTGAAGACTCAAACTAACAAACATGAACCCCACTGCCAGGCATGAAAAACCTACATTAGAGTTGTTGGTTATTGGATTATGAGAGACACCCAAAACAATACAAAGAATTTCCATAGTCCTTGGTTGACTTCCCAGCCTTGAAGATAAGACCCTATTGCTAAAGACTCATGCACTTTGAAAACAAGACTTGTAGGAATCCAGCTGGATCTGAACTCAAAGCTTATACCCTGGCATCTATCTAGCATTCATATTTTCAAAAAGAGCTATGCAAGCTGACAAAGAGGAAAAGCAATCAATAGTCCTACCCAGCTATAAAGCATCAGAAACACAGAAATGACCCGGAACACAAAATATCATAAGAGGTACAATAGTGTCACATATCTTGTGGATATCTAAAGCCCTATAATTACACTTAAGGCATGCTCAGTAAGTAATAGAAACCTAGCCAGCAACCTCTGAGTGATGATGCCATGGGCCCTAGAGGAGAACCTCCAACTGCAGTTTCTTAAACCAATATAATTTCTAAGAGCTTTCTAAATATTTATCCTAATAAACACAGGTATATGTCTCTTTCACTCCTTATTAAAAAAAATCTGTAGTGGACAGAGAACACTACATAAAAGCAACAATTGGTCAAAATGTAGAGAACAGCTGAGTGTGGGGTATTCAAACCCAGTTGATACATTTACAACACAACTTCTGCACCTAAGGCTCAGGTAACATCACAGAAGAGGGGTAGAAAGATTGTAAGAGCCAGAGAACAAGGAAGTATGTGTGAGCTAGTATCTTCTGTATATAACAGAGAAGTTGTACTCATGAAATCTTAAGAATATGCTACCTAATCAAGACCTGCACAATGACAACACCAGTTGAAATGCCAACATTAATGGGAGAATCACTAGATGAGGTGGTACAGACAATTAATGGCTGCTGAGAAGGTAAGAATCTGTTTTCTCCAAGTTTAATCCCCCGATAGACTATCCATTTATAAGTGGTCATCTCTGAACACATATACAAATGACAACACTAAATGAACTCCACAGGTTGAAGTTGGAAAGGGTGGAGAAGGGGGAAATCTATAAATGATGTTGCTCATGTAATAAATACTTTTAAAAAATGAAAAATTTAGATTAAAATTGATTTAAAAGGTAATGTTTTTGATTTTATAAATGCAGATCAGTATTTACAATTATTTCTCTAAAACAATCATTTGTTATACAATAAATAAAAAATGATGATTTTTACTTCAAAGACACTTTCTAACTCTACAATTTTCATAGGGTGACAATAATTACCCTGAGGCATATTCTCTGATATTGGCTCAATTACTCTTGATCCATAATATTTATTCCTTGAAATTACCTTTATGTTACTAGAGAAAGTATCACTTGAGGCAATGTATACATTTTTAACTTCCTGTAGTAAATAGAATATGATATGTTCAATAGCCATTTTGGCCTATATTGAAGAAATAGATCAATTATATTAAAACACTGAAATATGTAGCATGAATCTTAAAATGTCTTATTAATAAAAACAAACCTGAGGCCAGTTATTGGGGTGAATGCTGGAAGATCAAAGAAGCAGAACAAGTCACAGCTACATCACCTTGCCAATTCCTCATCTGATCCTGTTTCCTCAGACTGGAAGCTTCTGAGTCCTCATCCAGAATGAATCTCAGCTGAATTGTTGCTCAAAATCCTAAAAGTTTAACCAGTCAAATGCTTCTAGTTTCTAGTCTTCATGCCTTATATACCTTACTGCTTTCTGCCATCACTTCCTGGGATTAAAGGCACATTTTCTGGGATTAAAGGCATGAGTCACCATGCTTGGCTGTATCCTTGAACACACAGAGATCCAGGTAGAGCTCTGCCTCTAGAATGATAGGATTAAAGGTGTGTGCTACCACTGCCTATCTTCTATGTATAATATTGTGGCTTTTCTTTTCTCTGACCCCAGATAAATTTATTAGCATGCACAATATTTCAAGGAACACAAAAAGGTGTGTGCTACCACTGCCTATCTTCTATGTATAATATTGTGGCTTTTCTTTTCTCTGACCCCAGATAAATTTATTAGCATGCACAATATTTCAAGGAACACAATACCACCACAGAAATATAATTATATAACTTCTAAAATTAAATGTGGCATATAGAAGAAGTATATGTTTTAGGTCACAGAATAATTCTCACTGTATTTTCAAAAGCTCTCATTGAAAATTTTCAATGACAATGTGATTTAATAAACTTCTAACAAAAGTTGTATATATGCTATCCTATTTACTATTTTAAACTCCAAGCATCATGGAGTAAATATCCATACTTTTTAGATTTCTTTACCTGTGTCATAATTCCAGGATATGTAAAACAACAGAGTGCTGTGGGATGTCCTGTATGTTGTGAATAAATAAAACGCTGGAAGGAAGCATAGCCAGGCAGGAAGTATGGGATAGGTGGGACAAACAGAGTAGAGAGGCTGTGAGGTGGAAGTCTAGAGGAGATGCCAGCCTGCCATCCAGGGAGCATCATGTAAAGGCAGCAGGTAAAGCCACAGAACACGTGGCGACATATAGATTAACAGAAATGGGCTAAGTATAAGAGTAAAAGCTAGACAATGATAGGCCTGAGCTAATGGCCCAGGAGTTTAAATGATATAAGCATCTGTATGTTTATTTTATGAGTAGCCTACAGGACTGCCGGGGCTTGGCAGAACCTCTAGAGAAAAACTCTAGCTGAAACAGTGGGGAAATTAAATAATATATAAAAGAAGGTTTAAAAAGGACTGCCAGTTGCCAGTCAGCGGGCAGAGCTGCCCCTTAAAGTTTCCCCTTCTCCAAGATCCCCCAGTGGACCCAGCAATCTACATGCCCTGACCCCACACCCATCCTTGCGCGGCCCCTGCCACTTCCTGAGAATTGGAGACCAGCCCCCAGCTCCTGTCCATCCCAGAGCTCCCATCTGGACAAGAGGTGAGTGACTGGGGTTATAACCAGGGAGGCCTGCCCTGAGGTCCCATCTCTGGGCCCCAGCCATTCCATGGGGACAACCTTCCCAACTCAGCCCCAGTTGGCAGCCAGCAGGCAGGGCTACAGTGGGAAGGTTCCCCTTCTCCGACACCCCTCAGTGGACCCTGCAATCTACTTGCCCTGCACGCATACATATCCACCCTAGGCTCCAGCAACTTCCTGAGACTTAGAGACCAGCCCCAAGAGCTCCCGTCTGGCTCAAGGATCTCATCTGACCCAGAGAGCTCCCATCTGGCCCAGAGAGCTCTCATCAGGCCCAGAAAGCTCCCATCTGGCCCAAAGAGAGAGCTCTCATTGGACAAAGAGCCATCATTGGACCAAGAGTAACTTAGGAGACAGGGAATCTGTCAGCTCTGACTGGACCAAGAGCCCTGATAAGACCGAGAACAAATCTATGACGAGATGGGAAGATGTCAAGGCAGAAGTTCATTCAACAATATAAACATAAACAGCATCACGAGAACCTAGCCCTTCTCCAACAGCAAGACCTGAACATCACAAAATGGAAGAAACAGAAGAAAGCAACCTTGAGAATAGCATCATGAAGATATTAGAGGCCTTTAAAGAAAAAATAAAAACTGAAATTGAGAAAAAGATAAACAGAAAAGTAGAGGAAATCAATAAAGAAAATGAGAAAAAATCAAACAAAATATGGGAAAAACTCTATAAAAAAAACTAGAGGAAACAACAAATAAAGCAGAAGAAAACAATAAATTCCTTAAAGAAAACCATGAAAAAGAAATAAAACATGTGAGGGAAACAGTCCAAGACTTGAAAAGGGAAATAGAAACAATGAAGAAGATACAAACAGAGGGAATGCAGGAAATAGAAAATCTGAGTAAAGAAACAGGAAACACAGATACAAGCATAACCATCAGAATATAAGAGATGGAAGAGAGGATCTCTGGTGTACAGGATACAATAGAGGAAATGGATTCATCAGTCAAAGAAAATATCAATGCCAAAAAATTATAATACAAAATGTTCAAAAATTCTGGAACACCATGAAAAGACCAAACCTACAAATAGCAGGGATAGAGGAAGGAGAAGAATACCAACTCAAAGACACAGAAAATATATTCAACAAGATCATAGGAGAAAACTTTCCCAACTTAAAGAAGAAATGCCTATGAAGATACAAGAATCCTATGGAACACAAAACAGACTAGATGTCCAAAACAAGTCCCCATGCCACAAAATAATTTAAAAAACTAAACCTACAGAATAAAGAAAGAATATTGAGAGCAGGAAAGGAAAAAGGCCAAATGATTTATAATGGCGGACCCATCAGAATAACACCCGATTTCTCAATGGAGACTTTGAAAGCCAGAAGGACCTGGGCAGATGTAATGCAGGCACTAAGAGACCATGGATGCCAGCCTAGACTAATATACCCAGCAAAATTTTCAATCATCATAGATGGAGTGAACAAGACATTCCAAGGCAAAGCCAGATTCAAACAATACTTATCCATAAACCCAGCCCTACAGAAAGCACTAGAAGGAAAATTCCAACCTAAGGAAATCAGATACATCCATGAAAACACAGGCAATAGATAACACCACAGAAGTAACCCCAAAGAAGAGAGGTACACACACACTACCACCAAATAATAACAGGAATGCACAATCACTGGTCATTAATATCCCTTAATATCAATGGACTTAACTCACATATAAAAAGACACAATCTAACAGAATGGATACAAAATTAGGATTCATCTTACTGTTGCATACAAGAAACACGCCTCAAATTCAAAGATAGACACTACCTAATAATAAAAGTCTTGGAAAAGTCATTCCAATCAAATGGTCTTAAGAAGCAAGCTGGTGTAGCCATGCTAATATCCAGCAAAATGGATTTCAAACTAAAATCATTCAAAAGAGATCAAGAAGGGCATTACGTACTCATCATAGGAAAGATCCACCAAGATGAAGTTTCAATTCTGAACATTTATGCCCCAAACATAAGGGCACCCACATATGCTAAAAAAAAAAATTACTAAAGCTTAAATCACATGTAAAACCCCAGAAATTAATTGTGGAAGACTTTAACACTCGACTCTCAACACTGGACGGATCTGCCAAATTAAAACTTAACAGAGACATAAAGGACTTAACTGATGTTATGACTCAAATGGACTTAATCAATATCTACAGAACATTCCACCCAAAACAAAAAAGAATATACCTTCTTCTCAGCACCCCATGGAACATTCTCTAAAATCAATCACATACTTGGCCACAAAGCAAATCTCAACAGATACAAAATAATTGGAATAACCTCCTGTGTTCTATCAGACCACCATGGTTACCACATACCCAAACTTATGGGACACTATGAAAGCAGTGCTAAGAGGGAAATTCATAGTACTAAAAGCCCAAATAAAGAAGTTGGAGAAATCTAACACTACTGATTTAACAGCACACTTGAAAGCTCTAGATCAAGAAGAAGCAAAGTCACCCAGGAGGAAGAAACATCAGGAAATAATCAAATTGAGAGCTGAAATCAATAAAATATAAACAAAAAGAAAAATACAAAGAATTAATGAAACAAATATTTGAGAAAATCAACAAGATAGACAAGCCCTTATCTAAACAAATAAAAAGACAAAGAGAGAGCATCCAAATTAACAAAATCAGAAAGGAAAAGGGGGACATAACAACAGACAATGAGGAAATCCAGAGAATCATCAGGTCATACTTCAAAAACCTGTACTCCACACAACTGGAAAATCAAAAAGAAAAGGATAATTTTCTGGATAGGTACCATAAACCTAAGTTAAATCAAGACCAGATAAAGCATTTAAATAGTCCAATAACCCCTAAGGAAATAGAATCAATCATTAAAGGTCTCCTAACAAATAAATAAACAAACAAACAAACAAACAAATAAATAAATAAATATTTTTAAAAGTTCAGGACCAGATGGTTTCAGCCCAGAATTCTTCCAGATCTTCAAAGAAGAGTTGATACCAATACTCTTAAATTGTTCTACACAATAGGAACAGAAGGAACATTACCAAACTCCTTCTATGAGGCTACAATTACCTTGATTGCTAAGCCACACAAAAATGCAACAAAGAAAGAGAACTATAGACCAATCTCCCTCATGAATACTGATGCAAATATACGCAATAAAATACTGGCAAACAGACTCCAAGAACACATCAAAACAATTATCCACCATGATCAAGTAGGCTTCATCCCAGTGATGAAAGGTTGGTTCAACATACAAAATTCTGTCGATATAATACACCATATAAACAAACTAAAAGAAAAAAACTCACATGATCATCTCACTAGATGCAGAAAAAGCATTTGACAAAATCCAACACCCCTTCATAATAAAGGTCTTGGAGCAATCTGGAATACAGGTAACATACCTAAACATAGTAAAGGCAATTACAGCAAGCCAACAGCCAACATCAAATTAAATGAAGAGAAACTCAAAGCGATTCCACTAAAATCAGGAACAAGGCAAGGCTGTCCCCTCTCCCCATACTTATTCAATATAATACTTGAAGTTCTAGCCAGAGCAATAAGACAACATAAGGAGATTAAGGAGATACAAATTGGAAAGGAAGAAGTCAAGATTTCCCTATTTTCAGATGACATGATAGTATACATAAGTGACCCAAAAAATTCAACCAAGGAACTCATATGGCTTATAAATACATTCAGCAGCATAGCAGGATAAAAGATTAACTAAAAAAAAATCAGTATCCCTCCTATATACATTGACAAACAGGCTGAGAAGGAAATCAGTGTTACATCACCCTTTACAATAGCTACAAATGATATAAAATACCTTGGGTTAACTATAACTAACTAAGTGAAGGACCTGGATGACAAGAACTTTAAGTTCCTGAAAGAAAGAAATTGAAGATATCAGAAAATGGAAAGATCTCCCATGCTCATGGATAAGCAGGATTAACATAGTAAAAATGGCAGTCTTACCAAAAGCAATCTACAGTTTCAATGAAATACCCATCAAAATAACAACCCAATTCTTCACATACCTGGATAAAACAATACTCAACTACTTACGGGAAATACAAAAAACAAAAACAAAACAAAAGAAAAAAATAACAGGATAGCCAAAATAACCCTCTACAATGCAACAACCTCTGGAGGCATCACAATCGCTGACTTCAAGCTCTACTCTAGAGTTACAGTTTTAAAAACAGCTTGGTACTGGCATAAAAACCAACATGTGGACCAATGGAATCAAATTGAAGACCCTGACATTAATCTGCTCACCTATGAACATATAATTTTTGATATTACAAAACTGTACAAAGGAATAGAGAAAACATCTTCAACAAATGGTGCTGGCATAACTGGATGTCAACATGTAGAAGGCTGCATATAGTTACATATCTGTCACCATGCATAAAAATTAAGTCCAAGTGGATCAAAGACCTCAACACATATCCAGTTACTCTGAACCTGATAGAAGAGAAAGTAGGAATTAGTCTTGAACACATTGGCATGAGAAATCACTTCCTAAATATAACAGTAGTAGCACAGACACAGAGAGAAACAATCAAGCAATGTGACCTGTTGAAACTGAGAAGCTTTGTAGAGCAAAGGACACGGTCAACAAGACAAAGCAACAGCCTACAGAATAGGAAAAGGTCTTCACCAACCCCACATCTGACAGAGGGCTGATATCCAGAATATATAAAGAACTCAAGAAATTAGACATCAAAGTGCCCTACAGTCCAATTTAGAAATGGGCTATAGAGCTAAACAGAGAATTCTCAACAGAAGAAGCTCAAATAGCTGAAAAAATCTAAGGAATTGCTCAACATCCCTAATCATCATTGAATTACAAGTCAAAATGTCTCTGAGATACCACATTACACCTGTCAGAATGGCTAAGATAAAAAACACAGAAGACAGCTTATGCTGGAGAGGATTTGGAGCAAGGGGAACTCTCCTCCACTGTTGGTGAGAATGCAAGATTTTACAGCCACTTTGGAAATCTATGTGGCGCATTCTTAGAAAAATAGTAATAAATCTCCCCCAAGACCCAGATATACCACTCTTGGGCATATACCCAAGTAATGCTCAATTATACCACAAGGGAAAATGCTCAGCAATGTTCATAGCAGCATTGTTTGTATATGCCCTTCAACTGACAAATAGATACACAAATTGTGGTACATATACCCAATGGAGTACTACTCAGCAGAGAAAAACAATGACATCATGAGGTTTGCAGGCAAATGGATGGATCTAGAAAATATCATCCTGAGTGAGGTAACCCAGACTCAGAAAGACAATCATGGTATGTACTCACTCATTGGTGGATACTAAATGTAAAACAAAGGATGACTAGACTGCTACTCACAACTCCAGGGAGGCTACCTAGAAAACGGGACCCTAGGAAAGACACAGGGATCGCCCAATGACAGAGAAATGGATGAGATCTACATGAGCAAACTGGACTTGACAGGGGGTAAGGAAGGGCAAAAATCAGGGGGGAAAGAGAGCTTAGGGGAACGGGAGAACCTAGCTGGATCAAGAACAGAGAGGCAGAACAAGGAAAGAGAGACCATGATAAATCAAGACCCCATGGGAATAGGAAGAAGCAAAGTGCTAGAGAGATCCCAGAAATCCACAAAAATAACTCCACAATAGACTACTGACAATGGTCCAGAGAAAGCCCGAACTGTAGTTGGAGAGCTTCTCTCCAGGTCCCACTAGGCCCCAGCAGTCCAGTAGCCCACTTATAAAATAAACACATAGACATTTATATTATTTAAACTGCTTGGCCATTAGTTCAGGCCTATCAATGTCTAGCTCTTACTCTTATACTTAGCCCATTTCTATCAATCTATACTTTGCCACATGGCTCATGGCTTACCAGTACCTTATATCTTTCTTGTCATGGCAGCGGCTAGCTGTGTCTCTCCCCCAGCCTTTACTTCCCAGAATTCTCCTCCTCATTGTCCTGCCTACCCTACCCTTCCTGTCTGGCTACTGGCCAATCAGCACTTTATTTATTTTAACCAATCAGAGCAACACATTTGACATACAGAACATCCCATAGCACTGAACTGATCTGACCCACTCTGGTGATTGGATGACCAAACACCCTAACTGTTGTGATAGAACTCTCATCCAATGACTGATGGAAGCAGATGCAGAGATCCATGGCCAGGCCCAAGGTGGAGTTCCAAGCAGCAAGAAAGAGGATGGATTGTACGAGTTACAGATGTTGAGACCATGATTGGAAAAAGCATAGGGACAAATAGCCAAACTAGGGGAAACACATGAACTATGAACCAATAGCTGAGGAGCCCCCATGGAACTGGATCAGGCCCTCTGGATAAGTGAGACAGTCAATTAGCTTGAACTGTTTGGGAGGCCCCCAGGCAGTGGGACTGGGACTTGTCCTTAGTTCATGAGCTGGCTTTTTGGAGCCTGCGGCCTATGCTGGGACACTTTGCTCAGCCTGGGTGAAGGGAGTAAGGGACTGGACTTGCCTGAGCTGAATCCCCAGGGGAGTCCTTGCCCTTGAGGAGATGGGAATTGGGGGTAGATTGGGAATAGGGTGAGGGGGGCCGGGAGGAGGGAGGAGAGGGGAATCCCTGGCTGATATGTAAAATTAAATTAAATTATAAAATTTAAAAAACAATAAGAATAGAAAAGGAAAAAAATAAAAGGACCAACAAGATAGCTCCCTAGAATAAGAGTGCCATGTGCCCACACATATACAAACATACAATAAATAAATAAGGCCAGGAGTTGGTGGCTCACACTTTTTATCCTAGCATTCAATAGGCAGAGCCCGGCAGATCTCTATGAGTTCTAGGAGAGCCTGGTCTATGGAGTGAGATCCAGGACAGGCACCAAAATTACACAGAGAAATCCTGTCTCAAAACAAACAAACAAACAAACAAATAAATAAATAAATAAATAAATAAATTTATGATTTTTTAAAAGCACCAAAAGAATAAAGAGAGAAAAAGGAAGACCACAAAGAAACAGGGAATCTGAACAACTGAAAACTGATGTGATGAACACCTGTAATCTCAGTATTAATGTAAATAGACAGCAGAATTGTAACTCTGGGGACAGAATGAACTCCACAGTAAGCTCTAGGCCAGCCTGGGCTACATACTGTGATCCAGTCTCAAAAGAGTTAATTAAGAAATACAGTTAGGCCAGGCAGTAGTGTCACACACCTTTAATCCCAGCACTAGGGAGGCAGAGGAACGTGGATCTCTGTGAGTTCCAGGACAGGTGCCAAAGCTACACAGAGACACCATCTTGAAAAACAAATAAACAAATAAATAAATGAAGGCAATAAAGTGCTTTCATCAAGTAAAATATAGCTAGAAAGTAATTATAAGTAATTATCGTCTAGTACATTTTTAAAAGAAAGCCTAATTTTCTAGTAGCTAATCCCAATATTTAGTGCAAGATGGAATTATGTAGGAAAATATTAAAATGCAGATGTTCCATTTCATTCCAAAATCACCAAATGACAATTCTTAGGGCTACCATCCAGGTGCATCTCTGGTTGCAAACACTGCTCACTATTACAAAATCATGGCCTATGAGTAGGAAAAAAGAAAGCAAACAAAACAAAACAAAGTAAATGAAAAAAACAAGTTACTAATGCATTTAAACAACCAAGTTACTAGCCAGTTCTTTTCTGCTCAGTAGTCTTAGTTGATCACTCTGAGCAAAGAAGTCCAAGATGATGAGAACTAAGAAAACTTCCTTCAATATATAATTAAACAGGGCTTTGTGACCTTGGAGGGAACAACATTAGAAATTGGTGAAGGTTGATTTCCACTTGCAGAGTATAATAGAGGAAGTAAAATGGAAACAGTTAGAATAATATTTAAGAAGATAAAACCAAGAAACCAGCTCTGAGAATCTAGCAAGAATGAGGGAAGTGGTTTGTTGTTGTTGTTGTTGATTTTTTTAATGAAGAACATTCATCTTAAATATACATATAGGAATAAGGTTTGCAAGCCAGAAAAAAAGGCACAAATGAATGGAGAAACTGCGAGAAAGAAAGAAAACCAAAATGGAAAGGAAAGATCAAGGGAAGAAGGCGTATTTTGAAATTGTTAATTGAGTTCATCTCTATCACCTCACAGCATCATTCCTTTCAGAAAAGTAATTAATTAAACCTCTGTGAGTCTCTGTTTCTACATCTACAGATTAAGGATTCAGCCAATATCTGCCACATAATGTTGAAACAAGAAAGATATAATGTAACAAATATGTAACACAACACCTAGTTCCGTGCTTAACATGAAGATGCCACTAAACAAAATATTCAGTTTTATAACTTACTGATATTGGTATGGGTCTATTCTCAGTAAATATTGCAGAGACACCAACTTCTGAACAAGTATGAGATAAATGATTCTTGTGAACAAAGAAAGAGTCCTGTAAAAGTAACCCATGGCTGATGTGTAATATTAAAACACAAATATAATAATAATAACAATAATAATAATAACAATAACAATAAATAAGATTTAAAAAAGGGGGATAACAAAAGCCCCCAAATTAATGGAATGTGGTGGAAACTGAGTATGACTGTGCACCCAAAGCCTTCAGCATGTTTAGGATACATAAATGTTCACTAAATACTGGGCAGTTTACTATTAGTACCACAATGTTTCCAATGTGTCCATCATAAATATTGCTTTAGAAGCCCTTGCAAGTCTCCCATTAGTAGCTGTGTGCATGTTTCCTCTTCTCCCCAATAATGCTAATATACAATTAATTCTCATAGTTATTGGAATAGTATGAATATTCACAAGTGTAATTGATAATGCTTAGACCATTATTTCGAAGTAGATAAATGAATGTATATAAATTGTTACTTGTCGAGCAACAGTGTTCTCTAAGTTTAAAATCTTCCATCTTTGAGGGACGATCCCTAAGAAAAAGGATGTTAGAAAGATGGTGAAACAATAGGATGCTCTAAAAGGAGGTAAAGCATTCCAACCTCCAGGGAAGTCCCTTAAGGTCAGGAAGCAAACAACTCCAAGGTTGTAGAAACACACAGAAATTGACCAAATACACTGGTCCCTCCCTACCCAAGCATTAATGATCTGTAAGGATTGCTAAGAGATACACCCAGACAAGCTGAGCTGTCTAGAGGGATCTCAGACTAGCCAGGACACCTAGAAGAAACAGATTACCAGCACTGCTTTGAAAAGTTTCAGACTGAATGAGCTACACGGGAAAACCTGTTAAGCAGTTTTCAGGTTGTGCAAGTGGACTTAAGGTTTAAAGTTTACCTATTGTTATGATGAAACGCCATGACCAAAACAATTTGGGGAGAAAAAGCTTTATTTGGCTTAAACATCCACATCATAATCTACTACTGAAGGAAGTTAGGACAAGAACTCAAACAGGGCCAGAACCTGGAGGCAGGAACTGATGCAGAGGGAGGTGCTGATTACTGGCTTGCACATCATGGCTTATTCAGCCACCTGCTTAGGGACAGGGAGATGGCTCCACCCAGAGTGGGCTGGTCCTGTCCACATCAATCACTCAATTAAGAAAATGCCTTACAGGCCTACCTACCTACAGCCTGAACTTACCTTATGGAGGCATTTTCTTAATTAAGGTTCTCTCCTCTTAGATGACATTAGCTTGTGTCAAGTTGACATAAAATTATCCAGGAAAATTTCCCAGCTCTTGTTTTTGGCAGCCCATCCATGCTGTGATGGGGATGCAGCTATTTTTGAGATATCTCTTCTACTGTAAATAACCACAACCATATTCTTGGAGGTACCCTATATTAGTCAGGATTCTCTAGTAGAAAATAATTGATCAAATAAGTCATATACCTGTATAAATATGATTTTATATAATGTATGATTGTATATTCTACTTGATCATATATAATTATGGTATAATATATGATTACACAATCATATTACATACAATTATATATAATATATACATAATTCACATATATAAATCAAATATTGAATCTATTTATTTATATGAATTATATGCATATATATATATTTATACAAACACACATGCATATATATATGATTTATTGTGTGGTTCTGACAGTTCAACAATATCAGTCTCACTATGAAAAGCCAATAACCTAGTAGTTTTCCAATCCATGAGACTAGATGTCTCAGCTGGTCTACAGTCTATGTTGAAATCTTGAAGAAGTAGTTTCTAAGACCAGTAAAGGAATAATTCATCAATAAGAGACATGAGCTTAACAGCAAGAATGAGGGCAAGCAAAAAAAATGCAAAAGCATGCTTCCTGCATGTTCATTTATGTAGGCTGCCACCAGAAGGTATGGCCCACACTAAGGCTGGATCTCCTCACCTCAAAGGATTCAGATTTAGGGTGGTTCTTCCTACTTCAAATGATCCAATAAAATAATTCCTCCCAGGGGTGACCAGTTGATTTGGTTTTAACTGATGCCATCACAAGTTCACTACTTGTCAACTTGACACATAAATACACTGTCTTATGTCATGCTTAATTTCCAAATGAAAGTAATAAGCAGGTCATAATTCCATCTGACATGATGTCATCATCCTATGTACAACTGCAAAAGCATTATGCATTTTAGAATAGGTGGCAATTTCCTGTGAGAAATGCTTAGTTATTTAGTGTCTCATAACTTAAATGTTACAAAAACCACTTATATTATCTCATTTGATGCTACATTACATGATAAAGAAATATAGGAAAGAAAACTTAATTGCTGAAGTGCTAATATGTGCATTTATAAGCACAAACACACACTTAACACAGAAATGCTCATATCAGTTATATTCCTTATTTCTGCTACTGTTCATGTGACCATAAATAACTTTATTTACTACCCATTATGTACTTGCTCCAAATATTTGGTTTCCAATAAAGCCCACTAGTAAGTAAAGAACTATCTTTCAAAGGGAAAATAGTTGCCAGCAGATAAAAAAAATCCAGAGAGTCTTCTCTATGGTTCACCTACTAGAACTAGCTAAAGGCTCCAAGCAACATCCTTATCTGCCACTGATACTTCAAGAACCAATGGGCAAGCACAGAAAAATCAAAAGCTTCCTTTTTCCATGTCCTTTTACATAGGCTGCCACCAAAAGATGTGGGCAAAATTTAGGGTGGGTCTTCTTACCTCAAATCATCCAGTCAAGAAAATTTCTCACAAGTATGCCCAGTTCCTTGGGTTTTAGTTGACTCCATATGTAGTCAAGTAAAACAAGATTAACAATCACATAACCCAATAAAATTCAATGTTTCACCACATTTAACTTTAGTGGTATCCTTATATTGAATTGTCATTAGTTCTCTATTTGAGGTGAGTTAATGTTTGTTCTTATCTCCCCAAGATAGTGTCACACAATAGTTGTTCTTAAAATTAAGTGCACATAAAAATGAGTAAGATGACTCAGTGAGTAAATGCTTCCTGCCAAGCATGATAACCTGAATTGATCCCTGGGGCTCATATGGCCAAAGAAAAGAATCAATTCCTGAAACTTATCCTTTGATCTTCCCACAACATTATGCCATGTTTGTACCCCTGCACTACAAAATAAATGTTATAATAATTTTAAACACTGAATTATGAATAATTTATTAAAATATAGAAAGTAAAATGCATGGCATTTTAATAAGTCCAAACGCAATAGAAAAAACTGTTTAATGGATTGAATCCTAAAATACTACATCCCTTAATTTATTCAAATTTCCTTCTACTGTTTTGTTTTGTTTTCTTATAGAGTTATGTTGTTCATGCAATTTATTTTAGGATACTATTACTTATGGGTTGGTTATATAGATTGGGAATAATTTAGAACATGCTTGAAAATATTTCCCCACTAAATCCTACCTAATGTGTTACCAGAAATCTAAAATCAAAACCAGATATCTAAGACTCAGAATAGACCATTCTTTGTTTATTGATGTGTGCTTGTATGGTGGCTAATTCATAATTTGAATTCTAATGAATTTTGCCATAAGTTCCAGGACTTGGAAAATAAATGTCAAGTTTCCTGATTTCTGTATTCTTATAAAAATGCACATTTGCTTCTTGTGCTTAAATTGGCATAGAAAATGTGCCTTGAAGCATTCAGAAATACATCAAAACTGAACTCACTTGACAACTGAATCATAAGGTAATAAGAAACTTGATGTTTCACAGAATGATCTCATTGGAGGGCATTGTTTATCCTTACAAGCTATATTGTAATGCATGTATTTATCTATCAAAGATTTCTCAAAATATCATTTTCACATGTGCCCCTCCAAAAATGAAATAGAAAAGGTTACTTTTAGTTTTTAGTTATTAACTGCTTTTTAGACTTTATATTCCACAGTAGTTCTGAGCAGATATACTCCCATCAATTCTACATTTGGGCAACTAGAGTAGAAAAATGTCTACCATAGGCCACACAGAAGGCAGTTCTTACCTTCAAGAGTAAGATATTGATCTTGATAAAAACTTGGGTAGAAATACTTTTGCATTTCTTGTATACCTGTCTACCTAGAATGGGAGTCAATGAAAACTCAAACGAGATTAATAAATTGTTGGAGTACTCTGCACTTAGTCCAGACAGCTCTCTGCACTCAACGAAAATTGGACTTCCTTTATGGCAGGGCTCCCTCCCTCCCTATCTGTAAGATGTCCCTGAGCCTGGATGCCTGACCTTTGACACAGATTCCTACAGATGCTCTCCCCCTGCTGCCCATATGATAACTAGGTATCATGTTCCAGCTGTATGATAGGAGCATGCTGCCAAATGCAAACTAGGTGATGCCACAGCTGCTGTTTCAATTCTATGTATCCCTCTCATTCTAGAATAAAATTGAACTATAACACTAAACCTGTATCCTGAAAAGCTGTTTCCTGTTCACTCTCTTCCCTGAGGAAGAGGAGGCTGCTGATGACCCTGAGGCAGAAGGAGACCCTGATAAATGAACAACAAAGTCCAAGGCTAGCAAACAAGCAAAATTAAATTGTCCACAACAACAGAGGTGAAGAGACAGACATAAGTATGTCAGTAGATGGCACTGCTTGGATTACAACAAGAGCTCCTGCATACCGTACATAGTATCTCCAGTCACAATATGAGCTCCTAAGAACTTCAATGGAAGAAATTAAGAAATTGGAGTGTATTAATTTGTTTTTCACTATGCAGAAGGACTTAAGTGAAAATGAATTAAGGAAAGTCTACATTATTTTTTGAAATTGAGGCTATACAGCCACTAAAACCAAATTTTAAAACTTGTTTTGAAGCAACACATAAGTAGTGATCCAAGAGTTCTAACTCTTTTCTGATGGGAAATATTAAGAATGATCCTAGATTAGAGTTTTTCACATTTGAAATTTGAGCATTAAATGAAAAATAGCCCAGTTCCATCATATTTCACATATGGCTTTAAAATGTACTTATGAGAGCCATTTGTAAGTAGTGTAGCAGGCATTATTCACACAGCTAAAAAAAAACACCTTGATAATACAAAACCTTTAATTAAAATAGTTTAGGATTAGCACAAAGTTCTAAATTTGGGATTTTTATACTTGTTCTTTGGATTTGCTTAAATAATAGCTTATTCCAAAGTATAAGTTTTTCTATATTTTCATAAAATTGATTACACATACTGTTTTTATTTTCTTCCATGATCTGACCAGTTATTGACAAATTATTTTTTTATTATATTTGTGTTTTAATTTTACATATCAGCCATGGGTTCCCCTGTACTCCCCCCACTTTCCATCCCCACCCCCACCTTCCCCCTGCCCCTCCCCTCCATTCCCATCTCCTCCAGGGCCAAAACTCCCCTGGGAATTCAGCTCAGCCTGGTAGATTCAGACCAGGCAGGTCCAGTCCCCTCCTTCCAGGCTGAGCAAAGTGTCCTCCTCACATATGCGCCAGGCTCCAAACAGCCAGCTCATGCTCTAAGGACAGATCCTGTTCTCACAGACTGGGTGCCTCCCAAACAGTTTTGCATACTTAAGTTATAGACAACATAAGCCTAGACCAGATGCAAATGATGAAATTTTCTTCCTTGTCATCCTCACTTCTAGTAATCACCTTTCCTACCCACTTCTTTAATGGAGCACAGTGAAACCCCTGGGGAAATATGTAATACCTCTTAAAAACTAGTATTTTGAGCCATGCTTTAAAAAAAGAAGAGGAGAATGTTATTTTCAGGACCTCGCCATAATTCAAATTAGGAAAACATAGTGTTACCTTGTATCGTTCCCCTAGTGAATATATACAGCTCCATGTGGTAATTCTTTAGTTAGATGACTTTATGCAAAGAGCTATTTGGAGAGCAGTTAAGGATACTAAAAAATGTCTGGTTTCTTTTGCAGTTTAGATAGCATGTCTCTTCTCAAATCTAACCTTATCTTTCCTTAGTTAACCTCAACCCAAACATTTTGCAATATTATTGTTGTGTTTTTATAACCCAAGGAGACATTTCCTCTTCCTTTGTTTAGAACAGGACTTGCATTTTGAACTCAGCTCCATTATTAACTGTGCTTAATTAACCTTTAATTCCCTTTACTTCAAGATCTAACAATCAATACTTAACCAAATCTGTGATCAGTGTCTTCAAAGTATAAGAATTGGACACTGCTTAGAAATCAACAATAAAACCAAAAGTAGATATGTTTTTCAATGCTTGCCATATAACCACTAATCTAACTAAAAGTACTTACAGGTATTGACTAGCTCTTCTTTGGGCAGTGAGGAGAAATAAGATTCCCTATAGCATGACAACCTTTAACTAAGAAGTAGCAATGGCATGGACAATTTAAATTAGTTGTTGGATACAGCACAGTAATCTTCCTGATTCCCAGTAGACTCTGACCTGTGCACTAGTCCTTTGACTGGAAATTGAGATAGTAATATCTCTCTGTGGCACTGCTCTTGGCACTAGTTCATGCTGACAGCCACAGTTTCCTTCACTTTAATCCTTTAGAGACCTTCTATATCCTGATATACTTCTTTCAAAAAGATCACCTTGATGCATGACTACCCTTAGCTTCTCACACCAACATGTTCATTTTCTTGTTGCTTTTGTTTAAACCAACCTCTCTGCTTCTGTTCAAGATCATTAGCAATTTAAAAAGTGAATTGCAGTCATAATCATACTGCTTCTCTTGGGGACTTTGCCCTTTACCTTCTTTTGAAAATTTAAAAAATAATTTGACTATAAATAACACCCCTTGTGAAGCACGTTGAGTTCACAAATCACAGCAAATTCCAAATTAGTGGATGGCAAATGAAAGAGGCATAAGGTTAGCATGAGAAGGTACAAGGTTTGTGATGCTTCTAGAGCTAGACAGTGAAACCAGTAGGAAAACATCAATTTTCGCCCTGAGGGAACAATAGCCCTTATCCTCAAGTTTGGACAGTAACTTGAGGAGCATCTGAGGGAATAGACTGAACCTCCAGAGTAGAGCCAAATGCTTCTGTTTAATGCACAAAATCAGTTGTGACTTCTACAGTTTGAGGATCCGTGCTTTTCAGCTGTCTCCCATTTGCTCTTCCAAATCCAGATTCCTTTTCACTTTTTGCTATACATTACTCTGGGTAAAAGACAAGTCTGTTGCCATATACAGACTAAAAGATATTTTGTCATGTCTTAAATAAATAATTTATATAATCATTAAATTATTTATGCACTACCTTAAAAAAATCTAAAGGGAACCATGACCATGCCTAACGGCGACTTTGGACTCTTCAAAAGAATGACACAATCCCACAACGATGATTCCACATGGACCATGATAAAGCCATTAAGTTGATTAACACCACAGAAAGATCGACTTTGGACTACAAACTGCTTAGGACAATTTTGAGATGACTAGCTGAGAAGATCCAGCCTGACAGACTACTTGAACAAGGACTTGTGACAAGCCCTGCACTTTCTCATTATGCAGTGGCAGGACAAATGGTACAGGACTTGACAATTAACCCAAAAATAGAGTTGAGGTTTAAAAAAGAAAAAGGAGAATATAGATATGAGGTAGATCACTGAATCTACCCTGAGGAAAAAAGATAAAGAAAGAATAGGATAAATGGGTAAATAATTAAATCTACACTAAAAAGAAAAAGGGAAAGATAAAAATGACAAAAGGTAGATTATTGAAACTTTTATGAAAAGAAAAAAGAGAGAATATGAATATGATAAAAAAAGATCAATTTTTGAATCTACTTTAAAAAGGAACTATTTGTTTTACATAGGATAAGTAATGAAAATTTTTGGTCTGAGTTTATCAAATGTTATTAGACTGGACATTGTTAAATATAATGGAGTTTTTCACCTGAATCTGTCAAATGTTAAGGACTAGACATCATTAATATAATCTTGACTATGTATATTGTATGCAATTATTGGATATTATTTTTCTTGTATTAGTTATAAGATTTTTTTTTATTTTAGACAAAAACAGGTGAAATGTGGTGGGTATTGTGTTCCCTGAAATATTGTGTGTTCCCGGAAATAAACTTATATGGGATCAGAGAGCAGGATAGCCACAATTTAAAACATGGGGATAGGCAGTGGTAGCACATGCCTTTAATCCTAGCATTTCAGAGACAGAAATACCTCTGGATCTCTGAGTTCAAGGCCACATTTGGCTGGTTAAGCTTTTAGGCTTCTAGCAGTAGTTCAGCTGGGACCCATTCTGGATGAGGACTCAGAAGCTTGCAGTCTGAGGAAACAAGACCAGCTGAGGAACTGGTAAGGTAAGGAAGTTGTGTCTTGTTCTGTGTCTCTGATCTTCCAGCATTCACCCTAATAACTGGCCTCAGGTTTGATTTTATTAATAACAACTTTTAAGATTCGTGCTACACTACCTAATCTACTTTTTTCACTGTTTATTATCACTTTAGTAGTACCAGTATTTTAGTCTTGGCTATTTTGTTGTACTAAATTATGTGTCTTTTTGATAGTTGAAAACATATTGCTTTAAATACAAATAATCTGTTGCAATCATTTATTGTACACAGAATTATGAAATAGATTGCTTTCATCTGTGTTCATAAAATAAGTCTGAATGGAAGTTACTCATTTCCATTGATTTATGATACTGATTATAGATACCTGTTGTTATTTAATTTAGGCTCTTCAAGGCTACTGATGCATATGTAACATTATATGTCCTATAGAAATTTGACATATACTTTTATAATCTGCATGCATTGCATTCTCTAACCACTGTCACTAGTTAACTTCATTTAGGATCCCAACCCTTAAACACATCTCTCATTTCAATTTTTTTGCCTCTACTATAGAATACATTTAGAAACAATATAAGTAACGTTTGTTAGTATAGTAGTTGAGTACAATTAAGTGTATATTGAACATGGCCAACAAAAATCCCACTTTAAATGAAGTTTATCAGTATTTATCATTAGTCCTTTTTAAGTCATTCTTAAATATTTTCCCTTAAATATAAATATGTTACTGTGTTTTACATAAGTGAGGTATGTTAGCTAATTCTGTTGTTTTAATCCCAAAGATGCAAGGAGAAAGACCACAAACCCAAAACACCATGACCAAATTAATTAAAGCAAGCCATTAATGAAAGCAAGCTTTTTTATTTGTGTACCCAGGTTGTCTCTTCCTAAAAGTGGGGTTCAAGAAATCAGCATTAGACATGAGGAAAACAAGGTTTTTATAGCTCAGGGGTATGTAGGGGACTTCAAAAAGGGAAAGTTGGTGGGCAAAATAGATGGGGTTATAGGAGCAAAACATAAGCATAACAAGTAAGTCATAATGATTTCCTGAAACCTAATTTCAAGAAGACCTAATTTCAAGGTGTTCATAACAAGGTAGTCATAGCAACAGGTAGTCATAACTACCTTTTGAAACAAACGTAGGTTTGCAAGATGGTTTTGAAACAAAAATGTGGCTGCTGTCTCCTGATACAGACAGTACAGAACCATCTGTAGTTAAGGTTTCAGGTGGGCATAGCTCAATCCTTGAGAAACAGGACTTTAATCATAAACAGGAATGATCCCAGTTTGTCTTTACTATAAGATGGCTTATGCCTAAGAGGGAGGTAGGCTGGTTTATCAGTTGTTATAAAATACCACTTCCCAAAGTGACTTATGATAAAGAAGTTTTATTTTGGCTTAGAGTTTCAGAAGGAGTGTTCATAATCATGGTGGAGTCATGGCAGGAGGTAGCTAGAGCAGGAAGCTGAGATCAAATCTTCAAACACAAATTAGAGAGCAAACTAGAAGATAGGTGAGGCTATAAAATCTTAAAGCCCACCCCTAGTGATGTGTTTCCTCCAGCAAGCCTGCAGCTCCTATTCTTTCCACCTAAATTCCCCTTAACTGGTGACCAAGTATTCAAATTCCACAGCCCAAGGAGGTCAATTATCATCCAAGCCACCATATTCCACTCCCTGCTTCCCAGAGGCTCATGGCCACATTATAATGCAAAATACATTTGGTTCCACATCAATGGGTTCAACATCAACAGTGCTTAAAAGTCCAAAGCCACATCTGAGGCTTAAGTTAATCTCTTAACTGTGACCCTCAGTAAACTAAAAAAGTAAATTTCATACTGACAACCCCGCATACAGAATATGCATTCCCATTCAAAATGAAAAGAATTGGAACACAATGGAGTAATACTAGACCAAAGGAGACCAAAACTCAATAGAATAAATATCAAATTCTGCTGCATGTCTGATGTCTGGGACTTTAGCTCAACAGGATTTAGAAGTCTCTGTCCTTACCGCTTTGTTGTCTGCAACATTTATCTTTTCAGCTAGTTCCATTCCCTAGATGCAGCTCTCCTTGGCAGTTGTCTCATAGCTGCTGAATCACCAATATTATGGCAGCTCCACTCTAAACCAAGATTCACATTCACAGTTTCATGCAATGGCTTCTCAAGTCCTTCTGTTCTTTCAGAGTCTTATACTTATAGCAACTCTGGCACTGCTGCACTTTGCCCAGACTCAGCATGTCTCTGAAACCTGGAAGGAAGAACACAAATTCATTCTTGTGTCTTTAGACTGCCAGCTTGGAATGAACCCTTGACCCCTTTGAACACACTAGTAGCAACTTTCATACACTGAAACAAATCCTTTCTAGGAGCAAACAAAGGCTTAAGCTTTCTCCTCTCATAGGTTGGAAACTCAGTGGAGAGGGCTCTTTCCCAGTAGCACCATTCACTTTGTTTCCATGCAGGGAAGGAGGCATCTACTAAGTGGTACCTATCTCCTTAAAGATCACAGCCTCGATCCCAGCAATGCTGTGGCTGTAACGTTAAGCTTTCTGGTGCTCCTTTTGTTCTCCAAACTGTACGTTTTGTGGTTTTGTCTTCTCTACTTTGCTCTTTTCCAACCATGATTTTATTACCTATAAAAATGCAGATTATTCTTAACTCTTAGTGCTACTTTGAAGATTAGGAAAATGTTTATAAAATACTCATTGTTGTGCTTGAGTCTACAGCAGCTTTTAAAGTAACTTTTTTTTTTTCTATTCATTGGAGGTCAAATGAAAAAGCCGTTAAGATTATGAATCTAACTAAAGCTTCCTTGTTATTGGGTCCTCTGCAAAGATGCAAGTCCACATTCTCACTAGTAAAAAAGATATACTGGAACATTGGATGCAAATGGAAAAAATGTCATGGCTACACAGTTTATTTTAACACTCAGAAAGAGTTGATACTATTTTCCTGGTACAGAGCATTTTGTAAAGCATTTTATGTTTTCAAGCTGCAATTTTTAATTTAAAAACCTAATTTAAAATGTATGACTTTAGATAATATATAGAGATTATATTTGGACTGTTGCATGATCAGTCATTGTTATCACTTTATTTCATATAAAAATAATTCACTTACAAATAAAAAACAAAATAGCACCGAGCATGAATTAATTTTTATGTTCAGATAATCATCTTGTAGCCAAGAATCTTCATATTTTCTAATGTTTAGATTTGTGTTATCAAGTGGTAGATTATGAATAGAACTGCCATTATATGATTACAAATACGTGGTATAAAAGGTATACTGTGAAAAACTTTCCTTTATTGGACCCAAAATTTTACATCAATGAACAATAGTATACTTTCCTAATGAGCCTTTTAAAAAACCTGACAAAGTTGATCTTCAATCCTCCCATTTCTTTCCCATTAGTGTGATAGTTTAATGGTGGAAGTTAACCTTGGCAGGTTGGAGCCTAAGAGGTACCACAAGATCAGGATGGTGGTGCAGAGGAGACCTTTGAGGAGAGCCAAAGGCAAAAAAAGTGGGGTGACAAGGGCTTGCTTTTTTATAAAGGGATATAGTGAGAACACTACATAAGGAGGACTCTCTACTCAGTGGTGGCAGTAGTGGCAGTAGTGACAGTAGTGACATTTTGGCTCCTGCTGCTGCTGTGTCCTGCTAGGTCCTGATGGTAGGCTGGTGTAAGTGCCTGAATTCTAACAGTATTTCTTTAAAGGAGCATTCAGTGAGACCCCAGAATGACTTGGACAAGGACAGTGAACTAGGGTTGATGGCATTATGTCAGTGTTTTTATAATATTTATACCTATACCAAAGGACAAAGCCAACTAAGAATCATTTTTGTTGCTATATCCCTTGAAGGCATCAACAGTTTCACCAGTGAGAGACTTCAAGAAATTAAAATGAACTCCGTGTCTATGGAATTCTAGGAGAGCCCAAAATAAAGAAGATATAGTAACAAATGTGCTCCCAGAAAATAAACATGCTTTGAGAAAAGACATTTACTTTGAATTCTCAAATACTCTTGTGCTTATTCTATTAACAAAAGTTCACATTTTTTCCCATAAATTTATTTGAAGTTACCTAGTTAACTCTGGTTTCCCTTTAAATTGGTATTATTCACATTTTCTCCTTAAAATTAGAGATTGGCCAATAAAGCTGTGTTGCAAATATATTCTATCTACTATAACCACTCTTTTTGGAATCTGTTTTATTGCTGTGAACTGCATAATGTAACTAGAGTTTTAAGTGACTAAAGGAGTTAAAACATTTGTTGGTGCTTTCTAAAATGAAATTTAGCTGTGCCATGGTGACGCATGCCTTTAATCCCAGCACTCGGGAGGCAGAGCCAGGCGGATCTCGAGGCCAGCCTGGTCTTCAGAGCGAGATCCAGGAAAGGCACAAAACTACACAGAGAAACCCTGTCTCGAAAAACCAAAAAAAAAAAAAAATGAAATTTAAATTTGATTCTTTTTGTCATACATATATAATTACATTTTAAGTTCCTATCAGTATATTCTACCAAAATAATCTTCATGCACGGCTGTAGTAGGATGTAAAGACAGCAAGAAACACCAGAAGACATTATAAAATAAATGGCACTAGAAGGCCATTATATATAGGCACTCAAGTAGAAGTGAAAGCATACCGTATTTATACTAACACATTAAAGTTTTGAGTCTAAATTCCTCATCAGCTGACTACTGCATACCAAACACAAATTGAGCAGTTCATGAGAAGTTGCTAGCAAGTTGTGGTTAGAAGTCTATTCAATAGCATAGATGATCTTGTTTTGTTGATAATGTAATAATGATTGAATTGAAAGGTGTACTAGACATTACAGGAGACTATTTCCATTTCTTAGTTCTATCTGTCTTCAGCATTTCCCATTTCCTGTTAGGCTATTTGAAGAATATTGATTTTCTCCACCTCCTCTCCAAAGAAAAACCTGCCAACATCTGCTGGGATTTGAGTCTTTCTCAATGGAGATATAAAAATCATGAAATTAGTATGGAGATGGTGCAAAAATATCTTGCTATCTCAAAGCACATGGCCAGAAGCATTATGATGCAAAAACAAGCATGAAATATACAAACCAGGAGCTTCCTAATCTACAGAATCAACCTATTGTCACTTTGGCAGTGAGCACTGGATTCTTAAGATAGAATGACAGGAAACTGGCTATGTAGCCCAGGTTGGCCTGGCACTCATGGTTTTCTGGACTCAGCCAACTCAGGTCTGGAATTACAGGCATGTGTCAATATGCCCAGCATCAACATAATGTTTTCACAGTACATTTTTCTTAATAGTCCAGAGATATTTCAGTAAGTCTTTATATATAGATGACATATCATGTTTTAGAATATCCATATTTAAAAGCTGCAGGGTACAATAGCATAGGAGGACAAACTTCATATGTTCTCTAACACAGTGGTGTATGGGTGAAACAATTAATTGCTTACAATAAAATAGCTAATAGAGCTTATTTTGAATGTTCCTAACATTAAAAAATAACTGAGTGTTTAAGATGATGGATATGATGCTGTTACCCTTATATGAACATTTATAAATTACACATATTTATCAAAATATTATAAGCATGTACTGTTATTAGCTTTCAAGCCTTTAAGAATATGCATTTAAAATGTGGATATTCTTCATTCACTTAACAAAACATGTTAAACAGCGTGAAAATACAAAGTGAGCAGATTTTCTTTTATATTGCATGACTTAAGAAGTTAATACTTATAAAGCTTTTAAATACACCCTTGTTTTGTGTCATTTTAAACAAGGAAGGACCCTATCATGGTAACTTCATTTTCCTGTTGACCCTTTGTCATTTTGAATAAAACAGCATCTGGTTTGTAACTATTATAGTGCCATAATTAGACTGTGAAGTGGCTTTTCCATAGATTAGACTCTTAAAATAAGTATTCCTTTTTGTTTCATCTCCTTGAAAGCTTTTTGAACTGTAGATTATGTAATATAATAAGTTAATGAGGGCTTTAATGTGAGAGTTTTCGCTAAATTTTTGTACTTCATATTTGCTATATGAGATAACTTTGATGATCTAGTGCTATGTGGAGTTTTTGTTTCATATAAATTGGAGTAGCTTAAGTATATATTAAGTGGTATGCTAAAGTCATGCAACTACTTTATTAAACTTGATGACCAATATTATTTTTTCAGTAACACATTCAATGCCATACTGACAGCTTGAAATTGGCTTTATTGTACATATCTATACAGTGAAAATAAGCAAATTAGAATTGGACTTTTACACTTAACTCCCAAGACATTTGTTAAATATTTATCAAAATATCATCCATTGCTTACTTTACAAACTTGTGATAAAATATCATATTGAAGTCTAACAGACATTGAATGTTTCCCAATTTAAACTTAGCCTTGTAACATAGTTCCAACAGCTCTCTTAAAGCCCTAAATGCAAAGGGTAGGTGACTTTGTATGGAAGGAAGTTACTCTGTAGTTGTCTTTGGAACTCAAGCTATTTAGTTGACAAAAACGTGATCTGAGTTGTAATATCGCTTATTTTGTATTGCCCAGAGTACAGCATGCCTACAAGCTGCATAGTATGGCATTATTGTCTTAAATTGCAGAACTGCTGATTGTAAAATGAGAGAGAGAGAGAGAGAGAGAGAGAGAGAGAGAGAGAGAGAGAGAATGAGAATGAGAATGAATAATGGAGAAGAGGGTTCTTTATGCAGAAAGAAAGATACAAAAGCATGAAACAAATTGTTTTCTAAGCTGCTAATTAGTTGTGAGAGACTGGGTGGACTAGGTTATTATATGAGAAACAAAGACTATGTCAATACAAACAAATGACATAAAGGAGTACTTCAGTCTTTAGGGAATTTCAAACTCAAAAGTAAGTCATTGAAATATTAAATCAGCTCACTAATCAATGCTTCAGATCTGCATTAATTTCCAGATCTTCAAATCTGAAAATAATAATTATTATTATTATTAATAATAAAGGAAAAATGCATCCAGCCTGAACATTCTGAGACCCTAGGGAAGCTCGATAGCATACCTGCAGTAATTTTCTCCCACAAAGCTAAAATCATATCTTGTTTTTCGACTTGGAGAGTTTATTAAGATAGACTGTTCATGAGATAAATTGGCAGTAAATCAATATGATGATGCTATTTGTCAACTACATTCAAGCTCATATAAAAATCAGGGAGAAAATAAAACATTGTAATAAAACTTAGACAAAGTGAAAATTTCAGTCAATTAGTTATATAGTTAGATTAAATAAAACACTTCCAGTTTAAATTTTGAGCTATAAAATCTGAAGTGATATGAAATTAACTAATGATTTGTGTATAGAAAACTACGACTTACAATTACAATTTGCCAATGTGAATTAATATTTTTTGAGCTATGTACCAATTACTATATACTTAGAACAATTCATTATGCCACATGACTTTCAGCAGGATTTTGCACAAGAAGTATTATTCTTGTTTCAAAGTTAGAAAAATTGTACGGCCAAGGTCAAGAAACTTATTCAACTTCTGGTTGGGGAGGTGGGGAGGATCTGAGAGGAGTTGGGGGTGGAAAAACCATAATCAGAATACATTGTGTGAAAAAATCTGTTTTCATTTAAAATACAACTGATACTGTAAGAGAAATAAAAATAACCTACTGAAGCTCTCAGAGTTCAAACAAATAAAAGAACCTCTGAAAATTTTCAAATGTATACTGCTTTTCATTCATATAGGGAACAATATATCTGTAGATTCATGTAAGATTAAATGGAGTTAAAGATAAAAGTTACATTCAAATCTTTGCTGGTAAATGGTATAGTATCTTTTCATCAAAACAAATAACGACCAAACATGAAGAAATCCCAAATAACCATACAGAGGCTATAGTTGCATTTCTCTACTTTAGTTTTCCATGAAACCTTATTGCCTGTCACCCCCATCTTGGTGTGTGTGTGTGTGTGTGTGTGTGTGTGTGTGTGTGTGTGTGTTCTGTGAGATACTACCAGCCTTCCAATGGCTATTTTTAATTAGCCAATATCTGCTCAAATGTTTATGATTAAGAAATCCCAACAGATATAGTTATTACACTTAAAGTATAAAAGCCAAACTTTGGCCATCATGCCATTCTACTATCTCTGTTACTGCTCCTGAGTTCTTGTCTATGTTAACCTATAAACTGGTTGTGATTTGGCTGATTTTAGAGACTTTGACAATGGGTCTCCATGTTGAGAAAGTACAGAGGACTCTGCTTTTTAGTAGATGATAGCCCAGATGCTACTAGAGCTAAAACCATGAACTAATGCTATGTGTATTGAAAAATACTGCAGACTTTATTACATTTTTTAACTGAAAGGCATATGAGAAAAATATAAGGTATTTTCAACATGCTATATATTTGAGTTAGTACATTTTCTGCTTTTGGAATCGGGAAATGTTGAGCGTTAGGAACAATAACAAGGAAACTCCATTCAAGTGTTCAGTGCCATTCATGTAACAACAAATAAAAATAGCACATGGTTTATAAAATGACAGTAAGAACAGAATGCAAACACCCATGGCTGACAGCCAACAGATGGCCTGTCAGTAGGAAACTGATGAAAAAGCCCCCAATTGTATTACTTAAAAAGAACACCACCTTAGAAATCAGCTTCTTCATATCTGAAGACATAAATGCTAACTTGTTTAAATATGGATCACAGTTTACAATGATTTTTTTTAAAGTTAAAATACATTCATCCATGCTTTTCATAATTTTCCTTGGAAAAGATCCATTTAAAATTAACCTTTAATAGATGCAGATAAAGCATGCACATGGCAGTCAGCTCCTGAGTTCAACACAAATGTGTCTAGGAAAAGTGACACAAACTTTGAATTTCAACACAAATAGGGAGACAATGGTAAATTCTTTGCCTATTGGTCTTCCGGGACCTTACTACTCTGACCAAGGGAAGCAGCTTTGGAACTCAAATTGTGGGAAGATAAGGACTCTTTTTTTTCAGGGGTCTCTGATATAATTCCTATTGTTTATCATTCTTTGTTCTAGGTCTTCATCACCTTGATTACCTATTCCAGGACATGGAGAATTCAGTGTGAACAAGAAAATATTGAAGACAGATTTAAAGCACATTGACATTAATATACAAAATGCTAATTAATAAATGCAAAATTTTAATGATTCTAATTAAAAAATAAAGGCACTCTAAACTACAAAAGAGTATAGATACTTCCTAGTGAGGTTTATTATTGCTGTGATGAAACATCATGACCAAAAAGCTAATTGGGGAGAAAAGAATTTATTTTGCTTCCACATCATAGTCTACCACTGAAGGAAGTCAGGACAGGAACTCAAACAGGAGCTGATGCAGAGGCCATAGAGGGATGCTGCTTACTGGCTTGCTCCCTGTGGCTTGTTCATCTTCCATTCTTATAGAACCAGGACTACCAACCCAGAGATGGCACCACCCACAATAGGGGAGGAATCTTCTCATTTTCTGTTCCCTCCACTCTGATGACTCCAGCTTGTGTCAAATTGGCAGAAAACTAGCCAACACAAGACAGTGAAAGTATAAGTTTCCTGGGTGGTGGTGGCACATGCCTATAATCCCAACACTCAGGAGGCAGTTATTAAAAAAAAAAAGAAAAAGAAAATGTAAGTTTATAGGTCAGTAAGTATGAATTCATTCAGTTTTCTCTTCTATAAACTGGCAATGGCACTACGTACTGTAGTTAGAGTTTTCCTGCCTGGCCCACAGTCAGAAAAAATCTCTCTCACCCACCAGGCCCATAGACACTCAGAACCAACCAAGTAAACACACAGAAACTTACATTGTTTACAAACTGTATGGCCATGGCAGGCTTCTTGTTATCTACTTCTTCCATCTTAAATTAACCCATTTCTATTAATCTATACTTTGCCGCATGGCTCATGGCTTACCATTACCTTAAGTCTCCCTTGTCATGGTGGCAGTGGACAGAATCTCTGCCCCAGCTTTCATTTCCCATAATTTTCCTCCTTGTCCCGCCTACCCTATCCTTCCTGCGTGGCTATTAGCCAATCAGCACTTTATTTATTTTAACCAATCAGAGCAACACATTTGACATACAGAACATACCACAGCAATGTACTATTGTTACATTAACTAATACACAGAAATCACACGGAACTGAGACAAAAATAAAAAAAGGTATTAAGTATAGAATCCTTGGAACAGAAGATTCTCTGTCTAAAGCAGTGTGAATTAAAAATTAACACATATCTTATGATGGTTAGAATTTTATAGTTCCTCTAAAATGGCTTCTGGGTGGAGGGAAAGTAAAGAGAAAAAATGGCTATACTCATTAAAAGACAATTAATACTATTGATAGTAGGGATAGGAGACAGAATTATCAATGCAATAATAATAGTTATTATTAATATTATTATTATAAAACTGCAATCAGAATGTAAGGACTTGCACTGTTATAGAATGTAAGCAGAGATTTTTTTAAAAAATATATTTATTTATTAATTTTTTTTCATTTTACATACCAACCCCAGTTCCCCCTCCTTCCCTTTTTCCCCGCCTCCTCACCTCCCTCCCACTCTACCTCCATCCACTCCTCAGAGTGGGTAAGGCCTCCCATGGTAGTCAACAAAGTCTGGCATACCAAGTTGAAAGAGAGCCTAGCCCCTCCCCATTGTATCAAGGCTGAGCAACTTATCCCACCACAGGGAATGGTCTCCAATAAGCCAGTTCATGCACCTGGGATAAGTCCTAGTCCTGCTGCCAGAGACCCCACAAACAGATCAAGCCACACAACTGTCACCCACATTCAATGGGTCTAGCTCAGTCCCATGCAGGTTTGCGGGCTGTCAGTCCAGAGTCAGTGAGCTCCAGCTAGTACCGGTGAGATTTCTCTGTGGATTTCCCCATCATTCTTGACCCCCTTCTTCTTCTTCTTCTTCTTCTTCTTCTTCTTCTTCTTCTTCTTCTTCTTCTTCTTCTTCTTCTTCTTCTTCTTCTTTTCCTTCTTTTTTTGAATGCCGATTGCCATTTATTGAAGGAGGGAGGTCTTAAATACAGCCTTACAGCACAATGGGAGAACCCTGTTGGGCAGAAGTTCTGTAAGCAGAGATTTTATTCAAATGCTTTGGGCTTGTTATGAAGCCATACTTACATGAAATGCTTGTTTTTAATGTTTTACCTTATATAACTTTAGAAGTCTGTCTGTGTAAAAACTAGATAATGCCCATCCCTGTCTCATTGTGGTGGTTTGTTAGAAAATGGTCCCCAAAGGGAGTGGGACTATTTGGAGGTGTTGCTTTGTGGGAATAGCTATGGTTTTGGTGTCACTGTGGGGTGGGCTTTGAGGTCTCCTTTGCTCAATCTTTGCCCAGTGTGACACTTAGTTCACTTCCTATTGCCTTTGGATCAAGATGTAGAATTCTCCAGCATCATGTCTGCCTGCACACTGCCATACTCCCTGCTATGATGATAATGGACTAAACCTCTGAAACTATAAGCTGCCACCCCAATTAAATGTTTTCCTTTATAAGGGTTGCCATGGTCATGGTGTCTCTTCACAGCAACAAAACACTAAGGCACTCATTGTGGGTTTTGATACTCTTTTTCCAATGTAGTACACACTTCTTTCTACTCAGGTAGCAAATGGGTCCTGGGATAGCCACACTTTCTACATCATAACTAGCAGCTGTATGAGTGGAGGCAAACATTACATATATACCCTCCTGACTAAATAAACATTTTACCCAAAAACTTCTTGCATTTTCCCATAGGCATTATATGCATTCTAATTCACAAAATTTGGTGTTCTTTATGCAGCATGTGTATTGCTCTCATTTTGTTACTCAAATCCAAATACACTGTGAGAACACTTATGATAATTTCCTTTTAAAACCATTTCAAACAGTGTAGTAGGTCAGGTATGCAGTCTAAACATTCAGGAGACTGAGGCAGGAGAATGGTAAGTTCAAGACCATTCTGAGCTACATGAGGAGACCTTATTTCTAGAGAAAATAAAAATCAAAAATTTCACATTTGTAAAGAAAAACTGAAATACTCAGTTTAAATGAAACTATGAGGTGTAGGTAAACCTACAAATATGTATTTAGATATCTTAACCATAAAGCAAAATATGCATCAATTTTAGGATCTCAGCTGATTATTTTTAAAACAAGTTTTATATAAATTCTTTCCCCTTTCCCACCCTCACAAAGAGCCATTAATGTTTACTAAGTTTTAATGTGAATGGGGTATATGAGGCTACATTGGCTAAGCTTAAAATATCCCATAAATGTGGACAGAATCTTAATTATGTTGAGTATAAGTGTAAAAGTGCCCTCAGACTATGTATTACTTTTACAAATGATTATAATGGACTCCATTATAGAAGCAAACAATTGAAACTCTAATTTAACTTGGTTTTCAATTAATACTCAAGAGAACTGTGATCTACTGCCTACAGTGCTTTGCAACAATACAGCCAACTACCTCTTTAAGTGTCCATTAGTTTATACAAAAGTAACATTTTAACCTAGGGAAAGAATTAAATATTCTTTAAGTGTGAGTAATCAGTAATTTCATAGAAGATTTAGGTTACAATAGCTATTCAAAATACATCTCTATAACAGTTTGCTTATATTAAAAAGGTAGGAGATGTGAATGTGTGTATATTTTAGTAACATACATCCAGTAGATAATACAATAATGAAAATTTTGTCAAATTATTGTTAGATAACTGCTTGTTTTCATAATACAGTTTTATTGAAACATAGTTATCTAGATTCATTTAGGGTACAGTAGCAAAGTTCAAAAATCATGAGGTTGACAATCTCTCAAATATTTACTCTCTGATGGCAACAGAACTCTGGTTTAAAATATCATGCTTCCATAGCATATACTAAAATATTCTGTCAAAAATATATGAAGGCATGTAGTCTGATTTTTCTTTGGACTGCTAGCTCACAGAAAATAACATGGAGACTTATAAGTTACAAAATCTTGGCCTTTGCTTAAGCTTGTTTTTAATTAGCTATTTTAACTTAAATTAACCCAGTTCTATTAAATCTACATTATGTCACGTACTGACCATCCTGCTTCTTCCGTGTCTCCTGGCATCTCTCTCAAGTGCCTAGATTCCTCTTCCTCCTCCTCCTCACTTCCCTGGAAGTCCCACCTAAACCTCCTGCTTAGATACTGGCCGTTCAGCTTTTTATTACACCAATCCCAGCAATATACCTTCATATAGTGTACAAATATCCCACAACATATGCAAGCACACTGTAGGCACCTGGCAAGCTGTATGTTTGGCCAGGCTGTACAGTTTTCACAGCTACCAGCAGTCACTCTTGATATCCAGCCAGAATTAATAAACACAGAATAAGAGCAGCAAAATTAGTGTGACTATTATTTATCTTTACTAGAATAATTAATTAGTTAAAGTTTGTATTTTCCATGTCATTCTCTAGATCTATAACCCTGTGGGATTTAAAGAAAACCTCAGGGAGCTGATTTCCATTAATGTAAACTAGAAGAGCCCAATTTTTCCCATGTTTATACAACGGTGTGTCATTGAACAAAAGCTCTAGAATAAGTCTATTGAAGTTTAACAGGTAGTCTCAGAGTGAGCCTTCTTTAGTAAATACAAGTCATTGGTTTACCAAAAAAGACCAAACCTCTGTTTTATGATATTTTGTTTTGTTATGTCTGGTTGTGTTCTCTTGGAGGTCTACTCTTTTCTGAAGGGAGACTGAGGGGCAGTGGATCTGGGAGAAAGGGGATGTCATGGTGGGAGGAGCTGGGAGGAGTGGAGGAAAGGCAACAATGGTCAGGTTGTATTGTATAAGAGAAGAATCTGTTCCCCCCCCCAAAAAAAAAGAAAAGAAAATCAGTCCTGAATCAATTCACCCTCAAATACTATATGCACTGATCTTTCATCAGCAATACATAATATAATTTTCTCACTTTATTTTCTTTGTTAAAAGCAGCTACATATCCATGTTTGCCATTGGGAATTAAATCCTACCCTGTGATTGGCAGAAACACAATGAAACCACTTTTTAAAATGTAGGCTGTTTTAAAAAGCAAGAAGAGCTATCTAGAATAGTGGAGATAATTCCAGGAATAATTTGGTTAATGGTAGACTTTTAAAATTTTGGCATGTACTTTAATAATATACAATAGCAGATCCAGAAATCTTGAAAAATACCACATGGAGTCAGGAAGAATACAATAGCACTCATGTCATTATTTTGAAACTTTAAAAATACCACCTAGGACAGAAATTATCTTGAATGAATAGAAATATCAAAATGACGAAAAAAGAATCCTCAAGGTAGATATTTACAGAAACATTTCTTGAGAGAATTATTACCATTTCCATCAGAATATAGAGATTAATGCATTTTCCATTGGTGAATTAGAGATACAACAGAAAGGGGGTTTGACTCATTTCATTCAATTATTTGAGGGTAGCTAAAAGAACATCTTTGGGGACTGAATAATTTGATGTTTATAAAGGCAATCTCAATTGACTGTTCACTTGTAATATTAATCTCATGTCCATTAAAGACCAATTATACCATTCTATTTGGCAGAAAAATTAAAAAAAATAAAGTTGCTCTTAGGAAAATAGAAGCTCTTATGTGTGGTTCCTTTTAGTAAGATACAAGCAACTGCATCTGTTTATGGGAGAAATGGCAAATTTCTAATGAATTTTTGAAAGACATGAATAATGAAGTTTAAGATACAAGTCACAAATCTTTTTTTGTTTTAAAAGGGTCCCTCTCACATTCCATTTTCACAGGAAACTTTCATCTGAGGATACAGTTCTGAGATCCTATTTTAAAAGGAAATTTAAATATGCCTACACAAAGGATAATTCCATAAATCAGATGCTTATAACTGTTAATTATATCTAATTAATATTAAAGCTTTTGGTTTTTTCTTCCTCCCTCTGAAACATCACTCTATTTTTATTTCACTATGAGAAAGATAGTATCTGCCACAAATTAAAATCACACTTGAGTTTCTATTTATGAAAAACACTTTCCTTTCTCTTGTTTCTTGCTTAAAACATTCCTGTGGGGGACATTTTAATGAGGCAGTTTCTTATTTTTCTGGCTAAAACTGCAGAAAGAAGAGTAGAGCCCAACTGGTTAAAAAATTCCAGCTTTGTTAAATGGGCCTGTGTGACCATGACCAGGTCTCATTACTTCTTAAACCATAATTGCTTCCTATGTAAAAATGGGAATATAATATGAGTGCTTGTGATATTTAAAGCAATTTGTGATTATGAAACAGTAACAATGTATGTACATTAGCAGGTTTGTAAATGAGTTTATATAAGCTATAGATTAGAATCATATAAAATGTATTTTATAAATTAAATAACTATGCAAAAATCAAGTAATTTCTTTTTATGTCTAAACAACAAAGGTATAACACACATGTACATATATGTGTGTATGTATATATGTATGTATGTATGTATGCTCACCAGTACATATATTGCTGTTGTTAGACAGATTTTGCAAAACCCATTTAACAAATAATATTTTAAAAATACCCAGATAAACTTCAGTTTCAGGTACAACTCAAATTATTGAGCACTTTTATCATTCAAGATGCAATTGTAACTAGAATATTTTATTGGTAGATGATTTTGAAATGCTTCCGGAGATAATAATTCAAAATGAATAGGTCTCCTTTGATTTTCTAAGTTAAATTCATGTAATGATACATGTATTATAATGGCCTGACAAACTTTTATATAACTCAATGTCCCTTTCATCATCATCTCTTTCAAATGATATATGTTACTGGTCATCACTTGTGAGAAGCCAGGAAGTATAGAATATTTACAGGTCTTCATGTTAAAATCAACTTGGTCACTAGTGCAATACCAAGCAAGCACCTCCTCACTTCCCATTAGTGTTTCCTTTAATCAGATATTGTCATGTGGCTCTATTTATACCTAGGCCTTCAAAATCAAGAGAACACTACTGTCATTGTCACCTTCATGGTGCAAGATGACTGTAGTTTTTACTACCAAACTAAGCTTCAGATAGGAAGAGATGTGCAATGTGCTGATGTTTGTTTGTTTGGTTGGTTGTTTTACAGGTCTCTGCCCTCTCAGTAAATATTTACCTTCATTTGATGAAAGTCAAAAGTCAAAGTTCCATCTATTTCCATGAATTCCCTTTAAATTATCTCATGGGAATTTCCCAATTTCTCTGAAATAGATAAATATGTGGTTATAGCTGGATTGTAGCACAAATCTTTAAAGGTCTTAGTAATAAAAACATTCCCAAGGCCTGGTATTGGGGTGAATGCTGGAAGATCAGAGAAACGCATCAAGTCCCAGCCACCTCACCTTGCCAATTCCTCAGCTGATCCTGTTTCCTCTGATGGAAAGTCTTTGTCTTCATCCAGAATGAATCTCAGTTGAACTTCTGCTAAAAGCCTAAAAGCTTAACCAGCTCCATCTAGTTCCTGGTTTTCTCGTCTTATATACCTTTCTGCATCCTGCCATCACTTCCTGGGATTAAAGGAATGAGTCACCATGCCTGGCCATTTCCAGTGTGGCTTTGAAGTCACAGAGATCCAGGTGGATCTCTGCCTCTGGAATGCTAGGATTAAAGGCATGTGCTATCACTGCCTAACCTCTATGTTTAATATTATGGCTGTTCTGTTCTCTGACCCCCAGATAAGTTTATTGGGGTGCACAATACTTTGGGGAACACAATATCACCACACTGGATTTGCTATTTCTTTAAGCACATCTTTCATGAAGTGTCTAGTATTCTCATTGAAATGTGTGAGTGTACAACGTTCTCAATTTTGGAGCTTGAGCCAAATTTTTGAGACAATAGAGAAAATCTCCCTTAGCATCCTGGCTCATGATTTAATTCACATTGACTAACAGAACTAAATTAATTACAAAATGACAGGGTTTGTAATTTTATTAATAAGTATCATACATGAGGTTTATTGACAATGTAGAAAAGCATATCTAACTAAATTCACAGCCTGAAATCATTTGACTTCAGTGTATTCAATATTTAAACACAATTGATTCTTCATTAAGTTTTTATGACTTATGATCTTATGACTTGGAGCTTGATTTGGGATTTATATGTTATTTCCTTTTTAAATTTACATTAATTTGTAAATTTCATCTCTGGAGAGTCTTTAACTTAAAATTAACAAGAATCTATGTTAAGTAGTTTATCTTCTTGCATCATGTTTATTACTTAGCAATTATGGCGTATATCAACTTTACACACACACACACACACACACACACACACACACACACACCCCTTCTCTCTACTTAAAAGTTTACTAAGTGTTGCAGTGATCTGTTATGAGTACTTATCTTAATGTTCTTAAATGTAGAATCTAAATATTATGCACAATGATAGCACTGTGACATCATTCATAGTACAAAAATGATCTTTGAAATTTTCTCACAATAAAGTAAATCATGACCTGTACTATCACAACAGTGTGCATATAGTAAAAATTATACAGAATTTAAAAATGTAGGTATTTAATTGATGATTTGTAAAACTTGCAATGTACATCTGTATATTGTACTAGCATGAAATATCAAGTATTTAAAGTAATTATAATGATAGCAACAAACATAGTAAACCAGAAAGAAATATCCATACATAGTCTTTGGAGGTATTGTTTCCTAACATCTTAGTATTTTTTATTTCAATTTATTCTATAATGAGCATATGATTAAAAACAACAATCTAATTTAAATGTAGTTTTATAATCAACTATTGAAAGGCTCATTCTTTTTATTTCCATAAATTTAGCAAATGAAGCAGCTTCTCTTTTTCTTATCCTCTTTCCTTCAAATTAAACTTATTTTACCTTCAATTAAAAATCAAAAACCATGGACCTAATGTATTCTAATATCTTTTTTTTCTTATATCAAAAATACATTTTTTTTCTGCAGCTGGGTTGCCTCCTCAGGATGATATTTTCTAGTTCCATCCATTTGCCTGCAAATTTCCTGATGTCACTGTTTTTAACAGCTGAACAATACTCCACTGTGTAAATGTACCACATTTCCTTTATCCATTTTTCAGTTGAGGGACATCTAGGTTGTTTCTAGGTTCTGGCTATTAGGAATAATGCTGCAATGAGCATAGTTGAGCAAGTGTTCTTGTGGTACAATTGAGCATCCTCTGGATGTATGCCTGAGAGTGGTATACTTGATCTTGAGGCAGATTTAAGTAAAAGATAATCAGACTGCAATCCACATATCAAGAGAGATTAGATTAAAAAAAAAAAGGTCTAGGGAAGACACATGTAATTCTTTGGAAAGGGGAAGTAGAATAGATTTTTTGATTGAGAGGTTGGGGGAAAGGAAGAGATCAGATTGGGGATAGAGAGACAGAGGGAGAGAGTATGGGGAGAGACAACTGAAATAAGTGGGCATTTAGGGGGTTATACGGAAACATGTTGCAATGGAAACTTTCTAGAACCTTTCATTCACCCTAACAAGAACTCCCAGTAATGGAGAATGAGGTTCCTTAACTAGCCATCTTCTGTAACCAGGTCAGAATGCAGAAGTTGAATAACTCAGCGACCTATTGTGGAACCAAACACAACTAACAAAAAAAAAAAAAAGAAAGAAAGAAAGAAATAGAAATAATTCCATAATTCCAGTCATCAGAAGAGGAGATTCCAGACGCAGACACCCACAGCCAAACACTAGGCAAAGCTGAAGTAATACTACAGAAGAGGGGGAGGAAAGATTATAGGAGTCAGAGGGGTTAAGGACACCAAGAAAAAAAGGCCCACTGAATCAATGAAGCAGGACTCTTAGGGACTCACAGAGACTGAAATGACAATCAAGGAGCTTGCATGGGTCTGCACTAGGACCTCTGCATACATGCTCTGATTCTTTAGCTTGGTATTTTTGAGTAAGGGTATCTCTGGCTTTTTTGCCTGTTCTTGGGACCCTTTTCCTCATACTGGCTTGCCTCATCTAGCCTTGATATGAGGGTTTGTGCCTAATCTTGTTGCATTTTGTTATTTCAAGTTCAGTTGAAATCAATGGGAGGCCTTCTCTTTTCTGAAAGGAAATGAAGGGACACTGGATCTGGGAAAGAGTGGAGGTGGGGAGGGCTTGGAAGAGTAGTAGAAGAGTAGGCTACAGTTGGCATGTACAGTATGAGAGAAAATGAAATAAAAGAAAATATTTTTAAAGAAAATAGATGGTTTTCATACAGTATATCCTGATTATGGTCTCCTCTCCCTCTACTCCTCCCAGTTCCTCTCTGCCTTCTTTCCAATCTGGTTCCATACCCTTTCTGTCTCTCCTTAGAAAACAAACAGGCATCTAAGGAATAATAATAAAATAATATGACATAATACAAACAAATCAGAATAGGACAGATTAACCCAACAAGAAAAAGCCAAAGAAAAATCACAAAATATGTATGTAGATGCTGAGAATCACAAGTTTGCATACACAGGAATGCCACAACAAAACCCAAAAGTGGAAGCCAAAATATATACAAAAAATGGCCTGTAACATAAATATAAATAAATAAAGTTCTTCCTTAACATTATGAGACAAAAGAATCTCCAAAAACACCCTTTTGTTCATTTTCTTTTGGCCATCTACTGCTGGCCATGGGGCCCACCCTTAAGAGCAATTGGTTTTCCCAGTGAGACTCCTCCCTTGAAGCAAACTAAAATTTGATTTCTGAGTAGTTTTCAATTTAACATAGTTTGGGGTCAGGATGGGACTATGTGTCTGCTTTTTCTTTTAGTTCTAGGGCCCTGTCTGGTGCAGAACCATGCAGGCTCATGTTACCACAGCCTCTGTGAGTTCATATGTTCACCATCCCTGTCATGTCTAGAAGACCTATTATGCTATTTTTTTTATCTGATAAGTGTTTCACATCTATCTAGTTCAGATGCTTCCAACTACACCCACATTCTATATATGCCATATGATAGCCTATTATCACCAAATATCAAGGTGTGAGTCTATGACATGTCTTAAACCATGCTATTTTTCTCCTTCAACACCATAGTGGCATTCTTTCTCATAAAGAGTAAAATCTAACTTTTACAGCGAATCACAAGGTGTCTTAGAAACAAATTCTACTGAGCTTTTTGGCCTTATCTCCTCCATTGCTGCCTTCTCCAACTATCATTTTGTTCTAATCATTGAAGCCTTGTTGAACTTCCTGAAAACCTTAAGTATGTTCTTAACTCACCATATTTATAATTGTTTCCTCTGTCAGATGCCTTTCACCTGTTTCCATGGCCTGTCCTCTCATTTCCTTTAACATATTTTCCAGCTATTAGGGAAAAAATACCTTCCCTGTTTCCTCCAGGGAATTTGAAGTAGAGCACAGTTAATCTATTTCTTGTTTCCTGTTTATGCTTTTACATAGAGCTCAGCAGTCTGTGACACATTGCCTTTTATAGTTTGTTCAATGCCTTTACCTGTGGAATATGAGCTGTATGACATTACGCCCTGATTCTTCTGTCAACTCATGTACCCTCAGGGCCTAGAAAAGTACTTACCAGACACGTTTGCTAAGTTCTTTCTAAAGAGAGGTGAGCAAGGTTGTACGTGCCTGAAGTCCCAGTACTCAGGAAAATGAAACCAGAGAATAAGGAGCCCAGGTCCTGGCTGGGTCCTATTGAGACTTTAATCTAAAAAAAAAATAGTAAAAAGGAAATGAATTAAAATCAAGGATTTTTTTTTACATAGACAACATCATTTAAATCTTTCTGTGCCATGCTGTCAGGAAGCATAGATTAGCCCCACACCACATTTGAGAATACTATCTCTTGAGAATTTACTATTTTATTAATTCAGTCACAATTGTGTAACATAAATTATGAAGCTACAGTGAAGATCCAGGGAAGTCTCTTAGCATAGTCCATTCTTTTAACCTTCATGCTTTGTTGAATACATTACTAAACATAAATGGATACCAGCATTTGTTATGAACATCAGTCAGTATTATGCTATTTAATTATATTTTCCAAGTAGTCTTGGCAAACTCCCATGAGGTTAGGGCCTGAGAGAAGAATATCAGTGCATCTTTTCAAACATCTCTGGACATCATCCCCCTTATCTGTGAAATATGAAAATCATGGATTAAGTACACTTGATGTTGTAGCATTTTAAACTCTATGTGTCTATGTGGCAGGTGGCTTTTGTGGTTTCCACACACAAAAATGTCAGAAATGGGAGAAAATTCCCCCATTTTCCTGTGGACTGTGCATTAATTAAACCTGGCAGCAAATCCAATTTAAAATAACAGTGGAAAACCCAGCAAGTAATAATAAGAAGTATGTACATTCTAAATGGGAAAACCTAGTCCTAAGCAGGAAATGGTTTTAGTCCCCTCTGGAAATTTTCAGATGGAAACTACTGATGTAAGCTCAGTGATGCAGAATAAAGACAGGAGTACTAACCAAGATTGAGTCTTTCTGTCAGAGAACAGTGGTCTGAGAGAAAAGGTCGAAGAAGAAAAAAATGCTTTCCCTTGATTCATTTACAAAGAAGGAAGGTAGGCATATCTCATGTGTATGTGGCCTGATTATGTGCAGATATTATATAGCTTTGGGTAGCTCTCATGTATATTCTTGCTGAATATAATTTTTTATGCTACTGAACTAAGGGAAGTGAGGGAAGGTGCCAAGGAAACTCAGTCATTGTCTACATAATAAAGTGCCTCTTACAAATAAGCTGCAGAGAAGAATAGTTATTTGTATCCTGAATTTTACAAGGATTTCATCACTTGGTATACTTTTCATCCCACAGAACTTCTCCATGGGAAACTGGGGAAAACTCTTTCAATTCATTCTACAAGATGCTCAGTATAAAGATGGTCTGCCCAATATCAAGCATCAGCAGAATTCTCCTTTACTTTTTCTCCTTTCAAACTCAATCTGAGTGGAAGTGTAACCTTTACCAAGATGCAGCTGTTTCCCCTTACTCCCTCATCTTTTCTCCTGTAAAGCCTACATAAAGATGACTGGGTCTTCTTGTTGCTGTTACCATGGCAACCCTCCCTTGCAGTTTTTCTGAGACAATCTCCAGGTTTTAGTTAAGTCTACGTGGCATTACTTAGATCAGTTATCTTTGTAGAATATGCAATTAGACAAGCTCATTAATAGTGGTGATTCAGCTTCAAATAATGATTTAACTTCAAATAATCAACAATCTAAGTATTCCCCTCAAATAAATCATGTTATACATTGTTCAGAGGTAGTAAATAGATGCCAATGTAGAAAAAGTTCCTCAACTTTTTGAAATTTCACAGCACAAAGTTGTGAGATTGCTTTACTTGTACATTGGTTTAAAACTATGCCTGGTGTATAGGCAAAAACATTTAGTAGTACTCTGAGATGGCCCGACAATATTTAGAGCTTAGACACCGGGCCTTTTTCAAACAGAATAGCTGTTAGGTAACAAAACAAACATCTTCAAGATCAATTGTTTTTTCTTGCTATTCTTCCTTTTGGTTAGTGGGTATTTTTAATAGGTGTTTAACAATTCTAGAACTCTAGTCCAATCATATTTCAGCAAAAGTATGTTTTACTTGTCATCTTGAAAATAATTTACATGCCATGCTAATAAGAGCATTTAACAAGAGCCCATTAAAACATTGTAGGCTCATGTCTAATAAAAAATTAAGATACTAATTGAATGTCCTTTCTATTGTTCTCCAGAGTGGGCATATTTGTACAAAATCACTTTCAATTATATGATAATTGTAAACTACAGTTGTTGATTGGCACAATGCAGTAAACATTCTGTTTACATTTTCTATGACAACAGAAGAATCAAACCAAAGGGTCATCTTTTGTGTTTGTGTGTGTACAAGTTGTTTGGGTACATTGGTACACATTGAGTCTTGCTCTACTAATGTCTGTCTTATTAACTTGAGTAAGGATTCCTTACAAAATGTGGAGTTTGACTGGTAGCCAGCAAGCTCCAGCAATCCCCCTACTCCACACAAACATCCCTAGCTCTAGGGTTACAAGTAAGCACATATGACCACACCTGATTATTTACAGTGATCTTGGATATCCAGACACAGGTTCTTATGTTTGCACATCAAGAACTATTTTTACCTGCTGAGCCATCTCCCCAGTCTACAAAAGGTTATCTTAAAATAAATTCACCCTCCACACATAAATACATTAGTCATTATCACTATGACAATTAACGTCATTAAATTGTGATGCCTTTTAGTCAACATTCATTTTCATTTTCAATAATCTCTGTATACTGTGAAAGAGACCTTTCCAAGGCAATTAAATATTGTTGGGTATTATGACCTATGTGTCTAGGGCAGGGCAGAAGAGTTTGGCTTCAGTATGGTTACAGTTAAAGCTCATAAAAGTTTTATATCATTAGTATAAATCTGTTGTTTCATATCATAAAGTCCATGGAGAAGTAAAATTCAGTTGGATGGATTCTGTCATAACCTTTGTTAATTATGGATTTTTTATTTGTATTGTTGTTATTAATTAATCAAATATTATTTATTCTTCAGTATTTAGATTATATTTTACTCTTATGTATTGGCTCTGGCAATTTCCTCATTCATCCCCCATCCCTAATATTGTCTTGGCACCAATCTACATAAACTTCTTTCTCTGGCCACAGCTCAGACTCAAGAAGCCCCTTTGAGTCACGTCTCAGTAGTTTCTTTTGCAACCACTAGATGGCAACATTTTCATTAACTAACACAGACCCCCCCCCTCCATCACCCGCCCCCCCCCCCCCCACCAAATCCTGCTCTTAACCTCTTGAGTTGAAGGGGATCATATTTAGAAGTAGAGCAACAAGCTAAGGGAAATGTGAGTTTTGTTTTATTCAAAGTATATGTGTGAGCAAAAAAGTGAAAAACAGTAAAGGCTCCTGGTGTTGAAATTGCCAGAGACCAAGATTCAGTTTCACTTCCAAATGCTTCAAATCCAGCATTGTCTGCTTCACTGAACTAGAGGGGTAAAATGCAAAAGATCAAAGGACATACTTTTAAAAATTGGCATAAAGGCACAGATACATATAAATTAACTTAGCAGAATGACTGGTCACAAATAATAGTCAACTCTCCCCTTTCCTTCTCTTTCTGAAGATTTGAAATGCAAAGAACAGCTTATTTACACACACCAGATGAGCTTCATTCAGTATAACACCCCTTCCCAGTCATTGCAATTATAAACCAAGTTTAGGGTGACCAGTCATGAGAACTCCATGGAGGCTCCTATTGTGTCTTTCTAGTTTAGTCTAGGAACTAACTTCTGCTATTCTCATGCATAAGCATTCTTGCAAAGGAAGTTGACAAACACACTTCCTTGTAACAGTGTTTATTGAGATTAATGAATCTTTGGGTTTTTTCTCAAGTAGAAAGTACAGAAACAGGCAAAAATGTTACTTAGAGATCACAACATCATATATAATATTTAATCATAGAGGCATGCAATAAGATTTCATTCTACAATGTTGATTGAGATTTTTTATGTACATTGCTGTACAGGCACTATCATATACATCAGTCAAAAAAGCACAGACCTGCTAGGGCAGAGACAAGTATTCAGTTCTAGATTCTACTTCTTCCTGACTGTGACAATGTGTAATACCATGACTTCTTTGAACATTATTACAAAAATACCTGCTTTCAATCTCCTTACTGATATGGTACTGAATATCTTACTACTTTCCTGCATACTCAATTTTATGGAAAATTGTTCTGAGAATCCATTTCTCTTATTGGAAGATCATAAGCCAACCACACAAACAAGTATTCCTATTTTGCTTCCTCTTCAAGTTGTGCAAAAAATCAAATGAGTGTGTGTGTGTGTGTGTGTGTGTGTGTGTGTGTGTGTTAATTTTATCAACCTAGAGCTATAAAATACATCTCATTATCTTATTGATAACTACATGGATAATGTTATTCTGTATATTGTTTATGGTATCAGAGAGTCATTATATCTCACATATAGCAAAAATTCATGAAATTTTGGTAATTTCTATAAGCAATACAAATGTTGGAGTTCTGATAACTAACAAGCTGTGCAATGTGAAGATTCTTGGGGTTTTAAGAAATTATTCCTGAGTCATCTGTTCTTCAGGCAACTTGAAATAACAGTGTGAGTGTATCTCTCTTCTGACCTCCATAGGCACCACATAGACGTGGTACACAGATACATATGATGACAAAACACCCACACACAAAGAAATAAGTGGGAGAGGTTTGTCGGGGGATTCAAATAACAGGTATCAAAGCACATACCAATCTTGGCATTCCATTATTTTGCAGCTCAGTGGAATAGCAACAATTCACCCAAAGTAATTTTGTTTTATGATGACTGAGAAAAGAGGAGGCAAAAGGATCCAAGCATTTACAAAAGCAATAGAGAAAAGGAAATGCTAACTCTCCTGGTTTTGGTCAGTTAGTTACAGGTACAAGCATTAAAATCTCACCCTAAATCACATCACCAATAACATTAATATATTTTTATTGAGACCAAATAACAAAAGAATATAATATACGTCAGAAATGTTTTGAAATCTATTCTGAATTTGCAAGTGAGGAACATCACTATAAGACTTTCTAATTCTAAGTCTTCTGTGGTTTAATATTTTTCTTGCATGTCTATTTGTTATTTTTAATTGACAAATAATAACAGTATTTGTGGTTTACAATTTGATGTTTTGATCTATATATACATTATTGAAAATTTGATTAATCTAAGTAGCATATACATCATGCTACCAATTTTTGTGGTGAAAACATTAAAGATTTGTTTTTTCACAGAAACTTAACAATGAACAATATATTATTATTAACTATGGTCACCTTATAATACATTAGATCTCTGAAGTTTGGTACCTTCTCTTTCCTAAAGCCTCTGGTGACCACTTTCCTATTCTCATTCTTAGCAAACTTACCTCTTTTAAAACAACTTGTCCTGAACCCTTATCTTATTTTAGCATCTACATCTTCTGTATCTAGCTTGTTTCCATAGTGAACATTGCTTAAATTCATGCTATTCCACCATTAGTAAGAAAAGAGCAAGGATGGACACCATGCTGTTTTCTACATTCCCCTAATCTTCCCATCTCAAAGAAAACTCAAGAGAAGATGATCCTTGCACTTACATTTTAGATGACTGGCTAGATTTTCATTTTCCTAAGACAAGTAAGTACTATTCTCATTTCTCCACTGCCACCAAGCGCAAAGGGAAAAAATTTAATTCAGTTGAACAATAATTGAAACATAACTGATAGAGAATTAATTAATTTGATGACTGCTTCTCTGTTACATTTACCACCATGCTGACTTTTGCCAAAAAAAAATTAAAAGATGAAAACTGTCCATTATGGCCCTAATGAATGCTAAAATTTGGTCTCAGTTATCTATTGACTAATCAAAAATTATCCAGAGATCAAGATACATACATACATACATACATACATACATACATATATATATATGTATGTATATATATGCATATATTAACATTAGTGAAATTTAAAAAATTCTGCATGTTTCATATTATCCATATCCCTACTTTTCACACAAAGAAGAAAAGGTATAGAAGAGCAAATTATTCACAACAATATCATTCAATTAAAAAAAGAAATCAAGTTGGATTCAGAAAGAAGCAAAGACCATGGAGGAATGCTGCTTACTGAAAAGATCTACAGGAAAATGTTTAGCTAATTTTCTTATATTTCCTGGACAGGTGCTTTCTAGAAGTAGGACTGTCCATAGTGGCCTAGGCCTTCCCACATCAATCATTAATCAAGAAAATATCCTGACAAAATTGCCTACAGGTCAATATGTTAGAAACGTTCTTTCAACTGAGGTTACCTCTTCCCAGATGAACCTAATTTGTGTCAGGTGACAAAAAAATAAATAAAACAAAACAAAAAAATATAACTGGTCCAATATCTCATTTATCTAATTTCAAATCCTATGACATTAAAAGTCTAGAAACAGTACAAGAAAACTTTTTTAAAAACTAGTCTTGGCTCTGGAGGAAATGGGAATGGAGGTGAGGGGCTTGGGGGAAGGTAGGGGTGGGAGTGGCAGGGGGGAGGACAGGGGAACCTATGGCTGAAGTGTAAAATTAAAACACAAATATAATATATTTAAAAGAAAAAAACTATATTTTGTCTTTAAGTCAACAGAAGATCTGTGTATATTTATACCTAATTGTAATGTCAGAATTTGGAAGGGGGAGGCAAGACAACCATTATTTAGAGGCTACACTAAATTATTTAACAAGATAACCACCATTACCTGGGTTATATAGACAGATTGTGCATCAAATGAAAATGTCATGTAAGGGAAAGGACTTTGGATTGGGGGATTAATGGGTAGTATTGAGTAGTTTGATGATTATTTTTTATTAATTTAGCAAAGATCTATTAAGATCCAGTATTCTGGGAGCCTTCAGTGTCAAGGAGCTTGCATAACAATGAAAAGAGAAGAACAAGGTTCGAATCGCAGCTGCAGTGGAGTATAACAGGCACTACACATTTTACCTAATGGTATGGGGAAGAAGAAGAATTTAAGATGTTTCTGTGGAGCAGGAATCTAAGTTAATGTGATGATTAATTCTTATTGTCAAATTGACTAGAGTAGGAAGAATCGCCTATAATGAACGTCTCTGGTACATCAGAGAGAAGACTGAGGCAAGAAGATGCACTGTATACCCTTCCATTGGCTATGGACTTAGAATGAGTATAAAAGAAAAACAGCAAGTCACCTATGTAGACAAAATTTTAAACAGTCTTATTAAATAAGAAACACAGAGCCAAATACAGATTTAAAAGCCCAACAGATTAGAGCACTAGCAAAGAGCCAAGACAACCTTTAGTTTACTACTCGCTGCCAGTCGCCTCCCCTGAGAGAGAGAGAGAGAGAGAGAGAGAGAGAGAGAGAGACCTTCTTCCTGTGCAACTTGTCTTTTTATTGCCTTTCTGCTCTGCCTTCTCATTGGCTCTAAACCTAACCACATGACTTCCTCGTCACTGCCTGTCTATACAGACCTCCAGTTCTCTATGGTTGGTACTGGGATTAAAGGTTTGGGTCACCACCCTTGGCTGTGTTCTTGACCACACAGAGACTCTGTGTACCATGTGATCAGATTAAGGGGGTATGTCAGCACCACTGGACTTATGCTTAATGGCTCGATATTAATTCTGACCTTCAGGCAACTTTATTTATTAACATACAAATAAAATCACATTTCAGCACAAATAAAATATCACCATATACCTGAGTCCCAGCCATCCCAAATCTCTTATTCTTGTTGCAGTGGACATCAATTCCCTAATCACAATGGAAAGCACCCTCTCACTCTGTCAGCCAAAGTAAATTTTAGCATGTATTTAGTCACATTATGAGATAAATAACTAATATACTTCAGATTTAGTAGGTTGTTTAACTAATGATAGGTGGGGTTCAGAGAAGAATGGAAACCAGAATGTTTTAAGGAGGAAGACAACTGTGCAATGAGTATAGAAAATTGTAGTTCTTAGATTTCTGTCCTTCACCAAAAACCTTAGGTTTGGGTAAGGCTCATTCCATGGACTACCCACTCTCAAACAAAGTCATCTTCAAACATCTTCTTAAGCATGTATTAACACATTTTATTCCTGCATTGATCATTCATCATAAACCAGTTATGCTTGATTAAATTCTGTAGATGCTCTTGGTAATGTCAATAGCCTTCATGTTTATTCAGGTGAATCTGTGCCAAAATCACTGGCAAAGGACTCATGACCTTTGACTATGAGGAAATCACCAAACTGTCCTTTTCCTGGCTTTCTATTCACAAAATTGGCAACCCAGAGACTTCCACTGGTTTCTTGCAAAAAAAAAAAATCTCCTATTTCCTCATGTGATATCTTTAAGGGCTTAAGTAATATTTAATGAGAAAAGGTAATTCATAAACTCTAACTAAAAGATAATCATAATTGGCCTGTGTGTTTTTATCAACAGACACCCCAGGTGACAAAAAAAAAAAACCTTCAAAGAACACTCCATTTTAAGGTGTAAATATGTTTCTCTAACAAATTACTTTAAAGTATCCTTTACATAAGTAAAAAATGAGTATGTCTCCATGCATATACCTAAGTAATTAGTAGCAAATTTTGGTTTGATTAGACTCATTCTGAAAGTTGTTTGTGAAATATATTTATTTTGATTGTCTATTTTGATTTTTGACTCTGAGTCTCTGTAGTTGTCTATGTAATTATGGCAGTTATGCAACACACCATAAGGGAGTAGGGGACAGTTGTTCCTTTTGAAAACAAGACTGAGATTCTGTGTGTACATTGTGTAGAAAGCGTTCTGGCTGTGTATATAAAACTCTGATATAATGGAGACCTTGTAATGTCTTTTATACAAGGCCAGAACTCTCCTTATATTTCCAGGGTTCCAGCAGCCTCTGAGTACTGGCAGTAGCTGCTGCAAAAATGACCAAATATCATGGAATCTCTTTTACAGTGTAGTATGATAGTGGAAGATATTAATAGGAAAGAGCTGTGTTTGCAAAGCAAATATTTTCAGTCTTTGAGTTAACTAAGTAGTTCCTAACAGTTATGCATGTACACATACTTTGTGTGTGTGTGAGTGTGTGAGTGCGAGCATGTGTGTGTGTGTGTGTGTGTGTGTGTGTGTGTGTGTGTGTTTGAGTGTGCAAAGGTGTGACCATTTTGTGGATGGAGTTCAGTTCCAATAGAGAACCAGGACTAATGAAATCTGAAGGCTTCATTGATTGCCAAAATGAATGTTGTGTTATCACAAGGCTACTGCTTTGCTTCAAAGATAAGCAAATCATTTAACAGCTCTTCTGCTCTATTGTCTCCGTGAGATTTCAGGCTGAACTACTCAAAATATATTCACAGCTAGGACATAGAGAAAGCTTTTCAAATAAAGGCAATTGCTGCCAAGCTTGATGACCTGAGTTCAATCACCAGAACCTATATAGTGAACACAACAAATATATACTTCACTCACACACATATTGTGCTACCTAGTTTCTTGACATAAGCCAGAGTCATTGGAAAGAAGGGAACTTTAATGGAGATCTAGCTGTAGGACACTTTCTTAATTACTGAATGATAGGGGAGGACTCATCCCATTGATCTGGTTGTCTGTGGTTCTATAGGAAGGCAGGCTGAGCAAGCAACAATGAGCAAGCCAGTAAGCAGTACTCCTCCATGGTCGCTGCATCAGCTGCTGCTTCCAGGGTCCTGCCATGTTTGAATTTGTCTTGACTTCCTTAAATGATGAACAGTGATGTGAAAATATGAATAAAATAAAGCTTTCCACGGGAGAAAAATGTTTCAGGAAATAGATCAAATTTCCTCATTGGTAGACTTGCAATGTCCATCTCCACAGCACAGAGTCACCTGCATTCTTAGGGCTCTGGCTCCCTCACTCAGTACTAAGTATTTGCTGAGTTGTTCATCATTACAATCACTATGATAGTACAAAGGATCATGTGTGAATCTGCTGATGTCCCCCTCATGGTGGCTCTCAGGTCTAAATTTAAAAAAAATCCCTCAAGTTTATGTAGAAAAGGAGAGGATGAGAAAAAAATTATTCATTTTATTAACTTATCTAAAGGCCTTGACACATTTGTTTTATTTTAAAAATGTCTCCCTGGTTTCTTAAACAGATACAAAATCTAGCCAACTTCTTGAGATTAATGGTGAAAGCTCAACTTTATACTAAAGTAAACATGCTCTTCATAGGCAGCTACATAAAAATTAAGAGAGAAATAAATATATATATTGGCTGGAATAAGAATGCCTTCCATAAACACATATGTTTGAATACTTGGTCCTCAGGTGGTAGAACTTTTTAAGTAGGATTAAGAACTTTTTTAAGACTTGTTAAAGGAGGTGTGTCACTTAGGGTTGGTTCTGAGGTTTGTAGTTGTTTTCTAAAGATGTGAGCTCTCAGCTACTGCACCAATGCCATGCCTCCATGATGGTCATGGACTCATCTTCTGAAGCTGTAAGCAAGCCTCCAATTAAATGCTGTTTTTATAAATTGCCTTGGTCATGTTTCTTTGTCATGGCAATAGAAAAATAATTAGGACACAAAGTAATCTTCACAAAACAACCCTCTACCAAGTAGTCTACATAGCCCCCAAAATACATGTAACTCATATATGTCCAAAGGCAAGAAGATCTATGGCCCAAGGTGTATTATCTGGATCAAGTGTCTGTCGTTGCACAATCTCTAATCGTGTGTGTCTATGGCCAGTATTTTATTATTATACTGGAATTTCCTTTACAGTTAAAAAAAAACTAAATGTATGACCAATATTACAACATAAACAGTTTTCCTTTTCATAGTTATTGTGCAAGGTGAAATGAAATGATTTGCCCATTTTGACAAAGCATTAAAATATTGAAAGTAGGCTTAACAAACACTCAGATCTAAGGTAATGCTGTAAGTTATAAAGCACTCATGAAACCTGTAATTAAGCTAAGAAAATAGAACTGAAACAAGCTCTTCTAAGGAAAACATAGATTTTCTTCATTCTTTTAAGAAGAGCTTATTTCTAAATTCTTGTCATCTTGTACCAAGCATGTAAGTACATTTGTTTTGGTCACCATAGCCTCCCTAGTTTCATCCCTTGTAGACATAGAAAATCCACATTCCAAAAATAAGTCTGGATAAAGGTTTTATCTTTCCAGCTAATGGCTAAGCCTGTGACACATCTATATAGATGATGTAACCTCAGCTCCCCCCCCCATACACACACGTTAACTTTTTTTTTAAAAAAAAAAAAAAGGAAGAAAGAAAGAAAACAAAGAAGGAAAGAAACAGCCACACCCACAATAAAAATTCTACAAGGCATATTAATTAGAATTTTGTGATTATATAGAGTTGTAGTATTGTAAATACTGAGCCAAATGTTGGGCAGGCTTTAGCCCCTTAATAACTTTGACCAACTCTGTACTTGACCTAACATACTCGTGACTATCAGATGAATACCTTTGCTGTGTATTAACTTAGCTGATCATTAGCTTATAACCGATGTAAAAGCTGAGAAAGTCATCAGAATTTAAAACCTATCATATATATTTCTACACTATTTTGTAACCCATTAACCTTATTTTCCCTGATGTATTTGAAAAGTGCATATGGCTTTACTTTCCTTTGTAACTATGAACATCTCAAGAAACATTACCATGCTGAAACACAGTTTTGGGAACAATCTAAATCCAATTATTAGGCTCTTATTAGTAATATTTGGCATTATAATAAATAATATATTGTTCCTATTAATGCTTTTCACTAACAATGATATTGTAAATGTCCATGAAGGATCTATATTAAAATGCCTGTTAGAAGAGTCATAGTTCTTCAAAGAGTCATGCCAGCTTTCATACTGAATACATTATGAAACCCAGTATTTTACTAAGTGGATACTAAATTCTAAGCACAATGATGAAATCTGGGTTCAGAGATGCTTATAAAAATAGTCAACACCCTAACATAGTTCAGAGACATAAACCTTTCTGCTCTGTAAGTACTGGCAGAAACTATCAATGGTTGTTCTCTATGAGGTTACAGTGTCCCAGAATCTGGTGGAATCTCAAAGTATAGCTCTCTAGCAAGATATTGGAAGGAAATTCTGCTGACAGTCATTCTATTCTATCTCTTTTTAAATATATTGTTCTAGCTACTCCTCCTGGGAGATTGTAAATGCTTTTCATCCTTTCTAGATGAATTGTAGACAAGGAAAGCCAACACTAGGTAATTTCCCAATAGGTGACCCCATTAGATGAAATTTTCAATAAATCACTCCACTGCATTTATAAAAATCACATTTTGAAAAAAAAATGGTTTAGAACTAGAAGTTATTTTCAACAAAGGGACCAGTTAAGAGGCTATTATAGCAATCCAGGGAAAAGATTATGATGCCCTAAAATAGGGGAATGGCACCAAAGACAGAAAAAAAATAGGATTTTGAAGTCTATTTTTATAGCTAGAACTGATAAGAGCTATTAAAAATGAGGCCCAAGATAGAGAGCTGAAGGTGTTCATGAAGAACTTTGTAGAACACATTAAAACAGATTGGATTTTATCTTAGAGGATAGAATTGGCAAACTAGTAGTCCACAATTCCAGCAGAATGATAGTTATCTCCTTTTCATTGGTCTGATGGCTCTCTAGTTCACCATAGTTTCTGCCTGAATCCAGATCCACTTCATTTCTATTGTCTTCCTTCCAAACACATTGTGATGGTTAGTCTTGATTGTCAGTTTGAAGGGAGTTAGAATCACCATGGAAACAAACCACCAGCCATGTCTATAAGGGAGTTTCTAGAATAGATGTAGGAAAACCTACCTTAATGACAAACACACAAATCCTTGGGTTAGGGTTTGGGGGTGAAGAAAGGAAAAACAAGTGCTGGAGAGACAGAGAACTAAGTAGTTAATTCTCAGCACCACATGGCCACTCACAATCATCTGTAACTCCACTTTCAGGGAATTCAATGCCCTCTTCTGGCTGTTGCCAGCACTGGGCACACATGTGATGCACAAACATATATGTAGGATAACACTCACACACATAAAATGTTTAAAAAGGAGAAAGCATTGAGCAGCAGATTTCATTTCTTTCTGCTTCCTGACTAGAAAGGCACTGTGACAAGCTGCATCACAATCCCGCCTCAATGCTTCCCCAACTATACTTTCTATTAGCTAAAATAAACCTCTCAGCCATGAGATTATTTTCCACAGATGTTTTGTTGTTGTTTGTTTACTTGGTTGCTTGCTTTTCACAGCAATAAGACAAATAAGTAATATATTACAACCCCAAAGAAAAACAATGCTGTTCTTTTTATATTGTAGGTAATGCCTAGCAGGAGAGAGCTGCAACAAGGGCTTTTAAAAGATATACCATGATAGCATTGTTAGTGTTAATTAAAGCTAAACAGGATCAGAGGCAGGATAATCATTTAAGAGACTATGGCAGTGTTAGACCTGAGAGAAGAGGAGGCCAACAATAGGCCATTGACTGCTCAAATGGAATGGAAAGGGTTTATTGATTCAGCTTGTAGGACAAAGAAGACAAACCTGGTTGACTCTCAAGTTAATAGCCATGAGTTTAAGTTAAAAAGAAAGAAGAAACATCTAGTTGTAAAATACCAATTCTGAGTTTTTAATTCTATTAGATTTTCTGAGGGAAAATTAGAACTCCTGGGTAAGTCCCACAGTGCATGATGATTCTCATTCAAGGGAAAATAAAATAATGTCAGGGGACAAATCTGGTTCCAGGGACAATTAGGTACATATTTGATGTCTTCTTCTATGTAGCCACAGAACCATCCATATTGTAGCCCAAAACAAAATGATTGAGAACAACATGCAGAAAGATAAAGTGAGGATGTAAGTCCATGCTGCTATTCCCTTGTTTTGTTATTTCCTTGATTTACTGATGAAGCAGCTATACTCTATCTATAAGATGCCTGCAGACATTTATTAAAAGATTACTTTATTAGTTGAGACATAAACTTAATTCCATTGTCTTCTATGTTAGCTAATGCTGCCAGTGATAATGAATGTTTCCTGTAAGGAAGATAGGAGAGAAAGGCAAATGAAATTACCAACAATTCAAGTACTATTTCCATGTACACAATAATATGTATTGCTATGAATATGAGGGTTCATGGTGACTGCTGAAGTGTAAATATTTACCAATATTGAGTTTAAATACCCTCCAGTTATATGTAAATAAAACACCTTCAGTTCTTTATCAAAAAGTGATGAAACCTGATTTGCATTTTCATCATTATTTACCATCAATTGTAAAAACACTGTCTGGGAAGAAAAGCCTATCTTAAACCTCTAAAACTGGAATATTTTGCCAAGCTGACTTGCAGTGAAGTGAAATGTCCTCTTTATCATGACCTGGTTTTCTCTTTGTTTCAGAAGAAGAGATGAAAGGAGTTTGAATTGAAGGAAAGAGGAAAGTAACTTGTGGGCAACTTGTGAACACCAACCCTTAATAATTTGTATTTGAAAAAGTGCTTATCACATTCTCTTTCCAAGTAAAAAAACAACAACAACAACAAAAACAACAACAACAACAAAAGAGAGAGGTACTGCTAATTTCTTGAGTATTGTTCAGACTGAATTACCGCATTTAGCATGAATTGAAAATCTTATTAAACTGAACTTGTAACTGATATCTAAATCAAATTTGTTTCTTTTCTACAAGAAATGATGCATTTTTATCTGTACTTTGTTTTCCACATCATCTATATCTAGATGTTATTCTTCCATTTATATATAATGCAGCATGACAACATTTTTCATTCCCAGAATTCTATTTCTTAATATCACCACCCTGAACAGCATGAGTACACTAATTATGTTGCTGTTAGACTCCATGGCATCAAACTGAGGAGATGTTATTATTGATTCCAAACAAAAATTATTTTCCTTCTTCCTGTATGCTATATATCAAAACTGTAAGATCCAATGGAATTCATTGGTAAAATTAAGCCTTTCTATGAATCCTAATTCCTAGCCTTAATTTAAGGTATTGCTGTTTTAGTTCTAGGACTAGCTACACTTGTCCATGTGTATATTAGGATACTATATTATTTACATTGAAAATGAAACTGTCAGTCCTTTCTTTGTAGTTCCTTGAATAAGTTTGCAGCCATTATGATGGTCCTTAGTTCTCGCCACTAGAATGATATCAGCTGTACTTTTACTTTGGTAAGACCACAAACAATTTTACTAAATATTTTGGGAACGTTACTGTAATTACTTCAATTCCAGGTGTAACCAGAAAGCAGAAAGAAATGAAAATCAGTGCCATGAGGCAATTTAAGCACAAAGAAACACTTGCTAAGGTTTCTTGTTGCTATTGCTGCTGTTTTTCCTTTTGTTATGTTCTGTACTCTCCCAAGCCATCACCAAAATCTAAACAAATGCAGTTTTAAGAAATTTAGAGAAGATGTTCTCTTGATCTGAATCAAATGGATTTCTCTTCTCTTTGGATGAGAAAAGTCTATTGTGTGCCATTTCAAATTTTGCAGACTCTGATGTCCTCTCAGTCCAACATTGTTTTTAATTTATGAAGAATATTCCAAGGAGCTTTTCCTCATAAAGAGAACAGTTATATATAGATTGACTCAAAGAATCCTTTTCTTCATAGTGCTCCACTTACTAAGAACAACAGGTGGTCATTCTAAGCCATTAACAAATGCAGACGTAAGATGATATGTGTGCTGGCTGGCTGGCTCACAGGCTAGCAGGCTGTTGGTATGTTCAACAGAATTTTACCAAGACAAAACAATGACTTCAGCAAAGATGAATGTTCTGCAGTTGACTTCAGCAAAGATGAATGTTTGCCAGGTGTTTAATAGCTGGGTCAACACTCATTTTACTAGGTACTAAACATATGCCAGGTTAACTGGCAATTTACAGGCATTTAACATTCATATAAATGTATAATACATTTATTTCTGTGTTAAACAATTTATTGTTTTCTCAGTAAAAGATTTAAGAAGCAGAACTCATGACTATTTTGTAATTTAATTTAAAAGGGTAGAGAGCTAATCAAGCACATTGCTAATAAAAAAAATAATGAAGAAGCCACCAAGCTGCTAATTTCCATAATCTATACTGAGTATCCTGACCACAATTGTAGACTGTAATTCTAATGTGAAGGTTTATATTATGATTGTATACCATACAACCCTCCATTTATCTCTCCACTTTTCAGAAATGCTGTCAAAGCAAACATGGGATATACGCACAGACATAACCTTGAACCAATATGGCTTATATAAAAAGGATGATAACCTAATCCAAACTCATATAAAGTTAACAAATTTAGCCATGCCAAAGTAAGTTGTACTTGAATGCCAAATTAGTCTAGCCATTTTCAAATAAGCTTGAGAATTAGGTTTTGAAATGTTTGACAGTGCCTAATGAGCCATCACCATAAGCAATAAAGTGTTAAGCTGGAAAAGGAAAACAGTATTTGAAATGCAGTTTTCCTTATTTTAAGATTTTCCACAATACTATTTTCTTAAAGCAAATATCATGTGAACCATTACTCCTTCCTTCTTTAGATCTGGAACCAATGAAACGTGATAAAAACAAAACAAAAAAAGAAAACAGAAAGAAGTATATTTTAATATAGATTCTTTGATACCAAACTTACTTAAGATTTCATATTCTACCTTTCATAGTAGTGATCATTTTAGTTCTGTGATCCTTCTATTTGATACATGTGAATGCTGGAAGGTTCCTGAAAGAGACATTTTTAGGGAAGCTATGGCCATTATGGAAAAACAACACTGAAAATTTTAATCTCACTGATATTACTGAAAATAATATCTTTGTAGTAACATCTGAAGCCACAGTTCAGTCTATACAGCATTGTTTCAGTTGGACTTGGTATTTTGTCTATGGGAAGTACTTCTGTCCTACCAGTGCTAGAGTGGATAAGTTGCATGCTTGCTAAAGGGGCCATTTCAGGGATTCCAAAGGAAATGGGAAATAAGACTTGTTTCAATACAGCCTAACCCAGAGAAGTAGATTCACCACAGCTAGGCAGGCTTGTGCTCTCCATTTCTTTGGCTTGATTCTGTGAGGTTTCTTCCTTTTGATACTTGTTTGTAGAAGAATCCACTTTGCCCTTTTAGACTGCCTATCATGCCAATCACTTTTAGTTGTTTGGTTTGTTTTATTTAAGTCATTTTCTCAGTTTGTCAAAACTTTGAGTCTAAAAGTCTTACGTGACAGAAGTGCCCCAACATTCACAAAACAAGGAATGGAGCTTTCAGGTTCCATGGCCTAAGACCTCTGACCTCCTCTGCTCAGCTTTCTGGTTATCAGACATTTGATCTCCCTTCCCTAGTACTGAGCCAGAAATTTCATTGCTCATTTTTAATTGTATGTTTATTCCCCCTTTTCCCCAGTATGGTATGGTTGCTCCCATAACTTTGAAAACATTCATCTGACATATTGCTGTCTTTCTCCCTAGATACCTATACACATCTGCTTTGGCTCAAAAACCACAATGGGCTTGAGCAGGGTTACTCTAAGACACCCTGGCTTTGGTTAAGCAAATAACCCATAGGTAAACAAAATGCATTTTCTGTCTTAATCCTTTTTTAATCCAACAAGACTGCAGTTTTGCACAAGCATGTCATTCAATTAAAAAGGCAAATATCAGACTACTGCGAAATGTTAGAAAAGGGAGCAGGGCCAAAGGAGGACAAATGAAACCGCCCTCCATGTTTTTATATTCAGATACTGAGGCCCAGTGAAAGGGAGGTGTGAATGCTTTCACTGGGTTTAGTAGAGCTGAATATAAGTTACTTTGGTCAGAAATGCAATAATATCTATATTTTAGTTTGAAATACACTCAACAGTAGGAAAGACAGAAGAATGGTTGGAAGAATATATAAAGGGTAAATCAATTAAAGTAAAAGCTCAGTAATAGAATCTAGATTACAGGAAGATTTTCAGTCACTGTCTATCCAGTATCATATGTTTGAAGTATTGCTCAAACCATTGTATATTTTAACATTGTTATATACATATGAAATCAGTAAAAAATAAATGTGAGGAGATGGTTCAATATAAGTCAGAGTACCTCTGATACTATTGAGAAAATTAATCTTAAGGTTCTAAATGGCAAGAACAAGAGACCCTACATGTGAACAATCATCTAGTAGATTACCTAGTGCTTTCCTCATATAAGGAGCCTCCCATAAAATGACCACAAATACAAAGGTCAAAGTAGAATAGTCCATTTCAAGATTACAATGGATGCTGCTAAATTTGAGGCAAAAAATGTCCTGGGTAATCACTGGGCCATATATATGCTAGGATAGGTATGACTATGACCTAACATAAAATTGTATACTTACTTAAACCATACAAATTTATTTAAAGCATTGGTTTTTGTTTTGTTTGTTTTGTTTTGATATGTTTGCAATTCAATTATATAGTTCTGGAGCATGAGCTTTGTAGATGATATCATGTCCCAATATCAAAAGTTTGTGCATGCCTGCCAAGACTTGTTAGAATCTTAGAATAATCAAGTAGCTTGAGTTATGGGGATACTTGAATTCTTGAGAGGTAAGAGAAGTCATTAAGTTACACATATTGAATAAGATCCTTAATTCAGAGCCCCTGTAAGACCCTGTTTGTTTGTAGCTTTAGTTATTTTAACAATTAAAAATGGAAGGCAATCAATGACAGTTATTATTTCTAACTAACCTAATTTCCAAAGATATTTTAGCCTAGGTATGAAACATGTCACTACATAACTAAATGATTGCTAATTATTATTTGATGATTATATAATCAGATGTACTATTCAATCAAGACAATTTTATCTTTATAGTTATACATTAACTTAGGCAGAGCCATGAGTACTGCAGCTGTCTATCCATCCTTATTCTTGGTTCTCGCTGGACCCAATAGTGCTAGTCAACAGGACTAAGCTGCCACAAGCTGGCCAGAGCGAGACAGCTCATAGCTGTCATATGTGGAACCAAAGGGCAGTGGCAACAAAGTCTCAGGAGAGCATTCTGGGCTTCCATCAGAGGAAAGGGTTACAAATGGGTCATAAAAACATACAAGGTCAGAAACTGAAATCTCAACTACAGCACAGGGCCAAAGGTTTCAGATGGCTAGAAAAGATTAAGGCAAGAGACAAGAAGTCATGACTGACAGAAGAAGACACCCTGCACAAATCCGGGTGATGATGCTTCTGGAAGTAGATTGGGTGACCTGGTTGAAGAGTCCAGGGTGTGGAAAATGCTGCCTAGTCTCCAGTAATGTTGGGCAGCCTGCTCACAAATCTAATGTGATCCATATAAAAATAGCCCTCTAGACCAAGCCTGACTTAAGCACTTTTTTCTAGTTGTGCAGTACAGTGACACATACAAAGGCAAATAATGTTCAAAACTGAGAATTTTAAAGGTGTCTTGATTCAATACCTGCCCCTCATGTATGTCTTTGTACAAATTGACAAATTACCTTCTTTTCTCAACTTTCTTAGCAATTAGTGAAATAGGGTCTATTTTGTTGCTTTCCTATGACAAAAGATAGACACGGTGAGTATATTAACTGTAAAAAACAGTTTTTATTTTTAAGTCATTCTAAAATTATTTGCATGGTATATACCATAAGTGTCTTATTACATCATAGGCAGTGGTGATACAATGATGAGTGAAAATAGACACAATTAGAAGTGTCCAGAGGTGTTACTGACAGGTTAGTCCTTTTGAGAATCTCAATCTTCATGAGTGACTTTGAAAGGACTTATTTATTTTCATTAGAAAATCATTAGAAGACTTGAAATTGCAAAGCTGATTTGGATGACATGTTCAGAATTTTCAGAGGGTGACATCAGTTACTCTGTATAGGATGGACTGGAAGATGTAAGAGAGAATGAAGGAGCAGAGATGTAATGAAGATGAATTTAACCAACATGCTAATAATAGAAATGAAGTAATATTCAAACAATTATTTATGACTAATAAGAAATAGAAGTTGTTGAAATACAGCACAAATTTCTAAATGGTCTTATTAATAAAAATCCTGCAGCCACATATTGAAATGAAAGCTGAGTGATCAGGGGAATAGAACAAGCCAGAGCCACAAGTTCTTACCACTAGGAAATCCTCAGCCCAAGAGAAAACTACTTCCTGTATACTCACACCTATATACATTTCTGTGCCCTGACATCTTACTTCCTCTCTCTGGCCATCTTCTTTACTTCCTTTTTCTGCCCAGCTTTATCACTTCCTTTCTATCTGTATAGATCCCCAGACCTTGATGGTTAACTAGTGCTGGGATTAACGGCATGTGCCACCATGCCTAGCTCTGTTCCCAGTGTGGCCTTGAAATCATAGAGATCCAGATGAATCTGTGCCTCCTGAATGCTAGGATTAAAGACATGTGCTACCATTATTTGACCTCTTTGTAAGAGCTGGATTATTTCCTCTGATCCCCAGGCCAGCTTTACTTGTTAAAATACAAATAAAATATCACCAAATTTCCCTTTTTTGTCTAAAGTTTTTAAAAAAAGTTATAACTAATTTAATAAAAATATATACAATAAGTACAATAATTATATATAATATATACAGGCAATAAATACATCCACAATGTCTAATCTATTTGCATTTGACAAGTTCAGTGAAAATATTCCACTATCCATCCTATTTTGTTGAGTCCAAGATGTACCTAATTCACTTTCTATCCTAATTTTTATTACCAACTGAAAACTACGTTTGGATGTCTTACAGCTTATACACTTTACACCTCTTTAGTGAGTTTCTTTTCTGAATTTGTTAACAAGGAAACATATAACTGTAACTATCTAATTTTCAACTCCCTTAGATACCCAAGAAGGAAATAATATTACCTAGTTATACACGAAGTGCAAACAAGTGACTTCCAAAAATGTGAGAAATGACAGGAACTTCTGGCTGCCTGGACAGTAGTCACCCGAGGTTTCTCTGCAATGTTGGGGCATCCATCTTTGGCCTACAGGCTTAGCATATCTGACAGACTCATATGTGAAGTAGGATTTCTAAAGAGCTTTCTTACCTTGTCTTGGCAATGATCCATAGTGCATTTTGTGTCCTGCTTGTCCATTTTGGACAGCATACTGTCAGCAGTTGAAGCCCAGTGGCTAACTTTTGTCACAATGAAAGTAAATTCCATATAGAGTTTCTTCTATGCCCATCATCTTCTCTGAAGTAGATTGTTGCTGCCAGGAGCAGACATGTCTCATTTTCATAAAATAATTTAAAAAAATCTATGTTATTAAAGCATCTTAAATGCCATATTCTGTAGCTCTCTGAAGTATTTGAAGATGAACTGTATATCTAAAATACATTTCTGTTTGACCTTGTAAACATACCTAATATGACTACAAGTTTGACTGGAATGACTAACTACTAACCTGCATTTCTTTATTATCCTAAATAGTTGGTAATAACTTTCAAGGACTAGCAATTTTCATTACATTGTCAAATGAGCTATTTAGGTACAATACCTTGAATGAGAATAGAAATATATTCATAGTATATTCTAACAAATCTCAAATTTTTATCAATATACATAATTTGTATACAATATATAAAAATACAATCCAATGTAAAATGTTTAAAATTAGTAGTTGCTTTTTAAAAGTACATTCATCGATCTACCTTTTTTTATCTTATCACATATATATTGAAAAGTCACAAAAACTTTTTAATTTGAGCAAATCTTTTGTTGGGCTTTTCTGAGCCCCCTAATTGGCTAGTCCAATATAGGGGTTTCCTTTCTATCCCTGTGAAATTCAGAGTGAGTATGAATCTTATTAAATTGGTTTGCAAAAAATTGTCATCCTTTTTATATGACCACCATTGATGTCTGATCATCACAAGCTGTCTTAACTACAGTTCTCTTGAACTAATTCAGGAAGAATCAGCCTTATTACTAATGTTTTCTCTTCATAATGAAAGATCTATTAACAACCTTCCAGACTCTTTGGAATTAGGAACTGAGTCCCTTCTGTAGCACGAATCTTAAAAAGTCTTATTAATAAAAATAAACCCAAGGCCAGTTATTGGGGTGAATGCTGGAAAATCAGAGAAGCAGAACAAGCCACAGCCACCTCACCTTGCCAATTCCTCAGACTAGAAGCCTCTGAGTTCTCATCCAAATGGATCTCAGCTGAACTGATACTCAAAAGCCTAAAAGCTTAACCAGGCAAAAGCTTCTAGTTTCTGGTCTTCACACTTCATATATCTTTCTGCTTTCTGACATCACTTTCTGGGATTAAAGGCATGAGTCACCATGCCTGTCTATTTCCAGTGTAGCCTTGAACTCACAGAGATCCATGCCACTGTAATGCTAGGATTAAAGGTGTGTGTTACCACTACCTAACCTCTATGTTTAATATTGTGGCTGTTCTGTTCTTTGACCACAGATAAGTTTATCAGAGTGCACAATATTTCGGGGAACACAATACCACCACACCCTACAGATTAAAAACTAGTTACATATGTGTAGTCACATCCCTTTCCAGACATTCTGCTTCAAGAGAAGAACTTTTACACTTTTCAGTGTGGATACTCTGCTAACAAAATAGATAGAAGATATGATATTGAAGAAGATACAGTAGGTTCTTAAATTGATGTCATATCCAAAGACTCCAGTTGAAATACAGAAAGACTTACATTCCCCTTCATTATCTTTATGGTTCAACTATCTATGGCTAGGTCTCAATTACTGTTAATTTTATTTCAGAAGTCACAATGCAGAGGGTGAGAAACCTACATGATATTTGAAGTGATATAATATATTTTAATACAGGAAAATAGTAGTGACACTGAAGTCAGCAAAGCTAAGTTTAAATATTGATTCTTTCACATACTAGATGTGTGGCCTGGGAGAACGTTATTTCTGGGCACATGATACTATATAAACATATTCACATATGCTTCATTTGGGAAATAAATAGTAAACCTAAAATCAATTTTAAAATGTTTTGACCACAGATTGTTGTAAGTATGAAACTAGCTAGGAAAAGTTTCCTTAATCTTGTATACCTAGTAAAGTGCATAGATTAGTACAACTTTCAGGCTTCACTAGTGAAGCTTCTTATTGCAGTAGGTAGTGGTTAATATGAAGATTTATGACTCTTCAAAGTGCTGAGAATAAGCTACTGTGAGTGCTTAGTCATAGATTAGACATCTCTATCAACTTTTTTCCTCATGGTTCAGGGAACATTCAGAAAAAAGAGGCAGAAAGAATGTAAGAGCCAGAGGATAGGAAGATTTGTGAAATGGTGTCCTCTGAATGCTATAGATATCCCTCTGTATGCTGTGAATGTGTTGCTGTGATTTGGTTGATAAATAAAATGCTGATTGGCCAGTAGCCAGGCAGGAAGTATAGTATAGGTGGGACAAGCAGAGAGGAGAATTCTGGGAACAGGTAGGCTGGGAGAGGAGTTGCCAGCTAGACACAGAAGAAGCAATATGTAAAAGTACTGGTAAACCATAAGCCAAATGTGGCAACATATATATTAATAGAAATGGGATAATTTAAGATATAAGAACTAGATAGCAAGAAGCCTTCCATGGCCATACAGTTTATAAGTAATATAAGTCTCTGTATGTTTATTCGGGTCTGAGCAGCTTCAGGAGCTAGGTGGACACAGGAAAACTTCAGCTACATCTGAACATGACATGATTTTTGCACCCATTAACTCACAATAGCTGTGATTACCTACACAAGTTCTGTACAGAATCAAGCCAGTTAAAAATTTTAGCACAGACAAGAGAAGATCTCCAAATGCCACACCCCTAGCTAAAGAACTATTAGTAGGTAATTGATGATTGCTGAAGGAGATGGAATTTTTGTTTAGTGGTAAGTGACCAATGCTTTAAAAGATGACACTACAAACATGTGCGTATGAGTAACATTAGTTGGACTCAATATTTATAACAAAATTCAAAAAAGGATGTGAAGTACATAGGAACATCTTAGAGGATAGATTTGTAGAGAAAAAGGGCAGAATGAGGGATGAATACACACCAAATACATGATATTTACATATAAATTTCTCAAAGAATAAATTAAATTTATTTAGATAGCTCTTATGATGAGTACACTACCTATCTTTCAGAATAATGTTAGTTGAATAAATGAACTAAAGTATATAATTCATAGCTATTAAGATAACACAAAAGAAACCACATTCATACCTGCTTTAAATAAACAAAATAAAATGTCAAAATTATTGAAAAATATTGTAATACTTAAATAAAGCTAATATGGAGCTATCTGGAATGATGCCTCTCCAAGAATAGTGTCATACAGCACCAGCCTAGCTTACCTGGTAAGCTACAGGGCCATGAGAGACCCTGTCTCAAAACTAGGTGTGTGGCATCTGAGTAAAGACTCCTGCCTCACCTTCATGAACATGCATATGCATACACTTAAAACAAAATAATAAAATTTTGTAACATATACTTGCATTTAATAGTTTACATGTTCCTTTAAAAAATAAATCCAACTTCCTAAGGAAATATTGGTCAATTTTATTTTTCAGTTGAATAAATTGAAACTCAGACAAGTAATATGTTTTTCCTGATCTCATACAACTGATGAATTTGAGCCTCACTAAAATACAATTGCAGAAGTAGCCAGGACAGCTTCGCTGTCACAAACGTTGTAAGAGTCACTACAATGCAAAGTAACAGAATATTTCATACTATATATAGCATTAAGTGAATTGTTTGCTTCCTACTTGAATACGATGTTTCTCATATTAATGGAAGTATGCAAATAGTGACTTTTTCCTCATTTTGTATGACAAAGGTTAAGGGCAAACAGTGAACACTTGCTGTGTGGTAGTGCTTTGACAGATACAACACAGCACTCATCAATACCTGTATAATAACAGTGCATAGTAGAAAAGACACTACTGTCTTTCACCTCACAGAATATGAGGTATCCTCCTAGTCTTCACTGAGATTTATTGCTTTCACTCTATTTCCCCCCTTGCTCACACAAAAAAAAGTTAAAAAAAATTCAGACAAATTTAGGTCATTAACATATTAAGACCCCCCCATGGGAAAGTGATGCCATTTACATCACAGATTTACTGTTAATATTTTCTTGTAGTGTTTTCTGTGGACAGAATCTTTTATTGTATTTTATTTGACACAGCTGTCCTCATGAAACATATTTTCATTTCTTTTGGCGATATTGTGTTCCTCAATATATTGTGCACCCTAATAAACATATCTGGCATCAGAACAGCCACTAGATAGACACAGAGGCCTGAAAATGGTGGCACACATACCTTTAATCCCAGAAAGTGATGGCAGGAAGCAGAAAGGTATATAAGGCATGAGGACCAGGAACTAGAGCCTTTGTTAAGCTTTTAGGCTTTTAGGAGCTGTTCAGCTGGGATCTGTTTGCATGAGAATTCAGAGGCTTCCAGTTTGAGGAAATGAGATCAGCTGAGAAATTGGCAAAGTGAGGTTAGCTGTGACATGTTCTGTCTCTCTGATCTTTCAGTGTTTACCCCAGTACCCGGCTCCAGGTTTTTTTTTTTTTTTTTTTTTTTTTTTTTATTAATAAGACCTTTTAAGATTCATACTACAATTTCTTTTATGGTTGAGGAGATAAAAGTTCTGAGAAGTGCAATTATCTTTGAAATGAGACATAGCAATGAATGCCAGCAGAGCAGGAACTCCAAATATCCTCCGATTTCAAGCTCCAAGTTATTCTGTCCAGGTTGCCCACCACTAAGAGGAGCCCTGTATGGAGGACCAATAACAAAGTGCTGACACTGCAATTTGCATTCCCAAACATCTTTCTGAAATGGAGGTTATGTAATCAAATATGATGCTTTCCAAGTTTTGTCTACTGTTTGGCTGATGGATTTCCACAGTTTGCATTTTAATTATGAGTTAGTGCTGTTTTTAACTACTTGAAATAAAAAAGCAAAGCATGTTCAATATTTACATTTCATTTTCATTGGTCTTATTCATCCTATTGTTATTCAATTTCACGTTGCAATTTTATGATTTTTTACTTGCATGAATGAATATTAATCAGAATAGGAAATGTGCTCAGTGATTCAAATGCATGGAGATTTTAAAGTATTTGGGTAACAAAATCTAATTAGGGTGACAGTGATATGTCCTGAAAAGAAAAACAGTCTTTCAGAGAAGTGGAAATTAGTGCCATGTCATTGTGTTCCCTCAGACTGCACTGTGAACAAAGACAGTGAATAAAGCGCATGGTAACCACTCTCTTCAAATCCGCATACGTAATTAAAAATGTCATGCTTCCACTGCATTTTGTTTAACTTCAGTGTACAAAATGATTTTTTTCTCCTCTCAAAGGATCTGACTGTTCATTGCCAATGATTGGTCATAGTGGGTGAAGGTTATCTCCAGCACACTGTAAAGTGAGCACTGAAAAAGTCATCTTTTTTTCTACATATTGTTTGTTGTATTTTCCAGGTTTCAATGCGTAGTGCTTCAGTCAATGGTTAATGGGACCAAGAATTTTGTTTTGTTTCTCCATATCATTGTCTCTCAACTGTCAAAATCTTTTTATTAGCCATCAGATAATGATTCAGAGAGAAATATTTTTCAAGATAATTAATATATGTTGATATTTGGATCATATAGTTTTTTTCAGAAATCCTCAACATGTTGACTAAAATTCAAATTGGCATTACCAACTTGGCTAGGATTATCGAAAGGGAGGGCTAGTAGGGATCTTTGACTTAATTTAACCCACACCATCTTTGAAAAATAGTTTAAATGAGGGAGGGCATAAGAAAGAGTGGTGTTCTCTGCCCTCATACGATGATCTAGTAGCTGGTTTTAACTACATCCAGGGTCCCATCCTCTTGGCTTTTCCTTACTCATCAGTCTTTCTTCAACTTCTTCACAGGTCTATTGAGATTGTGCAGTTTTCCCCTGCATGTATCATATATTACTGTCAAGGGCTACATATATATATATATATATATATATATACAGACTCTGTATTTCATGATTTTTTAAAACGTTTTAATTTATTAAAAACAGTATTTGTTACCAACATTGTACATCAGATAGCCATACAATTGGATACTTACAGATTGTTTCTCATAATGATAGAACTTAAAGAAGCAGTAGTTCTACCTTATACAAAAATGTCTTTGCAGCCCTCTGAAACCTGTGTTATCATATGTGGCCAAGGCTGTGGACAATGTAATAAAACATTATCTTCTAATACAAAAGGCATAAGGAATGTCTCCATGTTCTTCAAGATTGTCATACAATAGAAAATATTAAATGGGAGAGTAGATGAGGGAGCCTGAGGAAGGGTAACTAATACTAAATATTATTTGAAAAATGTCACATAGAATTTTACTACTACAGAAGCTTCCTAATTTATATGTAAATATAATATATAATATATATTATCATTACACTGTTTTATATTATATAGTTTAAAAGAAGATATCCTATAACTGAAAGGCAGTCAATGCCCCCATTAGACACTAATCGCTAGCCTTTAATCCCAGAACTTAGAAGGCAGAGGCAGTTAGTTTGAGGATAGCCTGGGCTACAAAGCAAGTTCCAGAACATCCAGGGCAGTTATACAGAGAAATCCTGTCTCAAAAAAACAACAACAAAAAGCAATGCCAGGAATGACTTACATCTTTTGAAGCTGTTGGCCACTAGGGTTCTATAGCCACCCAAACATTACAAACTACCTATAAATCCCCAAACACTACAGACTATTGCCATTTCTCTTAGTTAACCTCCATAATTTGATCACCAGAACACACTGATGAACACACCATAAATCAAATCTATATTTTCTAGAAACTTCATTCTGACTGGCTAGCTTTCTCAGTGCTAGAAGATACTATAAAAACTACCATAAGAGAAACATAATCATCAGTTTTACCCAGCTGTAGAGTCTGTGAAATAAAATCGCAACTAGACTGGTAAGAAAGTCCCATTGGTGCAATTGTGACATGAATGTTATGTGAGTAATTAAGCACTTTTTGCTTTGTCTCAAAACCCTCTCCACTGTATGGATGCCATACCTAGCTCCACAGTTTGGGCTAAGAACCTGTGACTAAATAAGTTATAGGCCCTAGAAGCAAATCTAGTATTATTGTTCTGCTAAATGGGAACAACAGTATTAATCAAACTACTAATAACTTTATCAATATACCCATTGTAAGAAGCTTCTTTTTATAGTAAATGGTGATTAACACAGAAAACCACAACTGGTCAAGGTGCACAGAATAAGAGGCTGCAGGATGGTTAGCTCTAACTGGGACATTTGCATCATGCCCTCACCTCCAAAGGCTTAGGGATGATTGAGCAAGAGAGGCCAAATGACTGTTAGAGTTGGAGGTAGTAGATAACTATGGAGAAACCTTGTTTTCAGGTTATAAGACAATTGCATCCATGAACTCATAACAGTTGTAGTAGCATATGTAAAACCTTTGCAAGATCAGGCCAGTCAGAAAACAAAACTTAGAGTGAGGAGTTGATCACAGCATCCCACTATTTACTTGCTGAGAAGCTATTGACAACGGATGAATGTTGGTATCAATAGAGTCAGCTTTCTTCAAGGATAAGGCCTATGTTAAGGTGCCATGATCAAGCAGATGGCCTTACTCTTGTGCTCATATTGGCAGCACTTAGTGGACTCTGTAAGCTTAAAAAGACAGAGAGAGACAAGAAGTTTTGAGTGAATAGTTGTAAGGAGAATAAGAGAGGAGAGCAATGGTGGTTGACTTGATGAAAGCACATCATATGATTAAGTGAAATTCTCAAACAATGAAAAATTTAAAACATAAATTTTAGTATGGAAATTGGAATATATTATTTTCATATAATATAAATAAGCCTCTGGCACTGTGTATTATAAACAATTTTGAGAAGTAAAATAACTGACTAATTCAGGGATCAAAACCAATTTGGAATTTGTGCAGTTCAACAGCTATTAACATGGTCCCCAAAGAGATGTTGAGTTTCCTACTATGAACTCCAACCTGAAGATCAAATGTCAGAACTGCAAGCTCAAGTGGTAGTCCCAGGCTAGCCTTAATGCACACGAATGGTCACAGTCCAGGTATAAAGTGTCCTTATAAAATAGAACACACTTAATTAAATATAGACAAGAGAGCTTTCACATATTACTAAGAAGACTATCAACAAACAAAAAATACTATAAATTTTTCCATGTTACCAGCACTTAACAGACAAAATATATCTTCTGTTAAAAATGAGAGAGAAAAGAATGATCATCCTCAATTTGGAAATCATATGTTAGTGTCTACAAATGATGATTATTTAGGATTTACATAATTATTGCATAAATCAATGCTCCTCTCTCTTTAAAGAATATAGGAATTCCTGAGGAATCTTATAAAAATATATACTGAGACTCAATGGGTTCAAACTGCTGTATTAGAAACCAAGATCCCAAGTACAGCCATATTTCTAGTCTATGAGTCATACTCTAATTATTAGGTTTAGAGTCTAGACAGCCCCAATCAGATAGCTGCAGTAATGTGCTGAGAATGGAATGCCAAAGCTGAGGATATTTAAATAGCTGGACAAGACATGAACCAGGTATCTCAGGCAAAGTAATTTAACCCAGTTTTTGTTCAAATTATATTAATTTCTATGTGAGCCAGGATAGAGATAAGATTTGGAGGGACTCTAGGTTTGTGATAATTATTATAATTACAGCACTAATTATTTTTAATAATATCAATAATAGTGACTATATATTGCATGTGTATTATATACCAGCAGTTGTATAAAATACATGGATTTGCTCATATAAATCTTGCAACAATCCCCAAATGTATACTGTTAGTGTGGGTAGCTATGAAGGGATTGGTCCTATTTCTATGGCTTTGTTCTATAAATAATATTCATATACTGGTGAGGTGCAAACCTATCTGTGGCTTTTCCACTGAAACACAGACGTGGTCCAATTGCACATTTGATACGTGCACTTGGATATGAACAAAATCTGTAATGCATCTTCAGCAGACTATTTTCTTTTCTTCCAAGTATATTCTATCCAATTACTCCAGTCAGAAAGCCCAATGTGTTTTTGCTTTATTGTTCCTCATACATACTACAGATGCAATCCATTAGGGAATAATGTCACTTCAGCTTTCACAATAATCTGTATCAGTCGACATCTCTCCATCTCCCCTGACACCATCATCTCTTGCTTACAACAGTGAGACAACCTTCTAGCTGTTCTCTCTGCTCTTCCATTTAAGCAACTTTGGTTGGCTGGAGGAAGGCTGTATGTTTCCAAGTGGCAGCTGGTGAGACCAGACAGAGCCAGATAATAATAGCAATCTCTTCGAATGTACTACTGTGCTGTGGACAACTTGCTAAGAATGTAAATAGCATATTTAGAATTCACAATAACCCTGTGAGCCATATTCTATTCTTATCATCTCCATTTTAAAGAGGAGAACACTAAAAGATAGAGAAATCACATAAGATTTCAAGTTCTTCCAGCCAGTGAGTGGGGGAAGCAGAATTCAAAGCAAGTTGGCATGACCAGAGTGAGTATGTGATTTGATCATTTCTCTATCTCTGAAGAAAGTCATGTGCCATAAGAAAGATCAATTATTTTAGATAAAGAACATTCATTTGGTACTTCCATATATTTTAAACATTGTATACTTTGCTCCATGTTTATTTCTAGCAAAAATACAAAGTATAAGACCGAGTATCAATCTCCTTCATAAATGCAGCATTTCCTTTCTTAATCTGAGAAATACCTCCCAGAAATTGTAGTTTGTACACAGCTCACTTTACAAAAAAAACCCTAGAATATAATTTAGTATGTTTCTGGCAATAATCAGTCAATGAATTATATTAATAAGCAAGATCTGTTCTTGCCAATCATTTTCCTCTAAGCTTTAATCAGGGACATCACATAATAGAGAAAGCACACATTTCTACTGTAGCTTGACGAGTAATCCCTCTAGCACTGCCCATCATATGTCACCATGGTCTATTGCTTTGTCTTCTTTGGTACAGGATAACAAGCTCTCCCAAGACAAGAACCATATTTTTTTTTCATCTTTGGATCTCAAACTCTTAGACCATGCCCAGGAAACTGTGAGATTTTAGTGATTAATTATTAAATAACTGAAGTAGAATTGGCATAGCTGATCGTGTCCTCCTTAAAAAAAAAAAAAAAAAAAAAAAAAAAAAAAAAAAAAAAAACTTTTAAATGAGCATCTTAGCCATTCTTGTTTGGCTTCTCTTCTACACTTACTAGCTACTTATTTTTAAACTTCTAAAGCTCTTCACGTATCTCCTTGATGACTTCATTTACTCAAATGACTTTAAATGACATCTTCATATTGAAGGTTCTAAAATGTTTATCTTTAGCCCACACCTGTTATATGAACTCAAGACACTTATAGTCAATTGCTTATTCTGTATCTCCATTTAGATTCTTGAATTCCAACTTAGTATGGCCACTGCTAAATCCTTGGTGTTTCTCTCCCAGACTTCTACTCCAAAAGTCTTTCCTGTTTAGCAGATAAAAATTTTCCCAATTCAATCATTTTTCACAAAATGCATGCCTTCCATCCTAATTCAGGCCAATATCCATCTCTTATCTCAATTATTGCCAAAACCTCCTAACTCATTTTCCTGATTCAACCTGTGTTCCTCTGCAAATATGTTCTACATGGCAGCTACTGTGATCCCTTCAAATCTAAAGCAAATAAAGGCATTTCTCTGTTTAAAAGCATCTCATTCTTTCCAAGTCCACTTAGAATGAAATCCAATTTCTGTGGAATTTTGGACAAGCTCTGCATAGTGTGAGTGGCCTCCATGCATCTGACCTCAGCTGCAGCTGGCCACTATTCTCTTTTATTATTTTGGCCTCACTGCCCTCTTTACTCTTTGGGGATTATGCCAAATATGTTGTTTTGTTTTTTTTATAATATTGCTACTTCTTATCATCATTTTCTTTAGATTTTCCCCCAAAGTCTTTGTTTACATTATTAATATCCTAAGTATCCATCAATTTCTAAGTCTTTTACTCTATATTTATTTTTATAGCATTTATGATTATTTATTTGCTCTTTTTTTAATCTTTGACTTGTCCTCTAGTTCTAAGATCCATGACAGAAATGACCTCCTATATGTCTAGTACCAAAAGTATTCTGTGTAACAGAGCAGATACCCAGCAACCTTGAAGAAACTAATGAATGGCTCAATATAGAAAATAAATGAAAAATTGTAGTTTATAATTTCAACTGGTGAAACAAATCATGAACCCCTAAAACCCTTCAGTTCAAAATGGAAGCTTCATTTAACTTGGAAATAAGCTAGACTATTAGAATATTGTCTGCCTTGTGTATTTTGTTTCCCTAATGACTAGTTTATGTAGAGGATGTAGAATGGGCACAATAAATGTTGAATGAGAGAACATATTTATTCGGAGGAAAATACCTAGCTAATTCATCTTGTACACCCTGGGTTGTCATGAGGCATGCTTGTTAAAGGTGACTGTAAAACACTGTACAGTTGTTGGACACTAGGGCCATGCATAGTAGCAGTTGGATTTTTATTTGAATGAAGTATCATTTAGCACTGCCATTAACCTGGTGAACTGATTTGTCTACAAGGGCTCCTTCATATATCTTTCATAGCCATATTCTTATGAGGGAATTAACCTGCTTGCCTCTGAATAATAAATAAATGTGAGAGGCATTATAAAAGAAATCACAGCACTGTAAAAGAATTAAGTCTTACAAAGCTTTATAAAAAACTACAGTAATCTGGGAATGATGCAGAATCAGAAAATTCCATATAAAATGCAAATGAACTTACAGCGAAATATCAGGAAAATTTAGTTAATAAAAATACTCTAAAATGAGATATCTGTAAGGGCAAGTCCATGACCACCAGACTCATTTATTTATTTATTTTTGATATTTATTATATTTGTGTATTAATTTTACACATCAGCCATGGGTTCCCCTGTCCTCCCCGCTCCCATCCCTGCCCCCACACTCCCCCCAGCCTGTCCCCTCCATTCCCATCTCCTCCAGGGCCAAGACTCCCCTGGGGATTCATATAAATCTGGTAGATTCAGTACAGGCAGGTCTAGTCCCCTCTAGGGGCTATGGAGCCCCCAGCTGGATCAGGCCCTCTGGATAAGCGAGACAATTGAACTGTTTGGGAGGCACCCAGGCTGTGGGACCGGGACCTGTCCTTAGTGCATGAGCTGGCTGTTTGGAAACTTGGGCTTACACAAGGACTCATTTATTATTGTACCACTATCATTGCTCAGACTCATTTATTATATGTACCACTACTATTTGTTTTTATTCCACTAATACTCTTTTCTTAAGCATTTTTATAGTATTTTTATTTTATAATTAACTTAATTTCACATATCAATCACAGATTCCCCTGTCATCCCTCCTCCCACCACCCAGCCTTCCCCCCAATCCACTTCCCACTCCCACCTCCTCCAAGGCAAAGTCTCCCCTGGGGAGTCAGCCCAGCCTGGCAGACTCAGCCAAGGCAGGTCCAGTCCCCTCCTCCCTACACCAAGGCTGAGCAAAGTGTTCCAGCATAGGCCCCAGGCTCCAAAAAGTCAGCCCATGCACCAAGGACAGGTCCTGGCACCATTGCCTGGGGGCCTCCTAAACAGTTCAAGCTCAACTGTCTCACTTATTCAGAGGGCCTGGTCCACTTCCATGGGGATTCCTCCGCCATTTGTTCACAGTTCATGTGCTTCCACAAGTTTGGCTTTGTCCCTGTGCTTCCTCCAACCAGGGTCTCAATATCTTTAGCTCATATAATCCCTCCTCTCTCTCACCAATTGGACTCCAGGAGCTCCACCTGGGGCTCGGTTATGGATCTCTGCATACACTTCCATCAGACACTGGATGAGAGTTCTATCATGACAGCCAGGGTATTCGGCCATCTGATCACCAGAGCAGGTCAGCTCAGCCACTCTCTTGACCATTGCCAGTAGTCTACAGTGGAGGTGAGGTATCTTTGTGAATTTCTGGAGACCTTTCTAGCACTCTGCTTCAAGTGTGAGGTTACCATAAAATGTACTTTGGTTAAACAAAAGAGCAAAATGTCTGTCTTCTGCCATCCGTTGCTTTTTGTCAATTGTATTTTTTTTAATTTATTGAGATGATCCTGTGAATTGTCATTAAGTGTATTTTGTGGCGATACATTGTGTACCCCAATAAAGCTTGCATGGGCATCAGAGGGCAAAGCCAACTGCAATATTAGATGTACAGGTCACACAGTGGTGGCACACACCTTTAATCCTATCACTTGGGAGGCAGAGAGCCAATTGGAGCTCTGTGAGTTAAAGGCCACACTGGGCTATGTAAGAAAAACACAACCAGGTAGTGGTGACACATGCCTTTAATCCAAAGAAGTAATATGGTAGGACACAGAAAGGTATATAAGGCATGAGGAAACAAGAACTCATTCTCTTGAGGTTGAGGATTTTATAGAGGTAAGGGTGGCTGTTCTGCTTCTCTGATCTTTCAGCTTTCATCCCAATATCTTGTTCTGGGTTTTATTATTATAAGACCTTTTAATATTCATGTTACAGTATTTATTTTAAAAATACTGTTTTTTATTTTTGAATTTGTGTATATGTATGTGTCTATGTGTGGATTCATGCATAAATAAAGTGAAGGTGCCTGAAAAGGCCAGAAGAGGTTGTTGAATCTGTTGTTGCTAGAGGTACAGTAACTTGTGAAAAGAAGGATTCTGTGAACAGAAACTGTCTTCCACAAAATTAGTATGTACTTCTAATCACTGAACCATCTCTCTAGACCAAAGAAATGTATTTATATGATGTGTTGAGTCAACCTGGCATCTGTGGGATTAAAGTCATTAGTACGCTATGGTATATGACTCTTTTAATGTGTTCTTGAAACTGGTTTGCAAATGTTTCATTGAAAATATTTTCATCTATGTGTAACCAGGAATTTATTCTGATATATTCAATTTTTTGTTCTATATTTATCCAATTTTGCTATAAGGGTTTCATAGAATGAATTTGGTAATGTTCCTTCATTTTCTGTTTTAAGGAACAGCTTGAAAAGTGTTAATATTAGATTATAATTCATCAGTAAATCCTTCTAGTCTTGGCCTTATCTTTGTTAGGATATGTAGTTGCTATTTTCAATCACATTGCTTGTTAAGACTGTCTTTGATTTATTTACATCTTCTTTTCTGGTATTTATTTTGGTATTCTGTGTGCGTTTAGAAATTTTCCACTTCTTCAAAATTTCCCAGGTTTTATTGGACTTGAGTTTTCAAAGTATTTCCTAATAATTTTTTACATTTTATTGGAGTCCCTATACCAACTCACCTTTCTTCTCTAATTTTAGTCATATAGATCTCTTCCTTCTGTTTGTTTGGCTAATGGTTAATCAGTTTTCTCTCTCTCTCTCTCTTTTTTTTCCCCCAGAGCTGAGGACTGAACCCAGGTCTTTGCACTTGCTAGGCAAGTGCTCTACCACTGAGCTAAATCCCCAACCCCATGGTTAGTCAATTTTGTTAAACTTCTACAAGAACCAGATCCTTATTTGATTAATTCTATATTTTATTCTCTAATTATTAATTTACACTCTAATCTTTAAAATTTCTTGCTTTCTTCTGTGCTTCTTATTTTTTAATACCTAAAGTTATAGCATTAGTTGATTTATCTGAGATATGTTATTTTTGTTTCTAAAGTGAGCACTTATAGCCATCAACTATCTTTTGGGTTTTGAATTCTACTTTTTTTCCACTGTAGTATAATATGCTACAAGGAATTGTCATAATCTTCTTGTATTTATTTGTTCAAGCTTGATTTGTGGCCTAGGATGCATTTATTTTGTTTTCTGTGAGTCTGTAGTGTGCATTCACTAGTTATTATGTTTCCTACAGCTATAGAGGGAGTAGTGCCCCTAGTAATTCATGACCAACATTGTGTTTTTTCAGCCATAGAATACCCTGGTGTATTATACTATATCTCCACTTAAAACTCAGAGACAATACCACTGAGATACTATTTGGAAAGATGCCATATATATTTTATTTTTAGAGCAAGAAGCATCACCATTTAAGTATTAAAAAGAGTGAGGATTAGAAAAAGGAGAAAAATAATGAATAGTATATTGAATGAGAAGGCAAGTATACCGGTTAGCTATTTGATAGGTTTTAGAAACAATATTATAGACATAGAATATTATAAATATAGAAGTGTAGAAATGAAGATTTATGGATGTTGTCTCAGTTATTTTTCTATTGTTGTAATGAAACTCCCTGACTAGGACAACTTAGAAAAGGAAGCAAAAAGGAAAGCATGATGTTGGAACAAGATCTGAGAGCTTATATTTGATCTACAACCACAACCACAAGGCAGTGATAGCCTACTGGAATGTCATGGATTTTTGAAACCTCAGAGTCCTACCCCAGTGACACATCCCTTCAAACCAGAACAGAACTCTGAATCCTTCTCAGACAGTTCCACGAACTGGGGACCAAGCATTTAAACATGAACCTATGGGGTACATTATCATTCAAACTACCACATATGTATAGAAAAGAAATTTATGAAGATTGTTTCTTTTCTTTGTTTTTTTCTGGTAAGATATATACTAAAACACTATAGCTTAACAATGAATGTAAAAATGTAAATAACAATAAAAATATATAATTTGAAAAAGAAATTGTGGACCTAGAAGACAGCTCAAGGGGTAAAGTACTTACTATACAGGTAGTGAGACCTGAATTTAGATTCCTCAAAACCATGTCAAAGCAAGGAGGAGCAGTATGTGCCTACCCAAGAGTTCAGTTGAAGACGAACAGATCCCAGGGACTTGTTATACAGTTTAGAAGAAACAGCTAGTTCCAGGTTGAATGAGGAAAAAGAGATTGTGTCAGAAAATAAGATGGAGAACAACAAAGGAAGACACTGGACATTTATCTCTATCCTTTCAGGGCAAGTACACAACACACACACACACACACACACACATACACACACACACACACACACACACACACAGGAGGGGAAAGGAAGGGAGAGGAGAAATTAAACTAATGAAAAGTTAAAATATATACATTTTTTAAGTTGAAAAAGCTGATTGATGGGTGTCTAGTTCAATCATGGAAGAACAAGTTTCCATTTCTTTTTTAGTACATTGGTAATAAATTCAAGTATGATGTTAAAAAAGCAGTGTTAACATATGTAATCCTTGCCTAATTCCAAATTTTAGCAGGAGTATAATTTCACAATAATAAATGTAATATTGGCTACATACCTTTCAGATAACTTTTATGTGTATTCATATATTATGCAAAAATGTGTCTTTTAATGCCAAATATTTTGTGATTTCCATCTTTCTGTTATTTGATTCATAGCTTAATGCCAGTGTATGCTAGAAGAGAACCTTGTATTATATCTGTTATTTTAAATTTGTGAAGGTATGTTTCATGATTCAGAATATGTTGTATCTCAGTGCATATTTCATGTGAGCTTAAGAAGGGTATGCAATTTGTTGGATAAATAATTGATGGGTTTCTGTCCAGTTGGCCAGTATTGTTGCTTAGTTCTGCTATGACTTAAGTGATTTTTCTGCTTACTGAATATACCCATTTGTGATAATAAATCTCATTTCCTAGTTCACTGATTATACTTTATTTTTTTAATATTATACCAATATTTGCAACTTAAGTTTTCAACTGACCCATTGTACTACTTTATTTTCCATTGCTGTGATTAATTCCATTGCATGACAAAAAGCAACTTGACAAAAAAAAAGAAAGGGTCTCTTTCATCTTACAATTTTCAAATGACATTTCATCACTGAAGAAAGTCAAAACAGTAACTCAGGACAGCAACCTGGATACAGGTAATGAAGTAGGGACCATGGAGAAACATTGCTTATTAGCTTGCTCTCCATGGCTTGTTTAACTTGCTTTCTTATATACTCCAATACCACTCATCCAGGGGTGGCACTACTAACAGTGGGCTGGACACCCCCATGTCAAATATGAATCAAGAAAATACCTCAAAAACATACCCACAGGCCAGTGTGATTGAGGCATTTCCTTAATTCAGGTTCCCTCTTCCCAGATGACTCTACCGTCTATCAAGTTAACAAAAAACTAACAAGCACACCCATAATTACTTGCAAACACCTAATACTGCTGCCTTATGTTTTTAGGTAGGTTATAAAATAAAGTTGGTGAATAGTTTTCTGTAAACATTAAACACTTTGATATACTCTTCTTGCTAGTATGATTTCTAAGTAGCAGTTGGATGTAATTTATACCTTTGTTCCTCTCTAGGCAAGAAGAGGAACCATTTTTAAAAAAACCTTTTTCTTCCTCTGTTTTCTTTCAAATTTTCTTTTTGTTTAAATTTTTGAAATTTGTATATAAATGCTCAGATGCATTTTGAAGGTAAGGGATTTTTGTCCTGCAGGGTATTTTTCAGGGTATTTACAGTTTTGTTTTGTTTTGTTTTGTTTTGTTTTGTTTTTGAATCTGTAGTTTTGTAATTTAAGAGAAAATTTCAACCATTATTCCTTCAAATATTTTTCTTTTTTCCCTTTCTTCTTTTGACAAACACATTATGCAAACAACAGAGATCTTCTATATATTCTTAGATACATGTTTTATTTATTTTCAGATATTTCCCTTTTTTCAATCTGGAGAGTTTTCAGTAGTTTGAGCCTTAATATTTGAGACTCTTTCCATAAAAATGTCCATAACCTATTACAGTGGTTTTTTTTGTTTGTTTGTTTGTTTTTGGTTTTGGTTTTGGTCTTTCGAGACAGGGTTTCTCTGTGTAGCTTTGTGCCTTTCCTGGAACTAGCTTTGTAGACCAGGCTGGCCTTGAACTCACAGACATCTGCCTGCCTCTGCCTCCCAAGTGCTGGGATTAAAGGCATGTGCCACCAACGCCTGGCTCTGTTATAGTGTTTTGTTTTGTTTTTTTTAATCTCCACTATACTTAATATATATTTTTAGATTTTCAGTTCCTCTGTTTAGATTAACCATTACAGTTAAGTGTTAATATATTTCTCTAGTAGAGATTTTTCCACATTTAAAATACACTTCTGGTAATGCCAGAATATCTGCTTGATCTGAGTCTGGTTTTGGTGTCTGTTCAATCTCTTCAAAACTTTTTTTCCTAATACCATGTATCATAATTTTTGATAAATGAAAACATGTCATTTTAGATAAAAAAAAGTAGTAACAAATAGTCCTTTGGGAATATAGTTATAAAACTTGTGGTGGCACATGCCTTTAATCCCAGCACTCAGGAGGCAGAGCCAGGCAGATCTCTATGAGTTTAAAGCCAGCAGCCTGGGCTACAGAGTGAGATCCAGGAAAGGTGCAAAGCTAAAAGAGAAAACCTGTCTCGGGGGAAAAAAAAAAGCCTTGGAGAGGTAAAGTAGGACTCTGTAGTTTTATATAAGTCTCTCGTTTTTCTGTGCATGAGCCTATGACCTATGATCTTTGCACGTACTTCTTGATATTTATTTCACTCAGGTGGTGCTATATGATGGCTAGAAGGGACTATAATTCAGTGTTTCTTCCCTTTATATAGGTTGTTCTGATACAAATCCTTGCAAATATGATTGTGGTAAACTAGATTCTTCTGAGGGCAGGCCTTGATAAAAACAGTAGGTAATATTGTATTTCAAATTGACTCATGTTCTGGTGGCCATTAAGTATTTCCCAGCATTCATTCTGATGAGCTGAGATAACTCCTGGAGGAAAAAATTACCAAAGTGCAGTACTTCACTTTTAACTGGGCCATTCAGTTTTGTTTTGTTTTGTTATGATTTACTTTCATACTAGTCCAGCAATTTGTCAGTTCCAGTTCACAATTTCTTCCCTGTGGTTGGCTCTTAGGACAGGTTCTACGTGTGTGCTCCTGCTCCAGAGCTCTTGTTCTGGGTCTGCTTTTCTGCCTTTTTTTTTTTTTTTTTTGAGGGGCACTGCTTTACACTTTGAAGAGTCTAGGAAAAATTGTTCACTTTAAATTTGTTCCACATTTTAGTAGACACAACAATAAATCAAATCATTCCAATATATTCACTTACATGTAGTACCAATAATCAGAAGTCATTTAGCTTTAAATGTTCAATTTTCAATGTACACTACTTATGCTATATAATAGTTCTCATAAAGTAATTTCAAATATAGTTTTCAATTATTTAAATTGTCTTTTTATAACCTTACAAGTTGTCTTTTTAAAAAAATATATTTTATTTTATGAGCATGCATGTGTGCCTGAGTGTATGCATGTATACCATGCATGTGCCTGCTGCCCTCATAGGGCAGAAGACGGTGCCAGAGTTCATAGAGCTGAAGTTACAGATGATTGTAAGCCACCATTTGGGTGCTGGAAACAGGACACAGATCATCATGAATTCATTTTCTCTAATAAGAAGAGGCTACAGATTAAAGACTGGTGTTATGCTTATGACTAAAACACCTGTTTCTATCAAGAGAGATTAAAATGATGAAGTAGACTGCCAGTTACTCTTACCTCTCACTATATCATTCAACATCAGTGATTTTGTATGTAGAGATTTGTTTTCCCTTTCAGCCCAAGTGACATCAAAAGTGGCATTTTACTAGGACTGACTCACACCACACTGTTCGGTCTTGATGATATTTTGACTACTTTCTACTGTACCCCACCAAGAGTGGTGGAAATCCTACCACTGCTATCCTGGAGGTACATAACCCAGACTATTTGTACTGAGTGAGAGACATGCTGCTGCCACTTTCTGTGATAGGATCAGAAGGACACATGTGTATGAGTGTTAGAAGAGCAACATTGTGCTTGTTCCCATGAAAGCCAGACAACAGACGAATGGAACTGCATCAAAAGCTTCATTGGCATAGGAAACAGCCAATATCAGATCCACACTCAGTCCAGGTAAAACCGTGTTGATAAGGCAATTTTTCCATTGGTGTTGGTATGGAGTGGCTGCATATTACTAAGAGTCTGATCAATTAACATTTTATAAAAAATTAAAAGAATAAATAAAAATTAATGAAGTTTTCTATTATCTGTATTTCCTGTTCTTCAAATCCTTCAGCTAAAGCAAATAATATTTAAAATTATATGGATTTTTTTAACCACAGTTATTTTAAATCCTGTGTCGCTGCTGTAGCCCTTTAAGTATATATGAAAGATAAAGTGAAAATCCTAAGAATTGCCCAGCAAGGTAATTCCCAGGTGCCATGATCCCTATGTAGCCTGCCATGGTATATTCACCTTTCTGAAGCCATTTGTGCTTAATTGTTGTGTCATAAAAGAGAATATTGGAAATAGGGCTAGTATATCTTAGTGTAACTAGAAGTAATCACAATGAGTAATTTATGGATATACATACAGACTGCACACAAAGCAGTTCAATTTTCTAAAAATAATTGGAAAATATTTTAGAAGAAATTTAGGAGAATATTAAAAACATAACATAAATCCACACTCTCTGTGCTTGCATGCATTTTAATTTGAAAAATGAGAAGGCTGAAGAAGATGACCTCTAATATCTTACTAATCTAGGCTTGGCAGTCTAGAATTCTAAGTGCATTCTAGAAATAGAATAAGAGATGGTTCCAAGCCACTTAGTATACACTTTCAGTCTTCACATCATTGAATTAAATCTCCAAAGACATGACTTGACCTTGTATATCAGTAGCTAATACATTTCTACTGGACAGAAAGTCCATTTAGAATATATAAATATGAGTTTAGTTTCTATAGGCAAATCTAGCTTCACTCTAAGTGTAATATTTGCAGTTGCATAGCAGAAATATCAGCATAATTGTCAAAGTTACAATCTATCCAAATGAAAGGAAACCCCAACTTTCTCATTTCTTACAAGTGTGAAGTAGAGAAGTAGCTTGACTTCTGTCTTAGTTAGGGTCTCTGTTGCAGTGATGAGACACTAGGACCATGACAAATCTTATAAAGGAAAACATTTAATTGGGGTGGCTTACAGTTTAGAAGTTTAGTCCATTATCATCATGTGGGGAATCATGGTGGCATACAGGCAGACATAGTGCTAGAGAGGTAGGTGAGAGTTCTTCATCTGGATCAGCAGGCAGCATGAAGAGAGAGAGACACTAGGCCTAGCTTGAGCATATAAGACCTCAAAGCCTGCCCCTAGAGTGACACACTTCCTCTAACCATGCCACCCTCACTCCAAGAAGACCACACCTCTTAATAGTTCCACTCCCTATGAGCTTAAGGGACATTTTCATTCAAATCAGCACAATTCCACATCTTTCATTTCTGAAATGAGACAATTCATCATTCTCAGAAAGTTGATACACATATTCCATAAGTAAATTTTGGCAATATTCTTAAGTAACAGGCCTAGAAAACATAAACATTAAACAATAGCATCTAACAATAAAATTTTCTCTATAAAATTTCATATCATCCTCATTTCTAGTCTTTACTTCTATGAAAGAGAATTGTTAATCAAAATAAAGATTCCTGTTTCTCCTAGAGTTATGTGTCCTTAAGCAGATTACTTAATGTCCCTATGCCTCAGTTTCCTAAATTGCAAAGTGAAAATTGTAAGACTTAGAATAGAGGGCTACTATAAATCTAACATGAGCTAAACAATTGCAAAATACTTAACACTCATAATTCACATGTAAATCACACTCAGTAGACTTTCAAAATGATTGTTTATACCTATAAATACTTTGCAATTTCTGACCACCTGATAGTGGAAAATCAAGTTAGGGAAGTCAATATTGAAAGGAACATGATTTCTTTGTGAACTGTCTTGATGTTCCCACATCAGCCACTTATGCTCTCACTTTGTCAGCTACATAAATACTTTAAATGATTTAAATTACTCCACTGAATACAAGACATCTGCTTTAGATGGAAAGCATTTTCATCATCAGGCCTGCTTTTACTACATAACATGAAAAAAATTAGGTACTAAAAAATTGGAGAATCTGATTTGAATTTCTCAGTTTTTACAAACTTGTAAAGTTCAGAGTCTCAGCTATAAGGCTTTCCCATCAACTTCAAACTTGGTGATTGTAGAAGGTAGAAATTTTCCATCTATATAAACAAAAGGATGGTAAAATCACAAACTTTTCTGAAAATATAAACAACAAAGTGTCTTAACTATTGGTGGTAAAGTCTCAAGAAAATAATGCACATAAGCTGGAGAGATGGCTCAGTAAGTATTAAGAAGACTTAATTGCTTTTGCTAGGGACCCAATGTTGGGGTCCCACCACCTACATATTTGCTCAAATCTATTTATATTATTTCGAACTCAACTTCCAGGGAATAGGAATCTGACACCCTTGTCTGGTCTCCTTGGACACCAGGCACATGCATGGAACACTAGATATATGCCTGCAAACATTTATTTACATAAAATAAATATTTTTTAAAAGAGCAATGCACATAGCACCAAAGTGACTCAGTGTGTAAAGGCACTTGCCACAAAGCCTAAAACCTGAGTTTAATTTTGAAGTGCCACAGGGAGAAAGGAAAGAATCAATTCCTAAAAGGTTATCTCTGAGTTCTGCACATACACAATAACATGTGTAAACATAAAAATAAAATATAAATAAAAAGATAAAAAAATAGATAAATAAATAAATGAAAAATACCAACAGCCATACTTAAAGCATAAGATCATTTTCAAAAGTGACAAATGATGTTAAGGTAAATTTGTGGCAGTCTCTGAGAAAGTTTTTATTTATTGAAGTTTCTACTTTTCTCTTTTTTAAATTATTTTTTAAAAAGTATTTTTCATTTTATATACAAATCCCAGTTCCCCTCCTTCCCATGCTCCTATTCCCCCCACCTCCCACCCACTCCTCAGAGAGGGTAAGGCTTCCCTTGGAGAGTCAATAAAGTCTGGCATGCTAAGTTGAGGCAGGACCAAGGCCCTCCCCACTGTGTCAAGGCTGTACAAGTTATCTCACCCTATGGAATGTGTTCCAAAAAGCTATTTCATGCACCTAGGATAAGTTCTATTTCCCCTGCCAGGGTCTCCCAAAACAGATCTAGCCATATAACTGTCATCCACATTCAAAAGGACTAGTTCAGTCCCATGCATTTTCCCCTGCTGACAGGCCAGAGTCCATATGTTCCCACCAGTGTGGGTCATCTGACTGTGTGGTTTTCCCCATCAAGTTCTTGACCTCACTTGCTCCTTTGATCCCTCCTCCCTCTCTTCAGCTCAAGTCTAGGATCTCAGCCTCGAGCTTGGTTGTGGATCACTGCGTCTTCTTCCATCAATTACTGAATATGTGGGTTCTATAATGTCAATTAGGGTCATCACTAATCTGATTATAGGGGAAGATAAATTCAGGCACCATCTTGATTATTGCTAGAAATCTTACCTGGTGTCATCCTGGGGATTTCCCTGGCACCAGGTTTTTTTTTTGTTGTTTTGTTTTGTTTTGTTTTTTCCCTAAGCCCCTAATGGTTCCCTCTACTAAGATACCTCTTTCATTGTTCTGCTTCTCTGTCTCTCCACTAGGCCAATAAAATATGTGGTGTTATTTTATTTGTACTGAAATGTGATTTTATTTGTATATTAATAAATTTGCCTTGGGGTCAGAGCAGGCCATAGCAGAAGCTGGGCAGTGGTGGTTGCACGCCTTTAATCCCAGCACTTGGGAGGCAGAGCTATACAGATCTCTGTGTGTTCAAGGATACAACAAGCATGGCGACACACACCTTTAATCTTAATACCAACCATAGAAGACCTGGAGGTCTGTACAGACAGGCAGTGATGAGGAGGTCATATGGCTGGGTTTACAACCAATGAGAAGGCAGAACAGAAAGTCTATATAAAAGACAGGACACAGGAAGTAGGTCTCTTGTGGAGAGGAAAGACAGAGAAGCAATGAAAGGTAAGGTTTTCAGCTCTCAGGTATGGGCTCTATGTTTCTTATTTAACAAGACGGTTAGATCTACACAGTCCCTCCTTTCTCATCCCCCATCCCTTCCCTTCTACCCCCCTCTGAGTATGCCCAGGAGATATTAACTACTTATCCTTCCTGGGGCCCTCCATGTGTGTCCCTCTTAGGATCCTCCTTTTTACCTAGCTTCTATGAGGTTGTGGATTGTAACCTGGTTGTTCTTTGATTTGCATCTAATGTCCATTTGAGAGTGAGTACATACCATGTTTGTTTTTCTGGATGTGTCAGGATGGTTCTTTCTAGTTCCATCCATTTGCCTACAAATTTTTTGATGTTATTGTTTTCTTTATCCATTCTTCAGTTGATGGGCATCTAGGTTTTTTTCCAGGTTCTGGCTACTACAAATAATGCTGCTATGAACATGGTTGAGCAATTGACCTTGTGGTATGATGGAGCATCTTTTGGGGATATGCCCAATGGCATATTGGTATTGAAGTGGTGTTGCTGGGTCTTGAGGTAGATTGATTCCCAATTTTCTGAGAAGGCAACATACTGATATCCAAAGTAGCCATATAAGTTTGCACTCCCACTAACAGTGGAGAAGTGTTCCCCTTGCTCCACATCCTCTCAAACATAAGCTTTCATCAGTGGTTTTGATATTAGCCATTCTGACAGGTGTAAGATGGTATCTCAGAATCATCCTAATTTGCACTTCCCTGATGAAAAAGGATGTTGAGCAATTCCTTGAATGTTTCTTAGCCATTTCAGATTCTTCTGTTGAGAATTCCTGTCTCGATCTGTACCCAATTTTTTAATTGGATTGTTTGGTATTTTGATGCCTAGTTTCTTGAATTCTTTATACACACACACACACATAGGAGATCAGCCTTCTGTCAGATGTGGAGTTGGTGAGGATCTCTTCCCTTTTTGTATGTTGCCATTTTGTCTTGTTGACCATGTCCTTTGCTTTACAGAAGTTTTTCAGTTTCAGGAGGACCCAATTATTAATTGTCAATCTCAGTATCTGTGCTACTGCTGCTAGTGCGTCCAAAGCTACTTACCACTTTCTCTTCTATCAGATTCAGTGTAACTGGATATATATTGATGTCTCTGATCCATTTGGACGTGAGTTTTGTGCATGGAGATAGATATGGACCTATTTGCATTCTTCTACATGTTGACATCTAGTTATATCAGAACCATTTTTAAAGATGCTTTCTTTTTTCCATTGTGTAGTTTTGACTTCTTTGTCAAAAATTAGGTGTTCATAGGTGTGTGGATTAATGTCAGGGTCTTCAATTTAATTCTATTGGTCCACATGTCAGATTTTTTTTTGCCAATACCAGCCTGTTTTTATTACTATAGCTCTATACTAGAGCTAGAGGTCAAGGATGGTGATCTAGACATTGCTTTATTGCATAGTATTGTTTTGGCTGTCCTAGGGTTTTTTTTTTCCATATGAAGTTGAGTATTGTTCTTTCAAGGTCTGTGAAGAATTGTGTTGTGATTTTAATAAAGACTGCATTGAATCTGTAGATTGCTTTTGGTAAAATTAACATTTTTACTATGTTGATCCTTCCTATCCAAGAGCATGCAGGATCTTTCCATTTTCTGATATTTTCTTCAATTTCTTTCTTTAAAGACTTAAAGTTTTTTTTCATACAGGTCCTTCATTTATTTGATTAGAGTTACTTTGAGATATTTTATGCTGTTAAGAAGGATGATGTTTCTCTGATTTCCTTCTCAGCCCATTTGTAATTTGTATATAGGAAGGCTACTGTTTTGTTTTTTGGGTTTTGATTTAGTTACTCTTTTATCCTGCCACACTAGTGAATGTTACTGAAGGTGTTTATCAGCTGTAGGAGTTCCTTGGTAGAATTTTTGGGGTCATTTATGTATACTCTCATGTCATCTGCAAATAGTGAAAAATTGGCTTCTGCCTTTACAATTTGAATCCCCTTGATCTGCTTTGTTGTTTGATTGCTCTAGCTAGAAATTTGAGCCTGATCTTGTTCCTGATTTTAGTGGAATCACTTTGAGTTTTTCTCCATTTAGTTTGATGTTGACTATTGGCTTGCTGTAAATTGCCTTTATTATGTTTAGGTATGTTTCTTTTCCCAACCCTTTACTCTGAGGTGATGTCCATCTTTGAGGTTGAAGTGTCTTTCTTGTATGCAGAAGAAGGATAGATCCTCTTTTTGTACCAATTCTGTTATCCTGTGTCTTTTTGTAGGCAAACTGAGTCCATTGATATTAAGAGATATTAATGACCAGTGATTGTTAATTCCAGTTATTTTTGCTTTTGGTGGTGGTGGTAGTGCTTGTGTGTGTTCCCCTTCTTTGGGATTTCTTCATGTGTGATTATGTATTGCCTGTGTTATCATGGGTACAGCTAACTTCCTTGGGTTGGAGATTTTCTTCCAGTATTTTCTGTGGGTTTTATTTGTGGGTACATGTTGTTTAAATCTGGTTTTGGCATAGAAAGTATTACTTTCTCTGTGTATGGTATTTGAAAGTTTTGCTGGGTATGGTAGTCTGGGCTGGCATCTGTGGTCTCTTAGTATGTGGAAAACTTCTGTTCAGGATCTTATGGCTTTTAGTCTCCATTGAAAAGTCAGGTGTTATTCTGATAGGTCTGCCTTTATGTGCTTCTTGGCCTTTTTTCTTTTCAGTTCTTAATATTTTCTCTTTATTCTGTATGTTTAGTGTTTTTGGTTATTATATGGGAAGGGGACTTTTTGTGGGTCCAGTCTATTTGGTGTTCTGCAAGCTTCTTCTACTTTCATAGGCATGTCCTTCTTTAGGTTGGAAAAGTTTTCTTCTATGATTTCATTGAATATATTTTCTGTGCCTTTGAGCTGGTATTCTCCTTTGTCTATTCCTGATATTTTTAGGTTTGGTCTTCTTGTGGTGTCCCAGATTTCCTGGATGTTTTGTGTTATGACTTAGTTAGCTTTAATATTTTCTTTGACTGATGAATCTATTTCCTCTATCTCATATTCAGTTCCTAAGATTCTCACTTCTATCTCTTTTGTTCTGTTGGTTATGCTTGCATCTGTAGTTCATGATCATATGTATACCCAGATTTTCCATTTCCAGAATTCCCTTGGTTTGTGTTTTCTTTATTGCCTCTATTTCAATTTTCAAGTCTTGAACTATTCCCTTCACATGTTTGATTGTTTTATCTTGACTTTCTTTAAAGGATTTATTGATTTCTTCCAATTTTTTGTTTGTCTTATCCTCCACTTCTTTAAGGGAATTTTTCATTTCATCTGCAAGGGCTTCTAAAGAGACAAATACTTGGGAATCTGCTTAAAAATTATTAGGGAATTTATTAGGATATAAATTGAGGAACTACACTCACAAACCTAGAACCAAGTAGAAGGCTGAAGTCCTCCTCTGATCTGATAGGGCATGAATCCACCTGGCAATGTGATCACACTAGGAAGCTGATTGCAGGGAGAAGGGGCTTCATGACCCATCTTCGTTTGCTTTTAAGTGGTCACAAAGGAAGGCAAGAAGCATCACCTCTATCTGGCCATACAGCCCAAGGTCATGGGCAGAGCAAGTACCACTATTGTCCTCTATCATCCTCATAAATTTATTTTTAAGGTAATTTTCTTCTGTTTCTTCTACATTGGGGTGTTGATGTCTTGCTGTTGTGCAATCACTAGTTTCCAGTGGCTCTTTATTGCTCTTTATGTTGTTGAATATATTCATACACTGCCATCTACCCATCTCTCCTTCCAATCAGTGCAGGTGATACCTGTGCTTTAAGGGTTTCCTCTTCATCTACTTGGTGCAGGTGGGGCCTGTGGCTTAGATGGCCACTCTTCCACCACGTGCATGTGGGTATGTGGGGCCTGTGGCTCTGCTGATCGCTGTTGTGCTGAGGGGTGTTTGGGGGTGTGGGGAGGCTGTTGCTGGGTCTGTGGGGCTTAGGTGATGGTGAGACATGGGATGAGTCTGTGGAGGCTATGGTCTAGATAGCAGGGCTGTCCAGCCTGGAGCCCAGACATACTTGTCCAGGTGCAGCTGTTTCCTGTGGCAGCTCCTCCAGGCAGGTCCCTGGTGGTCTCTAATGTGGCAGAGGATGTTTGGGGCAGTGGGGAGGCTGCTGTATGATCTCTGGTGCTTCAGTGGGTGAGAGAGAGGCAAGGCATGTGCCCCTGGAAGATAGATCCTAGTAAGTAGGGTGGTCAGGCTGGGATCCCAGACCCTTACATCCCTACTCCAGGTGCAGGTGTGGGTCTTTTTACTTCTCATTTTTTATGTGTATGTGTGTTTTCCATGCATTTGTGTAGTTTGAGTTTTCCTGCCTGGCCCTGTCAGGACAAATCACTCTTACCCACCAGTTCCACAGTCGCTCAGACCCAACCAAGAAAGCACATAAAAACTTATATTGCTTACAAACTGTATGGCCATGGCAGGCTGCTTGTTATCTACCTTTTCTATCTTAAATTAACCCATTTCTGTTAGTCTATACTTTGCCACATGGCTTGTGGCTTACAGGTGTCTTTACATGTTGCTTTTCATGGCTGCGGCTGGCGGTGTCTCTCTCCAGCCTTCTACTTCCCAGAATTCTCTTCTCTCTTGTCCCGCCTATACTTCCTGCCTGGCCACTGGCCAATCAGAACTTTATTTACACAGAGCGATATCCACAGCAAATTTGTGTATGAATACCACATGCCTAGTGGCTACAGAGGCTAGAAAACAGGTTTGAATCCTCTATAGTTGAAATTACAGGCAGTTGTGAGACATCATATGAGTGCTTAGAACTAAACCCAAGTACTCTAGAAGAGCAATAAGTGCCTCTAACTGCTGAGCCATTTTCCAACTCCTTAAATGATAATTTACATTATTAATTCAAACTTCACTGACCATACCCACTTTCTTTCCTCTCACATTGGACATACCCATTTTCAAAAGTCAAGAGATATTTATAATTATATTATTTATAATAATAAACATCTTTGTTTATCAGTAGAAAAGTAAGCAATATATTTAAAGGGATATTTGAAATAATGACTATTATATATATAAAGGTTTTAGCTCAATCAAAAATTGTTAAGTGGAAAAAAATGGAAGTTTTCTCTGGGTCCTGCCAAGCCTCCTCAGTCCCACAACCTGCTTATGAAATAATCACTCAAAAGCTTACATTAATTAAATCTGCTCAACCATTAGCTCAGGCCTACCACTTACTAGCTCTTACACTTAAACTCAGCCCATTTTGGTTAATCTATGTGTTGCCAAGTATTCCATGGCTTTACCTGTGTGCCATTACATGCTGCTCCATGGACAGGAGGCTGTCATATCCTGACTCAGCCTTCCTCTTCCCAGATTTCTCCCTGTCTGCTTATTCCACCTACACTTCCACCTGCCTACTGGCCAATCAGTGTTTTATTAAACCAGTGTACAAAAGCATTATTCTACAGCATTTCCCCTTTTCTGTTTAATTAAAAAGGAAAGTTTTAGCTTTAACATAGTAAAATTATATATAACAAAACCATTATCAAGCAAGAATTACAGTTACAATATATAGCCTACTTAAAAAAATTAAAGAAATATTCTATCTGTACTATATTTGTGAGTCTAAAGTTTTATATCTAATTTATCTCTTATCATAAGCAAGGAAAATTATAACTATCTAGTCTTCAACTACATCAAAGACCTCAGAAGGATACAATATTTTCTAAGTAAACAGGAAGAGCATTGTAAGCAACTTCCAAAACTGGAAATGAAAGAGATAGCCTAGGCAGTTATCCAAAGTTCCTCTGTAATGTTGGGGCATCCATTTTAGCCCATAGGACTAAGCTCTCAGTCATTTTTTTTTCTGTGTCCTGTACATTATCTGGCAGTTTCTTCTGTGAAGCAGGAACCCAAAGGACCATTTTGCCTTGCAAAGTTCAGTGGTCACCTTCCTGTGGGTCCTGTATGTCCAGTCAATACAACATTTGGTCAAGCAGTCCGGGCAAGAAGACTTTCTTGCCCAAATGGCTATTTTTACGAAGAAGAAGATAAACTCCATAATGGAGTGTCTTTGATGCCCATCCTTCTCTCTGAAGTAAATCATTCCTGCCAGGAGCAGATGTGTCTCACTGTCCAGAAAGTCTAAGTTTTTAAAAAATTTTAAATGCCATATTCTGTAGGTCTTTGAAGTGTTTGAAGATTATCTACCTAATTATATGTATGTATACCTAGAAAACTTAACATGACTATAAGTTTGACTATCATAGACTAATTATTAATTTGTACTTCTTAATTATCCATTAAAATTTAAATGAATTAAACAAACATAAAAACTTAAACAAGAGTAGAAATATACATACAGTATAACAAAATTAACTTTAAATTTGTATCAATAAACTAAAATCTATAGCAATGTAAAACATTTTAAACAAGTTGCTCTTTAAAAGCAGATTCAATAATCTATCCTTTTATCCTTTCATACCTATACTATGCCCTTCTCCTCTTTAGAAAGAGTTTGCATTTATAATCAACCCCTTTAAATAAAAATAAACATTCATAAACAATATTTTGAGAATTTGGACATAGCTTCTCATACTACTTCCTACTAAATAAGGGTGCTAGCAATCTAATGGATATCCTGAGAAAATTAAGAATTATGGTCAAATCCTGACTGGAGTAGTCTGTGATGCTGTATTCTTGGAGCCAGTTGCCTTGAAGCCATTATGGATGATGGATCACCTGATCCATTTTGTCATTGGAGACCTTTCAGGGTGTCTTGGCTAGTCAAACCTGATATATCTTAACATGGAAAAATCTATAGCCTCTTGCTTCCTGTGAAAACAAATGCAGAGCCTCCTTTCCAAAGCAACATATCATTAGACATAAACTTTGAAATCAATATATCTTTAAAAATACATATTGAATTAACTCAGCAGCTTTTACAATCAAATGTCTCTCTGTAGTTAAAAATCCAAAAGACAATATAATCCAGCTTTCTGTGTGATTTCCATCTTTACGTGGCTTACTTATTTTATTACTTTTACTTTCTCTTTAAAGACTTTATTTTTTAAAACTTTCTATTTCTTTATATAACTGTCTGTATTCCTTTTCTTCTCTCTTCCAAACCTACAAATATTTTTACACACACTGTAAACTTGTTCAGGGCTTATCTCATCTGAATCTGTTTTATTGTGAATCTGTAATCTTTCTCTGACCAGAAGATATTTTAAACTGTTAAACTGCAGCAAAGCGATGGTGGCACATGCCTTTAATCCTAGCACTTGGGAAGCAGAGACAGGAAGATCTCTGTGAGTTCGAGGTCAGCTTGGTCTACAGAGTGAGATCCAGGACAGGCACCAAAAGTACACAGAGATACCCTGTCTCAAAGAAAAAAAAAAGAACAAATTATTAAACTGAGTGGCTAGTACAAAAAGCTACAGCCTTTGTTGCTGACTCTGCTCACCTCAGCTTCCCAAGATGGCAGAACTACATTTACCACCAGCTCTGGGAACCAGGTTCACTTCTGACAATGGGAAGCAGTGGGTCTATGCTTCTATCCAGCAGTGTGTACCCCAGAAAGCAAATCCTATTTATTCACTTTTTATTCTAGCCATATTTCTGTCATATACCTCATGGTTACAGGGTTACTAGTATAATTTATAGAGGTGCTGAGTGTGAACTGGAAAATGCATGGCTGATGTGTTCCTCTACTATCTTATTTAGAGGTCTCTACACATGGAAGCTATGTATAGTCTCTTTTCCCTTCCCTGTACCATTGGACTATAGCTGCATAGCTTCCCTGACATTGGAAAACTTCATCTGCACTAGAGAAAACCAAAGTATAACATAATGTTCTTTCCTTGCCTGTGAGTCTCCTTACTCATTATATCAGTCTTACTTTCACTCCTTGACAAATAAAAGTTTACAGTTTTCTCATTTAAATATTTCTCACCAGTTATTTTCTTCCCTCCAAAGGTAAATATGAAAAGCCCAGTATCTACTCACCTATCCCTTCATATTGACTCTGTCTTTTCAATTCAAATATCTCTTTGTCTTATGTATGTCTAGATCTCCTTGTAAGCTTCCATATCTCTGGAAGGAATTATAAGAAAAGCAATGCACAGGGATATCAAACAATTTGCATAATGATCCCATCACTTGTGCAGTATCAACAAGGTCATATACTTTGCTTGCATTGAAAAGTTTGACATATCTTCAGCATCTATGCCAGCTTCCCTGGAAAACTGATAAGATGCACAGCTGCCAACACTCATTCATTATTATTTTGAGAAAGGCAATATTATATTTGCTTTGTCAGAGAGACAAGCATATACTTCACATAAAAGCTACCAGATAGTTTTCAAATTAACTTAGTTTTCTTTAACTACTTCAGAGGAGAACCAAAATTTTTTGTTCACAGAAGAAAATTCTTTGAGGACTATAACTCAGAGAACTAAGGTATATAGCAAGATGATAACAGTGCTGCCATTATTCTGCACAAAAGCTTTCTACATATGAAAAAGAAACTCTTTGATAATGATATATAATTTAAAAAACCTAATTATATCCCTTAGTACATATATAGTATACTGCTCAAATAATAGAAAAGTAGGTCTAAAGTTTATGGAGATTCCATGGGACTGGACTAGGCCCTCTGCATAAGTAAGACAGTTATGTAGCTTGGTCTGCTTAAAGGACCCCATGGCAGTAGGATAAGAATCCATTCTTGGTGCATTAACTGGCTTTTTGGAGCCCATTACCTATGGTGTGATACCTTGCACAGCCTTGATAAGGGGGGAGGGGCTTGGACCTGCCTCAACTGAATTTATCAGGTTTTGCTGATTCCCCATGGGAGGCCTTACCTTTTAGGAGGAGGAAATGGAGTTGGGTTGGGTGAAGGGAAGGCTGCAGGGAAAGGAGGAGGGAAGAGAGTGGAATCTGTGGTTGGTATGTAAAATGAATAAAACAATTCTTAATAAAAATTAGAAAAATACAGTAGCCCTATAGTAGAGCTTGAGGTCAGGGATCGTGATGCCTCCAGAGTTTGTTTTATTGTACAGGATTCTTTTGGCTATCCTGGGTTTTTTGATTTTCCGTATGAAGTTGAATATTATTCTTTCCAGATCTGTGAAGAATTGTGTTGTTAATTTGATGGGGATTGCATTGCATCTGTAGATTGCTTTTGGTAAGATCACCATTTTTACTATGTTAATACTGCCTATCCATGAGCAGGGGAGGTCTTTTCATTTTCTGATATCTTTTTCAATTTCTTTTTTCAGGGACTTAAAGTTCTTGTCATATAGGTCCTTCACATGCTTAGTTAGAGTAAACCCAAGGTATTTTATGTCATTTGTGGCTATTGTAAAGGGTGATATATCTCTGATTTCATTCTGAGCCTGATTGTCTATTGTATATAGGAGAGCTACTGATTTTTTTGAGTTGATCTTGTATCCTGCTATGTTGCTGAAGGTTTTTATTAGCTGTATCAGTTCCTTGGTTGAATTTTTGGGGTCACTCATGTATTTGGAAAATTGGGAATCCATCTCCCCCAAGACCCAGCTGTAACACTCTTGGGCATATACCCAAGGAATGCTCAATTATACCACAAGGGCATTTGCTCAGCTATGTTCATATCAGCATTGTTTGTAATAGCCAGAACCTGGAAACAACCTAGATGCCCTTCAACTGAAGAATGGATAAAGAAAATATGGCATATATACACAATGGAGTACTACTCAGCAGAGAAAAACAATGACATCATGAGGTTTGCAGGCAAATGGATGGATCTAGAAAAAATCATCCTCAGTGAGGTAACCCAGACTCAGAAGGATGAACATAGTGTGTATTCACTCATAGTAGGATACTAGATGTAAAACAAAGATGACTAGACTGCTACACAACTCCAGGGAGGCTACCTAGAAAACAGGACCCTAAGAAAGACACAGGGATCGCCCAATGACAGAGAAATGGATGAGATCTACATGAACAACCTGGATGACAGTGAGAGTAATGAATGGCAAGATTTGAGGGAAAGAAAGCTTAGGGGAGCAGGAGATCCCAGCTGGATCAAGAACAGAAAGGGAGAACAAGGAATAACAGACCATGATAAATGAAGACCACATGAGAACAGGAATAGGCAGAGTGCTGGAGAGGTCCCCAGAAATCCACAATGATACATCCTCTGTAGACTGCTGGCAATGGTCAAGAGAAAGCCTGATCTGACCTAGTGTGGTGATCAGATGGCCAAACACCCTAACAGTCAAGCTGGAACTCTCATCCAATAACTGATGGAAGTGGATGCAGAGATCCTCAGCCAGGCCCCAGGTGGAACTCCAGGTGTCCAATTGTCAAGAAAGACGAGGGACTGTAAGAACATGAATTGTTGAGAACAGGATTGGAAAAAGCACAGGGACAAATAGCCAAACTAATGACAGCACATGAATTATGAACCAAAGGCTGTGGAGCCCCCAGCTGGAGCAGGCCCTCTGGATAAGGAGACAATAGCTTGAACTGTTAGGGAGGCATCCAGGCTGTGGGACCGGGACCTGTTCTTAGTGCATGAGCTGGCTGTTTGGAACCTTGGGCTTACACAGGGACACTTTGCTCAGCCTGGAAGGAGGGGACCGGACCTGCCTGTACTGAATCCACCAGGTTTAAATGAGTCTCCAGTGGAGTCTTGGCCCTGGAGGAGATGGGAATGGAGGGGAGGGGCTGGGGGGAAGGTGAGGGTAGGGGCAGATGAGGGGAGGACAGGGGACCCATGGCTGATGTGTAAAATAAATTAAAACACAAATATAATAATAATAATGAAAAAAGAGAGTAATATAACATATAGAGGAGGATTGTGTTTGTATTTATTATCAAAATTAGACACATTAGATCATTTTTTTAAAAAATGAACAATCCAATATTAAATAGTCACCAGAAGAAATATAAAAGAAGTGTTAAGTGTGTAGTCTCCTGACCATGCTATAAGTTCTCATCTACAATTACTTTTATGTAAAAGTGTATGTTTGATCAAATATCACATTTTATATCTTTATCTTGTACTTGGAAAAAATAAATGCATAAAAAGAGAAATGGTAGATAGAATTTTCCAGAGGTTATCACATAAATTTATTTTTTCTCCTACAAACACTGCTCACAAAGTTAATAAGACTCATTTTTCTTGTATTTCAGTGGCTAGTTATGATTGTTCCAATCAATATTATGTGTTATGGCACAACTCATACTAAGGTAGATGATCACTTTCAAGACACATGAGTGAGCTACTTCTGAGATGATCCTATTCTCAAGGTATTTAATCTTGTTGCAGAGAAGTCTTATAGCAGACACATTTAGGCTGTTTCCTGTAAGAACATCTAAACCTTACATACATAAATGGTTTCTTTTTTATAATCGGTTTTGATATTAATGGTGATATAGACAGAGGAACTGAAAGACTGTAAAGAAGGTGGCACTGGTGAACTTTTCAAACACTTGATGGTCCAAAAATCTCTTCTGGAAGATGTTGTTTTCACTATACAGTAAACAAACAGTTTTCCAGTGCTAAAAATCTGTGAAACTAACAGGGTGATAAATATAAAACAATGTTCAAATTTGTCTGCAGGCAATGCTCATTCATTTGTTTTATAGCCATGATGGTTTCCAAAGCAATATTACTGAGTTTTAATTTATTAGGGAGAAAATAGTTCAAAACATTTGGAAAGTATTGTGCCTCATGATATTGTTATGATGCCTAGTTGGTCTCTGAAAGATCGTATTTAATTTCTGAATATCTGGTGTGCTTATTTTTTCCCTTCACTCCAAATTGAGATTACACCCATTTATTGTGATATATACATTCAGCTGATAATTAAAATTGGTGCATCTGTGCTGCAAAATGCCACTTGGATTCCACTTCCAGAATGAATATACTTATTTCAGCAACTATTTGTACTATTTCAGTAGCTGATGATAATTCAGACCTGAGTTACCCCATGTAAATTCCTCTTCCATGTAGAAAATCATAACCCTTTACATAGGAAATCCCAAATAAAGTGACTGATTTATATTGGGATACAGTGCTACTGTCTTCTTCAAGAACACCTCTGAATCATCCTTGTAGTTCCATAGTACCACATAGACTCAATTGAAGTTTTCATTGGAACTGTATATAGTGGAATTTTTCTCTCTACTGGATCCTACTTCTTTACCACCCATAGAAGTGTTATCCCTCAATATGTCCTTATCACATAAATATTTGCCTTAGGATTGGTTTTCTTAGCAGAATAGCTAGCAAAAGTCAAAGTGCAAAGAGTGAAATTTTGTGGAATTTCAAGTATCAGATAGCAGAGGAAGTATGGTTTAAGGTGATTGTTTTGAAAGGCCACCCTAGTACAGAGTTAGACTGTCTTGTTTGTGTTCTTGGTTGGCAGAGAATAAATGGAGCACTGTATTGAGAATTCTGAGGCTAAACACTATTTGAATGAGGAAAATTTTACAATCTACCAAGTAATGCCTGCCTTGGATATGAGATGGGGTGAGGCAGCACACATCAAGCAGTCACCAGTTTAATAATAATTATTCACTAGACAATATTTTGAAGATGCATAATTTTGTTGTCTCTTCATATATTTTTGTGTTGAAGAAAATGCATATAAAATAAAATGAACAACTAACCTTTTGAAAGCTAATGTTCAGTAGAAATAAATGCACTCCCCACATTCATCCCTAACTTGTATTTAGTGCCATGACATTTTATCAGACCAAAATAAACCCTAAAGCCATTAATCAATCACTATCCATTCCATTTCTGAAAACTCCTGGCTACTATTAATCTGCTTTTAGTTTCAATGGATTTGCATTTCTTTGATTGCATGTATTCTTTGAGTTAACTCCATTATCATTATGAATTACTTCTTATCTCTGAGTTTCTCTTACTCAAATGACTGTTTCACCTGAAATTAATATAACTATTCTAGCTCTACTTTAATTAGTATTACTATGTCATATCTTTCTCTAGACTTTTGTTGTAAGCTGTACATGCTTTATACTAACGTGCTTTTCTAGTAGACAACAGATAATTTGGTCTTAATTTTCATTCCAATCTGGATATATCTACTGTACATTATTTTTTTTAGATATTTATAATATTGAAGTTTAAAGTGACTATTAATGCTATGTATTAATCTACCATATAATGTACATTTCCTCTTCGTACTCACTGTTCTTAATTTCATGTTTTAATCAACACATAGTAATTGTACAACTTAATGGAGTGCAGTGTAGTGTGTTAGCCATTTAAATTCTGTATACTAGTCAACTCAGTGTACTTAGAATACCAGAATTTAATTCTTAAATGTTCTTGTGATTTCAAGATTATATACAGGTTTACTAGACTGTTCTTATTCCACATCTCCACTGTGCTACCTGAGCTACTGTAACCACAACTGTATTCTTTAATTCTATGGTCTCATTTTCTTTCAATTTTACATATGAGTTGAATCATAATGTTGAGTAAAATAAACACTAACTGGAATTATGCTTATTAAAGTATCCTTAAAAGGTGAAGGAAAAATAAAACTGTCTCAAACAAAATTCTTTGTTGATTTCTGAGAAGCCAACTATATTATTTTATTGTATTTCCTTTTCTGTTAGCCAGCTGATTCATTCCCATTGGGCTTCTTTCAAATTTTATTTCATTTTATTAATATTTAATACTTAGAATATGAGATTAATGGGTATATATTTTCTTGGCATTAATCCTAGCGTTTTCTGTGTACTAAAAATCTATAATTTGTTAGAAAAGATTATTCACTGTTGCTTGAATTATTTTTTTTCTTTTATTTCAATTTTCCATATGATATGTTTTGTGACAGTCCTATCATTAGTTATTCTGGTCTGACTTCCACATTTACCCTTTGCTTTACAGATTATCTTCTCAGCATAATAGTAATACGTTTTCCTTTACGGCCTATGACCTGTCTATATGTAGGGTCATGGCTTAATACTGGTAACAGGCATGGGATTCATCTTCTAGAGCTGAACCTAAATCAAATCAGAAAGTGATTGGCAGTTCCCATGATGTTCCGTTCACTATTCTTCCAGTGGACATGTCTTACCCAGTCAGATAATAAAGTAACTTGCAGAGTTCACAGGTAGATAAGACTGATGGTTCCTTTTCTCCTCTAGTAGTATACATAGTATATTCCAGCACTATGAAAATAAGTCAGTAAGGATGACATTTTCAGGCCAGTACCAGTATGACTTCTCCATATTCTATGAATCAAGTATGTGGTATGTTCGGCAATAAAGCCTTACTGTCAAGTTTGGAAGGATCACCAAGAGCAAGGGCAATGACCTGTAATTTATAAGAGTCTGTGGGACCTCACTGTCCAAATCCAAAAAGAATTAACCCATTCCTGGCATTGAGATTTTTATTCATCAGTATCTAGTGTTTAGTAATTACAATTTTGCCCCATTATTGAGTAACTCAAATACATATGTTGTTTGTCCTTTGTCCTTGTGAGTCTGAGTTACCAAACTCAGAATGGTATTGTTTTAAACTCCATATATGAAAATTTCATAGTTTCGTCTTTCTTAAAAGCTAAATAATATCTCATTGTATACATACACCACACTGTCATTATTCATTTATCAGTTTATGGATAACCAGACTATTTCCCTATCCTGGCTATGGGGAGTAGACCACTGGTGAACACAGACAAGCAATTATCTCTAGAGAGGAACATAGTCCTTTGGATGAATACCAAAGAGTAGTTGTTATGGTTAATCTTGGTGTTTAACTTAAAATACTGTAATCAACTGAAACTTAAGCATCTGAACATAAATATGAAGGATTTTTATTCATTTGATCATTAGAGGTGAGAGGACACACCCTAACTATGCCTAATTCAAAGTCAGAAGACCCATTTTAAATGTGAGTCAATATACATAAAAAAACATGAAAGAAAGAGATTTCTGCTTTTTGTCTGTTTGGCCTAACTCTAGCTGGCAAATTCAGCTATTCTGTTGCAGAGGTACCTCCCCTGGCATTAGAACACAGGTCTTCAGGATTTGTGTAACCTTTGTTCACCTTGAACTTAGTACATAGATTAAGCTAGTTTCAAACTCACAAACATAATAAAGGCAATCTACAGCAAGCCAATAGCCAACATCAAATTAAATGGAGAGAAACTCAAAGCAATACCACTAAAATCAGGAACAAGGCAAGGCTGTCCCCTCGCCCCATACTTATTCAATATAGTACTTGAAGTTCTAGCCACAGCTATAAGACAACATAAGGAGATTAAGGGGATACAAATTGGAAAGGAAGAAGTCAAGCTTTCCCTATTTGTAGATGACATGATAGTATACATGAGTGACCCCAAAAATTCAACCAAGGAACTAATACAGCTAATAAAAACCTTCAGCAACATAGCAGGATACAAGATCAACTAAAAAAAATCAGTAGCCCTCCTATATACAATAGACAAACAGGCTGAGAAGGAAATCAGAGATACATCACCCTTTATAATAGCCACAAATGATATAAAATACCTTGGGGTTACTCTAGCTAAGCATGTGAAGGACCTATATGACAAGAACTTTAAGTCCCTAAAAAAAGAAAATGAAGAAGATGTCAGAAAATGGAAAGATCTCCCATGCTCATGGATAGGCAGAGTTAACATAGTAAAAATGGCGATCTTACCAAAAGCAATTTACAGACTCAACACAATCCCCTCAAATTACCAACAAAATTCTTCACAGATCTGGAAATAATAATACTCAACTTCATATGGAAAAAAAAAACCAGGATAACCAAAAGAATCTTGTACAATAAAACAACCTCTGGTGGCATCACAATCCCCGACCTCAAGCGCTAATATAGATCTCTACCTTAATAAAAACAGTTTGGTACTGGCATTAAAAAACAACAAGTGGACCAAAGGAATCAAATTGAAGACCCTGACATTAACACGCACACCTATGAACATGTAATATTTGACAAAGAAGCCAAAAATGTACAATGGAAAAAAGAAAGCATCTTCAACAAATGGTGCTGGTATAACTGGATGTCAATGTGTAGAAGGCTGCAAATAGATCCATATCTGTCACATGCACAAAACTTAAGTCCAAGTGGATCAAAGACCTCAACATAAATCCAGTTACTCTGAACCTGATAAAAGAGAAAGTAGGAAGTAGTCTTGAATGCATTGGCACTGGAGACCACTTTCTAAATATAACACAAGTAGCACAGACACTGAGAGAAACAATCAATCAATGGGACATGTTGAAACTGAGAAGCTTTTGTAGAGCACAGGACACAGTCAACAAGACAAAGCAACAGCCAACAGAATGGGAAAAGGTCTTCACCAACTCCACATCTGACAGAGGGCTGATATCCAGAATATATAAAGAATCCAAGAACTTAGACATCAAAATGCCCAACAGTCCAAATTAAGAAATGGGCTATAGACCTAAACAGAGAATTCTCAACAGAGGAAGTTCAAATGGCTGAAAGACATTTAAGGAATTGCTCAAGATCCCTAATTATCCAGGAAATGCAAATCAAAATGACTCTGAGATATCACCTTACACCTCTCAGAATGGCTAAGATCAAAAACTCAGAAGACAGCTTATGCTGGAGAGGATGTGGAGCAAGGGGAACTCTCCTCTACTGCTGGTGGGAATGCAAGCTTGTACAGCCACTTTGGAAATCAATATGGTGCTTCCTTAGAAAATTGGGAATCCATCTCCCCCAAGACCCAGCTGTAGCATTCTTGGGCATATACACAAGGAATGCTCAATCATACCACAAGGGCATTTGCTCAGCTATGTTCATATCAGCATTGTTTGTAATAGCCAGAACCTGGAAACAACCTAGATGCCCTTCAACTGAAGAATGGATAAAGAAAAGATGGTACATATACACAATGGAGTACTACTCAGCAGAGAAAAACAATGACATACTGAGGTTTGCAGGCAAATGGATGGAACTAGAAAAAAAAAATCATCCTGAGTGAGGTAACCCAGACTCAGAAAGACAAACATGCTATGTATTCACTCATAGTAGGATACTAGATGTAAAACAAAGATGACTAGACTGCTACACAACTCCAGGGAGGCTACCTAGAAAATGGGACCCTAGGAAAGACACAGGGATCACCCAATGACAGAGAAATGGATGAGATCTACATGAACAACCTGGATGACAGTGGGAGTAATGAAGGGCAAGGTTTGAGGTAAAGAAAGTTTATGGGATCTGGAGATCCCAGCTGGATCAAGAACAGAAAGGGAGAACAAGGAATAACAGACCATGATAAATGAAGACCACATGAGAACATGAATAGGCAGAGTGTTGGAGAGGTCCCCAGTAATCCACAATGATACATCCTCTGTAGACTGCTGGCAATGGTCAAGAGAAAGCCTGATCTGACCTAGTCTGGTGATCAGATGGCCAAATAACCTAAGGTTTATGCTGGAACTCTCATCCAATAACTGATGGAAGTGGATGCAGAGATCCCCAGCCAGGCCCCAGGTAGAGCTCCAGGAGTCCAATTGTCGAGAAAGAGGAGGGACTGTAAGAGCATGAATTGTTGAGACCAAGATTGGAGAGGCACAGGGACAAATAGCCAAATGAATGGAAGCACATGAATTATGAACCAAAGGCTGTGGAGCCTCTAGCTGGATAAGGCCCTCTAATTAAGTGAGACAATTGAATAGCTTGAACTGTTTGGGATGCATCCAGGCTGTGGGACCAGTACTTGTCCTTAGTGCATGAGTTGGCTGTTTGGAACCTTGGGCTTACTTTGCTCAGCATGGAAAGAGGGGACTGGACCTGCCTGTACTGAATCCATCAGGTTTAAATGAATCCCCAGTGGAGTCTTGGCCCTGGAGTAGATGGTAATGGAGGTGAGGAAATGGAAGGAAGGTGGGGGTGGGTGTGGGAGGGGGGAGGACAGGGGAACCCATGGCTAATGTGTAAAATTAAAACACAAATATAATTTAAAAAGTTTAAAAAAAATCTCACAGAGATCTACCCATTTCTGTCTCCCAAATATTCTATGATAAAAGGCATTTACCACCATGCCTGGCTCTTTCTTTTTATTTACTTATTTTTAATCTTAATTTCTATTTGTTCACTGACAATTTCTTGCATATACACAATATACCATGATCACATCCATCCCTCATTCACCCATCCAACTTCCCTCAGGAGCCCCATTACATCTTCTTCCAAATTCATAACCTTCTCTCATATTTACTCTTTATTTTTAGAGCCAATGTGTTCACATATTGTTGAATATATACAAATGGTTAAAAAGTCATCCCTCTGTCCATACTGCTAAAGAAAAGTTACTCTCTTTCTCCTAACAGCCACCCACTTCCAATAGCTAGAGGTAGGGCTCAGGATCTTTGTCCCACACTCTAATTCTGGGATCTTTAGCTGGATTGATCTTGCATAGATCTTGTGTCACATGGTCACTCCCATATGAGATGCTTAGCTTCAAATCTTTTATGTTTAACCTAGAGTACATGTGGAAGCTAAGGAACTATAAAAAGAATACTAGTAGTGAAGTTTGTATTTAGGCAGGAAGAATAGCACAATACAGATAAAATGAAAATAAGAGGTATGGCATAATGGGGAGAAAGGGATTCACGCATGAAATAAAATGATGGTGTTGGTGAAATGAAGTAAAGACTTAAAAAACAATGAAATATACATGAAGAAGCTACTTGGGAACCTATGATTTTACAATCCAAATAATAAAATATAAGAATGTTTGTGATAGAAAAGAAAAGATGGAGAATACTGGGATCTAATTTTTTTAAGTAGAGATAGAGACAAGAAACAAAGGAAAGGGAGTGGATTAAATACAACTAAGGATATATGAAGAAGCTTTATGAGACCCCACTAGTCTGTAAGCTAATTCAATTTTTTAGGAGTTTGAACAGAAATACCCCACACTGGAAAACAATACTGCTCCTAGAAGACATGGGTTACTAAATAGAAATTTCAGTGCCAGGCAGAAGTTACTTCTTTATGCATGTTTTATTTGAAACAACTTTAGTATATTTAAGATAGTCTATTTAAAATCATTGCCTGGAAAAATAATATATTTCCTCAGTGGAAGTTTCTATAAATTTACATTTTCCAGTGAATAGATATATTCTTTCCTCTTCATATGTCATATTTTTGTTAATGATAGATATTTTGAATTATCTACAGCTTTAGCAATAAAACATCCTATTTTTATGCACTTAATATATTTTTCCTTACTATATTATTATTTAGTGTATTTAATCAATTTTTAAAGTCTTTTGGAAAGTAGACTTCCTTAACATGTGGCCAATGAATTTATTTTCTGTTTTCTTAGTGGTGAGATGATGGCTTGATCTCTAGTGCCTAGAATGGAAAAAATGTGCGCTGGTATCAGTAGATTAGCTTTGCATTGTGGCACTAACAACTCAGCAAAGGTGTTCATAATTCTCACTTTCACTACTTATCCAGAGACTAAGTCCAGCTAAACATAAAACCTTGAAGTCTTCTAAGATCTTTTCTAATCCTACATTTTACATGTAGAATGCACACAACTTTTTTCTTAATTCTTAAATTTACTTGTACCTCTTTCACAATGCCTTCCTTCATAGGTATTTCATCTGTGTTTTTCTCAAATATGGACTTTTATTTGATGTGGAGACTCTCAATATTTTTCTTTTAAATGCTTTTAGGAAAAGTCACCTAGCAAGAAACTTTGTCCTTATACATGTTCTAATTTGACTAAACAAAGAAATCCTTCTATCAGACTTTCTGGATGCTGTTGTACAAAACACAACCCCACAACTGAATGCTTTAATAATAAAGTTTGCCTTGCACTCCCTGGCACTTAAAAATATATACAATGAGTAAAGTTCAGGCTGCTGTGAAGAGAAGAAATGTAGATGACAGAAAACCTGAATTTTAAAATACCATAGCCCTTTCTCACAAAAATGTAGCAGCTTCTTTCATCACCAAGTTTTATCCTGCTTGTAATATTCAATAGGATTTCAGAAGTCAATAATAATTAGCTGTGACAATTGAAATTTTGCTAGCTCATTAGTTTCACTTTGAGGAGATCAGGTGTGGAAGAGAGTTTACTATTGTGATATATCTGATGATGTCACTTTCTCTTTATCTGAAAATGTATGCCTTGTGGTTATTTACCATTCCATTTGGTTTTGTAGACAAGTATGAAATTGTCATGTAAAAATATTTAAAATAAAGAGACAGAAATCTTTCTAAAGCATTGATTTGTTTGAGGTTCTTTAAAATGATGGCTCTCATATGGATAATCTACAGTGTTTGATCCCACAGTTATTACTTTATAAGGAGTACTTTATCCAATAAAATTTCTCATGAGACACTGAGTAAGGTCATTCTTCTGTATAAAATAACATGTAAGAAATAATCAACTAACTATCTTTACAAAGCCAAAGTCTTATAATTAAGCTAAGAAACAGAAAAAAAATATTTAATCTTTGGAGAGAAAAGCCATGAGAATAAATTTTATAGGTAAAATCATTCTCTACCAGATAAACCACAGCCACCACATTTTCCTAAGATCTAGGGAATGCAACAGAAACCAAAAAGCAGAACACACACTCAACAAAGACAAGATCAGATACCAACACCTAAAATCACTTCAATAATCCTAACTCTAGATGCCTAGACACTAGTATGAAAACAAAAATATTAACAGGCAAGTTGGTATGTGTCTGCTAGAAGGTCCTGAGTAATGCAATTTAGCTGAAGTACAAGACAAGGATTTCAAAATAACTATTACAAATACATTCAAGGACCTTAAGGGAGATATGAGAAAATCCATTAATGAGCTCTTTGAAAACACAAACACTGGAATGAAATAAAAATAGTTCAAGACATGGAAGTAAAAATAGAATCTTTAAACTGAAGTCTAACTGCAAATGAAAAAAAAATAGGAAGTTAAACAAAAAACTCAAAGGTAAGCCTCACCAATAGAACACTAGTTGGAAGAGAGACTCTGAAATACTGAAGACAGGTTTAAAAAAAATGAATACTTCACTCAAAGAAAATGCAAAATCCATAGTAATGCAGGCACAAAATATCCAGGATTAAAAGATGCAATCTAGAAAAAAATGAGAATAGAAGAAGAAAAAAAGATTAAAATCTCAGAAAATATTTTAAACAAAATCATTGAGCAATATTAACCCTTAAATTTTTCTGCAAAATAAAAACTGAAGGAACATTTTATAATTCTTTTTATGAGGCCACAACTACCCTGACACTTATACCAACCACACAAAACCCCCAAAATTTAAAAAAAAAAGCATAACAATTTATCTTATCAACACGGCTACAAAGACTCTCAATAAATACTTGCAAATCAAATCCACCAAAAAGATTGTCCACCACAGTCAAGAAGGTTTCATCCCAGGGATCCAAGGATTGTTCAACATATGTAAACTGATTAATATAACCCAATTTATAAACAGACTGAAAGACCAAAACCACATGATCACCTTATTTTTATTAAAAGCAGGAAAAAGACAAGGTTGTCCATTTCCTCCATACTTATTCAATACAGACTTGAAGTCTTAGCTAGAAAAATAAGGCAACTAAAGGAGATCAAGGGGACACAAATTGGAAAGGAAGGAGTCAAAGTTTCTTTATTTGTATATTATACATTTCATACACATAACACCCAAAAAACTCTACCAGGAAGCTTCTACAGCTGATAAAAAACCTCCAGCAAAGTAGTAGATTTCAAATCTAACACACAAAAATCAGTAGCCTTCCTATGCATAAATGAAAAACAGACTGAAAAAGAAATAAAAGAAACAATACCTTTCATAATAGCCTCAAAAAGAAAATAAAATAGTTTGGAATAACTCTAACTAAACATGTGAAAGTCTTCTACAAAAACCTTGAAGATGCTGAGTGACTGGGACACCTACTCAGCCACAAAATATTTGACCTCCAGTTTTTCATGGCTTCAGAGTGTTCTGGGACCAGAGCCTAGCTGAATCCTCATCAAAGAGACCACAGAGACTTCATCCTGTAACTGATGGGAACAGATGCAGAGTCCCACAGCCACACATTAGGCAGAGCTTCAGAGTCCTGTGGAGGAGAAGTAGGAAAGATCAGAGGAGCCAGAGGGGTCAGGGACATGATGAAAACTCAGACCACTGAATCAATTGACCAAAATTCACAGGACTTGCAGAGATCAGGAAGCCTGTAGGGGTCTGACCTAGGTCCCCTGCATGTATGTCATGGCTGAGTAGCTTGTTGTTCTTGTGGGATTCCCAACAGTAGGAACACCAGATAGGGGGGCAGTCACTGACTCTTTTGCCTACTTATGAGACCTATTTCCTCTTACTGGGTTACCTCACCCAGCATTGATGTAATGGTACCTGCCTGGTCTTATTGTAGCATATTATGCTCATGGATCAGCAGAATTAAATAGTGAAAATATCTACCAATAACAATCTCCAGATTCAAATACAGTGCCCATCAAAATTCTTCACAGATTTTGGAAGGACAATTTTCAGCATCATATGGAAACACAACAAACAATATTGAAATACATAAACAATCCTGAATAAAGAACTGCTGAATGTATCACCATTCCTGGTCTCAAATTGTAATACACTGTTATAGTAATAAAAACAGCATGGCATTGGCATAAAAACAGTAAAGCCAAACGAACTGATCAATAGAATTGACTTGAAGACCCAGTTATAAATCCACATACATACAAAGACCTGATTTTTGACAAAGAAAGTACAGGGGAATGTAGTTTGAAGTTTTCTCCAGGTCTCACCATGCCCCTGCAGTCCCACAGCTTGACTATAAAATAATTACTCAGAAGCTTATATTAATTATAACTGCATGGCCATGGTTCAAGCTTTTTGATACCTAGTTCTTACATCTTAAATTAGCCCATAACTCTTAATCTGTGTATTGCCACATGTTGCATTGCTTTACCTGTTTGCTTCTTGGGCTGCTCACAGGCATCTCCTGATGCCACCTTCTTCTTCCCAAAATTATTCTTGTCTGCTTATCCCACATATACTTCCTGCCTGGCTACCGGCCAATCAGCTTTTTATTTAGCAACCAATCAGAGCAACACATTCTCAGCATACAGAGCATCCCATAGGAGGGGAAAATGACAGTAACTTCAACAAATGGTGCTGGTCAAACTGGATAGCTGTATGTAAAAGAATGCATATAGATTCCATACTTATTACTCTGAACAAAACTCATCTCCAAATGTATCAAAGATGTCAACGTGAGGCCAAATACACTGAATCTGGTATAAGAGGAAGTAGGGAACAGTCTTGAACTCATTGGCACAGGAAAGAACTTTCTGAACAGAACACTGATAGCACAGGCCCAAAGATCAACAATGAATAAATGGGACCTCAGGAAACTTAAAATCTTCTGCATGCCAAAGGGCACCATTATTCAGAAAAAAATGCCAGGCTACAGAATAGCAAAATATATTTATAAACTACACATCTGACAGAGAGATAATATCCCAAATATATAAAGAACTGAACAGTTTGGATATTAGTCAAATAACTCAGTTGAAAAATGGGATACAGAACTAAACAGAGTTCAGAAAATATGAAATACAAATGGCAGTGAAACATTTAATGAAATGATCAACAACATTAGCTATTCAGGTAAATGGAAATCAAAAGTGTTCTGAGGTTTAAACTTATACATCTCAGAATGCCCAAGAAAAATAAAACAGAAATTGCAGCACATGCTGGTGAGGATGTGGTATAAGAGGGACACTTATTCATTGATGGTGGGGTGCACACTTACACAGCTAGTATAGAAATAAATGTGGCAGTTCTTCAGGAACCTGAGTCTAGAGCTCCATCAAGATTCAGCTATATCATTCTTTGCCACATATTCAAAGGTCTCTGCAACTTACTTCAGAGATACTTGCTCATTCAAGTTCATTTTTGCTATACTAATCGTAGACAGAAATTGTAAACAGCCTAGATGCCCATCAATAAATAAACAGATAATGAAAATGTGCTCCATTTACACAATGGAATATTATTAATCAGTTATAAAAGCAAATTATTGGCACAACAATATCTGAATGGAATAGCAGAAGTCATAAGCCAGCATAGCTGCTTGACAAAGATCCAGCAAAGCTGAGCCACATGACGGTTGCCATGCTAACTTTGGTTTTCTTCCCCACCTGTTACATACTTGGGGCACTTTTAATATTTGTACAATTTGGGGATGTTGGGGTGATGGAAAATTCCTTATGAATCATTTATACTTTCTCCCAGGAATTCTGCTTCTAAGCTTATCCAGGAAAGTCCTGAACGTACTATCCACCACTCCCCCCCTTTGAGGGAGATATCTTTATCTACTTGAAGGTCTTCCTTATGCCTTGGATGTTGTAACACATAAAGAAGAAGCCAGAGGTCTCTTTATGAGGCTATGAGACATTCTTGAAACATCTGTCCCTCTACTTACACAGGAACAAGATATTCAAAACAAAGTAAAATTTAAAAAGTCAACAGGATTCTGTGGGCTAGAGGAGCTGACCACAGTTCAGATTACAAGCCTCTTCCTCCTATACACTCAGACTATTACATGGCATACAACTTTGCCCTACACAGAGACATGTTGATGAGCAAAGAATGGAGTGGAAAGATAGTAAAAGTGTGAGATAACCTCCCTCTGTTAGAAGTTAGCTCATGTAGAGCCATTATAATGTCATATGTCCAAGGAACAACAGAATCCTAGGATTAGACATATAGAAGGATATAAATGTGAACATTGGTTGTATTATGCCATAATCTGAATAATAACTGCAGCAGCTTTAGCCTGAGAATTTTTCCTGGGTGCTCTGACCACTATGAGTTAATAACACATTGCTTGAGACATAGCAAAATGCCCAGGGTGGATGAAGATTTTGTTTTGGTCTAGTGTCCTTGAAGAAACCAAAGCAACCAGCCTGAGCACAAGCTGTCATATACCTCTAGATTCTCAAAAATTGGGTTATGGGGTTTATGAGTAAGAATAATAACTGTTTATTAATGATGTCAAAACATGAGGGAAAATGATTGGAAATGATAACTCTGCTCTGTAATACTTTATTAATGATGACTAAAAGATGAGCAAAATGAAGTGAAACATATGTCCAAAAACAAAAATGATATGATCTATGTTTTATAACATCATGATTGTATCCCTGCTAACTAAATTCTATATAAATAAACACTCTGGCTGCTAGTCAATCAGGCTGAAAGATTCTCCCAGCCACCATGTCCTGGCTCACTTCCTTCTCCCACTTACTGACTCCTTACACCATCTGCAGGAACCATCTACTGCTGGGAATGGCTCCTGGCAAATTATGAAGTTCAAAGGTAAATGGATGGAACTAGAAACAATCATCCTGACTAAGTTAACCCAGACCCAAAAGGATACATGCATTGCTTGTTTAATTTTATATCTTACATGTTTTAGGTAAACGAATCTCAGTGCTCTTGTTCGAAATGTAAGACTTCTGTATTTAAGCAGCATCAACTGTAAGTCTGCCTAGCTGTCTGTTCAAAGTGAATATGGGCCAGCTGAAATGTTATACTTGGTTGTTTTCTCTTATAAGTGAAAGTTACCTTTTAAATATTCAATAGAAATGCTATAACTCATACAACCACAGAGGTCAGGTTTGATGGTCAGCAAGGAATGTGACAGAGGGTATGCCCCAAGGAAGGGGAAATAGAATAGTAAGGGAGAAATTGAAAGGTGAGATTGGAGCAGGGTAGTTAAGTGAGGAGAAAGAGAAAAGGGGATAAATGAGGGAATAAAGGAGTAAACAGCTAACACTAGGGGCTATTTGACGGGTCACATGGAAACTTACTACTGTAGAAGCTTTCTAAAATACATAAATACATGACAGAAATATAAATGGACTCACCAAATAATGTGGAAGATAATGCTACAACTAGACATCTTTTGACATCAAGTGAAACACACAGTTCTAAGAATGGATTATACCTAGTTAAGTCACTGGTCAAAGGGGACCATTGAACCCCTTAATAACTCAGTCTATTGCCAAGGCTATTATTTTTCTTTGCAGACTGATGATGAATAAGGCCCTTTTTACAACACTTACATATTTGATTGAACTCAAAGAAGTTGAGCTTGGACCTAACAAGAGTCTTAATTCCTAATGAATTATGTTCCTGTTACTGGAAGGTCCTCTGCATGCTACCAGAGATGAAAGGTAACCACCAATCCAGCTATAAACATGTGATCTACAATGGCATTGATATGCTTGTTCAATAGTTCCACAAACATTATGAGAGTAAACAACCACTCTTTGATTGGGTGTAAGGCTGACTTCATGAGATAGAACCCATGCCTGGCACTGCTAGGCTAGCCAAAGGCACGAAACTCAAAAGGACCTGAGCTTAGAGGGAAAAAAAAATTGTTACTCTTCTAAAGGTACATAGAAATTAAACTCCTGATGACATTCTACTGTTCCCATAGATCAGTACATGGCTCAGTCAACATCACAGTTTTTTTTTTTTTCTAAAAGAGATCCATAACTGGAAAATGTACAGAGTATTTGATGTCTAAATGATATGTATTCATTAAACCCCTCCACTCAGTGCATGGGGAGTGTTATGGAAGAGGGGACAGAAAGTTTCTAAGAGCTAGAGAGGATAAATGACACCAAAGAACAGTGTCTTCAATACACGACAGGACAAACACATATTTGAATTCACAGAGACTGTGGCAACATGCACAAAGTATGCACAGGTTTAAGCCAGACTGTGTTCCAGGGCTGAGAGGGGGAAGTGGCCAAGTGTTATCATTCCTATCAAGAAAGCTATCTCCAATTGACATCGACTTTTAAAGGAAAATTTTTTTCTCCAGTGTATTTTCAGTGTGTATAATAACAATACTTATGGGCAGACTTGAGGCCCAGCAGCAGATTGCCAACAACAAAAAAAGAAACTCAATACTTTTGTACATTCTTTATCTCATATTCTTTGCTTTGGACTTGTTTTTTAACTAGTTGGGGTGGATTGAATGAGAACACCCCTTATAGGCTCATAAATTTGAATGCTTGGTTATGAGGGAGTGGCAATATTTGAAAGGATTAGGGAATGTGGCCTAGTTGAGGAAGTGTGACAATGTGGGGTAGAATTTGAAGTTTCAAAAGCTACAGTCCCTTACCCTGTCTGGGGACTAGAATGTAGCTCTCATCTGCTGCTCCAGTGCCATGCATGCTACCATGCTCCCTGCCATGATGATAATGAACTAACCTTTGAATCTATAGACAAGCCACCAATTAACTGCTTTTATGAGTTGCCTTGGTAATGATTTCTCTTCACAGTGATAGAACACTGACTAAGACACTGGTCTTTTGCTTATAGATATGGTTTTGAATTTTATCTTTTTATGGTGTGTGTGTGTGTGTGTGTGTGTGTGTGTGTGTGTGTGTGTGTGTGTTTCATGTTACTTTTCCTTGCTTTTGTTTCTAAAAAGAGAAAGAAGGGAGGCATGGAGTTGGGTAGTCAGAGATAATCTTGGAAGAGCTGGGGGTAGGGAAAACAGTGGTCAGAATATATTGTATGAAAAATATTTTAAAAAGCACATTAGGATCTAAAGGTAGATTATGCAGGTTATATTCCACAGAGCACAGAAAGTGCATGATATTTATTAAATGTTAAACATAATCACTTGAAAATTTTATATATCATTATCATTAGTGCAATTCATGGCTTGTGGATCTTTTTGATCCAAAGGAACATTCTTCATTTAAATGTGAACTTATTTGAGATTTACTAAAAAAAAAAAAAAAAAAAAAAAAAAAAAAAAAAAAAAAAAAAAAACAACATTATTCTGTTATGCTAAAAATTAACATTTCTAAAGATGAAAATAATAATGTAGTTAAGTATATAGACTGTCTATATTTAGAATCTTGTTTTAGATAAAAGTCCAACTTTATATTATGTAAACACTATAGAGAGATACTACAAAGCTAGATTTTGTCATTAAAAATTTGGGTCTTAAACTCTTACAAAATATAGCTTTTTAGTATTATCTAACTACACATCACCTTTCAATGTAATTTAACTAGCTCCAAATCATATTAATAGTTACAGTCAGAAAAAAGTCTAGAATTACATCTAGCATTCAATGTCCTTTTCATCTAATTTTGTAATACACTTTACCTTCTTGACTGCATCATCATTCCTTAAATATTTCTCCATTGTGTATTATAAGTCAGATTCCACACTATTCCCTGATACATTAGTGAACAATGTCAAATGTCAATGTTTTCATAATAAGCAGCTGAGCAACCATGCATCCTTGTCATTGCTCCAGTGCCATGTTTCAAACATTCTTTAAATGAAATCAAACAGAGCACGAGAAATACAGTGGCAAGTGCTAGACATTTTGTTGTAGGGAGTAACAGACATAGTGAGACATCCATGCACATAGGAAAGGGCAAAATGTCCTTAACTTGCAGTTGAACGTTTTGTAGATGTTCCAGGTGAAATCGTCCAGCTCAATGGCCTTTCTGTACTTGGGACTGCTTTTCCTATTGCTGTATTCTTCCTCATAGAGGTATTGCTGCATAGCATTCAACAAGTCTCAGTCAAACCTGCATCCCTATGACCCCATGTCAGGGAGATGACATAAGATCACCATATTCAATGGCAGTCTATCACCAATCAGACTTGCTAGATCTGTGTGCCATCTTCACACCCCTATATTCTCACAACTCTGCTTTTTGCATAAGTTGTGTGCTATGTCAATAGCTCAATTGTTCTCAGACTTTGGATTAGACTTCACTTTGGCAAATTGACACATGTGTGTATGACAATAACCACATGTGAACAAACATCTACTCACATAAAGTAGCATGCAAAACCTTGCAAAATGAAGTAAGGCAGATGAAGAAGGTCCATGCCAATTTTCAGCTGTGATTTTTGTTCCATACATTTGAGATGTTAATATCAGAGTCTTGGTAAAAGACACAAAGTGATTGCACTTTGTTTACAAAGGCATGTAATAAAGTGCCTCCAATAACAGAATTCAACTTAAAGGGCAATCATACTTCTTTATATCGAAAATGAGCAAGGGATATCTAAACTAAGCACATAGTCACAACAAAGAAAGTTAAATACTAAGGTGTAAGAGAATGGAAACACATGTTTAATACAAAGCATCTTTCAGAAATTCACAAAGTAAAAAGAATGTATTTGAGAAATCCACTAAAAAGGAATAGCAGAAGATATAAGGGCAAACAGGTGTCTTAAAAAAAAAAAAGCCTGAATGAAAGTCTAAAATCTAACAAGACATATGGAAAGGATCAATGCCCACAAATAACATAGTTGTAGAATTAATCCTCAAAGAAGTCTAAGCACGCATGCAATAGTATGAGTGTAGATGAAGACAAAGGGCATAAAGCTGAGGAATGTGGGGTAGGAGAGATAAGAAACTAAGTAGAGCAACCGGAGATGGAACTGAAAAAGAGCTGAAGGTCTAAGATTAGTTTAGTCCTCAGCATCCAAGGTCATATGTCAAACAACTCCATCCCACTTTGCCACCATTTGCAGTGGAAGAATAATCACCAAGAGAGGTAGCAATGCTAGAGGATGGAGGAGATAGTAACAGTATTGGTGTTTTCTTCTACTCCAGTTCTCAGTAGACAGTGCCCCCTTCATTTTCTGCAGTGAGGGCCACACCATTCTGCTTTAATAGGACACTGTTCCAAATCAGGTTTCATACTACAAAGAGGTTGTGGTGGTTCAAATGAAAATGGCCCGCATAGGCTCATAGGGAGCGGCACTATTAAGAGGTGTGGCCTTTGTGGAGTAGGTGTGGCCTTGTTGGAAGTGTGTCACTGTGGGGGTGCGTCTTGAAGACTGCTATGCTTAAGATATGCCCAGTATGGCTCACTGGCCTTCTGCTGCATATGAATCAAGTGTCTCTCAGCACCTTGACTGCCTACATGCCTCCATGTTTCTCTCCATGAAAGTAATGGACTAAAGCTCTGAAACTTTAAGCCAGCCCCAATTAAATGTTTTCCTTTATAAGAATTGCAGTGGACATAGAGTCTCTTCACAGTCTTAGAAACACGTAAGACAGACGTAAACTTTTTGGTTCTACTGAAAGTATTTATACGCTCATATCATGGGCTGGGGTACAGCACATATCACTATGACAAAGGAGAAGATTTTGTCTGTTTTTGTAAATATGTCATCAACACTCCACATACAGATATTTCTCTTTGTCCCCTCCTATATTCACACACACACACACACACACACACACACACACACACACACACACACCCCACACACACATATAAATATTGCACACACACACCCTTTTGTGTGGTAAAATGTTTCAAAGTGTCTCCAGGCCTTTTTTCTTCTGGTTCTTGGCAATGCTTGGCTAACTTGTCAACTGCTGGGTTCATTTCCCATGCCTGTGCTCCTCAGTTCCCAAACCTGTACTTCTTCACACTTTGTCAGTTTTCCCTCCTACTGTATTTCCTCTAACACCTTCCCCAGTCCTTCATCTTTCCTCCCCTTCCCTCCCCTTCCACTTCACGCTCTCTTGCCTTCTCCTAACTTCATTCTACCAGTTCATCTCCTGTCTACCTCGCTGACATTTTCTGTACCCCTCCTCTTCCTTTTCTCACCATCCCTTCCTTCCCTTCCCTCCATTACACTCCCTCCATTACCTTCCTCTTCATTCCCCCTCTACTCTTCACCTCTCCATATTTCCTATGATCCCACAGATTTAGTTCCCTCCTCCTTTCCCCACTTCTGTCCTCCCCCATCCAATTGCCCTTCCTTCTTTCTCCCCATTCTCCCCTTCTTTACTTCACTCTGTCCTACTACCTTCTCTCCTCCTTCCCCCCTCACCTCTCTCCCATCTATCCTACTCCCTGCTGTGCCCTCTCCCTCAATTCCCCTCTGTTCCCCTTGCCCTGGATCCCTTTCCATCCTCTCTTGTTCTGTTTATTTTATGTCAACTTGACATCAGTGAGAGTCATCTGGGAAGAAGGCGCTGAACTGAGAGTTCCTCAATTAGATTGGCCTGTGGGCATGTGAACAGGAAATCTTCTTGACTAATGATTGACAGAAGTTCAAGCCCACTGGCAGCAAAGCTAGCCTTGAGCATCAGATGGTCCTGGGTCATCAAACTGAAGAAGCCAATCAGCAGGATTCCTTCATGGTCTCTGCTTCAGTTTCAGTTGATGCCTTCAGTTCGAGTCTTGAGTTCCTGCTTCAGCTTCCCCTCATGATAGACTGTGCTCAGAACATGGAAAGCAAATAGACCCTTTCCTCCCCAAGTTATTTTTGGCCACTGTTTTACCACAACAATAGAAACCAAACTAGGATACTGTTCCTTCCTCCCCTTCCCCACCACATGTCCTCTCCCCTTCCTCTTTAACCTACCCTCCTACTTCCTTCCCACTCTCTCCTTCCTGACCCCTCTCCTTTATTCCCTTCTACTCTGTTTACTCTCTTCTCTCATCAACCTCTGTCACCTTCCTTCACCTCGTCCCTTGCTCCATTGTTATTTCTTTCCTTCTTCTCTCTCTCCTCCCTCTCCTTGAGCACCCTCTTCTTCCTGTCCTTGATTCCCACATTTGTCTCCCTCTGCTCCTCTTCATATTCCATTCCTTTCCTTCCCTTCCTGCCCCTTCTCACTCCCTTACTCTCTCCCTCCATCCTCCTCTATTCTTCCCTCCCTCTTCATCTTCATTCTTCTCTATGCCTTCAGTTTTTCCTCCTCCTCTCCTCCCATTCCACCTCTTCATCTTCATTCTTCTCTATGCCTTCAGTTTTTCCTCCTCCTCTCCTCCCATTCCACCTCTTCATCTTCATTCTTCTCTATGCCTTCAGTTTTTCCTCCTCCTCTCCTAACATTCCACCTCTTCTCTTTCATCTCACCCCCATCCACTACTCCCCTCTCTTGCTCTCCCTTTTCCTTCTCTGCTTTCCATCATCCACCTCTACCCTTCCCCATAGTTTACCCTACCTTTCCCCCTCTTTTCCTGTCTTCTTCCCTCTACTCCCCTCTAGTTACCCCACCTGGCTCAATCTGTTCTTCCTCCATCCTGCTCTTTTCCTTACCCTCTCTCTCCTTTCCCACTACATTACGTTCATCCTTAACTCTCCTGCTCCATTCTTTCTTTCATTGTATTTATTCTGTGCTTCTCTCTGTCCTCTTCCCTCCTCTGTATGCCCCACTCATTTCCTTCACTTCTCTTTTCCCTCATCTTCCTGCATTCCACCCATTTCATGCACTCCCCTCTCCTTTTCTCTCTTCGTCCTCCCATTCCCTTGCCTCTCCCATTCTTCCCCCTCTGCCCTCCCTCCATTTCTTCCTCCTCATCTTTCCTTGCCCCTCCTGTCCTCTTTTCCTAACTCCTTCCCTTTTTCTGTTGCACCTCTCTGCACCCCTCTCCCTCCATCGTATAGATTTCCTCCACATTCATTCCATTCTCCAGCATTTCCTTCCCCCTCCATCTCCTTTACCCCTTCTTTGCCTTTCCCTCCTTCTATCACCCCAAATCCCTTTTCACTCCTTCTATATGCCCTTTCCCTCTGCAACATACTCTATCATCTCCCCTCCTCCTCTTGCCTCACATTCCCTCCCTGTCCTCTCCTTCCTATCCTGATTTACTTCCATTCTCGTGATTTCATTCTCTCCCCTTCCATCCCTCTCCTTTCCCCTCTTTCCATTGTGATCTCACCACTTTTCTTCTCTGCTCTTCTCTGCCAGTCCTTCTCTCCCCTTCCTTCCCCTCCTTTAGCCCAGTTTCCTCCTTCCCCAACCCTCTCCTTTTCCCACTACCCTTCCCCTTTGCCCTCTCTGTTTCCTCCATTAAGATTGCCTCTCCCATTCTCTCCTACTTTAACCCTTGCTTCCCTCATCCTCTCCTTCTCCTGATTCCACTCACTCAATCTTCACTTCCCTTACCTTACCCCCAACTCTTTCTCCCTTGTCTTCTGTCTTCCCTCTTCTTTTCCTCCCTCTAGCCCCTGCTCTTTGCCTTCCTTCTCCCTTGCTCACTCATCTATCTCCATTCCCATTACTAATTTGCTTTTTACTTCACTATTCATCCCCATCTCTCTCTTCCTCCTCCATCCAATTCTGTCCCCACCTACTCTCCTTCTACTACCCTCAATTACCATTAATCTCCACACTATTCTGGTTATCTCCTTTCCTTAACCCTCCCCTTTCCCTCTCTCCCATTCTTTCCCCCTCTCCACTGTAACCCCCTCCTTTCTTCTCCAGCTCTTCTCTTTCATCCTGTAACCCTTCGAATACCCCCATTTCCCACTCATCTCCTTTTCCCACTAGCTCTCCCTCTTTATGTAATGTTTCCCCGTTACCGTAGCTTCTACTTTCTTCTTTTGTTCCTCCTGGTTCCTCTTCCCCCTTCCTGTCACTCACCCTACTTCCCAACTCTACCTTCTCTCTGCCCTCCATGCTCTGTCCCCTTCCTCTCTAACTCCCCCTGTGCCTTCCTCCCCCCTTGCTCCCTCCTCTATCTCTATTTCCCTGCTCTGCTTTCCTTTTTCACTTTCCTCTTTATCACCACATCCCTTTATCTCATTCCTTTTATCTAATTTTACCCGCCTCCTCTCCTTCCCTTCCCCTCACTTACCTCCAATCTCCTCCTCTACACTATCTCTAGTTCACTCACCTTCCCCACCCTCTCCTTGCCCTCACTCCATTGTGATCTCACCTCTTTTCCTCTCCTGTTCATCTCCTCTCACCCCAATTCCCCCTCTGCTCTTCTACCCCTCCAGTTCCTTCCTTCCATGCCTCTCTCATTTTCCTGCTTGTCTCCCCTTCCCCCATTCATTCCATCACAACTATGTCTCCTTTTCTCTAATTCTTTTCCCTCTCTTCCTTCCACCTCTTCCCCTGTCCTTCTTGGCTGGTGCCAGGCCCTCCTCCTTCCTTTCCCCAGCCAACTCTTACTCTGTTCTCTTCCAACTGACTGCTTTCTTCTCTCCCCTCTTCCTCTCACTATGCTGTTCTTTATGTCTTTCTTTGCCTTGCCTTCTACTCTACTTTCTCTTCTTTTCTATCCCTCCCTTCATCCCTAACTTTCCCCTTCTTCCACTACCTCATCACTCCTTCTAAGTTTTTCTTATCCTGACTTCTCTCTCTCTCTCTCTCTCTCTCTCTCTCTCTCTCTCTCTCTCTCTCCCTTTGCCTTTTTCTCTCTTTCCCTAGCTCTCTTCCTCCCCAATCATCAAGGAACTTTCTTATAGTTTCTCCTGCTATATGTTGTTCTTACTTTATTGGCCAGACGTGATGTGTTCCTTATAGGGCTCTGCAGCCTCCTGGAGATGGTGCAGGGATGCTGTAGTCTGTGATTGAAGCCATTCACTGAGTGTTATTTAGACTGCTAGAATGGTCCAGGATGTCTTCCTTTTTGTTCAGCTGCCCAGGGTTTCGATTCTTCTTGCCTCTATAGCAAATGATGATCACAGTTGGTTTATTGGCCTTGTTTGGCCTCTGAGCAAGCACTTCTTTCACTCTCTTAATTATCTTCTCCCTCTAGTCAAGAATCAAAGAGAGGTGGGAGAGTGTTAGTTGATTAAGATGCAGAAGAGCTAGCAGACAAGGAGAGCTCTGTAAGAGGGAGTGGAGGTTTGGGAAGGGTTTTATGAGGAGAAACTCATGGGAGCAGGGACCATGGGGAAAAGGGGAAGAGCTTAGGAAAGTGTGACCTTCTCATCTCTCTTGTTTTCACGCTGAACAGGTTCTTCTGCAACAGTAACAGGTTCTTCTGCCTCTGTCTTTTCCACAATGTTGCTTTGTGTAGGTTCTTCCATCTTCCTGGTGATCTGTAGTTACGCTAGCTTCCCCTGATGTGCAGCTTTTTGTAGCCAATGCTACCCCTGGCAGTAATGAGCAGGAGGGTCCCTGCCTGTCCTTTATATACTCACTCCAGGGTAATGAGAAGCCACACCCTTAAGGTTTGTTTGGTCACCCTTGTCACCCAGTTACTCCAGGTCTTGCCAAGTCTCCAAACAATGGAGCCCTCTGCTGGATTATGCATCACAAAAGCCTAACCTTTACATATTCATGAGTGTGGTGGGCTTATGGAGTATGGAGAATTACAATATGCTGTAGTGGTTAATCAACAATGAACTATGTATCCCCAACTGATATGCTCATCTCCTTATGTTAAATATTTATGGTACACATCACAAGAAATGGGTTCCTTCAAGCCTTTCTTGGGGCCACCCTTATTACATTGACCATGCTGCTGTATCCTCATCCTATTATCTAGTACTTTAGGTATCTTTCTTAAAAATCCTGGTGGTGAATGACTTTAATTCCATCATTGGTTAGAGAGAGCCAGGAGGATCTCTGTGACTTTGAAGCCAGGCTGGTCTACACAGAGAGATTCAGGACATGCACCAAAACTACACAGAGAAACCCTATTTCAAAAAAAAAATCTTATTATCAATGTAGTCAAAGTTTTGCAGTCAAACTTCAGTTACACCTTCAAGACAATTTATCTCCTGGCTACATGTCTACTATATTTCCATCCAATCTGGTACTGTTCCATGTCCATGTGGAATTCCTCAATATTTTTCTTTCCATACAAAATCACAACCTCTGTCAATACTTCAGTGTACAAGCTTTCTAAAATGGGAAATATAATCTTGCTTCAAATCAGCACAGTGTGATAAATTCACTGTCCCTAAATGTAGCATTATGACACAGGTTTTACCATACAGGGGTTGCAGTTTTCCTTGTGGTCGCAGTTCCTCTGCTTGTTCCTATGTTGGACATTGTAACTGAAGACTAATGTGTATAGACAGAGTAGATGTTGGTCACATATGTAGCAGAGGTTTGATCTACTCCAATAAGAGAAAAAAATGGGGCAGTAAGGTAAAAAAAGAGAACCTTATTTCAAAGCATACATCATAGTTTATGTAGAAAACACACACCTGAAGAAAAACATCCACAACTCATCACTGAAGATGGCTAGGTGTAACATATAAAATCAATACACAGAAACATATGCGCTCATATATGAATACTGAAGCTGCAAACATTGATATTTACAATGTGACTTAAAATATCACACAGAAGACGCAATACTTAGGAGTAAGTTTGATCAAAGTTCTACTAGACGTAAACACAAACAACTGCAAAACATTGTAGAGACAAATTAATGGCCTAAAGTAATAAATGAGAATATGTTCTTGATTTATAGATTAGAAGATACAAAATTGGAGGACATAAATTCTTTCCAAACTAATCTGTATATTTAACACATAGAACACACTGTATCTGTGAGATGCAGCTTCACTGGTGTTGTAGTTGTTAAAGTATACTCACATGGTATGCTGAATATTTTACTGTGTGAAGAGACATGAAGAGGGTTGTATACATCTCTCTAAGCAATCTGTAAATTTCTCATCAAATAAAAAAATTGAGGACATGACTGATCTAAGGTATAATTAAGAAGAAGGCTTATTGTAGATATGAGGGAGAATATAGCCAGAAGCATCTGGAAGCATACAGACTGAAAATGGCCAGCAGACTGAACTCATCCATAAGAGGAGAATGGGGGGAGGGGTTTGAGCATGAAAGGAAGACAAGAGAGAGGGGTCAAGAGAGGAGCTGCGGTGGTTTGAAAGAAAATGGCCCCCATAGACTCAGAGAGTGCCGCTATTAACAGGTGTGGCCTTGGAGGAAATGTGTTTCTGGGGACAGGCTTTGAGGTCTCAGAGGCTCAGCCACATCTAATGTGGCTATCACTTCCTTTTTTGTCTGCGGATCTAGATGTAGAACTCTCAGCTACCTCTCCAGCACCATGTCTGTTGTATGCTTCACCAACATGACAATAATGGACTGAAACTCTGAACTGTAAGCCAGCTCCAATTAAATGTCTTCTTTTATAAGAGTTGCCATGGTCATGACGTCACTTCACAGCTATAAAACCCTAACTAAAACAGGAGTCAAGAATTAACCAAAAAACCAAGAGTACCAAAGAGACTCCATGGCCAGAGTTGTTGGATTATATAATCATCAGAGGAGTTAGTAGAAGGAAGTAAAGCTCAGAGGCTAGAATTTTAGAGTAGGGGGCAAGGTATGACAGCCAGGATAACTCTATAACAGATACTTGTGAGTAGGAAGTGAGGGGGCCTACGGGCTAGCATAGACCTTGATAAGCTAATAGTCACCACAGGCATAGGTTAATGAAAAAGTCATATGTACCTCTTTCCAGAAATAAGGAGAATGACTCCATTTAGCAAGTAGGAACTGTCTTCTTAAGTCCCTGAGGGAATGCTGACTTTTATATAAAATGACAGATTTTGGAAAAAGAAATTTCTTGAGACCTAACACTTATGAGTATATAATTGTTTCTGGACAAAAAATTAAAGACTTAAATTTAAAAGACCGAGGGGACCAAGGATAATGATTGCATGCTCACAAGTTTTCCAGTGGCTTGACACTGGTCCCATTTCCTTTAGAATTTGCATATCTCAAAAGAGAAAAGTAAACAAAGGTAGCAACAAAACAGACTGGAAAATCATGCCTTGTTTCGGTATTCATGCAGGCATCAGAGTGTCAAGGAGAAAGGGGTTACTGAGGTGTATTAATTTGCAGTTATTACAACAAAAAATTCCAAGCACTCACCTTAAAATGATAAAGAATTTGCTTCATTTCTTATTCTAGAGGTTTCTGTCAAAGGGTGATTGGACCTACTTCTTTTAGCCTTTTCTGGTATCACTGTCATAGTGCGGAGAAATGGAATCAACTGCTCAGCTCTGGAGCCAGGAAACAAAGGAAAAGGCAAGAGGGGACTGGGGCCCTATAATTCCCTTCATGAGAATACTCTCAAGTGCCTAAGGGCCAGCCACAGGGCCCTGCCTCAGAAAGCTATAGTAACTCCACTCTTCAACCCCCCTCCCACAATGCTAGCTTGGCGGCCAGGCTTGGAAGACATCCCCATAATGGACTGCAATGACAAAAGGGTATGGGATGAATCTTCTTAGTGAATCACAGGTATAATAGTGACTATTACCTCGACTTACTTGAACATTTGCAAATCCACTTCTGTGTTTCATTTGTGGAGAGAGGGTCTCTTGCTTGCAATTAATACTGACAGTATCATTCTGAATGAACAAAATGAATGAAATATATACAAGCATTGATATCAAACAGATAATGTCAAAAAAGGTTAAAAGTTTGAAAGTTTAGTAGTTTCCATCTTCATAGAAAGTGAGCCATTCAGATCAGGCAGTATGAGGAGTAAGACAGTTTCTATAACACCCATCCAGTGTTTTAATATTTTTTACTCTGAAGTGCCTAAGGCTAAGGAGTGTAATCCTTTATTACTGTGCCTAATACAAAAAGTGGTTCAATGCCACATGATAGATGGAGAGAGTTTGTGATGAGAAATACCTGCAATTGTATAAATCAAAGGGATAGAGAGAAAGCATTGTGATGTTTTGTCACTCCACAGCAAGACAACTTGACAGGATCGTCTTTCATTCCAAAGAAACTCTTCTGGGAATCTGTTTGAAACCAATACTAGGTATTTTGAGGGAGAGGAGACAAAAATGTGGTATTTTTATTTTTTTTACTATTGATATTCAGTATACTCTTCCTCTTTCATTTTAATTGATTCATTTTATATGGGACAGTATGGAAACATAGTATAGTTAAGTGTTGAAAATGGCTATAACCCTCACCAGTTATCTTGAGCACAAAATCTCTGTTGCAGTCACGGCTTGGATTTAACAGTTTCTATATCTAACTGTATCACAGAAAACCATCACAGTACTGGCACTTCAGGCTCAGGTAAGGAAAGTCTGTTGAGTGGATACACTTTGTAAATCTCAAAATGATGGTGATGTTGTCAGGTGGAGCTTGTCATGGTTGACAACCCCATCACACTCATTACCTCAGTAACATAACAAGACACTCTTTTGTTTTAGACCTTTTCCAATCAATTCACCATTTTCCCTGCATGTAACTTTCACTAACATATACTATTCTCGTCTACACACCACTTCATTTCTCAAGCAATACTTGCCTTTATGAAGGCTTAGGGGAATGGAAGAATTTCAAGTTTCCTTCCTTTTTAAATTAAGTGTGGTAGTGTACTCTAGTATACAGCTGGGTGAGTTTATAGTACAAAAATGTCCATTGCTAACAGAACTGCTCAATTCCTTCCAGGAAGGTGACAATCTATCAATCACCCTCTCATCACCCTGCTTCTGATCCTTTTTAGCTAAATGAGAATCAAAAGCTACTATAGTCTGTGGATGTCATGTAGTTTGCACAGGTCTAGATTGGGAGACCATAGCTCACAGTACAGCACTTGTCTAACTTGTCTAGCATGCAGTGGGCCCGAGGTCATCAGCATTGAACAAATGTCAGTAGGAGCTGAGTCATTGTGGCAGGCAACCCTATGCTGGCTTCAGGTGACTTTAGCCCTGTGCTCCCTACCATTTAATTGTTACTGGGAGTTAGGCAACTGTCTTTTATCAATGTTCTTCTGCCATTAACTACTCTTATATTCATCATATATCATATATCTGTGTTGCCTCTTCACATGCCACAGGTTTTGATTTTGCAACTCCTCATTCTTTGTCTTTCCATTCTTTACAGAACATATAGACAGAGATGGACTTGAAAAGTTATATTTTCACTGTCTGACTGGTCAGATTGTAGTTCAGGTCCCTGACTCTCAGTATTGCCTCCACACATCATCATTCCTTCTTCAAAATGTTTCACATCTGTTTATACTGACTTTCTCCCAGAATAACCAGAATACAGTTAAAGTATAGTAAACACAAAAAAAAAAATCTGCAAAGATCCACGGACTCCCCTAGGTGCTGTTTGGATTCAACTAAGTAGAGTTTGCCAGTGTCTTTGCTAAAGAGCAGAGATAAGGGAAAGAAGAGGAAAAGAGGGGTTTATCCCTGTGAATTATTAACACAAAGTCTGAATGGGAATGCTTAAGAGGAGTTTTAGTCCTAATTACCATCAACCACAAACAACATAAACATCTTTAATTGGAGAGTGGTGTGTGATTTTCTTGGGGAGAAATGAACAACAGACCAAAGATGCCATTCCACTCAGGCCTAGCATGGTGAACCAGTGAGTTTCCTGGGGTTATCAATGGTCTGGGTGACTCAAAGGTAGCTGCTTCACCAGGCAGCCCATACCAGCAAGGGTGATGACTCATCAAAGCTGCATCCCTACAGCTCCTTACCAAACTTACAATCAGTTCCTTCAAACCTAGTCTCCTCTCTCCAGTGACTGTCATTACTTAATATGGCCTTGGGGACAGGTCTTGTAGATGTTGTGACTTTCTGGGATCCCAGACCTCCCAAGTTTTCTTAGCTTTTTGAGTCCTGTTATCTTCCCTCCCTTCTCCAGAAGAGAATGTTTCAATTCAGAGGAAATTTCACAACAGAGAGTGACTGATGATTGGAATGTGATATATCTATAACACAGACTAATGCTTGTGCTGGTGGCACAAGCAACTTGAATTATTCTCTGGAGAATCATTCTGAGAGACAAAAAATAGAAAGTGATCAGACTAGTTATGTTAGCACTGATTATCTCTGTTCTTAAAAAAATAGAAGTACAAGAAGGAGTCCAGATCCTTGAGGTCTCAGAGCTTCCAGCTGAGACTTTGACTCCAGAAGAGAAACAGGAAAATCCAAGATAGTGATGGTACTCGTCTCCTGAGCCTCAGTTCTCTCAGCTGCAAGTTGGAAACAATTATTGTGAATGAGATCAACCATAAAGAATGCTTAAAAGAACCTGGCTCACAACATGACTGTGGTTGTTCATTATGGTGGTATTGTTTCCCCAAAATATTGTGTGATCCTAATAAACTTATCTGGGGTCAGAGAACAGAACAGTCACTAGATACAGAGGCTAGAAAACAGTGGCACACACACCTTTAATCCTAGCATCCAGAGGCAGAAATCCCTCTGGATCTCTGTGAGTTCAAGACCACACTGGAAACAGCCAGGCATGGTGACTTATGCCTTTAATCCCAGAAAGTGAGCCTTTAATCACAGGAAGTGATGGGAGAAAGCAACAAGGTATATAAGGTGTGAGGACCAGGAACTAGACTGGTTAAGCTTTCAGGCTTTGAGCTGCACAGTTCAGCTGAGACCCATTCAGATGAGGACACAGAGGCTTCCAGGCTGAGGAAACAGGATCAGCTGAGGAACTGTGAACCACATGAGTGCTAAAATTCATAAGTGTAGACATAGAAAAGTTAAGTTCAGAGAATGCTGATTACAACTAATTCCCCAAAAGATAGGTGACATTAGTTAAAGAAGTAGCTAACTGTAATTGGAATCTCAAGAAGAAGAAGAAGAAGAAGAACAAGAAGAACAAGAAGAACAAGAAGAACAAGAAGAACAAGAAGAACAAGAACAAGAACAAGAACAAAAAGAACAAGAACAAGAACAAGAACAAGAACAAGAATAAGAACAAGAACAAGAAGAACAAGAACAAGAACAAGAACAAAAAGAACAAGAACAAGAACAAGAACAACAAGAACAAGAAGAACAAGAACAAGAAGAACAAGAACAAGAAGAACAAGAATAAGAACAAGAAGAACAAGAACAAGAACAAGAAGAACAAGAACAAGAACAAGAAGAAGAACAAGAACAAGAAGAACAAGAACAAGAACAAGAAGAACAAGAACAAGAAGAACAAGAATAAGAACAAGAAGAACAAGAACAAGAACAAGAAGAAGAAGAAGAAGAAGAAGAAGAAGAAGAAGAAGAAGAAGAAGAAGAAGGAAAAATATTGTGAATAATTGGATTATTGTAACTAATTGGCTCAGTGATTTTAGAGGCTGAGAAGTCCTGAGGTCTCACCTGGAAATTCCCACAGAAGTCTGAAGATGTAAGTTCTGGTCCCCAAACGGACAGGCTGAGGACCAAAAGAGTCAATGATTTAGTACAATTCCTAAGGACAAAATAAATAGAATGCTATAGCCCTCACAGTCAGGCAGCACTCTCTGTCACCCTTTGGTTCTATTCATGCCCTTGGCAGATTGAGTGAGAACCCCTCCCTCATCACAGAGAACAGTCCGCTGTTCTCAGGATAATCAAGAGACATTCAGAAATACCTTCCTTCTCACACATGCACACACACACACACACACACACACACACACACACACACACAGAGAGAGAGAGAGAGAGAGAGAGAGAGAGAGAGAGAGCGAGAGAGAGAGAGAGAGAGAGAGAGAAGAGAAGAAAGAGAAAGAGACAGACAGACAGACAGATAGAATGTCATGTCTGTGATCCAACAGAATGTGCATATACCATTGATGATCTCACTGACTCCAGGAAATTGCATGCTATATGCCACCCTCTAGGGCTTAAGCCTGCATCCACACATCCTTAGTGATGGCTTCCCTCACCATCTCAAGGACACAACTGCACACACGTGTGTGTTCATTGAATGCATGTGCATTGAACTTGGCTGTGAGTGACCAAAACTATTCTGTGGCTACTTTGTGATAAAGCAGGGCCTCATTTAATCTTTCTCAGATCTAAAAACTATATGGAAGCAGATTGTAACATAATTAGCATGTCAGTCAGCATGATTTGCCATATGATGTTCGATTCACAGTTAAAGCAAATTCATCCACAGAAGGGGCAGGTGAACCATTCTGTACATGGCAAATTGTGGCCAAGGAGGCAAACCACTGGAGGCATAAGACACAACTCAATTTTTGGAAAAGAATGTTGAGCTGAGTGTTCAGATGTGTGGTTCTGGGGGCGATGGAGGTCACAGAGACAGTAAAGAAGGAAGAGTAAAAGCACAAGTGGAAACAGGACAGAAGTCAGAAATACAAATTGTTAAGTGCTGGCAGAGAAAAGGGCCTCTCCAATAGAGCAGAAAATGTCACATAAAGAAAGGTGTGATTGTATCAAGGAGAACATGGTCACAATGTGGGGTACTGTAACAATTTCTGTAGTAAAAGACAATAGCATGAAGAAAAGGTGCCATGTTTCTGCCTTTCCTGAGTAAGTCATGGCTGCTAATTGATTACTGTGGCAAGTCACTATACTTCTAATGAGAACAAGAGAGCACACAGATAGAAGTTTTAGTCCCAAATAAACAAAACACATAAGATGAATTATCTGAGTTCTGCATATAAATGAAGTCATTCTCACAACATTCCCAGAGATCAAGAAGTGTGCAGGTATAATTTCCACCACTGTCAATCATTTTTGATGGTTTCCGAACTGGGCACTGATGTCAACAGAGTGTGCACAGGCATAGGTGGCTTAGAATTGCATATATAGGCAACAATTTATATTTTGATACTAGCACAGCCTGAATCTGAGTCCTCACAAGGTCTTTGCAGCAGGAAGAGACAGCGATGAATAAAGGCAGTATAATTGCATCATTGACAGAAGCACAGCTTCTCAGGTGCCTGAGCCAGGGTTTTGAAGGAAAGGGTGGAGTGCAGTGTTGTTACCTATTACAGACCAGAGCATATGTTGAGTTGTGCAAAGACAGATGCTAGAGACAAAAATTATCATATTGGAAAGAAGATAAGACACCGCTTCAGGCACGTATGGGACCAAGGAAGGCTGGGCCTACATAGATGTTGTTTTTAAGAACTTTACAGGAAGCAGTGAAAAGAGATTGTACCTTCAGTGAGACAGTGAATGCTGAAGAGTGCTTAAGATGGTAAGTGGGTAGGCAGGATTAAACTCAGGAATGGAAACAGAGAAGGATACCATGCAATATTAGGCCAGTGGTGGTTAATTTCCTCTACGATTTACTGAAGGAGGCAAAAGCAGGAGGATCCTAAGTTTGAGGCTGACCTAGGAGGCTTGCTAAGGAGAAGTTTGGCCGGGGCCCAGCCACAAACAGTTGCAGTGGGACCATGGAGGCAGCAGCTGCTGCTCTGAGTTGCTGAATGCTTCGCATCATGTTGGTGACTGCAGTGATGCTGCTACCTGGGATGAAGGGTTTACTGCTGTTTGTTCAGAGAAGAATTGCCCAAACCATTGTGTTATAAGAAAGCATCAGCAAAGGTCAGTTTGGAAAAGTCTGACAAGACAAATGGTAGGGAGAAATTGTTGTGAAGATTTTTTTCTTCTAGGGAATAATGTTCATGGTTCCAAGAGACAGACATTTATCAGACTGTGATTGCTCCAAACCACAGAGGAAGCACATACATACACACACAAAATCTTCAGTGAACCATGACTACACCTAACAGCAACTTTGAAATCTTCAAAAGCATGACAAGCCCCCACAAAGATGATTCCACATGGACTGTGGTAAAGCCATTAAGCTGATTAACACCATGGAGAGATCTACTTTGGACTACAAACTGCTCAGGACAATTTTGAGATGGATAGCTAAGATGATCCAGCCTGACAGACTACTTGAACAAGTACTTGAAACAAGCCCTGCATTTTCTCATTATGCAGCAACTAGACAAATGATACAGGACTTGACAATTAACCCAAAAATTTTCTTTTCAGGATCCCCTAAAGATGTCTTCACCCCCAGAAAGCAGGAAGTAATTTTAAGAAAACAACGCCCACATTCCAAAGAGGTGGGATTGGAGGTTTTTGGTTGTTTAATGAGTTTTAGATATTGTCATTGTTTACAATGGTTAGTTACAAGTTGTTAATTGTTGGTCAGGAAAAACGCTAAACATGGAGATTAGATTCAGAGGTTTTGTTTTAAAAAAAGGAAAAGAAAGAAGAGAGTATAGATATGAGGTAGATCATTGACTGTGCTCTGAGGGAAAAAAAAGATAAAGAAATAATAGGATAAATGGGTAGATCACTGAGTATACTCTAAAAAGAAAAAGAGGAAGATATAAAAATGACAAAATGTGGATTACTGAACCTATTATGAAAAGAAAAAATACTTTTAAAAAGGAACTACTTATTTTAAATAGGATAAGTAATGAAATTTTTTGTTTGAGTTTATCAAATGTTACTGGACTGTGCATTGTTATATATTAATGAAGTTTTTGTCTGAATCTGTCACATGTTAGTGGACTAGACATTGTTAATGTAATTCTTGACTATATATATATATATATATATATATATATATATATATATATATATTGGATAGTTTTTCTTGTATTAGTTATGAGCTTTTTTAAATTTTAGACAAAAAGGGGGAAATGTTGTGGTATTGTGTTCCCCAAAATATTGTATGAGCCAAATAAACTTATCTGGGGTCAGAGAACAGAACAGCCACTAGATACAGAGGCTAGAAAACAGTGGCACACACACCTTTAATCCTAGCATTCCAGAGGCAGAAATCCCTCTGGATCTCTGTGAATTCAAGGCCACAATGGAAACAGCCATGCATGATGACTCATTCCTTTAATTCCAGAAAGTGAGCCTTTAATCACAGGAAGTGATGGGAGAAAGCAACCAGGTATATATAAGGCGTGAGGACCAGGATCTAGGCTGGTTAAGCTTTCAGGCTTTGAGCTGCACAGTTCAGCTGAGACCCATTCAGATGAGGACACAGAGGCTTCCAGACTGAGGAAACAGGATCAGCTGAGGAAATGGTGAGTTGAGGCAGATGTGGCTTGTTCAACTTCTCTGTTCTTCCAGCATTCACCCCAATACCTGGCTCCAGGTTTGTTTTTATTAATAATAAGTCCTGTTAAGATTCCTGCTATAGTTCATTGTTATTTTCCCACTTTTTCATGGTCAACTCATCTGTTCTTTCTTCTATGCCTGTTTCTCCACTGAGAAAAAGATTTCTATAAAACTCTAATCACCTTTGCTTCTAAACCTAATGAATATACTACAGTCCATATCTAATATTTCCTCCTGTTAGCATTTGACAACTTTGGTCACTTCATCCTTCGAAAGTCTATTAGCTTTGGTCCTACTTATATTTCATTAGCCAAAACTATGTGTCAAGCACAGCTCTAAGTGTGTTACATATGAATCTCTATGCATATACTATTTAAAGTATCTCTCAGCTATACAAATGAGAGAATGATGCTCAAAGACATTTGCATATTTGGTTACAGAGGGTATGTGTGATAGAGCTGAGATTCAAAAGGAAGCATGATATTCCTCAAATACTGTCTTATACTGGATTTTTATGTCATCCAACATAGTTGACTAATGTGCTTCTACTTGGCTGGTGTGCTCCTAGATTGGTTTTTGTGGTAGCCATTTTTATTTTTTAAGTGGATGAATTATAAACTCATCCAATATGCAGAAGAATATATATTCTAAATTAGTATCACACAGGCATTTTAGACCATGGTTTATTAAATAGTGGATCAAAATCTATTTAGGTCATATAACTAATTGTGGAAGTAATAAAAATTAGGGACAATGAAAAGTTAACAGAAATCAAGTTAATTTAAAACAACCATCTGACATGTTTCTGCTAGTGCTTACACTTGTTGCATCATAAGATGTCACTGCAGCCTTGGCTCTGAATGCACATGTGAACTTTGCACTATGCACTCTGTCTCAACACACAACACCAATGAATGCTACCTGAATAGTGATGTAATAATGTGAATATAGAAACTAAAGGCTTTGAATCAACCTTTGTACTATCATTTCTTGGCATATAAGGATAAAATTTGAATATCCTTGAATTATAATGTATTAGAATGTGTAGTTGGTTGGATGAAAAATGTTCCCCATAGGCACAGGTTTTTGCATACTTGGTCTCCATTCAGTGGTACTGTTTGTGGAGCATATGGAATCTTTAAAGCATATGGCTTTGATTGAGGAAGTACATTTTGGGGTTAGGCTCTCTGCTTCACATTTGCAGTTTTTGTGTTCTTTCAATCTCCTGATCTGGCTGCCTGCTGCCATGCCTCCCCAGCCATTATGAACTCTGTGAAACTCTAGCCAAAATATACTTTCCCTCCTTTAAGTCCCTTTTTTTTGTTTTGTTTGAGACAGGGTTTCTCTGTGTAGCTTTCGAGCCTTTCTTGGAACTCACTCTGTAGCCCAAGCTGGTCTCAATCTTACAGAGATCCACCTGCCTCTGCCTCCTGGATACTGGGATTAAAGGCATGTGCCACCACAGCCCAGTTACGTCACTTTTGATTATGGTATTTTACACTTCAAAAAATAACTAATGCAGAAGTTGGTACCAGGAATGAGGGTATTGCTATGAAGAATGTGAATGGGAGAAGTTCAGCTCATGAAGTTTCACTGGGGAAAAAAATTCCTCATGGAAACTTGGCTAAAATTCATTTGTATGACAATGAATCTGCTCCTATTTTTCCGTGTTATGAAATTTTAGAAAAAAAATAAACTAGAAAGGTTTATTTTTGTTTGTTTGTTTTTTGTTGTTGTTTTTTTAGGTTGTTTCTCTCTTGCAGTGATAAAACACTAAATAAAGGCAACATGGGCAGGAAATGATACCTTTGGCTTACACTTCCGGGTCATAGTCCATCGCTAAGAGAAGCCAAGGCAGGGTCTGAAGCAGAGACTGCAGAGGAATGTAGCTTCCTAAATTGATTAGCTACTTTTCTCACAAAACCTAGGCCCAGTTGTCTAGGGATGGCACCTTGCTAAGTGGGCCAGGCCCTCTATATGAATTTAATTAAGAAAATGACATAAGCACAGGCCAACCTGATGGAGGCAATAACTCAACTGTGGGTCCCTCTTCCCAGCCAACTCTAGCTGTTTCAAGTAGACAGAAAACTAATCAGCATAGAAATGACCTATTTTTTCTGGTGGAAAATGTTTCAAGGTTGCATAAATAATGAACCTGTTACAACAATTATTACTAATAACTTATGAATGGCTAAAATGAAAAAGAACAAGTGAGGCAAAACTAAGTACAAAATGTATGGTTTAGAGAGAAAAAGAGTTATAGGAAGCTTAATGTTACCCCCAAGGCAGGTGCTGGAAAAAAGACTCTAATTGCTAAAAAGATTGGTTTCATTAGTGAGAAGCCTCTTAGTCTAGATTTGGAATAGAAAGGTACTCTCAGAGGAAGATGTTACCCAGCTTAAATTTCAACTCTTAAAAGAGAGCTTGAGGGATTTTTAGCTGCAAGCAAACAACTGCATACAAAAGCTGCTGCTAACAATGGTTCTAGGGCTGACAGTCTAACTTTACAGTATTGTCCATATGATGATATTGGCTTTTGAGACATAAAAGTTGAAAGATTAAGAGTAATATAGATTCTTCCTCCATGGTTTTAGAGGGCTGCTGAGGCCATGCAGCATGTGAAGGGGAGTACTTACAAAGCCATCATTGGCCATTGTATGGAGCTGTGAAAGTGAAGCCTTGGTTGAGGTGGAGACTCCAAGATGTTATTGATGCCAGAGTCAAGAAGTATCTGTCAAAGATGGCTGCACATAGGTCATAGAACCAGCCCAAGAGAAAGATGTAAGGTGTATACAACAAAGCAGGATGAGTGGAGACATCCAATATCTGTGGAACTAAAATCCCAATCACTGGTCAAGGAGCCTTGGTGTTTGCCCTACTGGTTTTGGTCTTTGCTTTGATCCCTTATTTCCCAATGCCTTCATTCCTTGCTTTAGAATAAAAATATATATACTATGTCATTGTATATTGGAAGTATGTAATTTGCCTTTTGATTTTCCAAGAAGTCACTTTAAAGGGATTGATTTTAATCATAGAAGACACTATGGACTTTTAAACACTGTTGAGACTGTGAAAGACTATGGATCTTCTGAAGTTGACCTAAATTTACTTTGCAGCCTGATACAGCAGTTAGACTCTGGGGCCTAGGGAGAGTAGTATGATAGTTTGAATGAGATATCCCTGTATTCTTGGGAATCTGAATAGTTGGTCTAGAGTTGTAGATACTGGGTAGGTTTAGGAGATGTAGCTTTGTCATGAAAATGTGAACTTGGGACATGCTTTTAGATTTCAAAATCCATAGGTAGTTTCTAGTGCATTCTCTTGGCTTCTGGCTTGTGGTTCTAGATGTAAACTCTGAGCTTGCTACTCCACTTTCTGTGCCTACCTGCTGCTATGCATCTACACCATAATGGTGATGCATTCTAGCTCCCTGGAAACATAAACCCAAAAAGACTCTTTTTAATATAAGTTCCCTTTGTTATGGTGTTTTATCACAGCAACAGAACTGTAACCAAGGCACTCACCCATATTAAGTGTGCAAAGCCCCATTCAAACTCATTATATCACCACACCAGACTTCAGTGGTAGACTTACTTTGGATTATCTTTGGTTCCCTATTATTTTGTGATGTCTCCTCAGGAATACTGCCATACCATAACCACAGAAGTCATAAAGGCATGGACTCTTCCTGGGACCCAGGCAGCCCCAGGCTAAGACTCACACTGCAAGGCTACAACTCTCAAGACTTCCTTCCTTCCTCCAAGCCCTACTATCCATAACTGCCAGTGGCCCCTTTTTTGTTAAGGCTTAATATTCAAGGGAGGAAAAAAAATCTCTACTTTCATGGCCTGCTGACCTAAAGGAATAAGCCCTCCAAGACACAGTCCAATATGACCACAAAGCTTGGCTTTCTTGTCTTCCCCATTGCAGTTAGTAAAAAGTAGTTTCTCTCAAACCTCCCGTACTCTGTTCCTGTGCTTCCTTACAGAGTCACGTACATTGTCTTAAGGGTCAATGTTTAGCTCTCTTCCTCAGCAATACCTGTAAAAAACTATGTTCCTCCTCAAGGTCTCCTAGGCTTTTTCCTGAGGATAGTCCTCATCTATTGTCTGAACTCCTCCCTGAGATGCTGAATGACACTGTGAGCCTCCTGAATTTCTCCCCTCCACCCATCATGTACACACTGATTCAATTTGTAGACTGCAAATCTACCCTTGTTCATCTTATACCTAAGCCATTTTCCTTGCTAAGAATTCTTGTGTTTAGGAACCAGTATGGGATTTCAAACCAGGCACACTCCACTTTTAGGATCCTGCAGTGCTATGTACTCACTTATCTCTGACCCAACAGGTTCAACCAGAATTTTCTAAAAACTTCCCTCATCTTATCCTGGATGCCCCTTTCATTAAAGAGACAGCTAAAGTGGCACACTCACTGCCTCCTAGAGAAATTTAGACATTTTTGTTTCTGGATTCTGGTAGCATTTTGCCCTCTACCCACATGCACCTTGTATTAGGCCCCTGGAAGTCACTTGAGGCTATACCTACTTTCTCAGAATCTGTGCTGTTACAAAATCTCTGAGTTCCTCTCAGGAAAGGCCTGTTTTCTGTAATTTATGTAAGCATGATTCCCAGGACACTATAACAGCTGAGTAAATGTTGGATCCAAGAAGGAGCACTCCCTCCTTTCTAGAGACGTGTCCCTTGCTCTTACCCTAAAGATCTTCAGGAAATAAAGCATGTGGAGGTGAGGAAAGGGCCCTAGATTCCATGAAGTCTGCTAGTTTCCCTAGTTCTCATCTGTAGTGTCATTGTCTACTTGGTTCTTTGCCTAAAACCCCAGCAATAATGCAGAGCAAATTCAAGTCATAAATGAGGGGTTCCTGAATAGGGACTGTTCTTCCTCCTTAGTTCTGGTAAGTAGGAGAACTGTAATTTACTGAAGGTGCCCTGTCATCACAGTGCCTGGCTGCTAGTTGGAAGCTCTATGATCTCAATGCATAAGAGCTCCTCTTAAGTCACCCAGATACCCAGCTATAAGAAGTAGCTAAGAGTGGAGGACACACTGCACCATAGTCTCCCAGTGTTTGCACAGGACAGATGTGCCATGTGATGAGGGAGTGCAAAATTCTGATCAATGTGTTACAGGTATGAAAACTGAATGAATGAGCCAGATGTAGACAAGAATGAATGGTCATTGGTTTGTACAGATGATGGCCATCCACTTTCTTCTTATGAATACGTCAACATTTCTGGTCCCATTAACAGTTGGACAAAATGTATCTGTATCCACCCAGTGACCAGAAGAGACCATTATGCTTTGACATTTCTCTTTGATCAAAATTGAATGAAAATATAGATTAAATCACTTGCCAAACACATATTTTTATTCAGGTTTCAGGATTAAAAGAAAATAAGGACTAGATAATGCTGGGGACAAATTTGGCCAGAATGCTATGGTGTGAGAAAAGCTGGATACAGGATCCCTAGGACTGGAAATGTGAATTCCAGCCAGTTACTCATGGAAGCAACATTGTTTCCAAAGATATGATGGAGGAGCTGCTTCAGGCACCCTTCAATTGGATGAAAATAAGGCTACATAAAGCAAGAGACATGCTCTACCACAGCCCAGAGGTGAGTGTTTTAAGGGGCTTCTGTTAGAATTGCAGGAGATTTTCCTGCATCTTTGTTCTGTTCAAATGTGTTCAACTGTGAGGATTGAGGGTCCAGAGTCACAGTTTCTCTGCTTAGCATGTTTGCCATTGTTTCTGAATCTATCACACTGACATGGATTAAATTCTAAACGATGTAGAACAATCATCCAGTGACTAAGAGTTTACTTCTGGCACAGAAAAGTTGAACATGCAATAAATGAAACAATTTTAGATAGTTAGTGTGGCCTGTGGATAAAGGAAACAGAATAGGGCATTGTTTGGTGTGGTGGTAGAGGGACACTAGCTACTTTGTATGGTCATGGGTGGAACCACTTTCTCAGATGATGCTGAGCTCTGACTTGAATGTTCGAAAGTAAGAAGCCTTACTAAGTTCTGGAAGGGAATATTAGTCAAAACAAATAATGAATTCTAAGGCCTTCTTTAGGAAATCAGCTTATGCAAAGAGCAGGAAGGAAATTGAAGAACCTGGGATGAAACAGTATTGTCACAGATGTGCAGTGGCTTTTTTCATGTCTCACTTCTGGAGAAGAAAACATTTGCACATGAAAACACCAGGTGAGGAAATCTCCAAAGTTCACTGGGATTGGACTAGTGTAGGCCAATGGAATATGTTCATGGGATATAATGGGAAATATTCTGTTCCAAAACTTATGTCAAGTCAGGGTGGACTTCAGCAGGCTTTCAAGCAAGGCGGACATTGAGTGAGGTCTCATATGTTCACAGAAGTTAGGATATTAATCAAAAGTCAACATTTCAGTTTTATGGAACAGAAGGAGCCTGGGCACTTGCAAGAGTCAAGGAGTAGCCCAGAATGAACCAGAGAGCTCCAGCCCACATATTTTGACACCAAATAATCTGGCTGTAGCCATGTTTTCCAGACTTCACAAAATGTGTTTCTCCCCTACATCTCCATTTGTAGTCTGTGGGAGTGAGAGCTAAGCTCTAAGGTCCATGGTGTGCTGAGGGCCTGAGTCCTTTCAGATTCAAAGTGAAAGTTACAGGGCAGCCTGAGGAAGACCCACTAAAGTAAAGCTCTAGCAAACAATGGAACTGTATGTTTCATAAACCTGGTACCAATCTGAAACTCTCTTCTATGACTTAACCTTTCTGTCTAAAGGGAGCCAGGTTTTAAGCTTCCTAGATTGGACTGTGCCAATGTCACTCGAAGTTAAGGTGAGGGTTTAGGGTGGACTGTAGAGCTTCTATTCCACATGGAGGGACCAAAATTAATGTCAATGATCCCCTGTGGTAAGTGTGGAATCAAGATGTGACCTAGTATGTGTGCATAAGTCCCCACCCATCTCCTTATTTCATCCCAGGATTCTGTGAATAGGGTACACCTTTCAAGATTTCTAGAGTGGAGAGGGCCTGGATCATTTCAGAGTCAGGATGAAAGCTAAGGGTGGATTATAGAAGCCCCATCCTAGATAGACAGCCCTGGATCCAGCAGCATCCCTTATGAGCATCCACCAAAAAGGCCTGACCTTCCAGAAGAAGCACTCACTTGATGGGTTTTTTTGTTGTTGTTGTTGTTGTTTTGTTTATATATATACATATATATATATATATCATCATAAGTTAACTTGGGAAACTTCTAACCAATTTTTGAGTTAGCTTGATTTTGAGGGATGCCTGAGTGTTAAATTTATGATTTAGCCCCCTCCCTACCATACCACACCCACATGTTAGGGCTTGGGAGATGAAGGATCATTTTGTGAGCTTCTGGACAAGAGACAGCCATTCTGTATCATATTTTCAGAGTATAAGTGAGAGCTGCTTAAGGTGGACTACAAGAGCACTTTAAGAGAAGGAGGTCCCCAAATAATCCAGTGTCATACCCGGGGTCAGTCTAGAATTCAGTGGAGCAAACAGATAAACGTGACCCTTCTACTATCATTGCTGGGGACTTTGAATAGGCACTATTTTCTATCCATTCCTGGAGGGGAATTGCAGTTGCCTAACTTGCAGAGTGAAAGTAGGACCTGAGAGTGGAATGTGGAAGCTCTACTCTGGATAGTTAGACAAAAGATAGTATCAGGGTGATAGGCACTACTCTAAACTGGACTGACTTGTTGAGAGGATCCCTTTCCTTTCCCTCAGGGCGGGTGGTGAGATTATGTTCATAAGAGCTAAATTTCCGTTTACCAGGAAGAAAAGGACAATGTGATTTTTCTGAGTCCTGATGGAAGCTGGCTGAGGTTATCAGAAGCCCATTCTAGATAGAAAAGGTCTAGATAATCAAACAACATTGTGTCACTTTGAGGGTCTTTCATAAAATCGAGGCTGAGTTCTGGCAATGTGTGGACACTTAAACTTCCGCATCTGCATCCGGGGACTTGGATGACTCAGCCGTTTTGTGAGGTTCCTGGAGGCTAGAAGATTCCTCAGTGCTGATTTGTTGGAAATGATCCCCTCCCCACTGTTTCACATCTACATCCTGGTAATTTAGTGACTCAGAGCCATTTTGCGAGGCTCCTGGAAGGGTGAAGTCCACCGAGTGCCTTTTGCTTCTTGGGATTTAGGCAATTCAGAGCCAGCACACCAGGTTTTCTGCATCCAGGAACTTGGAGGACTCGGAACCCTTTTGTGAGGGTCGTGGAAGAGGTAAGTACACTTAGCACTTTTTGCGTCTGGGGACTTAAGAGACTCAGAGCCATTTTATGAGTGTCTTGGAAGTGGGAAGTCTTCAGTGTTTTCTGAAACCTGGGATTTCAGAGGCTCAGAGCCATTTTGTGACGTCCCTGGAAAGCAGAATTCCAGTCAGCATTTTCTGCATCCAGGTATTTGGGAGGCTCAGAGCCATTTTGTGACGTCCCTGGAAGGCGGAATTCCAGTCAGCATTTTCTGCATCCGGGTATTTGGGAGGCTCAGAGCCATTTTGTGACGTCCCTGGAAGGCGGAATTCCAGTCAGCATTTTCTGCATCCGGGTATTTGGGAGGCTCAGAGCCATTTTGTGACGTCCCTGGAAGGCGGAATTCCAGTCAGCATTTTCTGCATCCGGGTATTTGGGAGGCTCAGAGCCATTTTGTGAGATTTCTGGAAGGCGGGTCCAGTCAGCACTTTCTGCTTCCGGAGACTTGGGAGGCTCAGAGCCATTTTGTGAGGTTCCTGGAAGAAGGACAGCCTCGCCTTGTTTTCGTGCATTCGGAGCCTAGGTAAGAACTGAGGATGGGCTCAGAAATCCTCTTTGGGGATTAAAGGACCTCTAGTAATGTAGTCTGATACCTTTTGTTAGTATGGTACTAAGTGGGGCCTTCTTGTAGGCGCAAGCCATGTTTTCAGCCTGTCCTTGGGGACTGTACAGGCGCATTGTCAGGGTTAAGAGGAAAAAGTCATCTCTTGTCCAGGATTAAAGTCTGACTGGACAGTGGACTTAGAAAACTCCAATTCAGATAGTGGGTCCCACAATATTAAATCTGTATCCCTGATGAGCAGTACACCAAATGGTGATCTACTTTTAGTAATAAGCCTTTTGCGCATGTACTCACTGTACAAAAATATAGAGGATACTTAGAGGTCCCTTTAGATAGATGGCGACTTTGCTTTAACTTTTCACGCACTTGTGTGTGTGTGTGTGTGTGTGTGTGTGTGTGTGTGTGTGTGTGGTGGGAGTGGGGGCTCTAGTTCTGTGGTTCTCAACCTGTGCTTTTGCAACCCCTTTGATAATCAAAAGACCCTTTCACAAAGGTCACCTAAAACCACTTGAAAGCACAGATATTTACATTACAATTTGTTTGTTTTTTTTCTGGAGCTGAGGACTGAACCCAGGGCCTTACAATTTGTAACAGTAGCAAAATTACAGTTATGAAGTAGCAACAAAAGTAATTTTGTGGTTGGGGGTTACCACAACATAAGGAATAGTATTAAAGGATCGCAGCATTAGGGAGGCTGAGAACCACTGAACTAGAGCACACTCAAGCTGTAATTTGATTGGGAATGTTCTTGGGAATCTAGTTACTTCCTCACACTCTCCAGTGAGTCAGTGCACAGGAGACTCCAGAAAGAGGAGGAGCCCAGGATCTGTAAGTCAAGATGGGAGTAGTTTGAGAAACCAGTCCCCAAATTCATAGGCTAAGATAAAAAAAGCTACATTGTATACTTTTGACCATATTGTTACAAATTAAGGCTGATTTGTGGAAATGAGCCCCTCCCCTATCTTCAGTAACTGCTAACTGGGATTTGGGGGAGGGGGGATTTAGAGCCGTGTGTTGTGTCGAATTTCTGATGCTCAGAGGATGGGTTAGTGATGACTTGCAGGAATGAGCCCTCCTAATTTACAACAGGTCCCTGCAGGGAGACAGCCAAATTACCAATCTAGGAGACAGCAGAAACTGCACCACAGAAACACTTTCTGGATAGAAGTTTCCCAGTGCTGCATATATCCAAGTGCTGTAATGTGTTGCTCTGATTGGTTACTAAATAAAGGGCTGATTGGCCAGTAGCCAGGCAGGAAATATAGGCGGAAAAAAGAGAGAGGAGAATTCTGGGAAGTGGAAGGCTGAGTCAAGAGACTCTTCCAGCCGCTGCAGCCATGATAAGTAAGATATAAAGTACCGGTAAGCCACAAGCCATGTAGCAACTTATAGATTAATACAAATGGGTTAATTTAAGATATAATAGATAGCAAGAAGCCTGAGCCATCAGGCCATACAGTTTAAATAATATAAGCATCTGTGTGTTTATTTGGTTCTGAGTAGCTTTGTGCCTAGTTGGGACTGGAGATAACTCCAGAGACATCCCAGTTACTGCATTCTGGTACAAAGTGAGGCCCAAATGTCCTACTAACAAAGGACTACAGTTTGTATGGTTCAGTTCTTATACCTGGAGATCCCAGGATGGGTAGCTAGGGTTGAGGGCTTAAGCTTAAGTGCATGCCTACTGGTGATAGTTCTCTTGTAGATGAACTTGATCCTAAGATTAATGTCAGTTCTTGCCCTTTATTTAGATCATAAATGGGCCTCCATTCTCTCCTAAGCACTGACAGGCCCAAGCAAGAGTAATAAGATTCAAGTACTCTTTTGTTTTACCCTGTAAGATGTGAGGGCAGAGTACTTCTGAGGAGTAAGGCTTTAGATCTGGAGAAGTAAGGTACTAGGGCCCTGAAGGAGTAGCAAGTAGACCTCTGATATTATACATAAAAAAGTGGCACACCCACTACACACTGTCAGCCTAGACTGGTTCTGTGGAAGACATTGGACCAAAAATGTCACCTTTTACTTCCTGTTCAGGGGTTTAGGTGGGGATTGTGTTTGGCCTGTGCCTGAATGACAGGTCTAAAGGTCAGCAGAGGCCTTATAAGGAGAATTTGGAAAACCTTCAGAACCCTCAAGACAAAAGAGGAATCTTCCTCATTCTGCCTGTCTTGATAAATTCCCAGGGGTCTCAAGATTGGATTTATCCTCACTTCTTTTTCCTACTTAGGAAAGTGAACTTGTACAGTGTGGGGTATCTCCAAATCAGCAGTGGAACCACCTGAGATTACCAGAGGGAGGTGTCCACTATCTACCAGTAATCCAGGTAAGAAATATGGTGAGGTCTATTGGTGTGAAAAAACCCTACATCTACTAACAAAGGACTACAGTTTGTATGGTTCAGTTCTTATACCTGGAGATCCCAGGATGGGTAGCTAGGGTTGAGGGCTTAAGCTTAAGTGCATGCCTACTGGTGAGAGTTCTCTTGTAAATGTACTTGATCTTAAGACTAATGTCAGTTCTGAGGATATAGTTACATATGGAGAAATGAGCTGGTGACACATCTCATCCATTCCTATGTGAGGTCTCTGGTAGTGACCACATGACCTGGGCTCAGCTCTGCTGAGATACGGGTTCCCTAAGTTCAACTTACGTTCATCTCACCTATCCTTGATATTTTTCCTTTGCCTCAGACCTTATCTACCCCTAAATTCTCACCTCATGCCTGAGATAGTTTAAGTAAACAAGCCACTTAATGTCTCTGAAACATGATCCCAGGATATACAGTCTATACAGTACATTTTCCCTTGACTTCAGATATAGTCCTCAAAGGAGGTCCATACTGAATCCTTCTGCTCTCCAGGGCTTTAAAGATCTCAGGGAGATGAGGAATGTGACCAGAATGGGAGACCGTGGTTAACCTCAGGACTTCCAGTATCTGGCAAGTTCTAGTCAGCACCTCAGAGGATAATTGGGAGAAACTCCAGCACACAGCACAGACATGGTTCCCAAAAAAGTCTTCCCTGCACCACTTTCTCCACGAAAGTTCTCTGCTGGGTCATCAGTCTGAACTCCCTGTCTTATTTCCAGGCATTAATCTAAAGGAGCTGAAGGACCTATTAATAACAGCTTGGCTCAAGTCATCAGGGAGTGGAGGGGGGTGGGGGTGGGGTTATGTACATCAGGACAAGGGTGAGACCTGAGAGAATCCCATCAGACCAACACAGAGACTCAGTACCTCCCTGCCCTCATGTGAGCAATGAGAAAACCTAGGCACTTGGGGAGGATACCCTCCCTTCAAATCCTCTTCCCTCTGTGCCATAAAACATAGAGCCTTGCTTCATTCTGTAAGAAATGAAGATATGGGGGTCATATGGAACAACCTCCTCCTTTACACATTTATCCAGGTAAAGATCCCACTGGTCTCATATGCAGGAAAATCAGGTCATATTGATTTGAGCTACCTTTTGTACTTTGTCAGTATCTTGTATAAGGAGGTGTGAGGCACCCTTACTTCCTTTGGTTGTATCTCAGAGATACAGAGCTTCTGGATATTTGCCTCAGGCAAGAACAGTGGTATGCCTGGAGAAGCCAAGTCTTTTCCCCTTTCAGTCTTTTAGGAGTGCATGCAGCACCATAGTCCTTTGGCCTTAGAGTATCACCCGAGCAAACTCCTGTAACAAGCTTTGCTTGAGAGCTGTCCCGGAAACAAAGTAGAGTCCCCTTACATTTTTCCTTTCTTTCTAAGGCTTCTGAGTCTTCATACCTGTGACCTGCACGGTTTCCTGCCTGCTGTTGCCAAGGAAATTCAAGATGGATCCTACTGAGAACAGCCAGAGCTTCAACCTTCCAGGCAGCCCTCAGGCCCAAAGGGAGGCAAGGGGCCTGGAGAGTGCTCAGGTCCCCACAGCTGAGGCTAGGGAGGCAGAGGCCACTGCCACCACCTCAGGGGATATGTCTGCTGGAGGAATGCTCAGCTCTCCCCAGAGTGCTCATAGTGCCTCTTCTCCTCCCACTGTCATGGGAGGGGCATCATCTGCTGAGGCCTCTGGAAACCAAGAGGGGGAGGTGGCTGAGCCAGAGTTTCCCCCACAGGCTGTATTAAATGGAAGGATAGTTGCTTTGGTGAGATTCCTGCTCACCAAGTTTCGAAGGATGGAGATAGTCACCAAGTCAGAAATGACACAGAGGGCCATGAGAGATTATGAGGAGTACTATCCTGTGATCTTTAGTAAGGCCTCTGAGTGCATGAAGCTGATCTTTGGTATTGACATGATGGAAGTGGACCCATTTGTTCACTCCTATTTCCTTTTCCCTGCCCTGGGGATCACCTATGATGGGTTAATGCATGGGGTTCTAGGTGTACCCAAGACAGGGCTGGTTATAATTGTACTGTGCATCATATTCATAGAGGACAATTGTGTCAGTGAGGAGGTGTTCTGGAATGTGTTGAATAGCCTAGGGCTATATGCTGATATGGATCATTTCATATTTGGGGAGCCCAAGAGTCTCATCACTGAAGATTTTGTGCAGGAAGGGTATGTGGAATACAGGCAGGTGCCCAACAGCCGTCCTCCTCGCTATGAGTTCCTGTGGGGCCCAAGGGCCTATGCTGAAACCACCAAGATGAAGGTCTTGGAATTTTATGCCAGCATTGTTAAGCAGGATCCTAGATCCTACCCTGAAAAGTACGAAGAGGCTTTGAGGGAGGAGCAAGAGCGGGCCTAGGCCAGAGAAGGCCAGCAGATGATAGATAACACTGCTCTGACCAGCACATGTTATACTGCGCTAGCAGCTTCTAAGCCATAGCAGGTCAGGCAGAGGGGTGAAGTAAATAGTATACTGGTGGGAGAAAGAATGTAAATCATTACTTTCTTACTATTTTGTTAGAGTGACTTGAGGAGGCTCATTATAAGATTTTGTTACTTTTCCTACAAGATTCATTTGCTTGAGATTTTTAAGGTTACAAATTACATTAGTAATGCATCTGTTGTTGGTCCATTATCTTGAAAACAAACAAAAATATTTTTTAATATTCATATTAAAAATGTCATAAGATACAATACCATTAAAGTTGGAATTTCCTGTGTGATGGAAAAGAAATTGGCATTAAGATAAAGAACATAATAAAATTAACTTTTGATTGTGTTACTATGTTTAGTCTCTCATTTGGGTTAACTAATTAAAATTAAAACTAAAATAAGATAAATGGAATCTCTTCCTAAAACCTTTACTGAGGACCTGATCATTGCAAAGTCCTATGTTAGCAGTGAGATGAAGAAGAAGCCAGATCCCTCTCTACCCATGGATAATTTGTACATAGAAGAAGCCAGATCCATGCTGTTTTGTAGATTGGGTGAGTGCAGGAGCAACAGCCCTGTGGGGAAGACAGAAATCATTTTAGACCACAAGCCCCAGTACAGAAGGGCTGCAAAGGACTGTTCTGGGGTCAGAATTCCAGTGTTCCTTAAACCAAGGCAACTTGGGAGGCTGAGGGAATTAGTTGTAATTAAAGTGTGAAGTAGCTAAGGCCAGACCTTCAAGAGATGTGGCTGCCTTAAGGATGAGAGAAGGGAAAACTCTGAGCAGTCCCTGTAGTCAGCTAACTTCAGCAGAAAGGAATCAGCCTGGGATTGTCACTCAGTGGTCAAATGCTTTCATGTCACATGAAATCAGGAAGATTGTAGCCCTATCACATCAAAACACAAAACTAAAAAATTAGGAGAATCCTGTCCTGGGACAAAAATAGGAATTGCAATTGAATACATCTCATGCACTCCAAGGTTTACTGCTATGTTCTACAGAAGGTTCCTAACACACGTCGGAGAATTATGGAAAAGCAAGGCCTAGAACTCCTAGACAGGGCCTCTTAAGATTACTTTCAATATTTCTTATGTGTATCAGTGTTTTTCTTTCATGGAAGTAAGTGAGGTACATATGTACCTGGTGCCTAGGATGGCCAGAAGTAGGTGCCAGATCCTTTGGAAGTGGAATTAGAATGCTAGCCTGCGAGTGCTGAAAACAAAGCTTTGGTGTACCAAAAGAGCAGCAAGTGCTCTGAGTTACCAGAGCTGTCTAGCCCCAGGTGAAGTTAAACTGAAAAAAAGAATGATTTGTGTGTGTATATCAGTGTGAGGTGTCAGCAGCAGAAAACAACTTTCACAGCGTTTCGTGCCTTCCATCATGTTGAAGCAGGAACTCTTGTGTGATATTTTGATTGTGTTCTGACAAATAAAGCTTGATTGGAGGGCAGAGCTAGCCACTAGCTAACCATAGAGGTTTAGAGAACTATATAGAGAGGAACAGGAAGTATTAAGATACTATCTCTGTCCTTTAGGATTGGAGTAATAAAAAAGGAAGGGACTGTGGGTGCACTCCTGCTTCTCTGATCTTTCAGGTTTTCACCTCTGATAGCTGACTCCTGGTTTTTATTGATCAGATTAATTATATTAACATTTCAATCTCTCTTGTTTCTGTTGCTGTACTTCTTACTCCAGGATAGCAGTCCTCAGAGATTCTAACCAAATTTTCCTTTACCTCCCACCTCAATAAAGGAGTGGAAGGATTTCAGTTGGACTCTATTGAACCTCACACTTTATGTGGTTGAGGAATATAACTCAAATTGTCAGACTGGAACATTTAGCACTTTTACACTCTGATCATCTCTTCAAACCTAAACATCCTAAACATTTTACTTCAATTATCACCAGTGCAATTGGTGAACTGTTGAAGGTAGTGGTTTGCCTGGAAAAGACTCTGGGAGAGATGGACGTGAAAAGCTGCTCCTTGACTCAGATTCCAGGAGCATCATTGTAGGAGTGGTTAATTTGCATCCAGATTTTTATGTATATCCAAAAAGAGGAAGGATTTGGTGAGTGTTATTCCTGAAACTTCATTGTGGCTGGCTAGCTATACTGTCCCACTGGGCTACATGTCCTCTGATACATCCTGCAGGTCAAGGACAACAGTATGGCCCCAGGGAGGAAGGGGCTAGAATAAAATAAAATAAAATAAAATTCTAATAAAAATAATTCATCAGCCTTTTGCTATAGTTCCCCTCGCTAAGGAACTGTACTAGTGCCCTCAAATGCAGGACACAGGACATGTATTCCAGCAAGCTTAAGGAGACTATCACTTCCTAGTTGAAGAGCACCATGGCCCTCAGCCTTGGGAACTTTTCCAATTCCTGCCTGATAAGTGACAGTGTTGGGAAGACATCAGGGTTCTGTATGTTTCTGTTTCTTATCAGATGTTCCTGTTGCCTCCTCTGGAAGCCAGAAAGAGTATCCCATCCTCCCTGTGTCTGTCTTCCATGCTGACTAAATATTCAGGCAAATAATGATCAGGTTGAACACAGAATAAAATAAAATTAAAAAGAATACATGAGTTTCAGGCAGATCTTGTTGTAGATGCCTAATCAATATATAAAGAATGTTACCATCTATAGTGATATTTTATTTGTATTGAAATATGATTTTATTTATATGTTAATAAAGTTGCCTTGAGGTCAGAGCAAGCCAGAGCAGAAGCTGGGCTGTAGTGGTGCACGCCTTTAATCCCAGCACTTGGGAGGCAGAGCTAGGAGGATCTCTGTGTGTTCAAGGACACAGCCAGCATGGCAGACACACACCTTTAATCTCAATACCAACCACAGAATTCCTGGAGGTCTGTACAGACAGGCATTGACAAGGAGGTCATGTGGCTGGGTTTACAACCAATGAGAAAACAGAACAGAAAGTCTATAAAAAAGACAGGACACACAGAAGTAGGTCTCTTGCGGAGAAGAAGGATAGCAGAAGCAGTGAAGGGTAAGGTTTTCTGCTCTTGCTCTGACCTCGTGTCTTTTAACTCTGCAATTGGTTCTGTGTTTCTTATTTAACAAGCCAGTTACATCTACAACCATCACACAATATACAGTACTTACTTTTTTGTTTTACATGGGTAACAATTGTACAATTTCTAGTTACTCCATCACAACCACCACCCTCCTACTACCTGAGCAGGAGGTAACACACATAATATTTTTTATTTTATATATATCATAGATATTAATTATTACAGGTATTACATAATATATGGATTATATGTATTGTTGCTACAAAAATTCAAAAATACAAATATGTCATAATTCTCTCAAAAAAACATTCCTTTATTATCTGCCCTCCTTCTCAAGGTCATTCCAACATTCTTTCTGCACAGCTCTTCTGAATACTCTAGAACCAAAGGCCTACCTCTATTGAACGTTGAAATGAAACCTGGTATGACTTTGTATGTTGACACACATTGTAATTCTTTAAGCTATGAGGCCCTATATATTCTTTGTAAAAGAAAACTTCTGTGTAGTTTGAGCATGCAAGGAGCTATGAAGCCTATGTCACTGACACAAGCAAAACAGAGATGACACAAACTGAAAGGTAGCATTTCTGTCGTGCTTTAGACAGAAGACTGAGCATGTGTGGCAAACTTCTACAGACAAGTAGGAGAGACAGAATGTCTCCACAGAATGGGTGGAGACAATGAAACCCCAGGAGCACATTACTCTACACTTTAGAATAGATCTTGGAGTCTACAGGACCCAGCAATGGTAGGCAGGGGATGCTTTCATGCCAAGGATCAATATTTGGAGCTCAATAAGGAGAGATATAAGACATAGCAGCTCCAGAGAGCAGAATCTTGGGACACTTTTCTAAGATTTGCCTTGAGATTTCCCCTCTTCTTCTAATAGGGAAGACCATGGAAAGATCTAAGCTAATTCCTGCAGAAGGGTCAGGAGGAGGGGCCATCTGACACACTGCCCAGTGTATTCTGTTCTACACTAGCCTCAAAGAAAAGTGTTATGATCTGAGTAACTGAAATAATAGAAAACCCCATTTTCCTCACTGAAGGGAAATGCTTAATTGAAACCTATCATTATAAAGATGGAAATGGTGTTGAGAAGACCATGGTTAAGACCAGGACAAAGGGGCACAGTGTGATTAAAAGACTACATCTAGTCCTGGGCTGGGCATAAGCTCACCACCACCCCAACAGGGAAAGAACCCCAAAAGGCTGTGCACCTTGTATCAAATGTAACCACTCTCTAAGGAAAAATCAGGAATTACAGAGGCAGAAAAAAATGGCATCAAGAGATCAGACCAACATACTCAGAGCCACACCAAGCAGTGTACAGCCAGATACAAACACACACACACACACACACACACACACACACACACACACACACACACACAGCTTCAAAGTCCTTTTGAATGCTGTATTTAGTTGTGTTCTGTACATGGAAATGGGTTTTATAATGACATTTCCTGATTTTTTTTCTCTGACAGTCTTTGAGTGGTCATTAACTTTCCCTGTCTGGTTAGTGTTTCAGTTTTCATGAACTTGATTTTTATCATTTTATTGTTTTAATTTCTGACTTCACTGTCATTGACTTCTGGTGCCCTTTTTATTTCCTTGCTTCTGCTTGGTATGTATCATTTGTTTTTTAAGATCAATTAATGTGAATGTTTGTTTAGTCCTGACCTTTAATTTTAATCTGAACAGTAAGTGGTTAAAATTTTCTCTGTATTTGCTCCCTAAGGAATCCTCTCAGCATTGCCATGGTGCCAATATTATCCAAAGAATAGTAAACCTATGTTGTATAAAAGAGAAAAGTTTAGCACTCTCTGTCAAGAATGGAAGAGGTGCTCATGCAAGAAACACCATGCACATAGTTAAAGAGCTGCCACCTATTTTGTTGCATCTGATAACCGTTTCCATATTGTATAAAAGCAAGTAAGCCCGACTTTGAAAGGTACATACTAAATACTACCATTCATATGTTACTCCTGAATTTTGCTTTTTTACATATGTGCATGTATGTATGTATGTATGTAGGTTATAAAACTTAAAAGGCAGCCATGATCTCCCACTCCCCTAAGCTCTCTTTCTCCCATACCTTGCCCTCCATTTTACCCTCACCCCACCCCCCAGTTTGCCCATGTAGATCTCATCCACCTCTCTGTTGCTGGGTGATCTCTGTGTGTTTCTTAGGGTCCTCTTTACTAGGTAGCCTCCCTGGACATGTGAGTTGCAGTCCGGTTATCCTTTGCTTTACATCTAGTATCCACTTATGAGTGAGTACATACCATGTTTGTCTTTGTTAGTCTGGGTTACCTCACTCAGGATGATTTTTTTCCATCCATTTTCCTGCAAACCTCATGATGCCATTGTTTTTCTCTGCTGAGTAGTACTCCATTGTATATATGTACCACATTTTCTTTATCCATTCTTCAGTTGAAGGGAATATGGATTGTTTCCAGGTTCTGGCTACTACAAATAATGCTGCTATGAACATAGTTGAGCATGTGTCCAGGTAGTATGATTAAGCATTCTTGGGTATATGCCCAAGAGTGGTATAGCTGGGTCTTGAGGTAGTTGATTCTCAATTTCCATCTGGATCAGGAGCAGAGTGGTAGAACAGGGAGGGAGATATCATGATGAATGAAGACCCCAGGAGAATAAGAAAAAGCAGAATGCTAACGAGGTCCGCAGAAATACACAAAGATACCTCCACTGTAGACTACTGGCAATGGTCTGAGCTGACCTGCTCTGGTGATCGGATGGGCGAACACCCTGGTTGTCATGATAGAACTCTCATCCAGTGTCTGATGGAAGCAGATGCAGAGATCCATGGCCAAGCCCCAGGTGGAGCTCCAAGAGTCCAATAATCAAGAGAGAGAGAGGAGGGATTGTTTGAGCAAAAGATATTGAGACCATGATTGGAAAAAGCACAGGGACAAATAGCCAAACTAGTGGAAACACTTGAACTGTGAACCAATGGTGGAGGAGCCCCCATGGAACTGGACCAGGCCCTCTGGATAAGTGAGATAGTCTATTAGCTTGAACTGTATGGGAGGCCCCCAGGAAATGGAGCCAGGACCTGTCCTTAGTGCATGGGCTGGCTTTTTGGAGCCTGGGGCCTATGCTGGGACACTTTGCTCAGCCTTAGTATAGGGAGGAGGGGATTGGGCCTGCCTTTGCTGAGTCTGTCAGGCTGGGCTGACTCCCCAGGAGAAACCTTGCCTTGAAGGAGCTGGGAATGGGTCGGGGTGGGTGAATTGGGGAGAGAGCTGAGGGGTGGGAGGAGGGATGACAGGGGAATCTGTGATTGATATATGAAATTAAGTTAATTATAAAATAAAAATATATTTTTTAAAAAAGGCAGCCATGAGAGAGAAAAAGAAGTCTTAAACTGTAGTGAGGGGTAAGAGTAGTAATAGAGTACATATGACAGGAAAGTGGGATGAGGACTTCTGGGTGAGGAAAGAGACAAAGGAGGGGAAGAGGATGGGGAAAAGAGTCAGGGAAGAAAATCAGCAGACACAAAATATGTATAAAATGCCTAATAAAGTATTTTATATTATGTGACAGGTTTTTTTTAATTTACAAGAACAATAGAAAGAATTTCAAAGCCCTCCTGACTACCAAGAAAGAGAAATTTCTTGACTAAGTGCACACACATTGTGTGTTTCATTTAGACCATGCTTTTGGCACCCTCATGGGCATCTTACTTCAGAGCATTGTCAGGTCAATAAAAGACCTCTGAACTCCTTTTAGCACTCAAATAGCCTTGGAGATTTGTGCATCATAAGATCCAGAGATCTAGCCTTACCAGTTCCACTAATGTGAGGATAGGCATATTTACAGGCTGAGTGGATATTGAATAGAAAAGTTCATTCACCCTTGAGGAAAAACAATGGAAGTATAATGTAGCTAGAGTTTTCCTGCCTGGCCCAGTCAGGACAAATCTCTCTTACCCGCCAGTCCCACAGTCGCTCAGACCCAACCAAGAAAGCACACAGAAACTTACATTGTTTACAAACTGTATGGCTGTGGCAGGCTTCTTGTTATCTACTTTTTCTATCTTAAATTAACCCATTTCTGCTTATCTATACTTGGCCACATGGCTTGTGGCTTACCAGTGTCTTCACACGTTGCTTTTCATGGCGGCGGCAGGCAGTGTCTCCCCCAGCCTTCTACTTCCCAGAATTCTCTTCTCTCTTGTCCCGCCTATACTTCCTGCCTGGCCACTGGCCAATCAGAACTTTTTTTTACACAGAGCAATATCCACAGCAGTATAAGGACTAGGTAAGGTACCAGAAAAGTGGGAGAGAGGAAGAGGATACCAGGGGCTCCAGGAATGTGGTCTGATCAGCTGGCATGGAAAGGGGGTAAGACAGTGGTTTGTGGCAGACAAATGAGTGTGACCTAACAGTAGCACAGGGACCTTCATGTCTCCCAAAGTCAGTAATTGTGTATCATGAGAATGAGGGAACTATGTCACTGAAAATTTGGAGTCTTGGCTTAGAAAAATTCCTGAGGTTGTGGATAGACTAGCTTCAGTGGCACAAGCTTGGGCTCAACAAGGAGACCAGCAAAAAAGGTGGTTGAATGGCAGAAGGAGAAGCATTGAAGGAGAAGCCTTTGAATTGGCCAGCAAGTAACATCACTCAGAGAACCTTTCAAAGTGGTATAATCACTGCCCATTGAATAAAGAAGGTCCCTTCATTCTAGCCAATAGGAGCATTAATCTATAGGCATAAGAACAAAGGAGTAGAACACAAACAAAAAGACATTTTCAAAATTCTATTTAAAAAAAACCAACACCATATCATTTCTGGCTGTTGGGGCATGTGGTTTTACCAGCAATAGCTCACTGACTAGGCTTACGGTGTCCAACATGGTTTCTATCCCATAGATCAGGCCTTAAATCCAATTAGAGTTGATCTAGTTTTACTCATGGCACACCTGCACTAAGAGATACAACTTTCTTGGCATGCTGATTGTGTACCTACAGGGTCTAGAGCTGACCAGAACACTTAGCAATAGATTTCCAAATATTTATATGGTGCTTTCTGGGATTAGAGTGGTGTCTTCAGCAACAGGGACATATCATTTACATCCATATATCTGGCATTCAATGAGTACTGTGGCACTAGCCTGTATATGGGAGTAGAATCTTCAGACATTTTGCACACTAATAATGCATAAGAAGGTGGCTTCACCCTGGAACTCACAGCATGTTTCCTTGAAGTGTGCCATAGTATGTCTAACTTCCAAAGAATATTTTCTACCTGCACTGTTCTTCTCCTAAGGCATTCACTGTTCGTTATTGCCACTGATGCTTTTGTGGGTTGCTGTAGACTAAGATATTCTCAGCTCCAGTATCTACTAAAGTCTTAGTGTTCTGTACATTAGAAGCAACACAATTGTCTGCATGATACTCAAGTGCACTCAACATTGGCTATGCTGTTAGGGGAAGAGCATGTATAGTACTCACCCCCATGAGAGCTCATCTTTCCACTGCAGGAGCATAGGGAAGCATATGCACTTCCCTGTTATTAGGGCTTCTGGTTAACCATTGTTTGTGCTTTAAAACTGCTCAAAGTAAAGCACAGCCTTTGGCTTTTGTTTCAAAGGATTTCATGAAGAACTTCAGCATGACATAAATCCAACTCTATTTGTCCTTGGGAGGGCTGAAATGTGCCTTTGTCTACTTCTCACTCTCCCATACATACATCATAACCAGCAATCCAGAACCTCCATCTCTCTTATCATCACTCTTATCCAGTTTTATTGCCAAATCAGGGGCTAACATGTGGATGCTTCTTGCATGTCCATTTCCCATTGAAATTCCCTCCTTACACAGACAAGTTTCTTGGGCTAATAGCAGAGCCACCAAGAACTTTCATCTGGACAGTAGGGCAGCCCCAGTTGCATGCCAGGGATCATACAACTGAGACCTCAGTTAGGAGGCATATCATTTATTAACATACACAGAAAGATGAGGGTATTGGGATTCTGCTTCAAACATCCCACTACAACTCATTTTTTTATTTTGTTTATTTCTATTTGACTACAAGTCTCATAAGACTTTTCTTTTTGAGAAAAGTTAATGAATTATTCACTTACACTAAGAAGCTGACAGACCAAAGAAAGGAGTCCACTAAATTCAGTGATCAGATTTATTACTAGTTACTAAATGAAACAGCTAAGTGAGTGAAGGGAGAGGGGACATAGAGGTGAGATGGGTGGAGTGGAGGGAAGGGAAATTGTGATTGAGATGTATTGTGTGAGTGAAAACTCTACTACCAATAAAAAATACTTATTTATTAAACAATTTAAAAATAAAATAAATAAATGATCACAAGATCCCCCGCCCTCTAAAAAAGAAAATCCCTGTACACAAGCAGTGCCTACAAAAGCTGATTGACTGATTACAACACCAGAAATGTGGAGAGTTAGGCATGCTGTAGGTCCAGAGCATTTATTAGAATTTATCTTTGGCTAGTTTTTAACTTCTTAAATAGCCATTCATTGCTTATCTCCTCATCGGATCTAACATCCTTTGAGTAACAGAGGAAAAACACCTGGAATTTATGAATAGATGCTAGTGTTCACCAAACAAACTAATTATGAATGTTATTTGTCGCGACCCCCTCGACCAGCAAGGAAGACGCAACACCAAGCTCTTCTTTCAGCAGTTTACTCAGGAACCTTGAACAATCTTCTGACACCGGGGAAAGCCCACCCACAACCTAAATAGTCCCTGGGTGGCCAACCCCAGCCTGCCACGTGGGTACTGTGGATAGGTCCAGGTTCACGGAAGCAAGCCAGATCCTAGGACTAAGCCAAATATGGAGTTGTTTACTCCTGAGAGCACTCACCATCGGGAAGGTGGGGGCGGAAGCCGGCGCCATCTTATGGGTGTGGCTGTGTGCAGCTCTCTACAGTTCCCCCTTTTTTATTATAAACAAGCAGGCAAGAGTAGAGGTCCGATCTCTGCAGAAAAAAATTTAGGACAATGTACTGGTGTTTGTCCAGGTGTCATCCACCCAGAGAACACTTGACCTGTCCGATACCCTTTTTTGCAGAGGTGGGAACTGGGGTATCAACCCACGTGCAATCAGACATGTTCTTCTCGGGACTTGATCATGGCATGTGCCCCGAGTGCAGTGCACCAGCCTCACATCCTGCACTTTAATAATCTTTAAGGGTGGCCAGCCAGGCCTGAGGGGACTGTCCTGCCTCTATGGCAGTAAAGGCTTGTATGATCATGGCTGTATTACGCTGTTGAGATGCACCACAGGCAAGCCAGGGAGACCAGCACCAAAAGGCCTGCTAAGGCTCCCAAGCCCACCCACTCCTTGAGATGATTCATGGCATTAGAGATCCATGCAGATAATCCTTTTGCCAGTCCAGCATCCACCCAGGTCGAGTTCACCATGACAATAGCCACCCTCAGCTGTTCCATCAGGTTGTCAAACTCTCAGGTCCAGTTACAATGCTAAATAACCGTGGAAACAACTTGGCATCATGGCGAACTGGCATCGGTCTCGGGAACATGGACAGTATCCTCCATCTTTTTTCCAGCATTCCCGGCTGCATTGTCACGAGGAAGAGCAGGAGGATCGTCATTTTGACCATCGTGGATTTCCCCATACTGTACTCTTCTAGTGAGGCATTCGGGCACCCACACTGGATCTTGTTGATCCTGAGGAAAAACACAAATACAACCTCGTGCCCATGTCAGCATGGGATCGGGCCCTCGCCAGAGCCCTGTCAACACATCTTTCCATTTTACCATTCCTTTAGCTGTACCATGAGACTCACGATGCCTATCCACTGCAGAATGGCCCTGAGCATCCAAATTTTAAAAATTGATGGTAAATAAAGCAAGAGAAAGTCTTTCCTTTGGGGTATAGCAGCGGCCTATTCCCCCTTTCTGTTTTTGCAGGCATTCTTTTAATGTGCGGTGAACACGATCCACAATGCCTTGACCTTGGGGATTGTAGGGCAAGCCATGTACAAGTTGCACCTCCATCTGATGACAAAAGGAGGCAAACTGTTGTCCCGTGTAAGCAGGTCCATTGTCAGTCTTAAGTTGATGAGGTTTTCCCCAGGCCGCCCAGGCCTCCAAACAATGGGCATTAACATTGCGTGCCTTTTCCCCAGTCAAAGGTGTGGCGTGCATGACACCTGAGCAGGTGTCCACAGACACGTGCACATATTTTATGTGTCCAAATTTAGAGATGTGTGTCACATCCATTTGCCAAACCTTAAGTGGGAGTAGACCCTGGGAATTTACCCCAATACTGGGTGGATGTTGATAAACTACACATTGAGGGCAATCTAGAATCACTTGTCGAGCATTAGCTCGAGAAATTTGAAACTTTTGTTGTAACATTTTTGCATTGACGTGAAATGTTTCATGAAAGGTTCTGGCTCTGTCTAAGGCAGAGCTAATGAATATCCATTCCTTTTGAGTCCATTGATCTACTATATCATTACTTTTGCTCAGGGGCCCTGGCAGGCCTGTATGAGCTCTAATATGTTGGGGATAAAAGCAGGACTTCCTATGCCAAATCAATTGTTGCAGTTGTTGAAACAAAATGCAGACCGGACTGGAGCTTTTAACAGGTCCAGCTACTTCCAAAATTTTGAGGGCATTAATAACGTAGGCAGAGTCTGATATCAAATTAAAAGGAAAAGGACAAGCCTTAAAGGCTTCAATCACTATCTTCAATTCTACAATCTGAGGGGAGCCAGGTTGAAATTGGTGTTGTACAGGCTCTTGTATATCTATCATGTATATGCCACATCCAGTCTTAGATCCATCTGTAAACACATTTAGGGCATTAGGGATGGGCTGCAATGACGTTATCCTAGGGAATACCACCAGGTGTTCCTTAAAGAACCCTAATAGTGGGTGTTTGGGGTAATGGTTATCCATGCATCCAGTAAAGCTACATTGCAAAATGGCCCAATCATCTATTGTAGCACACAATGTTTGAACTTGATGACTGGTATAAGGCACTATAATGGTAACTGGAGCGACCCCAAAATACTGTAGGCATTGCTGGATTCCAATCATGGCAAGGTTTGCCACGGCAGTAGGGTAATGTTCAATGGATTTAGTTGGCGAAATCTTGGAATAAATCCAGAATAATGGCCCATCCTACCATAACAACCCAGTGGGCTGTTAATAGGTAGGCAGGATGCACAGGATAATGTCTTTACCTTCTTGTAACCTCTGTAAGAAGGCACCCTGTAACCTCTCTTCCACCTTTTGTAAAGCCTTCCGTGCCTCCTCAGTTAACTGTCTCGGAGAATCTAATGCAGAATCCCCATTTAAGATGTTGTAAAGAGGCTTTAAGTCATAATTTGGTAACTTTAAATAACATCTAATCCAATTTATATCTCCTAACAATTTTTGAAAATCATTTAGGGTTCGTAAATTATCTTTTCTCAATTCCACTTTCTGTGGGATGATACATCTCTCATTAACCTTTGCTCCTAAACAATTAATAATTTTGTCCTTTTGTACCTTTTCAGGGGCTATAAACAGCCCCCTCCCTTCAAGCATTTTGACCAGATCTACATAGGCTAGTTCCAGCATTTGTGTTTCTTTTGCTGCTAGTAAAATATCATCCATATAATGTATGCATCTCAGGGCAGGATAATTCTGCCGAAGTGGAGCAATAGTCTCATCTACATAAAGTAGACACATGGTGGGACTATTGGCCATGCCTTGAGGCAAGACCACCCACTCATATCTTTTATCAGGTTCCTCATGATTACAGGAAGGAACAGTGAAGGCAAATCTCTCACTATCTTGAGCCCATAGTGGAATAGAAAAGAAGCAATCTTTAATATCAATGACAATGACAGGCCATGAGGCTGGCAAGGAGGAAAGTAATGGTAAGCCGCGCTGTACAGGGCCCAGAACTTGCATCCGCTTGTTAATGGCCCGCAAGTCATGTAATAGGCGCCATTTGCCAGACCTTTTCTTTATTACAAAAATAGGTGTATTCCATGGGGACACTGAAGGCTTAATGTGTCCCAAAGAGACTTGCTCCTCCACTAGTGCCCTAGCAGCAGTCAGATTTTCAGAGGAAAGCGGCCACTGAGGAAACCATATGGGCTCCTCTGTCTTCCAAGATATGGGGATACCTCCCTCAGTGGCCCCTAGTAAAAACCCAGGCCTTGTCTATGGCTCCTGTGTTGTACCCTAATGAGGTCTTTTCTTCCCTGCAGAAATTTCCCTAATCCATAACCTGGGTGATAACCCATATTATTCATCATCCTAAATGATGCTGGGGAGCAAGCATTACTTAACCTGAAACCCATATCTTTTAAAAGGTCTCTGCCCTACATGGAAATCGGGAGTTCCAGCACATAGGGCTGCATAGTTCCAGAATGCCCTTCCCCATCTTTCCATTGTAATTGTCTTGCACTTATGTCTGGGGCTTTGGCATATCCCAGGCCTTGTAATGTCAGGGAGGAGATTTATATGGGCCATCCTGATGGCCAATCTTTCTTGGCAATGATGCTCTTGTCTGCCCCTGTGTCCAATAAACCTAGAATCTCTTTGTTATCAACAGTGAGTTCTAACACTGGCCTCTGATCCATATCCAAGGACAGAAACGTTAAGTCTGTTCCTGTGGATCCGAAACCGCCTTCCCCTCTTTCTTTTGATTGTGCTGCAAAGCGGCCATGTAGGCTAGGCAAGATCAGTAACTGGGCAATTTGATCACCTGGGGAAATGGCCGAGATTCCTCTCTGAGACTCAACCATGATTTTTACAATTCCGGTATAATCTGGATCAATCACCCCGGGGTGAACTCTGGGGCCTCGTAGGGTTGTGGAGGACCTCCCTATTAATTGGCCCACCGTGCCAGGCTCAAGAGGTCCTTTAAAATCGGTGTCCACCAGCTGGACCCCCATTTGTGGAGTCAGTACGAGTCTGGTGGTGGCACGGAGGTCCAATCCTGCTGAGCCCGCAGTGGCTCTCTGCGGTCCTTGGGGTGTCGAAGGGTTGGCCATTGCTCCTGGCTCCATTCCCTGTCCTGGTTCTCGACTGCCCCATATATTTGTGGGCCCTGAGGATGGGGCCCCCGCTGTCTGTTTTTTGGACGCACTCCTGATTGGCCTTGAACCAACAGTTGACCATTAATGTCCTTCACTGACTGACATTCATTTGCCCAGTGCTTCCCCTTTTTACATCTAGGGCACACCCCGGGTTGTGTAGGGCGTTGTCCTTTTTCTGCTTCAGCGGTACTTCCTCTCTCAGGGCACTTTAGATGTCCCATTCTGCTGCATTTAAAACAAGCACCCGAGCTTCCTTTTCTATTCTGAGTCAGCTGGACTACAGCCGCTGCCAGACCAGCATTGGTCAGGGGCCCTCCCAATTCTCTGCAAACCTTCATCCATGCTTCTAGCCCTCTGGTCTTATATGGGGTTATGGCAGTCCTACATTCCTTAGTACATTGCTCATAGACAAGTTGTTTAATAAGAGGCATAGCTGCATCTGGGTTCCCAAAATTCTCCCGGCGGCCTCAACCATGCGAGCGACAATGTCTGAGAATGGCTCCATGGGACCCTGCAAAATCTTAGTAAGGTTGCCGCTCACCTCACCCTTATTGGGCAAGGCCTTCCATGCCTTAATGCCTATCTTATTGATCTGTTCACAGACTTGAACTGGGTACCCCGTCTGTTGATTAGCGAATCGGCCCTGACCAAACAGCATATCTCTGTCCCAAACGGGATTTCCGGCAGCCTGATTGGCTGCAGCCTCTTCGCTAGCAAACTCAATCAAAAAGGCCTTCCAGTCTAGGTACTGTCCTGGGCTCAAGCATGCTCGTGCAAGCCCAGTCCAATCACTGGGTGTCATGCAGTGCCTGTTCAAAGCCTCTACCTGGGCTACAGTGAAAGAGGCCATGATCCCGTAGGTCCACATGGACTCAGCCAGAGATTTTATCACCTTGAAATCTAAGGGCTCCTCATGTAGGTTTCCTTGTGGATCTTGGAACACTGGGTAAGCCAGACATAATTCCTTTCTGACTGCCTTCCAAACCCCTGGACTGAAAGTGTGCCCTGAACCGCCACCCCCACCCTCCACATAGGGAGGGGGAGCCGAGAGTGCGGCTTTACATGTGAAGGGCTCGCAGCATCCTTCTCTGTCTGGGTCTCCCCTTTTCTTCTTCTTCTCTCTCCCTTTTATCCTCGTCTCTTTCATCTGTTCTACAAGTGACCTTATCTCTTCCTCCGAGTCTGTAGACTCCAGACTCTCTATATCAGAAAGGTTGGGGTACAATTTTTCTTTTTTACCCTGTCCCTTCTCACTGCTGGCCTTTTCTGATCTCTCCTCCTGTAACATTTCTAATGCAGCCTGTCCATTCTCCACAGCTTCATTGTATCTATGGTCTTTTAGACACCCTGGTACTAACTTCCATACAGGACATACGCCTGCCTTAAGCGTCCCTTGCTCATGGGCGAAATCTAGATCTCCACCCAACTTATCTCAAGAAGCAATGGTAAGACTGCCAGAAACAGCAAACCAGGGAGCAACAACATCACACTTCTCCAAAAATCTCTCCAAGGTGCTTTTCTTAACCTTCAGGTCTCTAGATCTAAGCAGCTCATTAAGAGTCAAAAAAATTGGGTGGGAAGTAGAAGTGCCCATGTCTAAAACTTTTCAACCTTTTAAACAATGTTTCACTTTCACTCTGGGCAACCTTTTAAACAATGTTTCACTTTCACTCTCTCTTTGTCTACAGAGAAGAGCAAATACCTCCCAGCTTTCACTTTCACTTTTGGCTCCTCCCGCTCTCTGTCTACAGAGAAGAGCAAAAACCTCCCCACTTTTGTCGCGGGTTCCCAATTCACCCGGGAATTCCTTTAACCCCGCTTTTGTCACAGGTTCCCAATTTTCCTGGGATTTCCTTTAGCCCTGCTTTTGTTGCGGATTCCCACCTTACCTGGGAACTTACCAGTGCACTGCCCTGACTGCAGAAAGTTCTGAGCCCTTGTTGAAGGTAGTGAAGTTCCCCGTATGGGCCACCACTTGTCACGACCGCCTCGACCAGCAAGGAAGACGCAACACCGAGCTCTTCTTTCAGCAGTTTACTCAGGAACCTTGAACAATCTTCTGACCCCGGGGAAAGCCCGCCCATGACCTAAATAGTCCCTGGGTGGCCAACCCCAGCCTGCCACGTAGGTGCTGTGGATAGGTCCAGGTTCACGGAAGCAAGCCAGATCCTAGGACCAAGCCAAATATGGAGTTGTTTACTCCCAAGAGTACTCACCATCGGGAAGGTGGGGGCGGAAGCCAGCGCCATCTTATGGGTGTGGCTGTGCGTAGCTCTCTACAGTTATTGGACAGCATTTGTGGCCTCACAGAATTTTACCTTCTTACCCACCTACATGATATACCCATCTACAGATTTAAAAAATATCATCACTTATGGTTTCCTTTGTTCTGTTAACATAAGAACTTCATAAAATTTTTTCATGTTAAAATGTAGAATTTGGGGTGACCAAAGTTTGTGTATTTTGATATGTTAGTTAGAATGAGAATGGATGCCATAGGCTAACATATTAGAGTACTTGATCCCCAGTTGATGGAACTATTTAGGAAAGATTAGGAGGTGTGGCCTTGTTAAAGGAAGTATATCTTTGGGTGTGTGGGATTTGACATTTCAAAGACTTGTCGCATTGATAGTGTGCATCTTTCTCTCTGCTTTAAGGTTGTGGATAAAAATGGAGCTGTTCTTTTCTCTCTGCACAGTCTCTCTGTCTCTCTGTTTCTCTCTCTCTCTCTCTCTCTCTCTGTCTCTCTCTCTCTATCTGTGTCTCTCTCTCTCTCTCTCTCTCTGTCTCTCTCACTTTCTCTCCCAATAAAGCTCTAAAAGGTAACCATAGCTTGTGATTCTTCTGCCAACCAGCACACTCCTCTGTTGTCATGGCTGCTGCAGGAGGCTTTAACCAACATTTGGTGCCATTCAGACTTGGATATACCAACCAAGGACCTGCTGACTGCTGCTGCTTGCCGCCTCCTACCCCATCCATCAAGACCACAAGACCACGAGTGCGCGCATCCCTCTCCTCTGCTGGACCCCTATACAGCTACACTTATGATTCTTCACAGTGAGTCTGCCCTTTTCTCAGCTGTAGTCTGAGATATATTCTTTGCAATGGACACCCCAGGGCCTGTGCTGGCAATGGCAAGCATCTTTTTGCTCCTGACAAGGAGAAAAATGTCATCTGGGGTCCACTGGGTGGAACAACTGCATCACAGTCGCAGCCCTCACATTCCCTTGACGAAGAGGAAAGGTGACTTGAGCTGATTCTTGGATCTCTCTCTACTCTTGGGGATGCCCAAGATTGAAGTCTGATCCCAGTTTGTTATTTTAATTTTTTATTTTTCTCTTAGCTACAGCCATGGGACAAAGGAGCAGATACCACCCACTTACATTGGTGGATGGGGCTGGTACCGATAAATCTGGCCACTTAACAGCATCATGGGAACTTCTGCCAGCAAATGGGCAAAAGCCATAGAACAAGGGGGCAGGTACCGGTAAATCTGGCTGCATAACATAGTCGCAGGAACTTCTGCCAACAAACGGGCAAATAAAAATTTACTTTATCCCCAAGCTTTCTGCTAAAGCTCTAAACCCTTCTCCCTCCACACTTCTGCATCTGCCACATGCAACCTTTTCTGTCTGACTTCTGCCGGCAGTGGGTGGGCTCAAATGGGTGGGCTTGGGTGGCTCCTAAGACTCTTGCCCTAACTCACCTTAGCTCCACCCACTCATTTTCAACTGTCTTAAGAAACACAGACAGGTCTGAAAGCAGCTAAGATACATACAATTAAGTTTACAGTAAACAGGATGGCTCCTAAGCCAAAAAATCAGCTTATAGCCTCAGACAAGTCTTCCAAAACGATCTGTTTACAGTCTGCCTACTGTCAGATCTTCCAAAAGCTGTCTTTAAGCCACCAATCATGAGGGAAAAAAGATCCAGTACACGGAGTAAAATCTGTCTCTTGTTCCCCAGACCTCCCTGACTAAAACTTAAGTATCTGGAGAGCAAGGCTCCTGACCCCATGGGCAAAAGACTCATCTGTGGCATTTAAGGTGTGCCAGGGAAGAGATAAAAGCCCGAAAACAAAATTGCCAGGTGCTGGCACTCGCTGACTCCCGAAAGCTGTTGGGTCCCTATTTTAAGTGAAAAAAGACCACAGGCTAGTGAATGCCCTGCCAGGCTTTCAACAGCCTTGTTAATAGTGCTGCCTAGAAAGACAACCAGTCAGCTGACTGCCCCCAGGCACCAAGACGCATGGGTACATCAAGCTAAGACCTTCAACAAACCTAGGCTTGGCTACAGACATGGCAGGGAACCCCGAACACATCAGGGAAGCGATCCGTTTCTTTCCTTCTGGACACCAGAGCCACTGACTCAGTCCTGGGAGTTTTAGGATGTCATTTCTCCTTTCTATTGTTGGGTACAGAGGACAGCCTTACTTACCTCACCAGATTTAATTGCACTTTCAAAGTTACTTAATTAAAAAAAAGATTTCCAACTAAGATAAGAGCTCATTGTCTCACTCCAAAGTTACTGCCTGTGTTTCTCATGTGCATACAGACAGGGCCATGATCTTTGCCTTGTCCCTAATTCCAAAAAAATAAATTCTCATGTACCATAAGCTTTTCTCTTCCCAGTTCCCTGTTCTAACTCACTGTTCAGCTAAAGGTACAGAACCACCACAAAACCAGAGACCAAAGAAACTGCAACAGCTAAAAGGTATTTACAACCCCAGACCAAAAAGTGTCTGGACACTACAAAAAGACCTTAATGTAAACATCTATTACTGTGAGATGCTTTAAAATAATCTGTCTCTGATAAAGCTTAACATGTTTCAAAATTCATCTGGACAGGCTAGATCTACCAACATATAATAATAATGATTGTTTTCTCTCAGCTTTTTTCTATGTCACCAGCATCTTGTCAGACAGAAGGTTCCCAGCCACAGCCAAGAGGGATACATGTCTCCAGAGCAAACAGATGACAGACAGCATCCCACAATGCCTGTCTTCCTCAGAAGACTCCACTTCTCCATTCCCCCAAGAGCCAAATGAAGTCCAAAAACCAGCCTGCGACAGTGTCACAGCCTAAAAAGCAGGCGGGCCTTCTGTGTGTCTTCCTTTTCTCTTTTTGCTCTCTTCCCTCGGTGTAGTCTGTAGTCTGTTTCTCTGGTCCTTTCTCTCTCTCTCTCTCTCTCTCTCTCTCTCTCTCTCTCTCTCTCTCTCAAGCTCTAAAAAGGTAACTATGGCTCATGACTCTAGCACTCTTGCTCCGTTGGCAGGGCTAGCTTGTAATAATAGAACCCATACCCATTCTTTCACATTCACGTCTAGGAACTTGGGGGTTTTAGAGCCATTTTGTCAGTTTCCTGGAAGGAAAAGAATCATGCCATACTTTCAGAGTCAAGGTGAAAGCTTAGGGTTGATTCTAAAAGCCTCTTTTGGGATAGAAGGACCCCAAATAATGTAACTTCACCCCTTCATCTAATATTGTAAGAGGGAGTTCCTACTTGTAGGCAGTAGTCCCTTGCTTAGTCAGTCCTTGGAGATGCTACTCAGGACCCATTTTAGAAGGTTCTGTGGATAAAGACTGTTTGTGTCTATGATGAAAGTCTGGCCAGAGAGTGGACTGAGGAAGCCCCACTCCAGATAGAGGCTCCCACAATATTAAAGCTGTACCACTGCTGTGAACACTACACCAAATGGGGGAAACGTGGGGGCAGTAGTGGTACTGAACTCTTTGTCAGTCTGTAATTATGGGCAGTATAGAGGAGCAATGTTTATAGGTCCCTTTAGACTAGATCTTGCCTTTCAGGGTGCATGTAGCACCTGAGAGTGGACTGAAGAAATCCCACTCCATCTAGAGGGTACTCAAATCAACTGGAGTGTAGTTGAAGGAATAAACGTCTTCTCCCTATCCTAGGAGTGACCAGGATCCATTTAAGAGTTTCAGAAAGAGGATAGACAGATAGACAGGCTGGGATCATAAAGTTACAAGGTATACTTTTTCCACCCTGAACCAAAGTAAGGCTCAGTTGTGGGAATGAGCTCCTCCCCTATCTTAAGCATGTATATTCTGGGACTTCGGAGACTTAAGACTTACGTTTTGAGGTTCTTGCTGTTTAGAATACTCAAATCATTCCATATCCATGAGACTACTATTCAGGAGACAGCCACAATATCAAAGTCAAGGTGACAGCAGAAGCCTGACTGATACTTTCTAGATAAAGAATTTTTAAATGATGCAGCCTGGCACTGAGTGGCTCCTAATTATAGGAATGAGATTCTTGCCTTTCAGACCACTCATAGACTTCCATTCTCTCATCATCCCTGGAAACACTAAGGAGAGTTCAATCAGACTCAATGCATCTTTGACACAGCTTGTTCTGGGGAAAAAAGCCTCATACCTGTAGAGGTAAGATACCGGGGCCCTGAAGTAGGATCCAGCAAGACCTCTGATTCAAGGTATGCAAAACTGGCCCCACTGTCAGCCCCAGACTGCTACAGGGGAAGACTGTGGACCAAAGATGTCACCTGTTAGTTCCCTTTCAGTGGGTAAGGTGGGAATCAAGGTGACCTTGCCTGAAAGATGAATCTGAGGGTCATCAGTGGCCTTTTGAGGATCAAATAAGAAAACCTTCAGAATTCCTAGGAGAGCACAGGAGAACTGCTCCTTCTGTGAGTCTTGAGAAACCCTACCCAGGTATCTTCACTTCTGTCTTTTTAAGGAAGGAGAGTTTGTAAGGAGAGAGAAGCAGAGAGGCAGAAGGAGCAAGGTGAGGTTACCAGAGGAGGTGCCCAAAATTTGTCAGTAATCCAAGTGAGCAACGATGGTTTGAATTGAACCTGTGATGAGGACAAACCTCCCCACAAGCCAGGGACCACATGAAGCTATGAAGCTTGTATGTTTCCTGTTCTCATATCTGCAGATCTCTGATGGGATAGATGCTGTGGATGGTCTCTCTTAGGCTTCTTGAACTGGAAGGAGACATCTCTGAGTGGTGACAATCTCTCAGTGCTAGTGTTGATATCAGTTGAGCATAGGGAGACACACATGGAGAGCAGGACTCAATGTATCTTTCCTTGAGGATTGAGAGTAAAGCAAAATATAAAATGATAGCACAGTCTGGCTATATATTGGTGTCAGTCCTTAGAGGTATTAGGTACCTTGATTTCTTAAAGTTCCTCAGAAAGAAATGTGTGAGTCTTTGGACAGATGAATTCTGGTGTAAATGGGAAATATCAAGGAGGACATTTAAAGAAAAAGTTAGGTGGACTTAGGGAACACCCATCCTATCAGAGATAAGTACAGCATATGTTGTTATCACTGGAGATCTCACACAGAGGTCGATGGATACAAGTATGGCAACAACTCACTTCTCCTTCTCCTGTGAAGCAAGGAACTAGACCAGAGTGGGAGTTACAGGCAGAGATATTCCAAGATACAGCAAGGTCTAGATAAGGAGACCAAGGAATAACTGAAGGAAAATCCAGTCTAGGGCACAGACAGAGATACTATAAAAGTCTTCCTTGAACCCTATCTCTCTGCAAGGCTGTTATTCTAGGACTTATATTTTGTTTTCAAGAATTTGTCTAGGGAAATAGAAGGATCTTCTAAGAACCACTTGGACAAACCATTAAAGGGAGGATCAGATATGTGGTAGGACCCAAAGTGAAAAATGAGAGTCCAACTGCCACAGAGGAACCCAGTAGCCATTGACCCTTCAGCCAGCAGTGGGAAAATCCAAGTACTTTAGTAAGATCCTCTCCTCTTACCACTATTTTCCTCTGCCTCACAGAAATAGGCCTTTGCTTTAAGGAAGGGGACACTGGAATCACAAAAATTTTTAGACTTCTCCATTTATCAAGGTGAAGATCAGGTTGGTATCCCATCCTTGGATAAATGGAACTTACTGAATTGGGATGCTTTATGCAGTCACCTCTCACTGCCTTCTGTTCCATCTCAGAGACACAGAAATTTGTTCTGAGACTGTACTCAGACAAGGGGGTTACACCTCAAGGATCAGTGTCTGTATCCCTTTCAGGTTCTCAGAGCACATGCAGGACCCTAGAAAAAACTCAAAAAAATCCTGTAACAGACATTTTTAGAACTGCCCAAAGAATATCTTTCAGAGTTTATTCATCCTCTCCTTATCTCCCCCAGGTCTGTCAGTCTTAATTGCTGTGACTTGTTTGTTAATCTGAACCTGTTCTTTCAAAGGAACCTAAAGATGGATCCTGCTGATAACAGCCAGTGCTTTAACCTCCCAGACCACTCTGAGGCCCAAAGACAGGAAAGGTACCCAGAGGGTGTTCAGGGTGAGTTGGGGAGGTGGAAGCCACAGCCACCACCTCAGTGGATGTGTCTGTTGGAGGAATGCTCAATTCTCCCCAAAGTGCTCAGAGAGCCTCCTCCCACTGCCATGGGCTCCATTACAGGGGCACCATCTGCTGGGGCCTCTCAAAAGCAAGCTAGGGGAGTGGCTTATCCTGAGTTATCCCTGCAGGATGCACTCAATAGAAAGGTAGTTGATTTGGTGGGATTCTTGCTCATCAAATATAGGAGGAAGTAGCTGGCAACTAGAGCAGAAATGCTGAATAGGATCATGAGAGATTATGAGGACTGTGGTCTGTAGTAAGGCCTCTGAGTGCAGGAGGCAGGTCTTTGGCATTGACATGATACAAGTGGACTCCTTTGTCCACTCCTATATTCTTGACACTGCCCTAAAGATCACCTATGAGAGAATGTTACATGGTATTCTGGGAGTACCCAAGATGGGCCTGATAATTCAGCTATCATGTATATCATCTTCATAGAAGGCAACTGTGTCAGTGAGGAGATAGTTTGTCATGTGTTGAATATCATGGGGCTGAATGCTGGGAGGAATCATTTCATATCTGGGGAGCCCAAAAGTTTCATCACTGAAGAGTTTGTGCAGGAAGGGTATGTGGAATACAGGCAGGTACCTGACTGCCACACATCTAGCCATGAATTCCTGTGGAGCCCAAGGGCTTATGCTGAAATCACCAAGACGAAAGTCTTGGAATTTTTGCCAGTATCACAGGGACTAACCCTAGAGCCTACCCCTTCATGTATTCAGAGGCTTTGAGAGATGAGAGGACCTAGGCCTGAATTGCCCAACAAGTGATACCACTGCCCTGACTACCACACATTTTAGTGCACTGGCAATTTCCAAACAACATCAGGTCAGGCAGATCTAAGGACTGTACCCTCATTGGAGTGCTGGTAGGAGGAGGGTATGAACCGTTTCTTTCTTCCTGTTCTCACTGGGTGACTTGGGTATTCTAAGTATTTCAAACTGTTGATTTTTACTACAAGGTTCATTAGCTTGAGACTTTTAAGGTTACAAATGACATTAGTTATACATATATAATTGTTGATTCATGTTAGAAGAATATTATTATCTTCAAAACAAATTAGAATGACCTCTAATTTGTAATATGTCACAAGATACCATGACTTTGAAATTGGAATTTCCTGCACCATGGGAAAAAATTGACATCAACATGAAGAACAGAAAAAAATTAATTTTTGATTGTCTTACAGTGTTTACTCCCTCATTCTGGTTAAATAATTAAAATTAAAACTAAAGCAAGCTGAATGGATTTTTTTTCCCCAAGCCTTCACTGAGCATCTGCTCTTTGCAAGACCCCATGCAAGCAAGGGGACATAACAGAAGCCATATCTTTCATTACACATACAAAGCTGTAATGCAGGAACCACAGTTCTGTGAAGAAGACAGTGAGAAGACTCTTTAGACTGCAAAGACAGGTGCAGGAGGGCTGCAGAGGGGTCTCCTGGAGTGATCATCCCAGCATCAGTGCTAGAAACCAAGACATCTTAGGAGGCTGAAAAGTTGGTTGTAATTAAATTGCAAAGTAACTAAGGCCAGGCCCTTGGGAGGTGAGGCTGCTTTAGGACTGAGAGAAGGGAAAACTCCTCTAACAGACCCTGTTGTCAGTGGATATAGTACAGGGATGAATTAGACTGGGGTTATCTCTAAGTGGTAGAACACTTGAGTAACACATATACATCACCCCAAAACATAAAACCAAACGATACACAGAGGAATCCAGTCCAAGGGTAGGAATGTAAGTTAATGGTTGAGCATACTAAATGTGTTGTGTGGTTTACTCCCTCTTTGTGCAGGGGATTCCTGAGACATGATGGCACTGTAAGAAAGTAAAGCTTAGAACTCCTAGGCAGGACATCTGTAGGCAAATTTTTCTTTGGGCCACCAGCTCACAAATAATGACTTGGAGACTTATTATTAATTATAAAAGATTGGCCAATAGATTAGGCTTGTCACTAACTCTTACAACTTAAATTAACCCATTTTTATCAATCTAATTTTTGTCTTCTGGATTTACTACCTTACTGTCAATGCTGCTTCCTCTCCATTTAGCTGGTAACTCTCCCTTTCTTCTTTCCCAGTGTCCCATGTGTCTGCCTAGCTATTGGCTGTTCAGCTTTTTAATTAAACCAAGAAGAATGACATATCTTCACAGTGTACAAAAAGATTATTCAACAACAGACCTCTTTTTCCTACCTTGTTGGAAAAGACTGAACTGAGTATTAAGACACCATTCATTGTCTCTTTTGTGTCTGAGTGTTTTGCCTGCATGCATATAAATATACTACATGTGTTCCTGGTGCCTGAAGAGAACAGAAGAGGGCATCAGATACTCTGGAACTAGAGTCTCTGTGTGAGTGCTAGAAACTGAACTCTCACCCACCAAAAGAGCAGCAAGTACTCTTAACTACTGAGCATTCTCTCTAGCCCCAGATAAATTAAAAAATTAAAAACAATTTGTGTGTGTGTGTATGAATGTGAGGACAGATGCATGCATGCCACAACAGAGCTGTGAATGGATGGGGACAACTTGCAAATAGGTTACTTCAACCTTGTTAAAGCATAGTCTCTGTTTTTGCTGCTATACTATATATACTTGGCTAGTTGATCTCAGGCAGGGGATTGGGGGAAGTCTAGCTAATTCTCCTGACTCTGCCTCCTATCTTGACAAAGGAACTGTGGGATTGCAGAAGCTTGCTGTTGCATGCCACTTTTTATGTGGGATATACATAAGATCATCAGACTTGCACTGCTAGCACAGTTAGCCTCTAATACATCTCTCTTTCCCTAAGATAACATTCGGTTAACTCAATATTTTTTAGCTTTTCCTGTGGTACTTCTGTGACTAATTCAGGTGATTGACAGCTACCTGTAACTCCAGTTCCAGAAGATCTGACATCCTCTACTGTCCTCCAAAGGCAACCTTACTCATGACATACACACATAATTAAAAATAAAAACAATTATAAAAAACAGGAATTTTTGTCATTGTGAGTACAGTGGTCTTTTATTCCATACTGTCTGTGACTCTGCCACATCCCACGCTGAGGTCTGGATCATGGTACCAAGTACCTCAGATACTTGCTGGTGGACAGCACAAGTTCTTAATCAAGCAGATGGGCTGAGCTCTCACTTTTACTTGTGTCAGCAGTGTCCCTTGTGTTCTCTTGCTAGAAGTTGGATCTTTCTTGTCATTTTGCTGGGCTCTTCCCATGAAGAGTCTGGGGATATGCCAACCAGATAGGGAAAGAAAAAGAGAGAAAATGATTCCTAACAGGTTGATTCCCTTCAGGTTCTATCACATCTATTCTTTGATTATATTTCTTTTAAAATATTTATTACTTTTTAGTTTACATATATGTGTATTTCCATACTTTTCTACATGTGCATTATGTGCATGAAGGTACAGAGGTCAAAATTAGATGTCAGATGTACCAGAACTACAATTACAGGTGTGGGGCTGAACCCGTGTTCTCTTCAAGATCAGCAAATTTTCCTAACCATCAAGTCATTTCTCCAGTTTCTTTTTATTTTTCTTTTCTTTTTATTATTCTCTCATAAATTACATCCCAACCACAGTTTCCCCTCTCTTCACTCCCCCAGTCTCTCCCTACCCTCCACCACAGATCCAGTTCTCCAGCTCCCCTCAGAAAAGAGCAGGCCACCCAGATACTTTAACCAAACACTGCATTAAAAAAACACAATAAGACCAGGAACATACCATCACATCAAGGCTGAACTAGGCAACACAGTAGAAGGAAAAGTGTTCCACAAGCAGGCAAAAGAGTCAGAGACAGCCCGCCCCCTCACTCCCACTGTTATGAGTCCCAGAATAACACAAAGCTACTCAGCCATAACATATATTCAAGGGACCTAGGTCAGAACTCTACAGCTTCCCTGGTCTCTGTGAGCCAACAGGAGTCTCAATCAATTAATTTTGTGGGCTGTGCTGTCATGGTGTCCCTCAACCCCTGGTTCTTCAGATGCTTCCTTCTCTTTCCTCTGTAGGACTCCCAAGCTCTGCCTAATGTTTGGCTGAGGGACACTATGTCTGGACGAAGTATCTCTGGTCTCTTGGATAAGGATTCTGCTAAGCTCTGGTTCCAGAACTCTCTGCATTCAGGACAATGTGTAGGTCAACGGTTTTGTGGCTGGGATAGTGTCCCAGTTCCTCCACTTGAAGCCTTTCTGGTTACAGAAGATGGTCTGTTCAGGCTCCCTGTCCTGCTTTACCAGGAGTCTTTGCTAGGGTTATTCTTGTAGATTCCACTGCACTGGGTTTTTACCTACACCTGCCCCCCAAATGCCTGCAATTCTAGTCCTTTCTCTAGTATTTTCTCTTTCCGTGATCCTTCCTATTCTCAACTCCTCCCAACCCCGGTCCTCTGAAATCTATTACCCCTTCTCAGGAAGTTCCTTGAAGCCACCTTAAGCCCTCCTTGTTACTTACTTTCTCTGTGTCTGTGGACTATAGCATGATTATCTTTTACTTGACAACTAATATCCACTCACCGTGTTTGTCTTACTGAGTTTGGGTTACCTCACTGGGGATGATTTTTTTTTTTAGGTCCATCCATTTATGTGCAAATTTCATGATGTCATTGTTTTGTTTTTAACAGCTGGGTAACACTCTATTGTATAAACATACCACACTTTCTTTATCCAGTCTTCAGTTGGGGGACATCTAGGTTATTTCCAGGTTCTGGCTATTATGAATAAAGCTGCTACAAACATAGCTGAGCAAGTGTACATGTGATAGGATGGAGTGTTCTTTGGGTATATGCCCAGGAGTGCTATGGCTGGGTCTTGAGGTAGATTGATTCCCAATTTTCTGAGAAACTGCCATACTGATTTCCAGAGTGGCTGTACAAGTTTGCACTCCCACAAATATTGGAGGCCTATTACCCTCACTCCATATCCTCTCCAACATAAGCTGTCATCAAGGTTTGTGATCTTAGACATTCTGATAGGTATAAGATAGAATCTCAAAGTCATTTTGATTTGCATTTCTCTGATGGCTAAGGGTAATGAACATTTCTTTAAGTGTTTCTCGGCCATTTGTGCTTCCTCTGTTGAAAATTCTGTTTAGATATGTAACCCATTTTTTAATTGGATCATTTGCTTAGTTGCTGTATAGTTTCTTGGGTTCTTTATATATTTTGGCTATAGCTCTCTGTCAGATATGGAGTTAGCAAAAAATAAATATTTTCCTACTCTCTGGGCTGCTGTTTTATTCTATTGATACCTCACAGAAGCTTTTCAGTTTCATGAGGTCCAATTTGTTAAGTGTTCTTAGTGCCTGCAATACTGGTGTTCTCAGAAATTTGTCTTCTGGGCCAATGCATTCAAGGCTATTCTCTACTTTCTCTTCTATCAGGTTCAGTGTATCTGGTTTTATGTTGAAGACTTTGACCCACTTGGCTTGAGTTTTATGCAGGGTGATAGATATGGATCTATTTGCATTCTTCTACATGCTGTCATAGTTAGATAAGCACCACTTATAGAAACTGCTTTATTTTCTCCATTGTATGATTTTGGCTTCTTTGTCAAAAATCAGCTGTCCATAGGCTTATGGATTTATGTCTGGGTCTTCAATATGATTATAGTGATCAACCTGTCTGTTTTTATGTCAAACGATGCAGTTTTTATCACTACAGTTCTATAGTACACCTTATAATCAGAGATGATGATGTATATGATTATTTTAGCTATCCTTGTTTTTTTTTGTTTTTCCATATGAAGTTAAGTATTGCTCTTTCAAGGTCTGTAAAGAATTGTGTTGGAATTTTAATTGAGATTGTGTTGAACCTGTAGATTACTTTTGGTAAGATGGCCATTTTTATTGTTAATCTTATTGATTCATGACATGGAGATATTTCTGTCTTCTGATATCTTCTCCAATTTATGTCTTTAAAAGACTTGAAGTTCTTGTCATACAGATCTTTTGTAGTGAGTAGCTGTTCCAGCTTTGAACTGGAGTTACTGCCCCCATTGAGGCTTCCAGTAATGGTAACTGTCACACATACAAGGCAGGGCCAAGACAGGAGCCCTTAAGACCTGAGATTGGGATGTGCCAGCTCTCTTGGTTCCTGGATCCTGGACACTGGAGGTAGACTAAGCAGAGTTCTCCAAAGAACACCTTTGGCCTGCACTTCACCTCTCTAGGACCCTAGAATCTGCTTCAGCCTGACACCTGCTGGCCATGAAGTGCTACTACACACAAAAGCCAAGAACTAAACACCGGCAAATTAAGGATCTCATCCAATGTAAAATACTTATTAATTTTACACCTTAAAACTGATTAATAAGTAAACAAATTAATAAAATTTTCTTTACTAATTTTGAATATTTCTCAAAATGGTGAAAATATTACATTACAAGAATTTAAAAACTATTTTGCTTGTATGATGAATGAATTTTTACAGGACATATACAACCTCCCTGGAAAGTATATGATATATATATATATATATCATTGTAGCATTTAGTATAAAACTCACATAGCCTTGATGAACTGATTTAGTAATAATAACAAAGATGAGTCATTACTGCGACTAATACAGGCTTTACAGAGTAGCAATGAAGACTTAAGTAAAAAGATTCTTACTGTGGAATCTGCTAACCAGGATTTACAAGATAATATTAAAGACTTACATAAAAGAATCCTTTGTTTGGAATCTGCTAACTTACTACAAGAACTTCAGTCCATTAATAATAAATGTACAACCAGATTTGATTCTATTGATAATAAATATGAATACTTAATACATAAGACAATAACTCTTCAGAGTAATGTTGCCACTCTTTAGATACTTTATAAAGAAGAAAGATTATCATTAACTAAGGGCTATGGAATCATGTGTTTCAGAAGAACATAAAAGGTTTCATGATTCCATTAAATCTTTGGAATCTCTTACAACAGAATAGGTTCACTCACTGCAAGTGACTCTAGGTGCTCGGTTGTAAGCTCTGGAAGAAACTCTCAGTAAAGATGACAAAGGAACTAATATGCAAAAGGACAAGGGCATAAAAGTTGTAACATCACTAGATGGCTCTCATACAATGGCTTATCCTCCCATTTATAGTTATTGACTTAAAAAATTGTTTCTTTACCATACTTCTTCAAGAAAAGGATGGAGAAAGTATCTGCCTTCACAGTATCTAATTATAATAATTCCCAGCTACTCAAGAGATATCAATGGAAAATCCTCCCACAGGGAATGTTACATAGCCCTACCCTGTGCAAAAAAACATTGGAAGTAATTCATTTGAAATTTCCACAATCCATAATTTATCATTCTGTGGATGATATCTTACTAGCTGATCCACTGTTAGGTACCTTAGAAAGCATGTTAGAAGAAGTAAAGAAAGTTTTGCTTCACTAGGGACTATAAATTGTTCCTGAAAAAAAATACAAAGAAGAAATATATTAAATACTTAGCATATAAGACACAGCTACAAAAATTAGATCCCAAAAGATACAAATCAGAAGAGATCAATTGTGGACTCAACTAATAGACCATCATTGGAATACCTAAGATGGACTAGTAAATTTGGCCAATACCCTTAAGGGGGACAAGGACTTCAATAGTCCAAGAGAGTTATCAACCAAAACTGAGAAGAAATTGGCTCTAGTTGAAAAGAAAATATGAGAAGTGCATGTGGATCATGTGAATCCAAAACTTAACTGCATTATAGTCATACTACCCTCCAGAAACTCCCCAACAAGTATTTTGGTGCAGAGGGAGGGAAGATAATATATTGAAATGGACATCTCTACCATATAAACTGAGTAAGAAATTGAAAACTTATATGGAAAAGATCTCTGATTTGATTCTAAAAGGAAAATTAAGACTTTGTCAGTTGATAGGAATGGGCCCAGCAGAAACTGTAATACCTTTAACTAATAAGGAAATATCCTTGTTATGGAAAGATAATGAATACTGGGAAAGAGCCTGCAGTGACTTTTTGGGAGAAAAAAAGCATGAGAATAGAATTCATAAAGGGAACTCAATGGATCCTTCTTCACATTGCATGGCAAAAACCAATGTCTGGAGACCCCATATTCTATACCAATGCAAATAAATCAAGAAAGGCAGGATATAAATTAAGAGAGTTACATAAAATGGTTCAAAGCCTATATAATTCTGTACAAAAGGTAAAACTTATGCCATTCTTATGGTACTAATGGACTTCACAGAAACCATCAATATTGTCACTGACTATCAATATGCAGAGAGAGTTATTTTACATATTGACACTGCTAGATTTATTCCTGATAATACAGGACCTCTAGCACAAGGTTATGATGAGATTGATCAGTTACTAATAGATAATGTGCTACAAGCCTCAGAATTTCATAAGAAACACCATGTAGATAGCAAGGATTTGAAGAAAGATCTCTCCATCACTTGGCAAAAAGCCAAGGAAATTAGAAGAATATGTCCTACTTGTTCTTCTATAACCAAACTCCCATTACCCAAAGGAAATAATCCAAAAGGTATACAAAGAAATGAAATTTGGCAAGTGGATGTGTTTCGTTTTGCAGAATTTGGAAGATTAAAGTATGTACACTATACCATTGACACATATTCAGGATTTCAGTGGGTAACACCTATGAGTTCTGAAAAGGCTGATTCTGTGATTACACACCTATAAGAAGTTATAGACATCATGGGAATACCTGTACAAATTAAGACAGACAATGTCACAGCATATGTCTCCAATAAAATGAGACAGTTCTTTTGCTTATTACAATATAAAGCATGTTACAGGAATAGCACATAAGCCCACAGGCCAAGCAGTCATAGAAAGATCCAATTGAACTTTTCAAGATATGCTAAATAAACAGCAACAGGTAACAATGACTCCTAGAAATAGATTGCATAGTGATTTATTAACCTTGAGTTTTCTCAATGCTAATGAGAAAGGAACAACAGCTGCGGAGAAACACTGGACAACAGACTTTTGAGCTAAATCAACCTGTTTATTTCAAAGATGTGTTGACCTCAGAATGGAAACCAGGATACATCCTATGTTGGGGAAGGGGTTTTGCTTTTGTTTCTGCAGGAGAGTGAAAGCTATGCATACCAACAAAATTAATAAAACTTCACTTCAAACAGGTGAAACCCCTTGATGAGAAGTAAAAGTTCATCCACTGATGTGACATCTCTACAAGTTGTAAGAAAAATTTAACAAGGGTTGGGGCAGGCTTCTGTCTTCTATCTCTACAGGATAATAGAAATAGCCATCTTCCATAACTCATAAGGCCTTGGACATCCAGACATCTACAGCAGAAGGGAAGAACCTATTGGTACCAATGTATACAGGGTAATATCTCACTGCTTAACATCTATATCTCTTTAACTCTAGAAAAGTTGTAGTCCTGATTCAATTGTAAATTATGCTGGCTTTGGAATTGGAATGTGGCTCTCTCCTTCTCTGAACCCAAGCATGTTGCTAAAAGAAAAACTTAGGAGATTCTGTCTCATATCAGAAGAGCTGCCTCATGTGGGAAAGAAGAAAACCAATAAAAAGGGATCATTGTCATCTAGATTCTATTTCTTTCAATATTTTTCCTCACCTTTGAAGAATCCCTTCTCTATCAAGTATTAATCCAAAATTTTCCATTTTGATATTAAAAGTGTTCAAGTTTTCCACAGTAAGAAATAAATCTTTCCAATAGCAATCTCTGAAGTCTCCAGAAGGAAGATAGGGCTGCACAACAACAACTCAACCCAGTCCAGAATAATGTCATGGTACTCATGAACATTACTCAGTGAACAGCCTTGGACTGAAAACTCTACAGGACAATTCCAAGATGAAATGGTCCATCATAGTACACTTCTAGCCAAAATCTCAGACAACCTTACCTTTTCCTTTGAGACTGGCTGTAGAATCTACAATTAGTCAAACTGAGACCTAAGTATCTGAGCATTCTTACAGGACTCCATAGAGATACCATTGCCCCTTAAACAGCAGGAAGCAATTCTAAGAAAACAATGTCCTTTCTCCCAAAGGTTTCATGTTTCTCAGGGTTATGGACGATGGTTATAGGGTTGGGGGTGGAAGAAAATACTAGACTCAGTATTCTCCTTAAGTAAAGAAAAAGAGTCTCAAAAAACAAAAACAAAACAAAACAAACAAAAGCAAAAAAAGAAAAGAAAAAGTGGATTGGATAGGTATGCAATATCATGGTAGATTATTGTATATGCTAGTAAACAAATTTAGTAAAATAGCAGTTTTAGATAAGTTGCACAGTTATGGATTCTTGTATATTGATACAAATGTAAACTATTTTTATATTCCTATTTATGATAATTTGTATATTGATACAAATATAGAACTATATTTGTTGTAAGGTACATATATTTCTACTCTTATTTGAAATATTTTGTATACTGATACAAATGTAAATTTATATCTATCATACTGTATGTATGTTCTAACTCTGTTTAGGATATTTTGTATATAGATATATATTTAGGATTATTGTCATATTGCATATTGCACTATACATTCCTACCTCTGTTAAAAATATTTTGTGTATTATTAAAGTTTTGAGGTCATTGTCCTTTTACCATACATTTGCTTACAGACTGCTCACCTTGGATACATGAAGCCTTAGTCCTTAAGTTATTTAGGTAGATAAGACTTATAGATTTATAGTCACCTGTGCTTGTCATCTCTATAGTTATGTTAGTTAGGTTGTCAAGATTTTTAGATACATAGGTCAATGGACAGCTAATCTTCAAACAGTTCATGGACCTAGAGAATATGGCATTATATAACTTAGAATCTGTTGACATGAAACACAATTGCTCCTGGCAGCACCAATTTCATCCAGAGAGAATGTTGGGCTTCTAAGACATTTCCATTTGGAAGTTTGTCTTCTTGTCACAAAATGGCCTACTGGGCAAAGAACTGCCCTTGCCTCAACTGCTGACAGAACGAATGCTGTCCTTTCTGGACAAGTGGGACACAAGGAAAAGCAACTACTGAACTCTGCCAAGACAGGGTAAAATGGTCTTTGAGAATTCCTGCTTCTGAAAATGGTCTGTCAGATACTCTAGGCCTGTAGCCAATTTGAATACACCAAAAATCCTGAGAAACTGCCAGCTGTCTCTGTCTACTTTCACAAGACTCCTGGAAGTTGCTTGTGTCCTTCTCCCATTTCTCAGTTATCATTATATTCCTCATCAGGTCTTTGATGGGATTGAAGACTAGCAATTATAGTTACAAATATATATATATATATATATATATATATATATATATATATATATAATATCTTAGATAGAACATTTTAAGTGTTAGATTTAGGTATTTTAGGATAGGACACCTTTTGGAATGATCTTTGTAACATGCCATTTACCTATGCTCCAGACTTCTCTGGCTTTTTAGTATGTGTCTCTTGTTTGATATTGTTCGTGTTGGTTATAGTTCCATCTTGTCTAGGTCATTATTCCTTATTCCTCCTGGACAATATTTGATAATCTTTCCTATTGTATATAGTTTTGTATTAGGTTAGAACTTCCTTATTTAAACAAAAGGGGTAGATATAGTGGGTAGCTAGTCCAGCTTTGACCTGGAGGTACTACCCCCATTGAGGCTTCCAATAACTGTCACACCTACAAGGCGGGGCCAAAACCGGAGCCCTTAAGACCTGAGATCTAGATTTGCTGGCTCTCTTGGTTCCTGAATCCTGGACATTGGAGGTAGACCAAGTAGAGTTCTCCAGAGAATACTCCTGGACTGCACTTCATCTCTCCTGGACCCTGTAACATATTCCTTTACTTGTAGGTTACCCCACAAAACAAACATCCTATTTAACTACAAGGAGTTGCATTAATACTTCAACAAATAGATTTTCACTTGCTTGGTTAGAGCCACACCAATATATTTCACAATATTTGTGGCTATTGTGAAGAATGTTGTCTCCCTGATTTCTTTCTCAGCCCTTTTATCTTTTGTATATAGAAGGGCTACTTGTAGGGAGCTGCCATTCTAAGATGGCGCCGACTTCCTGACAGCTTTGCTGTAAACAACTCCATATTTGGCTGTGCTTGCTGGGCTGCAGGCCTCGATGCTTGTGCATGCGCGTATATGGTAATTTGGTCTTATGTCCTCAGCCTATCCCGTGGCTCCCCGTGCTTGCATTCTGGCGGGATCCAATCACAGATTGACCCGTTCGCTTGGTTCCCTATATAAGCAGCTGCCTTTTGGTTCTTGGGGCCCCTCACCTCCTGCTCTCCCTCAATCAAGAGGCGCTCCAATAAAGTGTGATCTGTGAAGAATCCTCGAGTGGTGGTCGTTCTTCCTCGCTGGTCGAGGAGCTTGCCGCAGCTACTGATTTTTGTTTTAGTTAATCTTGTATCCAGCCAATTCACTAAAGGTGTTTATCAGCTGTAGGAGTTCCTTGGTAGAATTTTTTTGGTCACTTACATATACTATTATATTATCTGAAAATAATGATACTTTGACTTCTTCCTTTCCAATTTATGTCTCATTGATGATCTCCTTTAGTTGTCTTATTGATCTAGCTAGAACTTTAAGTGCCATATTGAATAGATATGGAGTAGACAGCCTTGTCTTGTTTCTGATTTTAGTGTACATGTTTTGATTTTCTCTCCATTTAACTTAATATTGGCTCTAGGTTTGCTGTAAATCACCTTTATCATGTTTGGGTATGTTCCTTGTATTCCAGATCTCTCCAAGATTTTATCATGAAAGGATTTGAGAATTTGTCAAAGGATTTTTCAGAATTTAATGAGATGATCCTGTGGTTGTTTTCTTTCAGTTTGATTTCCTTATGTTAAATTATCCCTATATCTCTGGTATGAAGCCTACTTTATCATAGTGGGTCATCTTTTTGATGTGTTCTTAAATTTAGTATGCAAGTATTTTATTGAGTATTTTTACATCAATATTCATGAGGGAAAATAATCTCCTGTTCTCTTTTTTTGTTGCATCTTTTGTGTGGTTTGGATATCAGGAAAACCGTGGCTCCATAAAATAAATCACCTTATGTTTCTATTTTGTGAAATAATTTGCAGCATATTAGTATTAGCACTACTTTGAAGGTCTGATAAAATTTTACACAAAAACTATATGGCCCTAGGCTTTCTTTGCTTGGGAGACTTTTAATTACTGCTTCTATATCCTTAAGGAGTATAGGTCTATTTAAATTGCTTATCTGATCTTGATTTAACTTTGGTAGGTAGTACAATTGAGAAACTTGTCCATTTCCTTTTGATTTTCCAATTTTGTGGAGCACAGGTTTTTGATTCTTTGGATTTCCTCAGGGTCAGTTATGTCCTCCTTTTCTTTTCTGATTTTGGTGATTTGGATATTCTATTGCTGCCTTTTAGTTACTTTGGATAATGGTTTGTCTATCTTGTTGATTTTCTTTAAGAACCAAGTCTTTGTTTCATGGATTCTTTTTATTGTTCTCTTTATTTCTATTTTACTGATTCCAGTCCTCAGTTTGACTATTTCCTGCCCTCTACTCCTCTCTCTCTCTCTCTCTCTCTCTCTCTCTCTCTCTCTCTCTCTCTCTCTGTGTGTGTGTGTGTGTGTGTGTGTGTGTGTGTGTGTGTTTACTTCTTTTTTGTTCTAAAGCTTTCAAGTATGCTCTTAAGTTGCTAGTGTGAGATCTCTGCAATTTCTTTATGTAGGAGCTTAGTGCCACAGACTTTTCTCTTAGCACCACTTTCACTATGTCCTGTAGTTTGGGTATGTTGTTCATTCATTTTCACTGAATTCTAGGAAGTCTTTAATTTCTTTATTTATGTCTTGAGACAATAGTTATTCAGTAGAGGATTGTTCAGTTTCCATGAGTTCATATGATTTCTGTTGTTGAAATCCAGCTTTAATCCATGGTGGACTGAAAGGATAGAGGGCTCATTTCAATTTTCTTGTATCTGTTGAGACTTGCTTTGTGACCAAGTATGTGGTCAATTTTGAAGCATGTTCTATAGGTGCTGAGAAGAAGGTATATTATTTTGTGTTCGGGTGAAGTGTTCTACAGATATCTATTAGGTCCTTTTGATTCATAATGCCAGTTAGCTCTATTATTTCTCTGTTTAATTTTTGTCTGCATGACCTATCCATTGGTGAGAATGGAGTACTGAAGTCTTCCCATATTAGTGAGTGAGGCCCAAAGTGTAATTTAAGCTTCAGTAGTGTTCCTTTTACAAACATAGGTGCCCTTGGATTTGGGGCATAAATGTTAAGAACTGAGATGCTATCTTGGTGTATTTCTCCTTTGATGAATATGAAATATCCTTCATCTATTTTGAGTAATTTGGTTTGAATTCTATTTTGCTAAATATTAGAATAGCTACACTAGCTTTCTTCTTAGGTCCATTTGCTTGGAAAATCTTTTTCCAACTCTTTAACCTGACGTAATTTCTATCTTTGATGTTGTTGTTTATTTATTGTATGCAGCAGAAGGACTGGTCCTGCTTCCATACCCATTCTGTTAGTCTATGTCTTTTTAATGGGGAATTATGTCCATTGATATTGAGAGATATTAATGAACCACGATTTTTAATTTCTGTTATTTTGTTGGTGGTGGTGGATGGTAGTGTTAGTGTATGCATGAGTGTATGTGTGTTTCCCTTCATTGGGTTATGCTGCTGTGAAATTATGTATTGCCTGTACTTTCATGGGTAGTATTAACATCCTTGGGTTGGAGTCTTCTAATACCTTCTGTATGGCCAGATTTGTGGAAAGATAGTTTAAATCTGATTATGTCATGAACTAGTTTGTTTTCCTCTTCTATATTGATTGAAAAATTTACCCTAGTATAGTAGTTTGGGTTGGCATCTATGGTCTCTTGGAGTCTACAAGATGTCTACCCTTCTGGCTTTTAGAGTCTCATTTGAGAAGATACGTATAATTCTAATAGGTCTGATTTTATATGTTACTTGGCCTCTTTTCTTTGCAGCTTTTAATATTCTTTCTTAGCCAGGCAGTGGTGGTGCATGCCTGTAATCCCAGCACTTGGGAGGCAGGGGCAGGTGGATCTCTGTTAGTTCAAGGCCAGCCTGGTCCACAGAGCTGGTCCAGGACAGGCTCCAAAGCTACAGAGAAACCCTGTCTCAAAAAAAAAAATTCTTTCTTTGTTCTATATGTTTAGTATTTTGATTTTTTGATTTTTATGTGGTGCAGACACTTTCTTTTCTGGTGCAATCTATTTTTTTGTTTTGTAAGGCTCTTATACTTTTCCAAGCATGTCCATCTTTAGCTTAGGAAATTTTTCTTCTATGATTTTTAAAAATATATTCCCTGCGATTTTGATCTGGGATTCTTCTCCTTCTTCTATTCCTATTATGCTTATGTTTGGTCTTTTCATAATGTACCATATGTCCTGGATGTTTTGTGTTAGGATGGGTTTTTTTTTTTGAATTATCATTTTCTTTGACCCATCAATTTATTTCTTTTATCGTGTCTTCAACACCTGATTTCCATCTCTTGTAGTCTGTTGGTGATGCTTGTGTCTATAGTTCTTGTTCACTTACCTAGATTTTCCATTTCCAGATTTCCATCAGTTTGTGTTTGCTTTATTGCTTCTATTTCCATTTTCAGGTCTTGAACAGTTTGTTCCACCTGTTTGCTTTTTTTTGTTTGTTTGTTTTTCTTTGCTTTCTTGTAATTTTTAAGGGTTGTATGTATTTCCTTCAGTTCTTTTCTATGTCTTTTCCTTAATTTCTCTAAGGGATTTTTTCATATCCTCTTTAAGGACCTCTATCATCTTCATAAAGTTGGTTTTAAGTTTTTTTTTTTTTTTTGTGTGTGTGTGTGTTTCAGCTATATTGGTATATTTATGGCTTCCTGTAATAGGATGGCTTGGCTCTGGTGATGAAATATTGCCCTGGCTGCTGTTGATTGTGTTGTTTCACTGGCATTTAGGCATCTGAGTTTGAGATTATTATAGGTCAAGTAGCTGATTTCTGAGTTTGTCTTTGTTCAATGGTTGTTTTATTCCTTGGTTTCTATTTCCCCTTTGGTCTTCTGGTCTTTGTGGCCTAGATTAACTGGTGGCCAGCATGAGCTCTGATCCAGTAGGGGGTTGCTGTCCAAGTTGAGGGCTGGACTTCTGGTGGTGTGCTTGGCCATTGGTGCAGCAGGGAGTCTCTGTACCAGTTGGGAAATGGGATATAGTAATTAATAGGGGAATGAAAATTGGGAGTACTGAGTTATTGTTGGAGGGCCACTGGTGGGTTGCCTGTCTGTGGTTTTGGTGGCACGTGTGGTCTCTGGTCCAGTAGGTAATCTCTGCTTGAGTTTGCTTATCTGCTTTTCTGGCTTACTTGGCCTGCATCTGTTCTTCAAACTGTTATGGTCTGCATCAGTTCTTCTGACTGGTATGGCCGGCATCTATACAGCAAAATTCCACTACAGTTGGGGACAGGGGCATTGCAGCAGAATGGGATGTGGATCAGGACAGGAGCAAGCAGTGTAATGGGTGAAGGCTGTGGAATAGGTCTTGGATAACTAAATCAAGAATCTAGGGAGCAGGGGATTTCCATAGACAATTGGATCACTCATCGGTTCTTGTGACTGGTATGGCCTGCTCCTGGGCAGTGAACCCTTATTGATTTTTCTATAGTTTGGATATAATATTCTTTATAAAGTCCAACCAGCCTTTAAAAAATCTTCTTTTATTCTTTTCTACCTAAAATGACCAAAATGATTTCCTCAACCCATTAGAGCAGCTTTGAAAGTTTACAATGTGAATTCTTGCTTGGTTTTAACATCCCAATTGGGAGCCTAGTACTCTGTTACTACTTGTGTGATACTTCTGACCGCCAGTACTTCTGGAACCTTTTCCTCCTAAGATTACGAGCTTCACGTAATACTCTAACCCTTGCAAACTACAAAATAAGACATGGCCAGAAGAAAACAATCTTCCTTTGCATCATTACCCACATTATGCACCAAGTCCCATATCTGGCAGACAGGCTAGATATTGCTTGTCAATGAATACCCCAGAGAGCCCAATATAGTGGTGACATTGGCTCTATAGGGCTCTTACCATGGAATGGGGATGTAAGCATGTATCTGACATCTGCTATTGCCTCTTTCCAAGGATGTGTTTATTCCTAATACCTGCCAAAAGGTCTACTATGAATAATAAATGTCAATAATGGAATTTCACCCCACAAAACCTGAACAGTGTAAGACGCTTCTCCATAAGCACTCCTCTAACCATGATGGTGCAGATGCCATAATTATGCTGAGTATCTTTTGAGATACTAAACTCTCTATTGCAAATATTCAGAGGATTAGTTATTTCTATGCTTTCAGGTAAGTTTTGTGTGTTTGTGAGTATGTATATACATGTAAACATTTTAAGAATATTTTGACTACTGTTGGATCTTTAAAAACAAACAAATTGTTGGGCAGTGGTGACACATGCCTTTAATCCCAGCACTCAGGAGGCAGAACCAGACAGATCTCTGTGAGTTTGAGGCCAGCCTAGTCTACAGAGTAAGATCCAGGACAGGCACCAAAACTACACAGAGAAACCTTGTCTGTCTCAAAACACCAAAAAACAAACAAACAAAACAAAACAAAACAAAAACAAATGAAATATCAAAAATCCATATCTTAGTCAGGCCTATTAAGTTATAAGCTTAAATATTTTTTAAAAGTTGACATTTTAAACAAATATATATTAAAGCTTATAATGATATTTTAAATTTTACAGATAATCTTAATGTGTCAAATTATAATAGTATATTTGAAAGAATTATTTGTCTATGCTTTTAATCATATACTAAATTTCATCTTCTTTTGGATGCATTGTCTTATTCTGGATGCCCCATAAACACTAATTAAAAATAAATATATTTTTCTAACATCAACAACAACAATTTCAGGGTGAATGTTACAATGATCTAAAACTTTAACCTTTAATTAATTAATTTTTGGTACAAAAATAAAAAATTTGCTGTTTTACTTGTATTCTACTAGATACATAAGATACTATACATATTTTCTCTGTTTTAAGTAGTCTGAATTTCATTTTAAATTACTTTCTTAAAACTGCTTTCTAAATTTTGTAATAGCAACAATAATGTTAAGATTAAAACATGTGTAAAAAGACTGATAAATTATGGTTGTCACTAAACTGAGTATAATCTAATGGGTATAACAAGTTTAAGGGCAAAGCTCAAGACCCTTAGCTAAAATTTAATCTTTGATTCTCTACAAAAATATTTTCTTAAGTATTGATCTATTCTTAGTAATTTTTACCAAAAAAAACCCTAAAAAATAAAAACAAAATAAACTTGTTTTATTCTTTTACTAAATGACCATTTAAAACCTATAATTAGATTACAGTTTTATGTGTTTTCCATTGGACAAAGCCTTTACTTTTTATATATTTGGTCATTGCTTTTTAGAGAGTTATCCCTATTTAGAACATTCATACTTAATTACATAGTAATTCTAAAACTAATTTTAATAGAAAAATATTTGGATCTGTGTATAAAATTTTATCTTTTAGTTAAGCAAATAGCACATTGGATTTTAAATGATAGCTAACTTTGATAATGAAAATTCTACATTAGTTACAGATTCTTCCTCAAAAGGTAATGAAAATCAGATTACTTCATCAACTAAAAGAAAAAAAAATATCACAACAAACACTACATTCTGATTAAAGGATCAGAACTGTATTCAAGTACTTCTAACTCACTCCTGAATTGCAAAACACCAGGCAGTGAACTTTCTCACATCATCTGAGAACACATTTGTTCAAAAATGCCAAATAATATTCATCATAAAAACCATTTACTGTGGTGATATTTTATTTGAGGGTTAGTAAATGAAGCTTGCCTGGAGATCAGGGGGAAAAGGCTAGCCATTTTTAACTAAACAAGAAGTCAGGCAACACACACCTTTAATCCCTTAGCAGGCAGGATCTCTGTGTGTTCAAGGCCACTCTAGGGAACAGAGCCAAGTGTGGTAAAACAGGCCTTTAATCCCAGTACCAACCATAGAGGCCTGGAGGTCTGTAAAGACAAACAGAAAGTAACAGAGCTGTGTAGGAAGAGGAAGTGAGGTAGCTGGGCTAAGAAAGCCAATGAGAGGGCAGAAAAGCAAGGCATATAAAGGCGTGGGTAGACAAGAAGTAACTAGCATTTGGAAACTGCAGGGTTGGTGAGGTAAAGTTGGCTGGTGGCTTTCCCTATTTCCCTGATAAGGCTTTTTTACTCCTTGTTTTTTATTTAATAATATCATTTAGAAATCCTTCTACAATTTACAATTGAGTACTCTGACTAAACATTTCTCATACTTCTACTCTTCCTTTAATAATTTTATAATTAAAGTTATTTATGATATTTAATATTTCACTTAGTAAAGTCCTATGTTAGAAAATAATATTAATCTTCAGTTTAAATGAAGTTTCAAAATGAAAATATGTCCTTGCATTAATCATATTTTTGTTATGACTCTTTGCTTATCCTAAACCCCTACTTATTCAAAACTGGTTTTTATGTTTTAAAGATTCAAGTGTTTTAACTGTCTTTACAAATACACTTTCCCCATTAATCAACATAATTTGAATAAAACAAAACAATCTAGTTTTTAAGTTAAACTTTACATTAATTATTCTAAAATAAAGATACGCAAAAATTTGGGTTAACTCTTTGTATCCAGATTATAGAAAACACATAAATTTATGATAGTGACATTCATATGTTCTGATGTTTCTTAGTTCAATTACTATCTAACATTAAAAAATTAGCTTGCTTTTAAAAGAATTTAAGTATTCATATTTTGATAATAAAGGGCAGTGCTACAGTGATTCCTTCTAGAGTCCTATTTCTAACCATTTAAATATAATTAAGTTAGTTAGTATAGTACAAATAGCTGTAAATACAGGGAGAAACATAATGAATTAGTTAAAAAATATGTAAATTTTGATTGTTTAAAATACATGCTTCCTTCACCTGTTACCTTCACTCCATTAGGTCAACCTGTGTTATTGAGTATTTTAATTTCAGGTATAGTAATCCTATTATATGTGACATGGTCAGATTCAGGTCATGATGGCAAGTAGTTTTGATATGGTCCAGAGTTTTCCTTATTAATGGCCTTTACCAGCTGTTCTTCTTTCCTGAAACCTAATGTCCTGACCATTACTCAGCCTCATCAAATCAAATTCTAGGAATGATCATCCTAGCTACAAGAGGTCTTATGATATTTAACAAATAATATGTGGCCAGTCACACATACAAAACATGATGGCTAACAAGGGTAGCTGTCAATGAGAATTCTCGAAAGAAGCTGTGTCTATAAAGACTGATTGACTAAGTAGAACTACAGGGACATGAAGACATTGGATGATTGAAGGTCTAAGGCTAGGTACATTATCCAGTGAGCTTTAGCCCTCCAGAATCAGCATTCTTTTCCTGCCTCTGTGTCAGAACTAGAATCCTGTAACTGACAGATAAAAATGGCTTTTAGAATCTATTTCTTCTTCCTGCCCAGCTCTATCATTTCCTGTCTGTCTGTACAGGTCTCCAGACCTCTATAGTTAGTGCTGGGATTAAAGCCATGTGCCATCATGCCTGGCTCTGTTCCCAGTGTGGTCCTTGAACTCACAGAGATCTGGATGAATCTCTGCCTCTGGAATGCAAGGACTGAAGGCATGTGCTACAACTGCCTGGCCTCTATGTTTAATATAGAGCTGGTTTTTCCTCTGATCCTCTAGCTTTATTTGAGTGCACAAATAAAATATCACCACAACCAAGATCTTTCATCTGGACAGTATGGCAGCCCCAGTTGGATCATGCAACAGAGGCTTCAGCTAGGAGGCATACCATCTATTAACACATACAGAAAGACGGGAATATGGGGATTCCCCTGCAAACACCCCACCACAACTCATCTTTGATTCTGTTGACTTATTTTGGCTACGTGTTTCATAAGACTTTTCTTTTGGAGAAAGAATTATTCACCTCCACCAAGAAGGTGCCAACAGACCAAAGAAAGGAGCTTAACAACTTAACTTTTGCGAAAGAACGATTTTATTGGCAGTTGCTGTGAAGATTCCTGGAAAGAATCTGTGTCTTCAACGGATGATTCTTTCCTTTTGTAATAAAAATACATATTCTGTTTTCATTGTACGTTGAAAAATTATATGCTGGAAGCATGTAATTTGCTTTCTGATTTAACAGGACGTCACAGGATACTGCCTTGTATTTTAGAAGACATTTAACAGTTTTCAGCATTGTTGGGACAATTAAAGACTATGGAGATTTTTGAAAATGAACTGAATGCAATGTACATTATGATACAGCCATGAGACTATGGGGGATGGTAGAATGTAGTGGTTTCAATTATAAATGCCTTCCCTAGGCTCAGGCATCTGGACACTTGTTTTCCAGTTGGTAACAGTGTTGAGAACGGTTATGAGACCTTTAGGAGATGGAATCTTGTTGGAAGAAGTGTATCACTGAAGGTGGGCTTCCAAATTACTTTCTGTTGCATTTCTGAGGTTAAAGAGGGGATATATCTGCTTCCTATTTAGCAACTATTGCTGTTATGGATTTTCCTTGGGAAACATACACCAAAATAAGCCTTCTTCCATTTTGGCCATGGTATACTATCACAATGAAATAACCAATACAGAATGTTTGGTTTTTAAAATTACTGTTAAATTTAAAATTGATGTTAAGTTTTATTTAAAAACATAGTGAATGAATTCGGAATGAGGTTAGTATAGAATTTATGAATGGTCCTAAACACATTTCTGCCCTTTTCAACCATACTTTTCTTCAGAATCAATCAACTCTGAAAAACACTAGGAACAACTATTCAGCCAAGGGTTAATTCTTTACGTAAAAGTAAACACATTTATCACTGTATGTAACATTCAGAAAGATTTCAAGAGTCAGAGGACTGGGTTTTCCTCTGTGTGATAATGTCTTCTGCATATGACAGGGGAACAGCACTCAGGAAATCTCAAAAATATGTCAGGTAATTAAGACATGCACACTGACATAAACAACAAGGCTCCAATCCTAGATGAAGAGCTAGCAATTAATGCCTAATGTAAGAAAGAATCAGTCTTCTCAAAGATGAACTCCTGATAGATACACACATGAGAAACACTAAATGAACTCAGCAGGTTGTGTGTTAATACATGTCCTCTATGTATATATGTACCAGTAATTAAAGAAGGAGAGCTCATGAATTTGAGGAGTGGAAGAGTTGGAGGCCATTTAAGGACTTGGAAATGCTTCAGTACTCATGTATGAAATTTTCATTTATTTTAATTAAAAAAAACAATACTTTTCCAAAAAGAATCCTTGCACTAAGCTCTATGTATTTTTCACTCCTTCTCAGCTCTAATACTGGAAAACTGTAAAAAAAAAATCCAATGGCATTTCTGGAAAATGGTGGGTGGAAAGAGGGTGACAATCACCCTCTTTTTACCCTGATTGTTTTAATCTTGATTTCATTTCCTATAAGAGAGAAATCAATCTTAGTGTGTGACTGGATTCTTAACTATCCATTCCAAGTTTGTTATAAATGTTTACTGTATGCTAACTACTATAAATTGTATGTATATGTGCTGTTTGTGTATTGGCTACATGAACAAATGGGTCACATAAATGATGAGATAGATAGGTCCTCTAATCTCCAAAATAGTATTTAGAATGATTCCACCATTAATCACACTTACAGAACACAACTGAGGATAACAGAAATTAAACTTCTCAATCTTCTCAATTATTTTGCTCATAAGTAATAGAATTTGTCAAATACTAAAACCCTGTTCTTGATAATAGCATTTACACACACACAATACACAAAAACACACACACATACATGAGCATAACTTCCAAATATTTTGCCTTCCCCACTTTCATGTAAAAAGTAAATATATTACAACTAAATTAAATTCTGCTACAAAGTTTACTTAAGTACCCATTTTTGTCTTCAGATAGAAATTACCAAGTGTGCAGCTATGTGTGTATTAGTACTAGTATTAAAATTAAACTCTGAAATAAAAATCACCATTCCATCCCTACACCTTATAAGCATGACCCAATTAAAGCACATATAGAATTACTACAGCCTTGTTTATAAGAGTCAAACTGTAGCAGAGAGAGGAGATTTAACTTTATTGACAAAATAAAATCTAGATGTCCTCAGTCCTCTGAACATCAGAAGTCCCATTTATTTACCCTCTTTTAAAAAAACTAAGGGTGAGTTTTCCTCACTCCCAGTGTAGCTCTCATTGAACCAACAACCCACCTACAAATATCAAGTAGACTTACAAATGGTTGCAATTGCCATGAGGACTAAGATCCATTTTATGATTCAACATATCTCTTTGCATGGTTCTTTTGAAGATTATAAATAATCATACTAAGTTATAGTTTACCAGAAAGGTATTTTAAGCTAAAGTTAGAATTAAGGCAATTAATGCCTAAAAATCACCTTCAAGGGGAGAAAGGCAAATATTTTGACTATCTTGTTAACGTTTTCTAATGTATTTAGTACCTTATCAAACATTCTTCAAATTACTAGTGATTTACACCTGAAAGTGAAATATTCTGCATATTTTTTTACATTAAAATGAGATATTATACAAGTAAGAGGCTTATCAGAATTCTCAAACTTTAGGAGGTTGGAATATAAAGGTACAAATTCAGATGCTTATTAAACCAGATGAGTGATCATTACACCTTTTTCATAATTATAAAATATGCACACTCCTGATATCATAGACCATACAGTATTTATGCCACTTGAGCAATGAAATCTGTACAAAACTTCAGGAATAGCATAAAGGAAGCTGAACTGTTACTAAAAGGCTCTTCAACTTAAAGCAGCAGCTCAGAATTGCACAGGAAGCTCCAATTCATGAGATAGGAGAGATTTTTAAAACCTTGAATTAGCAGAGTTTGCTCCAAGTCTCTAGTCATATCTGTCCAGTAGAGATAGATAGCATTATTATGCATCTCTCCACATGAATGATAGTTTTTCTGTAGTCCTTGCCCTTCCTTATCACCACTTGCCTATTTTTAGAAAGAAAATCATTTATGTTTAAGCAATAAAATATGACTGAATATTTTCTCATCAGTGCCAACTTTGGAAATCTTCCAGCAGAGAACAGATTATACATGACTAAACAGTGTTGTTTTCAATAAGCACCATTTATATATATATATATATATATATATATTTTTATTTTTCCAACATACAGATGAAAATCCAGTAAATTTATAAGGCTGAGAGTTCTCACACCATACTCTGTATTGCCCATCTGTATATGCTGAATTAGTGAGTACCATGGGACCAGATAATCTGAATTTTAATGGCTCCTTCAAATGCTTCTAATGTACATAGTCCCCATATTTCATTTAGATTTGGTTCTCCTAATAGGAAGACATTGTATTATTAGTGAAACAAACAGATCATATTGTACAAGAGCAGAAGTTTGAACAGGGTGTGTTGGCACATGCCTTTAATGCCAGCAAGTATGAGGCAAAGGCAGGTGGATCTCTGAGTTTAAGGTCAGCCTTGTTTACAGAGCAAGTTCTAGGGCTGCCAGAGCTACTCAGAGAAACCCTATGTCAAAAATAAAATTCAAAAAATAAAATAAACAAATAAATGGTAGAAGTTTGATTACTAGAGCAAGCATTCTGTGTTTGACTGCAAGACTGGCCATTACCAGCTGTAGGCAAGCATAGCTATAGATTTTGTCCTTCTCCATAGATATTTTTCTGTTATGTATAAATGCCTCTGAAAATTCTAAGGAGATTAAAATGACACAATGGCCATTTGCTACAGAAGTGATATGTGTTAGCTAACTGCCTTTTATTCCCCCTGATCAGAGTTAGGCTACCTTTTCTAGACTCTCCAAGGTAGTTAATGGGACCATGTAGTTGTCATGTACATTATAGCACACCATGCCACATCACTGATTCTCTTCTTATTTAACCATCTAGATATTAATTACCAGAGTAATCTTAGAAATCATATGATAGCTTTAGACCTAGAAAGACTTGGAGCTACAACTACTGAAACACTAGTAAGGAAAACAATGTAGTCATCCTGTAAACTATAAAGCTGTATCTAGATGTAAGAAATGAAACAAAGTAATAGCACCTCAGATAGAGTGAAAATCAATACTAACAGATCAGGCTGGCTGTTCAAGAAAAGAAAAAGAATTGAGTCAAGATGGATCTACACTGAAACATCTCTTTATTATATTGTCATCTGTACTATAGAGAAGGGAGAACCAGGAGTTCAAGGACATCCTAAACTACATAAAGAATTTCAAGCTAGCCTTAGATATGGAAGACCCTGCCCCCAAACTACAAAACAAAACAAAAATAAATTAAAAAAAACCTTAAAATCAACTATTTTTTAATTTATGTTCTTAATTCTAATGTTTTTACATAAAACGTGCTTAGTAAGTGGTCATTGAAGGCATAACTATGTCAGTGTTTTAGTTTTCCAAAGTAAAATTTCTCACAAAAATCTTTTTTTTTCTAAAGACACTTAATTAGTAATTCTCTGTAGAGTTGCTGACAATAATGAATTGTTAGTGTTATTCTAGTGTTCTTAACTCTAGCTAAGATAGCAAATGAAATAAATCATGATACTCATTAGATCATTTTTAATTTTATTATCATTATGTGCATGCATGTGCATGTCAGCATGTAGGCATACGTGTGTGTGTGCACAGAGACAGGAGTACACTGAACATTCTAAGCCCATTTACGTGTGGAGGTCAGATGACAGCTTTCAGTAGTTGGTTCTTTCCTTCCACTTTGTATTTCAGGGAATAAACTAAATCATCAGGCTGTATGTTAAGCACATTTCCGCAATGAGCCATCTTGCACACTTCATTTAATTTAGACATCAGCCATGAAAGAAATAATATCATCATGTCCACTTTACAGATAGAAAAGTGAAGAATTGGGCTCTTTAGAGCTATTTAGAGTTAAGAGCCCAGGTTCAAATACTTGCTTTTCTAATAATGTAATCCTGTGGTGTGTTCATATTATATATTGTATCTGTGAATTTGCATTTATTATCCAATATTATATAAAATGCTGATGTAGATGACCTGCAAGATTTCTGGATGGAACTAAATTATATAGAGGAGTAATAAGTTTGGGATACCAGATAATCTGAAACTTCAGTCCAATAATTTAAATTTATAGGTGGTAAAATAGAAAATTCTGGCAAAATGAGCCATGACTAAAGTTGGACAGACAATAATTAATGAAGTTGATTCTTATGTTTCCTAGATCAGTGGATTTCTTTCCATTATGTTCTGGTCCCATGTGTTTAGTTGGTTCATAACATACGGGAGTAAGATCAATTGGTCAACAAATACAGTTAAATCATTACCTAAAGGACATGATACATCTTTACAGTTAAGTTTATTTCCTTAACTATTCTAAAATAGCCTGTGACATCTGGTAAGGATCATGCTGGCTGAATGACCAGACAATGCATTTGATGAATCTGATATTCTTTGTATTTTTCTTTTGATATTCTTCAAAGAAGTAAGTAGAAAAAAATATATCAGCTAGGTTGAAGGGAGTAAAGGGAAAATGGTAAACAATACAATTATATTTTAATTTCAAAAATAAATGAAAAAATATACTTGATCTTGTGATAAATGTCTACTTAATTCACACCAATTAAAGTCCCTCATTAGCAATTAATTAAATATTGAAGATAACAGATCATCTTAATGTACTAAAAAGATACCCCTGAGAGATCAAAGCATCCATTTTTTTTATGACCACCTATATACAATGTTTGGAAACCTGGTCATTCCAAGATCCTATAATTCATGGTACTTACCCAAGGCATTTGCTGAGTTGGAGAGACAGAAGAATCAGAACAGCTTGTTTCTAAGAACTGGGGCAACGTTTTGAGCTGATACACATCATAAAAGTGGGAATACCATAGAAGAAGCTGAGTTCACGTGTCTTCAAACACACATACATTTAGTTATTTCTATAGTAATGATAAATAAATATCTGCAACCTTGATGATACCACACAAAATATGGCCTTAGTTAACTAGTTAAGTATTTTTTTTTGATTGGTTTAATTTAAATATTCAGAAATGTTTTCCTTTTTCCCACTTAACTGAAAGGTCAACTCCTGGACCAGATCAGAGATAAAAAAACAAAACAAAACAAAATAAAAAAACCAGCCATCAGTGATGAGTTTTGGTCCCCTGGAGAAATAGCTCAAGTGGTAAAGTGTTTCCCATGTGAGTACAAGTTAAATCTCCAGTACCCATGTTAAAAAAAACAAAAAAAAAAAAAAAAAAAAAAAAACTGAGCTTGGAGGAGATAACTTGTAGTCCCAGAGCTTGGAAATCAGATATGGTTGGATCCTTGAGCTTGCTAATATTAAGACCAATGAGAAACCCTGTCTTTGAAAACAAAGTGGAACTCAGACCCAACTGCATCTCTTGGCTTTCTTGGTTAGTGAATATCTCAGCCATCATCAAAGAAGTTTCTTTTCACAGCTAGTAAAAGTTGAGAGTTGACATCAGTAACAAAATGCCTACACTTAAGTTCAGAGAATATCGTGGACAAAGGGGCAGAAATATCATAAGAGGCAGAGGACAGGAGGAGGTTCACTGCTAAATTTTATCTTCTGGACAAGACAGGGATGTTGTACCCATCAACTCTTAACAGATATGGTTGCCTGCTCTAAAGTAGAAAAGGGGAATAGCAAGCTGTAATATTAATTAAATGAGAGTAACAAGCTTCTTTAGGAAATATTAGGTGACATAGGAAAACAGAAGGAAAAAAGGTGTGAGGCAACGGGTAAAATCAAACTCCTAACTGCTGTGGATATCGCTCTGTGTAAATAAAATTCTAATTGGCCAGTAGCCAGGCAGGGAGTATAGGCAGGAAAAGCAGAGAAAAGAATTCGGGAAACAGGAGGGTGGAGGGGGAGACACTGCCAGCCGCCACCCTGACAAGAAAGATGTAAGGTACTAGTAAGCCATGAGCCACGTGGCAAAAGTATAGATTAATGGAAATGGGCTAAATATAAGAGTAAGAGTAGACAATGGTAGGCCTGAGCTAATGGCCAAGCAGTTTAAATAATTTAAGTGTCTGTGTGTTTATTTTATAAATGGGTTGTTGGACTAACAGGGCTTGGCGGGGGCTGGAGAGAAGGTCTCCAGCTACACCTGACTTTTGCTTTTGTAGACCTTCTTTTTATGGAAAAGAACAGAGGAAGCAGAATCTGTTTGTTTAGGATAAAACTGTCTTTATAAGAAACCTGCAAATTTCAGCTTCTGTAAAACTTGCTTAGCTCTGGGCAAAATTTACCTTAGGGTGGGGATGAAAGATAATCCTAGAATGGTCATATAGGCCAGATCATGATAAGACCTATCTCTTTATAATCCTTGAAATATTTCTCCTCAGGGAAGGGTCTTTTTAAGCAATAGTTAGAGGCTACAGCTGCAAGCTATTAAAGAGTTTTTCTTTTTATTTCTGAGTGCTAAGAATTTCATGTTAAGGAAGTGCAATCCCCATTAATTAACAGTACTACATCACATCAGCCAGTATTCCAGCATGGGCTGAGAAAGATGACAGAACCTCAACTCTAGCTGAGGAGCTACAGGCAATAGACAGCTGCTGAGGGAAGGAAAGTCAGTTTAATTCAGAGACAAACTCCATTGACAGGTTTTTCATGCCCAACAACCACACACCTCTGGAAACTGTAATTGTGCTCAATAGTGTATATACAATACACACACACACACACACACACACACACACACACACACACACACACAGAGTTTCACTACTCTTCCTGGGAAGACAAAAAAAGAACTAATATCTATTCATCCCAGACTGGAAACTAATGACAGACCAAAGTAAAAACACCACCAATTAGTTATTTGGAACTACTTACAGGAGTAGAAATGACTCAAAGACAGCTACATCACCAAAAACACACTCTCAGTACAGGCGACAGACATTTCAGGACAGCTGGAAACTTAAAACTCACTGTACAACTTGCAAGTAGCTCAAGAGTTTTGAAAGTATCTTTTCCATGCAGCTTCTCTGTTTTTTGCCATTTTACAGCTAAGCTGGTCAGTATCTCTTCCAGGCAGTTCAGCTGGTCTGAGGGTTTTCTAGATAGCTTGACTGATCTGAGAGTGTCTCTCAGTAGTCCATACTCCTTATATGCACTTGGGGAGAGAGCAGCCTATTGAATCTGGTCCCTTTCAGTGATGTCCTTAATCCTTTTTTATTGTTTACTTCCTGAATTTGGTGAATGCCTCTGAAGGACGGAAGATTTTAAACTTCCCTTAGAACACCTGGTGCTTTAAGGAGCTTTCTTGAAAGATGGAGTGTTTTGTTTTGTTTTATCAAGAAGGTGCTATATAAAATATACATATATATGTACATATATATGTAGTCATATATTGTTTATTCATAATTATATGTATTGCTTATACATAACAAAAAGGAGAAAACATCAGTTTGAGAGAGAAATGTTTGTGGGTAAACCTGAGAGAAGCTAGAGGAGCTGGGAGGACAATGGGGCACATATGATCAAAATGCATTATATTTATATATAGAATTCTCAAAGAGAAAACATCAAGAATATATTAACAATATAGTTCTAATCCTGTCAAAATAGAAATATATTTCAAAACAGTTTTTAATTAAAAATGAGTGACTTATTTCAAGGAAAAGATGAAATACCTTTTGTTATAATTAATGTCAAGTCCTTCTTGAGTGATACAGTATTGAGAATTATGAGACTGAAAGATGGCTCAGTGTTTAAAAGTCTAGGCTACAGTTGCAGAGGACCCAGGCTTATTTGCCAGAATCTATGCAGAAGCTTTCAACTGTCTATAATTTTAGTTCCAGAGGATCTAATTCCTCTCTGGCCTCTGCAAGATAATTGGTGCACAGACATGCATATGCAGGCAAAACACCAGTACATATAAAAATAAAAGTTTAAATTAACAATATTTTTAAAGAGGAAATTTTAGCAGGCAATATTTGAAGAACAGTACTCAAAGTTGTTTCCTGGTCTTTATATACAAGCATGGACACCTCGACACACTTAACTTCAGACACGCCAGAATATGTACACACACAAAAGAATATGAATATATTGGAAAAGCAAAAGGAATGAAATAAAAAAATTAAATGACTTAATCTAAGTATAATAAATTAAATCCATAACAACATAAAAATACTATAGTAACATATAACTCTCAAGTATTCTAGTCCAGACTAATGATACTGATTTTTTGTTTTTGTTTTTGTTTTTTGGATTTTGTAGGGGTACTGTGGCAGCAGTAGACATGCAATGTAACTTACTGTCTCAAAGGGAGCTGGATGGAGGCTCTGGGATAGAAGATTATACATTAGATTGTTTTACTATCATAAAAATTAATTTACCTAGTAGTTCATTTTTTATTTGAGCTGAGGATCAAACCCAGGGCCTTGTGCTTGCTAGGCAAGTGCTCTACCATTGAGCTAAATTGCCAATCCTCAATCGTATCCCAAGGCATTTGCTCAGCTATGTTTATATAAGCACTGTTTGCAATAGCCAGAACCTGGAAACAACCTAGATGCCCTTCAACTGAAGAATGGATAAAGAAAATATGGTACATATACACAATGGAGTCCTACTCAGCAGAGAAAAACAATGACAACATGAGGTTTGCAGGCAAATGGATGGATCTAGAAAAAATCATCCTGAGTGAGGTAACTCAGACTCAGAAGGACAAACATGGTATGTACTCACTCATAGTAAGATACTAGATGTAAAACAAAGATGACTAGACTGCTACACAACTCCAGGGAGGCTACCTAGAAAACGGGACCCTAGGAAAGACACAAGGACCGCCCAATGACAGAGAAATGGATGAGATCTACATGAACAACCTGGAAGTCAGTGGGAGTAATGAAGGGCAAGATTTGAGGGAAAGAAAGCTTAGGGGAGCAGGAGATCCCAGCTGGATCAAGAACAGAAAGGGAGAACAAGGAATAACAGATCATAAATGATTACAGGAAAACAGGAATAGGCTGAGTGCTGGAGAGGTCCCCAGAAATCCACCATGATACATAGTCTGTAGACCGCTGGCAATGGTCGAGAAAAAGCCTGATCTGACCTAGTCTGGTGATCAGATGGTCAAACACCCTAAAGGTCATGCTGGAACTCTCATCCAATAACTGATGGAAGTGGATGCAGAGATCCTCGGCCAGGCCCCAGGTGGAGCTCCAGGTGTCCAGTTGTCAAGAAAGAGGAGGGACTGTAAGAACATGAATTGTTGAGACCAAGATTGAAAAAGCACAGGGACAAATAGCCAAACAAATGGAAGCACATGAATTATGAACCAAAGGCTGTGGAGTCCCCAGCTGGATCAGGCCCTCTGGATTAGTGAGACAATTGAATAGCTTGAACTGTTTGGGAGGCATCCAGGCTGTGGGACGGGTACCTGCCCTTATTGCATGAGCTGGCTGTTTGGAACCTGGGGCTTATGCAGGGACACTTTGCTCAGCCTGGAAGGAGGGGACTGGACCTGTCTGTACTGAATCTACCAGATTTAAATGAATCCCCAGGGGAGTCTTGGCCCTGGTGGAGATGGGAATGGAGGGGAGGGGCTGGGGGGGAAGGTGGGGATGGGGGCGGGAGTGGGGAGGACAGGGGAACCCATGGCTGATGTGTAAAATTAAAACACAAATACAATAAATTTTAAAAATTTAATTTACCATTAAAATAAATTCTTAAACAGAAAAACAATGTTTGAGTTTCAGCGAAAAGTTTAAAAAATGATTTCTAAGGGTTTTGTTAACAAATTAAGGGAAAAATTAGCATGTAACAAGCAGTTGTTTAACAACAACAAAACAAACAAAATTACATTCCACAAGACTATGTTATAAATGGTGAGGTGACATAATTGTAAGGAAAAGGAATGATAGCAATTCAGTATAATTGCAATTGCCCATCAGTGGCATTTATTCAGTAAAACAAAACAAAATAAAAACATTGAGTGGCTACTCTGGAAAAACAAACAGACTCAACAATACATAGAATAGATAGCTGACTATAGCAAGAGACATATAGCCATGCTTTCCGGTTACTGCCAGCCTTTTATAGTGACAGCAACATAGGACTAATTGTAATAAATGAAGTTCAGTAAAAGATAGGTCAAACAAAGAGCAAATTTTGGAGCAGAAGAGACTTACTCCAGCAAGAGAGATGTTTGAAATCCAATTGTGAACATCTATAGCTGACATGTCTTTGAGAAAGATTGTCAACCTCCTGGACACTGTGCTGTCATATAGTGTGATCTGGTTAGATTGGTGGTCTAAATGAAATACTCATTCTCAGGAGCATAATAAATCTGAGCAGCCTCTCAAAGAAAGACATATGTGAACCAAACTTAAACAACAACAGAACATAATGCCAAGGAGGCAAATAGGGAACTGATTATTTATGGTCTTAAATACCACATTAAGATATGCAAATTTTGTCCTCAGGGGGAATGGAGAGCCATCCAAGAGTTCTGAGCAGATGAGATATGTGATCATATTTGCATTTTTAAAAAAATCGTTCTGCCTTCAGTTTAGACAACAGAGCAGAGGGGCAGAGAATGGGAAAGATCATAGCATAATCCATTGAATTTATTTTTACATGAAAGATAGATAATGAGTTCTGAGAATGTGATGATGGTGGTAAGGCTAGAGAAGGTAGAATTTATTTGGCAGTAGAAGAATGATGAAAAACATAAATCATAGAGATTCCACTGAGAAAATTGACTGGGCATTGTATATTATTGGATTCAAGAATATAGGGAAGAGGATACAAAATTATCCTTTAAATTTAGGTCTGGCTGGATGGAAAATGAGTATTTAAATTACATTAACGTCTATACAAAAGAAGAACCATATATTTATCAGAATAATGGGTAGCTGGGAAATGTAGAAGAAAGTAGGAAAATGATAAAACTCCAGGAATATAATAGATGTTTATTTTCACCATTATACCCCAGTGCCTGGCTCAACAAATATTAGAATGATAAGAGAACTGAAGTGAATTCTTATTTTTGAAGTATCATTAAAGTGATTTGAACATATGGATTCTAAAGAAAACTCAGTCTGTGTATTGATGTAGGGTTACTGAACACCTCCTACAGGCCAGATAGTATCTTAGGCACATGTAATATTGTAGCTGAGAAATAAAGCAGCATAATGGTGTTAGAGAATGACTGGATTTTTTTATTTTTATTTTTTTGAGACAAGGTTTCTCTGTGTAACAGACCTAGAAATAGGTCTGTAGACAAGCTTGACCTTGAACTAACAGAGATCGGCCTGTCTCTGCCTTCCGAGTACTGGGATTAAAGGCATGCACAACCACCATTCAACACGACAGGATGTTTTTAAAAGAAATTTGTCCAGGGCTGAGGAAATGGCTACAAAATTTTCTGCACAAGCATAAAGACCAGATTTCTAATACCAGCACTCACGTAAAAGCCAGACAGGCATGCTAACCTGTTTGTCATCTCTGAGCTCAGGATGTAGAGACAGGATATTCCCAAGGCAAGGCACCAAGAAGCACTAGTGAATTGGTGAGGTCCAGGTTTTGCAAGAGAGCCTGCCTCAGTACATAAAGTGTGTAGGGAAAAGGGGCCATCCAAAGAAACTCACCCCATCCCTGAAACCAGAACTAGTGAAAGAAACACACCCTGTATCAGATACCCAAGCCAGTGAAAGAAACACTTTATATACCTGAACCCAGAACCCAGGAAACATTCCCTGACCCTGAAATTAGTGCCAAAGAAACACATTCTGTCCCTAGAATCAGAGCTAGTTAAAGAAATGCACACTGGCCCTAAAATTAGAGCCCAAAGACTAAAAATGACCAGTGAAAAGAAACACAGTTTGGCCCTGAAATCAGAGCTACCTCTGCCCTTAACCAACAAAACTAACCAATCCCTAAACAGGAAAACTAACCAATTCCTGAGCAGAAAAATATTCTCCCTGGAGAAACTCCATCCCTAAGAACTCATCCTATACAAGCCCCTCTGCCTGTTCAGTTGTCGGCTGTACTTTCCCACCTTGTCAGAGGTAGCCGTTCTCCTGGACTCCTCCTTCCCAAATAAATCTCTTTCTCAAAAGAGTCTTGAGTGAAGATCTTCACTGGCACAGAACACAAGAACCTTGCTGAGACATAAAGGACTGAGCAGGAAAAAGAAAACCTTTTCTGAGACCTTCTTTTAGGGGGCCTGAGCAAGATGGAACAGAAAATAGTAACAATTTTTCACTGGAGCCAAAGAGGATTGCTACATTTCTGCAGGAGTTTCCCCTTTAGCCCAGTGAAGCTGAATAAGCAACATCTTGGGCCAGAGAGAAAAAGTGGAGCTCTGCTGGGAAGCCCCTTTAAAGAGGGGGGGGGCAAAGCTGAGCTTAAAAGGCTCTCTCTCTAGGAGAGGAGCAGGAATGCTATATCCTGTGGGGAGACCATCTCCCACCATACCCCTTCTTCAGGTATCACCTGACTTCCTGACAAGTCAAGATACCTTTTCCTTCAGGGTTGAGCTATCCTTTTGTGGCTCTAGATACAGCCTGGCTTCCCTATTAGTCAGGATCCCTTTCCCTCCAGAGCTGTAACACTCGCTTACAACGTGGAAAGCAATTGAGGTAGACACAGGACATCAGCCTCTGGCCTCCATAAGCACAAACGCACATGTACACATGCATACCTATACATACACAAGCATACATGCACACAGAAAGAAAAAAGACAAACACAAAATAAAATAAAGTTATAAGGTATAGTTTTACTGAAATGATTTGAATACTGACCTGAGTGAAAAGGAATGGGTGTCATGGGTCTATCTATAGAAAAAAATAACTGAGTAGAAAAAAACATAGCAGTTAAAAAGATCCAGTGCAATGGCAGCAATATGCCAGCATCTTTATGTTCAAAGAGTAAAAGGCAAACCACCATAACATAGGGAGTTGAAAAGTAAGAGAGAAATTATGAGTTCAAAGGAAGAAATGACTAGATCATGAAGATATTTAAAAGCTATTATTTTGACTTTCCTGTTTAGTCAGATTGAAGTGGGATCCATTGGCTGCTTTGGACCTGAGAAGTGACAGGGTATAACTTGCATTTTCATAGGATCACCTTGCTGTACTGATAATAGTTTGTAGAGAGGCAAAGGAAGAAGCAGGTGGACCAATCAGAAGACTCTGAAAGTTATCTAAGCAATAAGTTTTTTTTTAATATTTGTTTACTTATTTTTACTTATCTATTTGTTTACTTTTTAGCTTGTTTCAAGGTAGAAGCAATGGAGAATAGATTGATGGGATATAGCCTTATTCTCTGATTGTTTTTATTTTATTTGTATTTGTTTCTTAAAATAGAACTGGTAAGGTTTATTGTAATTATTTCCGTGTGTTATGCAATGAAAAGGGAAATGAGGATAACTGTAATTCACTGTAAAAACTGCTGTTAACTGAGATGGATAAGACTATATTATTTGTCTGGTATTGGCCAACCTCGCTTGGAAATAAAAAGAATTATCTCATATAAAGAGTTAGCAAATACATGAATCTGTAGTTCAGATGAGTTTAGGCAGGGGATTGTTGCTGGCTCTGCAGCTGGGGTCCCACGCTCTCTGATCCCAGGGCAGAGGTAAGCAGACACAGAATCAATGGCACAGATTCTAGGAGGTACGCAAGCAATCTCATTTATTAAACAAAGGGCTGAAGTATTTATGCGTGTGCTGTTTGGCGGGTTTGCTTCCAGCAGCAGTGGCATTTCTTGGTTTGGCCCTGAGTCTTACATTGACAGTTGTCATCTTGGGGGTCGAGTTTCAGGCTCCTCTGAGACAGGGTACTACTGTAGATATCAGGGCTCTTTGTTTGCTTAAGGTGTGGCCCAGTACCTTGGGCCTTATCTGCCTCAGGAGATATCATTAGCATATAGAAAACATAGCCATGATACTGATAAAGGTCACCCAAGAAACACATGTAAATGGAAGAGAAAATAGATCTAACACTAATATGTGGTCAGGAAGGTGGATAAGGTATAAGAAAAGGAGACAAAGTAAGAGTTGTACACTAGACAACATTCTGATACTGTGAGAAGCTAAGAAAAATGTGAGATAAGCAATTTCCAGGGAAGAAAAATTCACATTGGCTGACAGAAATCTCAGTCCACTGTCAGTTGCCCTTGTTATTCTAATACCCAGTTAGGGCAAAATACTGTGGTTACTAGTCCATGGCAGATATAAATTTCTTACCTCAGGGTACCCTAGAAACAAAGAGAGAAAGAAGAAGGCAAGTTTGCCTAGATCCCCTCCGTGAGCATGCCTTGAGATCAACTATTCAAATTTATGACTTTTTTTAGGGAACACCAGATTCAAACCAGAGCAAAAGCACAGTAAGGTGAGAGAAGAAACAAGGAACATGAGTACTTTGGAAACAAACAAAATCAGCATTTTACAAAGAAGAGATAAACTTTTCAAAATACTGTGTGCAAGTCAGCTAAGAAGAGCAATAGTCATTGCTTGTTATATTTAGCAACTAGGAAGTCACTTTTGACCTTGACAGCAGCTGTTCAGTAGAATAGAGAAGTATGGTTTAGATAAAAAGTATGCTTAGAATGGGTTCAAGAAAAAAATAAAATAGATAAAAAGGAGTCAATAAAGAGAAATACTTATTTCCAAGTATGATGTAAGGAAAGTTTAGAAATGTGGCTATCTATTCAGGGTTCCAGTGAGGGTTTGATAATGCAGGCCTTTTGGATATCTCTTTTTCTGTGATATATGGAAGCATTTTTCTACAACAGAATATCGGGGTTCCCTACTATCTAAAGTTTTGTGGAAAGGTGGTGAAGTATAGGAGTATAGGAGACAAATATGTTATTAATTAGATAAGATACAAAAGTAAGAGACTATTTATTCAGAAACCATGACAGAAGGATTAAAAGGTGAACTATGTTAATTGCTACTTGAAGTCAAGTAGGATAATACAGTGGACTTGACAAATGAGAGCTTACCTCTTTCAGTTGTTTCAGTAGGATGAAAAGGGACAATGTAATTTATATTGAGGGAAGGGAAGTGAGAATAAAGAGTTAAAAGTAACCAAGTCCATTCATCTCAGATTAAGGGCATCATCCTCAATGATATGTTTGCAAGGAGAAAGTGTGTGTGTGCGTGTGTATGTGTGTGTGTGTGTGTGTGTGTGTGGCCATGTCCATGTGTGTAATAAAATATGTACTGGCTTCTTTGAAAAATAAACAACATAGATTGAGAATTTCAATATTTATACACTGGCCTTTATATGATGTAATCCATTGCCTAGTAAAGTAAAATTGAATGAATGGCTAATATATTCCTAAATTTTATAAAGCTGAAAGTTTGGTGATGCAAACATGGAACACAGTGAGTGAATTTCAGATCTTAATGACTTGAACTTAAATTAGTGCTTAATTACAATAATCGTATCTTCCCCCTCTTCCTGGTATAAATTACCTCTCTTATCTCCCTGTTTTTTTAACTCTACCTGACATTTATTTAAACTACACTTTGATAACGTACTTCTACTATGAACTTTTCCCTATTCAGTCTCTGGGAAACAAGCAATTACAAAAGTATATTTAAATGCATCTTAGAAACTGGCACTGAGACAGAGATCTTGAAAATGGGATAATTCTAATTTGTGTCTCTCCACTGTAACTGTTTCTGGAAACATCATTCTGTGGACCATTTGATGGGTGAAGCTCTCTAGAGGTTAAAGTTCTGAGAGTTTTAACAATATCCCCTCCTCTAACTTACAGTGACAGGCTAATATATAGTGCATAAAGGGATAAATCCATGGAGTCTATTTGATGGTCAAAGGAATTTATTTGGGAGTTAACTCACAACCAGAATAGAGGAGTTGGTCAAGGAGTCCTGGAGGGGTGGGTCATGGTGCAACACATTTCTCAGGAAAGCTCTGCCTTGATCCATACCAGCATCCAAGACCACAAGGTAGTGAAGAGAAGAGAGCACATGTATGTACATCCCAGGTCTTAAGGGTCGCTAGAGGACATGCCCAAGAGGCAAGTACCTAGCAGCTACCTGCTGCCTCATTAGGGGTGATGCTTCAGGGCATGGCACAAACAACCAACTACTACAATTGCTACCCTAACAAAGGAAAAATATTTTTAAATATTCATTCACCAGGTTTCTGGAAAAATATGAACTTTCTTTTTTGTGTTCTTTGCCCTCTTTTTTTTTTGCTTCTAAATTTCATATAGACTTCATCTTCTGATTGTGATTTAACTGTTATTTACACAGCAACTACAGTAATTTACATAATTTGTTAATCTGAAATAAGTTTATTAGAATGCCAAATTCAATATTTTAATGATATTTAGTACTCAGAACAAAACTCTTTGCAACCACTACTATTAACACATTTTACCAGTTGGATAAGGATGTTGAAAAAATTTGTTTAACATCACACAAGTAGATAAAAAGGAAACCAGAATTGAAATGCTATGTAGTTGACACTAAAATCTGCGTGCTTAATTTTCAAGATATATTGCCTTCCTAGGGTTACAGTTCCATATTACACTCAGCATGCTCATTACCATTTTATAGAAACAGAAGTTGGTTTCAAAGGAAAGGATCAGGGAATTTTCTTAGATAATACAAGTAGAAAACAGAATTTTTATGTCAAAATTACTGTTCTTTTCACACTTATAAAATGTTTGATTTATTTAGACCTTGCCTTTTCCTTAATTTGATAGTTTCTAAAACATGTTCATTCATTGGTGTCTATAGACATATTCTTAGTAAGTTTCCATTGACCTCTTATTCTCTGAACTTTGACTTGTTATATATATATATCTTCATTGACTGTTGCACCCTGAAAAAAGTAGCTTCTTTGAATAATGAAGAGAGCAGCCAAGGTCTATAGGTATAAAAATACATATTTGAGAAGCCAATTTTACATCATGACCATTTAGGAAAATGAAAACAGCAAGTTCCACCAAAAGGTGTATGACCACCTCAGCTATGGGCTTTTGATCAGCATTACAGTATCAAGCATGAAATTTCCTCCTGCAGAGCATACCTCAAATCTCATAAAAAAAAGATGTGAGTTATTCTACAACTCATTCATGCCGCTATAGCATCAATAAGCAGATCTTGCTTTTGTCGGGCATTATGGCAGCATTCAGAGCCTGGTACTAGATAGATGGTGGTATTTTCTCCACCACTCTGAATAGCATCTTGTGTCATTGTGTAAGCTAGCTAACAGAAGGGAAGTTTCCTAATTTATTTGACAGTGATTTTTCTATGTCGTACAGCCAAATGGGACATCTATATTAATCCCACCACACCAAGGCTCAGGAAACACTTTCAGAAAATGAAACAGAAAAGATATATGCACCAGATGATGGGGATAAATGCAATGAAAATGCCTTATTCTAGACATTACGTGGCTATCACAATCATGATATCATAGCAGCTGTGTTTACCTGTATAATATCAAGCCAGTACAGATGGAGTATGTGATCTCTAGGCTTCATATCACAATGAAAAGATAATGGCAGTGGATAGTTGCTGTGGGAGGGAGAATAATTTTTTTTTAAATGTGGCCACTTGTAGCTTTCCTGTGCTTTAGTGGATGGCTTCACACTCATGCAGTTTGACAAGCATCAACTAGATTTAATAGGTTATCTTCCTGTAAAAAAGTTATGAAGTTGGGATGAAGGTCATGCTGGGAGTATATGGAGAGAGTTAGAAAGGAGAAATACATGATAGATATAATCACATGTTTACATATACATGAATGAAATTTTCACAAATAGAGGAAAAACGAATACTTCTATTAGCAAAAACATTTCCTTAATTTAACTTATTTTAATTTAATTTCTTTAATTCTCATTTCATCGATGCTAAAGAAGAATCTTTGTTATTTATTTATTATTTAGATTTATTTATATTATTTTATTTATATGTGTTTTGTCTGCATGTATTTATGTACACCATGTGCATGCCTGGTACCCATGGATTTACAGATGGTTGTGAACTGCCACATAAGCACTGGTAACCAAACCCACGTCTTCTATAAGAGAAGTAATTGCTCTTAATTACTGAGCCATCTCTACCCCTCCCACACACAAAGAGTTGTCTTTTGTTTAAATCTTTGCAATGCCTTGGGTAGGTTAATAAGTCTTTGAAATTTTGAGTGATGAGCTTGTATTGGCAATTTCACTTGGAATTTGTTTATCTTGAAGTATCTTGCCAACAAGTGTAACCTACATAACCTGGCTAACTGCATAACCTCTGGTATGTGTTTGATTAGATTGAAGGACACTCAGATATCTGTATCCAATTAAGAGACACACTGATCATCCTTGTAAAGATGCAAGATATGGTGTTTCCACAGTAATGCCTAATATACATGCTATTCATCATGGTAGATTATTGTGAAAATGTTGGTTCTTTTCTAATAGATATTTGTTCAGTTTCAGATTATAATGTCTTAGATTCGGCTTCAAAGTTCTACAGAAAGATTTTATAGGCATCTTATTATCCACATATTGGTAACTATATTCAAGGATGTCCCTAATAAATTTGTGGTTTCTGTTTTTGTGAAGCTTAGGTGAATATAGCCCTTTAGTTTTTTTTTCAAAAAATCTCTGCAATTGGATGGTTTTATCTGAGTAGTAGCCAATATAAGCACTAGGACATTAAAAGCATAGGAGAATAAGAATGCGAAATGTTTCTTGATTATTATCATAGTTTGCCTTTAATGAGGTCACTCCTACCTTGACATATGCTTTAACAATGATTTGAAAGTGGGAAATCACAGGACAGAAATTATTCCAAAAACACATGATACTTTGGCTCTCACTAAGTTTTGAGAACTGTAACACCTCAATTATAAGTAAATGTAAAGATGGAATATACACAAGAAAATAACAAGCTGAAATTCAAATATATTTTCTTCTAGAAAGCATTAGAATTAAAAGGTTAATATGATTTTTGTATCAAATTTTATGGCTCTTTGATCAAAAACAGAAATTTTATTTTTAATTAACAAGACCAATTGAGATGTGACCAGGAAAGATTCCCACAAAGCGATTACATCCAAAGACTAGCACAGATTTAAAAAAAAGAGCACACTACTATGTGTTCACTCACCAACACACTTACATTTTGTACTTGGAATTTCCAAATTGATATAGTCACAGGAAATCATAGAACACCAGAATTTAAATCGGCCACTCATATATCTGTCAATCATATATGTAATAGTTGCAACAAGACATCAAATATTTCTATAAATAGACTACTATAATGTTTTCTTTTATTGCTGAAGAGCTTCCAGTGGTCATTTGGGGAGGACAAACACAACTCTGAGAAACAACTTGTAAGTGTATCTGTAAAACTGTACTGCATTATCTTAAGGTGATAGAAAAATACTCTAAAAAATTTCAGTCAATAACAATAATTTATACAGCAGAAAACTTGCAGCTAAGGCAAAGAACAAAGAATGAGCGTATACCTACATAGCAGGATTTTCTTAGGGCTTCATGGTTCATGAGAAAGGTGTATTTCTTATTTTTGCTTTTTTATGAGGGTAAAGAACTCTAATTTACCTGGGCATGTTTGTGTCAGCACCACTGCAAAGGAAGCAAATAATGAACAACTTAATGGCTTAAAAAAATCATGCCAGAAAATCATATGGTCAATCCAACTTCAATTTTAACAGGTTCATGGAAGGAAAAGAAATGGTGAATCATGACTGAATTTAGCTAATGCAACACTGCTTGCATGACCATTTGGAAATTTATTCTTCAAATGTAAAATTGTTCTACAATATCTACAAGTGTGTTATAAGCATTAATTTAATAACATTCATACAATGTCTCAAATTATCTCTGGTCTAGAAACTCCTTAACATTGCATTTCTCCCCTTTTGAGCATTTCCTCCATGTTTTTCACAGATCAACCCTTTAAATATTTAAAAATAGCAATTCTGTTTGTGCACACTTATCCTCCACTACAAGCTAAATTCTTTTAGTCCCTTCAACCAACCCTGCAATTTCACTTATTTGAATACTCTCAACACCTTCAACCCTTCCCTGTAACTTTTGTCTCTTCTTCCTCTGAAAACAGCAACCATATCTTGTCGCGACTGCCTCGACCAGCAAGGAAGATGCAACACCGAGCTCTTCTTTCTGCAGTTTATTCAGGAACCTTGAACAATCTTCTGACCCCGGGGGGAGCCCTCCCTCAGCCCTAATAACCTCTGGGCAGCCAACCCTAAACCGCCACGTGGGCATTGCAGACAGGCCCAGGTATACGGAAGCAAGCCAGATCCTAAAGCCAAGCTTAATATGGAATTGTTTACCACTGAGAGCACTCACCATCAGGAAGGTGGAAGGCGGAAGCCAGCACCATCTTTAGGGTGTGGCACACAGCTCTCTACAGTTCCCCCTTTCTTATTATAAACAAGCAGGCAAGAGTAGAGGTCCGATCTCTGCGGAAAAAAAAATTAGGATAATGTACTGGTGTTTGTCCAGGTGTCATCCACCCAGAGAACACTTGACCTGTCCGATACCCTTTTTTGCAGAGGTGGGAACTGGGGTATCAACCCACGTGCAATCAGACATGCTCTTCTCGGGACTTGATCACGGCATGTGTCCCGAGTGCAGTGCACCAGCCTCACATCCTGCACATCAATAATCTTTAAGGGTGGCCAGCCAGGCCTGAGGGGACTGTCCTGCCTCTATGGCAGTAAAGCCTTGTATGATCATGGCTGTATTACACTGTTGAGAGGCCCTGACTCTGCAGATGCACCACAGGCAAGCCAGGAAGACCAGCACCAAAAGGCCTGCTAAGGCTCCCAAGCCCGCCCACTCCTTGAGATGATTCATGACATTAGAGATTCATGTAGATAATCCTTCTGCCAGTCCAGCATCCACCTGGGTTGAATTCACTGTAACGATAGCCACTCTTAGCTGGTCCATCAGGTTGTCGAATTCTCCCATCCAATTGCCTAAAAGATAACTGGACAACTGTTTAGACAGATTTACAGCACGGGTAAAGTTTTCATACTGGATACTAGTCACACACAACCCAGCATATTTCCATTGACAGCCAAATTCAGCAATCTGCCAAAGGGTTTCAATTTGCTCTTGTACCAAATCAATCCTTTGATTGACTACCGTGAGTCCTCCTGTTAATTGTGCATTAATGCCCTTTTGCACATCCAGGGCTTGGACCACATTAGCAGAAAGGCTATTAAGGGTTTGGGCTGTCTGCACAGTATGACTCATGGCAATAGCCACAGTGGTAGCCCTGACTGCTGCCAATGAAATAGCTGTAATGATGGCAGCTGTGATTCCAAAATCTCTCTTTTGCCTAAACAAGGTCATAGCATGAGGCGCATCAACAGGTAAGGGTATCCAGTGGGACATCCGAGTAATAATAGCATAGTTAAATTGTGTAACATTCCAGCACTGAATATAAAAGCATGTATCATTCCTGCAATGGCTGGGGTCCTCTTGGCTTATGACAAACAAAAAAGGGGGATATATACAAACAGGGGTAGGTTTATAGGTTACATTAAAAAGGGACTTGTGTCCTTCCCCGCTACAGCCTGCATTGGTACTGGATACTCCTCCAGTACTAGTAGAGGGGGAAGGCTTGTGAGAAACAGTCTCCAAATCCCCAGCGGCGGGACTGACTCCAGGTAAACTCATTGATGCCATGTGGGCCACCAGCAATCATAACCACGGACTCTAAATTCATGCAGCTGCCATTAATACCACATAATAGCCAATTACCAAAAGGATTTGATACACATTCTTGAAGCGGATTCTGATCACTAAAATGTGGCCTGCAAATGATGCATTAAATTCTGTACTAATGCCAGGGGAGAAGGTAAAATGCTGATTCTTGTCGGCCCAAATTATTGTCCGAGACTGGCAACCAGTCCAGGGCCAAATTTCTCCCCAAGTCATTCCCCAACAAAAGGGGGCCCATTTTGGCATGACGGGGAGGTTCCCCTATCAGGTTTTTTTTTCTTTTTTTTTTAATTGTTGTCTTATCTATCTGTTTAATGATGAATTCTAAATCCTCTGATTTGGAACCTTCCGAGTTCTCCAAATCTGGCAAAGTAGGATACAGCCTTTTTATCTTTTCCTCTCCCCTTTTCTTAGACTCCTTTTTACTATTAGCCTTTTCAGATCTCTCCTCCTGAAGCATCTCCAATGCTGTTTGACCATTCTCCACTGCTTCAGAACACCTCTGGTCCTCAGGGCAGCTTCTCAGTAGCTTCCATACTGCTCTGACTCCACTTTTCAATGTCCCTTGCTCAGCTGCAAAATCTAAATCCCTGCCCAACTTCTCCCAAGAGGACACGAGAGACTCCCAGAAACTGCGAACCAGGGTGCAATGGTATCACATTCCTGCAAAAATCTCTCTAGGGTACTCCTTTTTATCTTTAATTTCTTTGAGTGCAGTAGCTCATTAAAAGCCAGAAAAATTGGGTGCGAAGAAGAAGCGCCCATGTTTGATTTACATCAGCTTCAAAGAAAAACTAATCTTACTTTCATTTTAGCCCGCCCGTCGATGTGCTCTTGCACTCTCCCTTTATCTACAGAGAAGAGCAAAAACCTCCCCGCTTTTATCGCTGGTTCCCAATTAACCCAGGAATTCCTTTAACCCTGCTTTTGTCGCGGGTTTCCAATTTACCTGGGATTTCCTTTAACCCCGCTTTTGTCGCGGGTTTCCAATTTATCTGGGATTTACTGGTGCACCACCCTGACTGCAGAAAGTTTGGGGCTCTCCTTGAAAGTAGTGAAGTTCCCTGCACAGGTCACCACTTGTCGCGACCGCCTCAACCAGCAAGGAAGACACAACACCGAGCTCTTCTTTCTGCAGTTTATTCAGGAACCTTGAACAATCTTCTGACCCCGGGGGGAGCCCTCCCTCAGCCTTAATAGCCTCTGGGTAGCCAACCCTAAACCGCCACGTGGGCATCACAGACAGGCCCAGGTATACAGAAGCAAGCCAGATCATAAAGCCAAGCCTAATATGGAATTGTTTACCACTGAGAGCACTCACCATCAGGAAGGTGGAAGGCAGAAGCCAGTGCCATCTCTAGGGTGTGGCACGCAGCTCTCTACAATATCTAAGTACAAAGTCACTGATTTCATCTTATCAGCATAGTTATTACCTGGAGCTAGAAGAAACTTCAGTCTATACCCCATGGTTCTCTGTATGGGGAAATGATGTTCTAAAAATTAAAGGATATCATCGTTGGAAAGAATCGGAATTCATTTAATCCAGTGGTTTCTGGTTATATATTTATAACTCAACAATAACAGAACAACTTGTACAGGTGTTTTACTTGTTTGTTTGTTTTTATGAAGTGTATTAATGGTCAGAGAAAGGCATGAACACAGGCCCTAACTGCAACAAATTTTGCAGTGGAAGTCCATCACATTCAGGGAAATTGCAAGCATCAATATGTCTACTATAGTGGATAAGTTTAATACCAGGAAAAAAACTGCCTTCTTGATTATTTTATCTTCCCTTCCAGGCACTGCTCCTTCGCTTCCAAGGACTTGGTTAGAATTCTAGAAACTAGTACGTGGATAAGATTTAGAAGAACTCAAAGTTCTATCTTTTTTTTTCATTGTTCTTGGGTTGAAATTCAAGACATCCTATGCTGTGTGATTGCTCTACCACTGAGCTAAACCACAGGCCTTCACACAATCTGCCCACTGTCTTTTTAAAAGATTGATTCTCAAGTTCTCACTACTATTTACTATTGGATGGCCTACAACTTGCTGTGTATGCCATTCTGGCCTTGAACTCATGGAGATTCATATGACAATGCCTAAAGGGTGCTGGGATTACAGGTGTGTGCCATCACACTCAGCTTCTTATTTTCTTGACACTTAATCTTATGTTCTTTCCAAATTTTCATAATATGGAGCAAACATATGCTTCATAGCACCTGGAGTGTTTGTTAAAAATTGTTTTGAGAAACTTCTTACCCAAAATAGAATTTCTGGGAGTTAGTCTCAGAAGTCTGCACTGTTACTAATCTAATTTTAATGAAAAGATTAAAAGGATATAGGTATTCTAGTATATGTAGAAAATAGAACACAATCTGAGTTGGGTTGGATGTGCTGTTAGGATTGAGAATCTCTGATGTGAATGTTATTCTTCTACTTAATATAGAGGACTATCCATTATCCTACCAAGAAGTTTCATACTAACAGTCACTTTGAGCCTAGTTAGGAACATATAGAGTAGAAACATAGACTATGTTTTAATATGCAATAAATATATCTTTTTTAATTTATAAGCTTAATCCTTACAATTTAAATTTTTCTATTTAATTTAATAAAACTATGAAGTCATATAACTTATATCATCTACAAAAACATAATATAAGTTTGCTAAATAAAATCAAAATACATTAAAGCAGTATAGTAGAAACAAATAAAATCAATAATATTGATTAAACAAATGTTCTCTAATTATAATCTGCAGTTCTGTAAATTGTTGACTTGACTTTGCTTAAGTTAATTTAAAATTTTGAAACAGTTGAGTGAAGTTTTAATAGATCCTTTAGATAAGTTAACCATATGAATTTAAAATGTACTTGAAAACATAAAGGGCCCAGAATAATTGACACAATTTTGATAAAAACTAACACACTAGAAGTTCAGTTCCAGAATTATTTTAAAGCAGGTATAACGTAGGCACAAAGATGTAGAGTATAGTTTAGACATAAAGATTTCAAGCTATTTAGGAGAACTAGAAAGAGACACCTACATACACAGTGTCAGCAGCTGTTTCTTGAAAATATTCAGGGGAAGGACTGAAAAGATGGAAAATACCAGTTGTTTAAACAGATATATAAAATGACTGCCATTAATATATTGCTTGTGAGCACAGCCTGTTTGCCCTAAAGTTGACATGGGTAGCTATTTGCTAATTTCTTAATAAATGTACAATTACTGACTATATGATCCTATAATTCTATTCTTATTTGCTATTCAAAGAAAGGCCAAATATTGACTTGTCCATATTTTTTTTTCCTGACTAGAATTTCCTTCACATCTTTGAGATTGGGTGCTTTCCTTTACTAATATTTTCAGCCTTCTATCATTTCATTGAAAGCAGCTCAGCTTCATGCAGAAACACAATAAAGACATCTTTCTATGACTTTCCCTTATGTCTTCTTAGGTATTCACAAAAACACGGAATCATACATGCCCAAAGTTAAAAAGCATTGGAAACTCTGAGTAGTTTGGACTTGCCAAAGAATGTTCTACATGACATAAGACTCTTTAAAAGATCATTTCAAAGGAAAAATAAATTGGAAACCATAGAACACTGATTATTTTTTTATTGAAAATTTTTCATAGAATATATTCTGATCACATTTTTTCTATACTCTAACTCTTCTCAGATTCCACTGCCCCATCCACTCAACTCCATGCCTTTTCTTTTTCTCTCTCTTTAGGAAACAGAAAAACAAATCACTAAACAACCCTCTGAAAGAATTAAAGAATATCCTCCCTCCCTTCCTATCTGTACCCTCTGTCTTGGTCTCTCTCTCTCTCTCTCTCTCTCTCTCTCTCTCTCTCTCTCTCTCTCTCACACACACACACACACACACACACACACACACACACACTAAATTGGAAACCATCATATACAAGCAGAAGACAAATAAAACAAACAAAATTGCCCAAACAAAGCATTATGAAACAAAAATCTACAAAAATACCACTGAGTTTGTTGTGAGTTGGCCATTTACTACTAGGCATGTGGACTACCCTAAAGTGTGGTTAATATACCCAATGAGACACCATAGGAGAAAACTAATTTTTCCTTAGCAAGAAAGTACCAATTGCAGATGATTTCTTGATTATGGGTGGAAGCCCATGTGCTATGGGATGTTCTGTATGTCAAATGTGTTGCTCTGATTGGTTAGTAAATAAAACACTGATTGACCACTAGCCAGCAGGAAGTATAGGTGGGACAAGCAGAGAGGAAAATTCTGGGAAGTGGAAGCTGAGGTAGAAAGACACAGTCTGCTGCTGCTATAACAAGTGAGATATAAGGCACTGTTAAGCCACAAGCCATGTGGCGACTTATAGATTAATAGAAATGGGTTAATTTAAGATAGAAGAACTAGATAGCAAGAAGCCTTCCACATCAACACAGTTTGTAAGCAATGTAAGTGTGTGTTTACTTGGTTGAGTCTGAGTGGCTGTGGGACTAGTGGGTAAGAGAGATTTGTTCTGACTGTGGGCCAGGCAGGAAAACTTTAAGTACAAAGAGAAAACTCTTGCTACACCCATGTCCATTTCTCTCTCACAGCACTGGGACCTGTGTGGCTTGAACCAGTGAAGGTCCTGTGTATGATGGATGCTACAGTTTCTCTGGGTCTACATGAGCATCAGTCCCATTGTATCTGGAAGGATATATTTCCCAGCTGGAGTAGCCATCTCCATCTGGCTCTTAAAATCTTTTCACTTCCTCTTCTGCATAGTTCCCTGATCCCTGAAAAGGGGGAGGGTTTAAAGAATACATCCTATTTAAGATTTAGTGTTCCAAAATCCCTCACTTTCCACACCTTGTCCAATCTTGGGTCTCTGCATTTGTTCCCATTTACTGAAAGAGGAAATTTCTCTGATGATGACTGAATAAATATAGCAGAATGCCAATAGGAATCTTTTAATTGTTATGTTCCTTTAGCAGAAAAATAATATGTGATTTTCCCCTAGGCCCAAATTTTATCTAATCTCAGGTTCTTGGATATCCTAGTAGTGCATTCCTTCTCCTGGAGCAGGGCTTAAATCTAACCAAGTAGTAGCTGGTTACTCCCACAGTTTGTCCTATGATTGTACCAGAATTTTACATAGGCGTATCACCATTGTAGGCTGCAGGATTTGTAGCTTGATTGGGGGTTATTTTTTATCCACTGGCAATGTTCAGGGTACCCTCCAGTACCATGAACAATATTCAGAAGAGGTAAGATACTAGGTAGGTACCAGCTCAAATTCTTGATGTTCAATGAGATGGGGAAGTGTTATCTTCAGTATTAGGGCAACTAATAGCCTTGGTAATAGTCTGAGATATTTGAGGGTTTCCATTGAGTCTATTTGGCCAATAACCCAACTAGATATAAGGCACTGCTGGCATTGGAGTTTTCACTTGGTGGCAAAATATGTGTAGTTTCAGGTGTTGTCTCCCCTGTTACTTGATGACTCCACTTAGATTTATTTCAGATATGCATATATTTTAGCAAGCTTCTATAGTAGTATATTTTCAGATGGTCCCTCAAATGGCCATCAGAAACACTGTCTCTGGTATGTACATGCACATAGAATATTATATACATGAGGAAATTTGGTATCACAATTCCCAAAACTCACAGTAGAAAAGAAAACCAAGCTTTTATTGCTGTCCTCTTACCTCTGCACATGTACACAGGGAGAGAGAGAGAGAGAGAGAGAGAGAGAGAGAGAGAGAGACATAGGCATTAATAAATAGAGTAATTGTTTATTACAGGGAATCATCATATATATATATATATATATATATATATATGTGTGTGTGTGTGTGTGTGTGTGTGTGTGTGTGTATGAGCACATATGTGTAAAATTCCTTTTTTGCCATTTCTTTTTACACATATGTCAGTACATCATCTTCTGCCTCTTCTAAAGTGCATACTTAGAACACAGGTTTTATTTCTGGAGGTAATTTATAATAGTTAAATATATGTATAATTTGTAGTTGTAAGCCTGTGTCTAACTTTAACTTTACTATGTATTTATTACATAATTAGATATTATTTAGTTATGTCATTATTTTTAATCTCATGCAAAAATGATAATTACTGTGGATTTTATCACAAAGTGTTTTGTATAGTAAATATGATAATATGTGTTAAAATCTTACCACTGTGCTCAGAACAGATTTTAGGGCTAACCTAATAGCAGTTTCTATTTCATTCTCAAACAAAATGCAGCGTTCTACTAGTTTCAGTTTTACTATAGAAAAAGCTATTGATTTAATTATTCATTAATTTATTTCTAGAGTATCAACTGACAAAGTATAATATGTGCATATTACTGTCTCAAGAACACATGATATATGAAGAGACACAGAAACAAACTTTATAGATTAGCAGAGACATTGAAGATGGTATTACTAGCACAGGCATGCATGTTGAATGAAGACATTTCTTCTGGACTGGGGAATATTTCTCAAGAAGATACAATTAGTTATCACTGTGGTAAGTAGAAACTGTTGGTAAGATGACTTACTCATCAGCAGTCTGTGCATTTATAGGATAGACAGACAAAAAATCTCATTGATGTGGTCAAGAAAGTGGTAGAAATAATGTAAAGAGGAAAACTTTATTTGCATTTATAATTTAAAAGGGTAAAGCATAGTGGAATAGCTTAAGTAGTGGTGGCTGGGAATCACAAGGAGAAGAAATGGGCAGATAAAGACAGATTCTTCCATGGTATACCCCATGATGTGTTTTCTGATCTAAGCCCTGCCTCTTGCTTTGTACAGCTGTCAATAATAGCATCATGTTATGCATTTATCAAGGGATGACTCCTTTGATATCATAGAGCTTGCATGATATAATGGTCTCTGGGAAAAAAACCTGCAAAACTCCTAGAAAAGTAACAACAGACTTGCAAAGGACACCTAGAGGATGGGAGAAAATACTTTCAAGACATATATTTTATTAGAAACATTACATAAAATTTAGTACATGATGATCTCATGTAGCTCAACAGCAACCCATTCAAGGAAAACAAAACCCAAGTAGAGCTATAACTGTTAAATTAAAAAAATGGTTTAAGTACTATTGATATTTCTCCAAGTTAGCCATGCAAATGGCCAGCAAGTACATGAAAAGAAGCTCAGCACCATTAATCATCAAGGAAATGGAAGTAAAATCCAAACAAAGAAATCTTCATACCTATTAAGCAAGCCACTATACAAACAAAATGCCAGAATTTGTAAGATTGAGATTATTGGAATCCCTGTAGTAATATTCAGTGGTGCATTTGCTATTTCAATTCTTCAAAAACAAAACTAAAAAATATTGTATGGCTTTCCAATACAAAGTCTGGGCATTTATGCCAGATAGAAAGCTCTATATCAGAGATATACTCCTGTATTCCTTTACGTTATTATTCATAATAATCAAGGCATGAAAACATCTGTTGTTTCACTTTTTGGCTAAGAAAACAGGGTAGACAGAAACAATATAATTTTAATGAGGAGATTTAAGGGATACAGGTATTACAGTATATGTAGACAATAGAACACTATTAACATTAAGTAAAAAGGAGACAATTGTTAGGATCTGTGAGTCATTCCACAAAAGACAAAAATTCTCATGTGTAATCAGCAAGAATGTTTATTTCCTGAGAGTAAAAAATTCTAATGTGCAAGGGATTCTTGTATATTGATACAAATGTAAATTTAATTTTCTATTCTTGCTTAAGATAATTTATATATTGATATAAATATAAAATTATATTTGTCATATTGTACATATCTTCCTACTCCTGTTTAAAGTACTTTTGTATCTTGATACAGACATGAATTTGTACTTGTCATACTGTATGTATATTCTACTTCTGTTTAGGATATTTTGTATATTGATAGAAATTAAGAATATTGTTTTCATATTGCACTATACATTTCTACCTCTGATTAAGATATTTTTATATATTTTGACAACTTCAAGGTCATTGTACCTATACTGTACATCTGTTTACAGACTGTTCAATTTTATAATGTGAAGCCTTAGTCTTTATGTTCTCTAGGTTGATAAGAAATACAGGTTAATAATCATCCATGCTTATCATACTTATTGTTATATTAGTTAGGTGTTTTAGATATACAGAGATATTTTCTACATGGGTAGGTAGTCATCAAATATTTCATAGGCCAAGAGAATATGACATTTAAATGTTTAATAACTTAGAATTCTGTTGATATGAGACACAATTGTTCCTGGCAGCACTGATCTATTCCTGAAAGGATGTTGGGCTTTGAAGACACTCTGTATGGAGTTTGTCTTCTTCTTGGCAGAAATGGCCTGTTGGGAGAAGAACTTCCTTTGCCTCAACTGCTGACAGTAAGCTTGCTGTCCAATCGAGATAAGCAGGAAAAAGGGAAAAGCAAGTGCCGAACCTTGCCAAGACAGGGTAGGACAGTCATTCAACATTTCCTGCTTCTGAAAATGGTCTGTCAGATATTCTAGGCCTGTAGCCAATAATGGCTGCCCCAACATTGCAGAGGCTGATGGTATCTGTCTACTTTGTTTTGTATCCATGAGTGTATGTCTCCCCATTTTATATCTTAATAAATCCATTGATACCCTTTAACACACTTTCATGGATTCACTTAACATGAAAGGAACAATTGACACTTTATGCATAGAAATGTAACAGGGAGTCCTGGGGTTAAAAGTAACACAGCTCTGATAATTCTCAATTCTATATTTCATTTTCTTTTAGTTTTATAAAATATAAGTAAAATTGGTTTGCTTCATTACATTTACAATATGGTAAATTATAGATATGTCAATTTCTTAAAATGCAGGTACAATATCTGTAAAGAATGCTAAAGATAAGAAGTGAGGTCACAATAATGAACTTTTTCCAGGAACTAGCCTAATAGCAAGTATTAATTAGTGCTAAATTTCATGATTCTTAGACATATACCCATGGCTAGCCAAGAAGTCAAAGTCAATCAATTAGTTGTTTTGTCCTTAAAAAAAGTAATGAATTTGGTTATTAATGCCACTAAATTTATACAATTCTTGGTGCCTTAACTCTAAATGTTCCATAAATTATCACCGGAGGCTATACTTCTCTAAAGTTGTTGAGGGCTTTTTGTTTGTTTGTTTATTTGTTTGTTTTCAAGCTTGGACAATTTGAACTATGAGACAAAATTATTCATTTTGCTCCAACATGGAAATTTGCCCAGAAGTTCTTAAGATTCTCTGATATGCTGGGATTTCCTTGAGTTGGACAGTTCAGTGTACTTAATCACTCTTGTTTTTTAGCAGCACTCCTATAGTGAGCTGGCAAGAAGGAAGGAAAAGATTCATTACCAGATGGAGAAAGGCATTAGAGATACTTGACCTTTAGAGTGTTGTAATAGTGTTTTCTAGGCCCACATAGGGATATCTCTGTTGGATAGATGACAGCAACTCAGGGTGTTGCCTGACTGAATGCAATGTGCTTGAAAGGGAAAGCTAGAATAAAACCCTAACAAACAAGCAACAGTGTCTCAACACATTAATTCACAAAAGAGAAGTCCAGAGTGACTTTTAGAGAATGTATGTGGAAAAGGATGGCAGAAGTGTGGTAAAGGAAAAAAATCTATTCACTGCTTTTAATAAAAACAGCATGAAAAATGATTTGTTCTAATGTTCAAAAATCTTTTGACAGATTATTCCTTTTTGAGTCAAGGTCTCACCACCTAGCTCCTTCTGGCCTGAAGCTCACTATGCAGACTAGGCTGACCTAGAACTCAGGGAGATCTGCCTCCTGAATACTGAAAGAATGTGTGTCTGCCACCACTCTTGGTGACAAATGAATTTTTATCCATCTCTTGGTGAATGCCATTTGAGTTTTCAAAAATGTCTTATTTTTTTGCTGTTTAAAGTAGCTTATAACACTTGTAATATATTTAGTTACCTTGTTGCCTTGTTCTGAGCTGCCACAAAGAACAGAATGAATGTAAAAGAATTTTGAGTCTTACCATAGTGATAAACAAATCTGTATATGTAAGGAAATAAGAAAGAAAGACAATCATTACTGGGTATGGCATGACAAATGGTAGATTACTAAATATTTTGAAAATTTTGTAGCTATTTCTGAATTCACCAATAAAAAGTCATAGCAATTATTTCTGGCCCTTCCACCACATATAAAATGAAAGAAAAGTTAAATATAGAACCTCAGAAGTATAAAAATGGCATGTTGCTTTAACAAATGGTTCACCGGCTTCCTCTCACTTGTTGCTTCAGGCTGAGGTCTAAGCCAGTCTGACTCAGTACCACTCTGCATTGGAAACTGACATTTCTGTCTTTCTCTTCTGAATCTCTGTAAGATGGTAAATTGCTTGTGCTTTTCTGCTCTCGCCAAATCTGCTTTATACAAGGCATTGCTGCCTTTATATCTGACAACAGATATAAAGTCTTATGAGAAGGGGCAAATACAAGTGTTTTGTCATCAGAATAGAACATCAGTTACACTATGAAATATAGAGTGGATTTACTATCTCTAGTGTTTTGATATTTGATCCACAATGCTATATCATTTGAGAGCCATGTACAACTGAAAAGATGACCCAGTCTTGCTGCTTTGTCTCCAAGAGGAAACAGTGGTCAGAAAGGGGTGAGCTCACTAAGATCCCCTTTCCTCAAACAGCACAATAGACATAACACAATAAAGAAAATGAAAGCAAGCTCTTCCTTACAGAGAAAGGGACAAAACTGAAAAGATGGACAAAGGAAAGTTAAAGATCATTCTCTCTGTACATTGAAATCGGATTCTAGGTAAAAATGGAGAACATAAGGACCCTGTGTTAAAATAGCTAAGCAGGTGAAGGGAATTTCTCTTGCTAAGAGCTGTTTAAAATCTATACTGCTTAATTCCTTCAACCCTGACATGACTGCAATAAATCAGAACAGTACAAATTCCTACAGCAAAAGTTTCATTTGAGTTTAGCAGTATACATCCACTGAAAGAAGTAGGAATTATTCCCTACTTGTTTGGGTTTCAAAGCTTTATAAACAATAACCCTCATTCTCCCTTAAGGGCATTGCTGAGCTCAAAGGAGATACAAACTCTGTCAATTGACTGAGAAAACACCCTGACTTCAATCCTTCCTAATTTAAATCAGAAATGAATAGGCAGAGATGCAGGCCAGTCATGACAGACATTTTCTGTGGTTTTGAGACAAAGTTAAATTTTTACCTAAACAAAACAAAACTTCAGAGTCTAAGAGAAGAATCACTACAGTGGATTGTATGAAGTGCTATATCTTTGAGGGTGAAGGAGCCTTTAATTTCCTAAGCAAATACTACAGAATCAGCATGCAGTATTTATTTCTTCATATGTGTTCATTCAATGAATACATACAGCAGTGTCTACAGTGGCAGGCCTAGTGCGGGCACTGACTGTCCAGAGACAATCAATACATGGCCACTTTCCTTAAGAAAAACAAAAATTGGATTCCCGGAGCTCAGCCTGGCGCCTGGCCATGGATCTCTGCATCTGCCTCCATCAGTCACTAGACAAGGGCTCTATGATGATATTTAGGAATTCGCTAGACTATTCACCAGAGTAGACCAGTGCAGGCACCCTCTGGACCACTGCCAGCAGTCCAAGGTGGTGTCATCCTTTTGGGTTCCTGAGAGCCTCCCCAGCACCCTGCCTCTTCCTTTTCCCATGATGTCCTCATCTATCATGGTATCTCCCTCCCTGCCCTCTCATTCTGTCCCAGTTCCAGCTCGACCCTCCCATTTCCCCATGGTCTCACCCAGGTCTTATACATACAGGTTATGGTTGTGTAGCTTAGAAGTCTTGTGAGTCTCCTAACAGTGAGAATGTAGGCTGTCTCTTAATTTTTTGCCTGATGTGAGACACTTTTCCTCATTTGTGTTGCCTCATCCAGCCTTGGTATGAAGGTTTGTGCCTATTCTTACTGTAACATGTTATGACATGTTTGGCTGATATGTTAAGTTGGAAAGTTCCTTTGTAATTTCCATCCTGTGGCTGTAGTTATGTTGTGACTGTGTAGTTACACTATGTATGTGCTATTTCCCCTGCCACTTGCATAACTTTTGGTGAGTCTTTAGAACATTTTCTAATTTTCTAGAAATTTTGTTTCTTTTCCTAAGCTAATCAGATTGGCTTTGTGTCTCATTCTACCAAATGGACCCAAAGAAAACCTACTCAGAGCTCTTTATCACTAACCTTTCATATACTGCGCCTCACTTGCATACCTGACTCTCCTAATTATATGTTTTGTTTTGCTGCTTTTTATACCTCCTTGCTATACAAATAAATTTTGCCTCACATTATAAAATTTTAGGACTTAGGTCAGTGATAATCATGATCATTTTCTTAATATGCATTTTGACAGTATTGTTACAGGAAGACTTAAGCACTTGTAGTTTGCTTTTTTAGTGACACTTAATTTTTTCTAGAATATGTAATGCTTGCTTCTACTTATGTCCATATATACATGTCCTCACTGGACTAAAAGACCAAAGTAGATAGGAGCCAAATGTTATCCATGCCTGTGGATAAAGGACGTGAAGGACCTATATGACAAGAACTTTAAGTCCCTGAAAAAAAGAAATTGAAGAAGATGTCAGAAAATGGAAAGATCTCCCATGCTCATGGATAGGCAGGATTAACATAATAAAACCAGCAATCTTTTCTTTTCAGTTCTATAATTTTTTTTCTTTTTTATATTTTTTCTTTTTTATTATATTTGTGTTTTAATTTTACACATCAGCCATGGGTTCCCCTGTCCTCCCCCCTCCCGCCCCTGCTCCCACCTTCCCCCCATCCCTTCCCCTTCATTCCCATCTCCTCCAGGGCCAAGACTCCCCTGGGGATTCATTTAAACCTGGTGGATTCAGTACAGGCAGGTCCAGTCCCTTCCTTCCAGGATGAGCAAAGTGTCCCTGTGTAAGCCCGTTTCAAACAGCCAGCTCATGCTCTAAGGACAGGCCACAGTCCCACAGCCTGACCTTCTCCCAAACAGTTCAAGCTATTCAATTGCCTCACTTATCCAGAGTGCCTGATCCAGCTGGGGGCTCCACAGCCTTTGGTTCATAATTCAGTGGTTTAGAGCACTGGCTGCTCTTCCAGAGGTCCCAGGTACAATTCCCAGCACCCACATGATAGCTCACAACTATCTCTAACTCCTGTTCCAGGGAATCTGACACCTTCACATCAACATATAAAAATAGTTTAAAAAATCATTTAAGGATGCTAGGAAAGACACAGGGATTGCCAAATGACAGAGAAATGGATGGGATTTACATGAACAACCTGGACTATAGTGGGAGTAATGAAGGGCAAGGTTTGAGGGAAAGAAAGCTTAGGAGAGCAGGAGATCCCAGCTGGATCAAGAACAGAAAGGAAGAACAAGGAATAACAGACCATGATAAATGATGACCACATGAGAACAGGAATAGGTGGAGTGATGGAGAGGTCCCCAGAAATCCACAATGATACATCCTCTGTAGACTGTTGGCAATGGTTGAGAGAAAGCCTGATCTGACCTAGTCTGGTGATCAGATGGCCAAACACCCTAACTGTCATGCTGAAACTCTCATCCAATAACTGATGTAAGTGGATGCAGAGATCCTCAGCCAGGCCTCAGGTGGAGCTCCAGGAGCACAATTGCCAAGAAAGAGGAGGGACTGTAAGTGTGTGAATTGTTGAGACCAAGATTGGAGAGGCACGGGGACAAATAGCCAAACAAATGGAAACACAAGAATTATGAACCAAAAACTACAATCTTACCAAAAGCAATCTACAGATTCAATGCAATCCCCATCAAAATGCCGACACAATTCTTCACATACCTAGAAAGAATAATACTCAATTTCATATGGAGAAACAAAAAACTCAGGATAGCCAAAAGGATCCTGTACAATAAAACAACCTCTGGAGTCACCACGATTCCCAACCTCAAGCTCTGTGATATAGCTCCAGTAATTAAAACAGCTTGCTATTGGCATAAAAACCAATATGTAGACCAATGGAATCTAATTGAAGACCCTGACATTAATCTGCATACCTATGAATATATAATTTTTGACAAACAAGCCAAAACTGTACAATGGAAAAGATAAAGCATCTTCAACAAATGGTGCTGGCATAACTGGATGTCAACGTGTACAAGGCTGCAAATAGATCCACATCTATCACCATGCACAAAACTTAAGTCCAGGTGGATCAAAGACCTCAACATAAATCCAGTTACTAAGAACCTGATAGAAGAGAATGTAGGAAGTACTCATGAACACATTGGCACAGGAGTTCATTTCCTAAATATAACACCAGTAGCACAGACACTGAGAAAAAAATCAATGGGACTTCTTGAAACTGAGAAGCTTTTGTAGAGCAAAGGACACAGTCAACAAGACAAAGTGACAGCCTTCAGAATGGGAAAAGGTCTTCACCAACCTCACATCTGACAGAGGGCTGATATCCAGAATATATAAAGAACTCAAGAAATTAGACATCAAAATGCCCAACAGTCCAATTAAGAAATGGGCTATAGAACTAATCAGAGAATTCTCAGCAGTGGAAGCTCAAATGGCTGAAAGACATTTAAGGAATTGCTCAACATCCCTGATTATCCAGGAAATGCAAATCAAAATGACTCTGCGATACCACCTTACACCTGTCAGAATGGCTAAGATTGAAAACACTGAAGACAGCTTATGCTGGAGAGGATGTGGAGCAAGGGGATCTCTCCTCCACTGCTGGTGGGAATGCAAGTTTGTACAGACACTTTGGAAATCAATATGGCACTTCCTTAGAAAATTGGGAATCCATCTCCCCCAAGACCCAGCTGTAGCACTCTTGGGCATATACCCAAGGAATGCTTAATCATACCACATGGACAAATGATCAGCTATGTTCATATCAGCATTGTTTGTAATAGCCAGAACGTGGAAATAACCTACATGCCCTTCAACTGAAGAATGGATAAAGAAAATGAGGTACATATACACAATGGAGTACTACTCAGCAGAGAAAAACAATGACATCATGATGTTTGTAGGCAAATGGATGGAACTAGAAAAAATCATCCTGAGTGAGTTAACCCAGACTCAGAAAAACAAACATGCTATGTACTCACTCATAGGAGGATAATAGATGTAAAACAAAGATGACTAGACTGCTACTCAAAACTCTAGGAAGGCTACCTAGAAAACAGGACCCTAAGAAAGACCCAGGGATCACCCAATGACAGAGAAATGGATGAGATCTACATGAACAACCTGGACTCCAGTTTGGGTAACAAAGGGCAAAGTTTGAGGGAAAGAGCTTAGAGAAGCGGAAGATCCCAGCTGCATCAAGAACAGAGAGGGAGAACAAGGAATAACAGATCATGATAAATGAAGACCACATGAGTATAGGAAGAAGTAAAGTGCTAGAGTGGTCCCCAGAAATCCACAAAGATACCTCCAGTGTAGACTACTGGCAATGGTCAAGAGAAAGCCCGACATTACCTAGTCTGGTGATAGGATGGCCAAACACACTAACTGCTGTGTTAGAAAACTCATCCAATGACTGAGGGAAGTAGATACAGAGATCCTCAGCCAGGCCCCAGGTGGAGCTCCAGGAGTCCAATTGTGGAGAAAGAGGAGGGACTGTAAGAGTGTGAATCATTGAGACCAAGATTGGAAAAAGCACAGTGACAATTGGCCAAACTAATGGAAACACATGAACTATGAACCAAAAGCTGTGGAGCCCCCAACTGGATCAGGCCCTCTAGGTAAGTGAGACAATTGATTAGCTTGAACTGTTGGGGAAGCACCTAGGCAGTGGGACCTGGACCTGTCCTTAGTGCATGAGCTGGCTGTTTGGAACCTGGGGCTATGCAGGAACACTTTGCTCAGCCTGGAAGGAGGGGACTGGACCTGCCTGTACTGAATCCACCAGGTTTAAATGAATCCCCAGGGGAGTCTTGGTCCTGGAGGACATGGGAATGGAGGGTCATGGCTGGGGGAAGGCAGGGACAGGGGTGTGAGGGGGGAGGACAGGGGACCCCATGGTAGATATGTACAATTAAATTAAATTATAAAATAAAATATAAAAAAATTCTCAAGATCTTATATGAGTGAATTTCTTCACCTCCTACTTTATCTTCATCAAACCATTTTTGTGTTATCATTTGCCTTGCCTTTAACATTTCAGATCACTCTTCTTTCTCCTTAATCTGTAACCAATTATTTGCTTTTGTTTTTTTTGCTCTATTCTCTCATCTTCTAAGTTCATACCATCTATCATCTGGAGTAACATTTCTCAAGCTTTCATTCCATTATGCCAGACTTGTACAGAGTACAAGCTATGTTGCTCTGCTGTCTTCCAACAGCACTAAACACAGTTGACCTTGTGTTATTTTTAAATGTCAGTTTTTTCTTTGCTTCCTGGGCTCTATAGTCTCTTGGTTTTCTCTTTGACTATCTAGATACACACACACACACACACACACACACACACACACACACACACACACACGTATACATATACTAAGCATTATGCACAAAGATTCTTGGAGGGAGCTCTGAGAACTTCAAGTTATTTGGATGCAGAAGGAACACAGAAGTGTAATTAGTAAAGAACAAATCCACAAGCTATATTTATTGATTGTATTTGTTTTCTGGTCCTATTGTCCCCTTCTATGACACCTCTCCTTTAGACATCTCAATGGAAGGCATTTTCATAAATTTAGGAATGTAAAGTCACTATCACTATTGACTCTCACTTCCAGTTTACTGACTAGTTCTTCGATGTCTGTATAACATTCAAATCGTCATGGTACTGCATACTTTTAGTCCCAGCACTTACTCACAAGACAGAGACAGGTAAAACTTCTTGAGTTCCAGGGCAGCTTGGTCTACAGAGTGAGTTACTGTTTTCCCAATTTGAACTCTGCTCCTCACTCTTTTCTCTGATCTTCCATATACCAGGTAATAGTTTGTCTTTATCAAAATTGATGATGCCATTGCTATCAAAAACTTCCATTGACTTCCTAATGTACAGCAAAGTTCTACTCATACCAGGTTCTTCACTAGCCTGGTCTTCAACCCCTTGGCCTAGAGGCCATATTTGTTCACCATTTCATTCTTGTCCATAAATATTTTATCAGAAACACTGCATTATCAGTAGGTTTACTTATTGTATGCCTCTTTTTTAGAGGGGTCTTGCAAAATCATAGTCAGTTACTTGTATCAGAGACCACAAGGATGGTGAAACCTCTATTATTTGTTCTCTGGTACTTTGCAGAAATGTCTACCAATAGTGATGTAGCTCTTACTTCCCTCACCACATGGGTGCCATAGCTCATATTGTTCCCTCCAACCCCAGTCTTCAACAACTAATACAAATTTTCAGTATTTTAATTTAAGTGTCATTTCCAAGGGAGATCTTTAACTGGATGACCCTGTTCCTTTGTTCTTGTCTAATACTGAATTAGATTTAATTAATAAAAAGTCCTTAAAAGAATTATCCATGGGACTTCTTGAGAGTAAGCTTAAGTCTATCTCACTCACTACTGATCTGAACTGTACCAGCTTGACATGTGATAATGATAAGGATACTAAGAAAGTCCTAGTTTGTAATATGTTCAATTAATGTAGTCTCCTTTCCTACCTCTTGACAATGCCTCTTAAAAATTATTGTAAATTTGGTATCTATGAATTAAGAAAACACACTAACAAACAAAAAACAACTTTAAACATAAAAAGTTTTAATATGAATGGGAGTACATGAATTCTATCACAATTAAGGTGTTTGAGTGAGTCATTGTGGGACTCCCAGTGCAGAATGAAATGGTAGTAGGATCAGGGTTCCATGCACTGTGGAGAGAACAAAGGTAGGGATCAATACATCCTGCCTTCATCAACATTTAAACACGTTAATGCTGAATCAAGAGAAATATTTTTATTTCTGTCTATTTTTCTTAAGTTTAATGCAAAATTAATTAGGCAAAGGTTATTTATTCATTTAACACTGTGACTATTTAGAAGTGAAACAGGAGTTCAATGTATAAAGCTCTTAACTTTGAATGAGTTACCAGTACCTGAAGGAATAGATTTTGTAATTAAAAGGCCCAGGAACTACAGAGTAGTCACATTTGATGAGATTCTCGTTAATAGTATTGAACTAATATAAAGTCATAATTGCATTAACAGCCATCACAGAATGACTCCCAAAATCTTAAAACAAAACAAAACAAAACAACAAAAAAAAACTTAGAAAGACTGAAGAATCAAAACCCTGGAGATCAGAAGACACAGTTATTCTTTTCCTCTTCTTTTAAAGATAACTTTCTGTCAAAGGGGAATTAGATTACAATGAATATTAATTAGTATATATTTTTTATAGTTAAGATAATTTTCACTTGTTTTTAGTATCTTCAATTGATTTATGTCCTGAACTACAATAACTATAATTCACTGGAATACGTTACAATTGCATCTAATTAAGGGTAAATTAAACAAAAAAAAATGGCCCAATTGCAATTACTGAAGAGGATACAATGCTACTGAACTTTGTGCTTCATTTACCAGCTCAAAGAACAATTGAAAATTGAATTTTTGGGTTGAAATAATAAATAGAACATTCTACAAGACTGGTACTATAATGCTATCTTCAGCGCAGTGGACAGAGGAAGCTATTTTTTTCCTTTGTAAAATGCTGCCACTAAATGGCAAAGCACTGACAATTAGAGAGGTTATTATATTTCTCATCTAACAAACATAATACTTAAAAAATAAATAGCATTTTGTGGTTATTGATTTGAAATCACAGTGCATAGAAGATATTGTTTACTAATAAACTGAAATAGATTAATTTTTGAATGTTTAGAATAAATTTTGCTTGATAAATTTGACTTGAAATGTATCGGTGCATACTCAGAAAATCCTTACAGATTTATTCTCTAAGATTATCTAGTGTAAGCCTTTATTTGAACAATTGTTTTTGTAATAACTTTCATTTTCCTTTTCTGGACCATTCTCACCTTGGACACCAAGGATAAAGAAAACTAGGTCCTACAGCTGGTTCTTTCTAGTTGCAGGCTGCTGTGGAACCTTATGAAAATTACAGTTATGCTTCAGTGGATTGTCTTGTATAGCCTCATGCATAGATTCTTGTAACTTCTCTGGAACTTCCAAATAAAACAAAACAGTACAATGAAAGCATTATTCTGTGTGCCAGGAGGTCATGGACCAGGGTGACAATGATATATTATGTGGCATTGGGTAAATCAGGCTCCCTCTCAAGCCTTTTTTTTAAGTGATAGGGACAAAATCATCTTCCTTTGATGGTCTTTAAACAGGGAAGATGTCTATTCACCAAAACTTACTTCATCTACCCTTATTCTGATAAAGAGTATGCTGGTCGGAAGATCATTTAGTGTAGTCTTACCCACATATAGTAAGAATCATGTGAAAGACTAAGCTTCTTAGACATATTTCTATTCAAATGACAATCTGAATCATGTATGCATTTGGAATTAAACAGTCAAGCCTGTGATTACACAGTTGACTTTGTGGCATGGTGTAGGCATCTGGAAACAGTAAACAGAGAGTGAAAATGCTGCCTATAGGCTAAGTCTTACTTCTTTAGTACACACACAATGAAGCCTGAGGAAAACAACTGACAAGTTCAAAGGGAAATTTCTGGACCTAGATGTAATTATAATTAAATGTTTCCTGTTGAGTCTCTTAAAGCCTTCTTTTCTTAGGGAAACACTGGTTGACTTCTTAATCCTGATGGTTTTATCCACTTTCCAATACACGTTTCTGTATAACTGCTTAGTTACATACTGAAAATAAGGCTTAATGAATTTTCATAGGGAGAATTGACTCAGCAGCATTTCAGCAGCTGTACCAAATCTGAGAAAAAATGAGTATTTTCTGAAGTACTGAGTTTAAGGAGAAAATAATAGACATGTTTGTGGCAACCCATGAGCAGCCTTACAAACCCATTAGCAATAATGCACTTCTGTAGTTAGAGTAGGGGGTTCCAGAAAAAACAGTGATTATTTGGATTTACAACCTAAAACAACAATGCAAAAAAATCTGAAACACAAGAAACATCTGGCAAAAGTTGACATTTCTGCTGATAACTCTGTTTTCTTATTATTTTTATGTCAGCAAGACTTACTATACTAAATTTTCTATATTTCTAAAATTTACAAGTGGAAACTGGTAATGCAAAATGTGAGGATTCTCCCTATAAGTGTAAGTTTCCAAAGTGGGTAGTAGTTTTCACTTTGAAGAATAGTATTGAATAAAACAACAAGCAGTTCCTATGGGCTGGAGGAAAACTGATGAACAAAAGGAAAGATTCATGTGAAAAATACACAAAACCAAATGCTCTTGAGTGATGGGGGAATGAGAAAATATGTTTTTTTGTTGTTGTTTGTTTTGTTTTGTTTGGTTTTTCGAGACAGGGTTTCTCTGTGTAGCTTTGCACCTTTCCTGCAACTCACTTGGTTGCCCAGGCTGGCCTCAAACTCACAGAGATCCACCTGGCTCTGCCTCCCGAGTGCTGGGATTAAAGGTGTGCGCCACAACAGCCTGGCTGAAAATATGTTGTTCTTATTGGTTGATAAATAAAATTCTGATTGGCCAGTAGTCAGGCAGGAAGTATAGGCAGGATAACCAGATAAGGAGAATTCTGGGAAGAGGAAGGCTGAGTCAGGAGTCACCAGCCAGACACAGAGGAAACAAGATTTGAAGGCAGAACTGAAAAAAAAAGGACCAAGCCACGTGACTAAACATAAATAACAATTATGGGTAATTTAAGTGTAAGAGCTAGTCAGTAATAAGCCTGAACAAATGACCAAACAGTTTTAATTAATATAAGCTTCTGAGTGATTATTTTATAAGTGGCTGTGGGGTCCATGGGGCTAGACAGGACTGGAGAAAACTTCAGCTACACTTTAGTATCATAATCTTAATGCTGGTAAATACATGCTTGCCCCTGGGGATCCTATAGTTATGCATATATTGCCACTAGAAAAAAATCTCCCTAAGCTACTCTGTGTCATAGATAGTGGTGGCTGTTCATAGCTGCAGTAGAGAGTAATTTCTATCAGTGAGGGCTTGGCCAAGGTGGCATATCCTGCTATGGAGCAAAGGGATCATGGCAGATGCATGATTTCCTGAGGTTTCATGCAGGAAATGGCTTCTGAAATAGGCATTTGATATTTTCTACTGAAGTAAAATTTCTGAAAACAAAACAGAAGACGAAGCAACATTTTGCTACAACATTGGAATCTAATGCTTATAATGATCTGTTTTATTCTCTAAAAATGTCTTAGGTATAATATGTATGTTTTGTCTACTACTTCTTTAAACAAAAATATAACTTGTCATTATTTTAACAGATAATGACAAGTCAGAAGGCTCCATAACATCAATCCATAACATCAGTCAACAGAAAAAAAAATACATCATCCAAGGGATATGTCATATTTGACCACTTTATCTGAAAATAATAATTATGATGGCTGTATGGGCATTGCTTAGATTTCATATTAATTTAAAAGAAATAAATCACCGTTAAAATAAGGAAATGAGTTTAGCATTTCATATAATTTTACCATGAAGACTTTTCAGCACTTAAGTTTTGAGATCAGATAAGTATTTATTTTAGTGAATATTCCTTTAACCTTTTTTATCCTACTTAATCTCTACTCACCAGTTTCGACTAAATGATCCTTCTTTTATAATAGATTTGCATATTCTAGTAATTTTTAATCACAAATCTCACCCTGGGATTCCTTATTTTGTATATAGATGGTTCTATATACATTGTATCTACATTTTCTCTGAGCATGTTTATACAAGGTTGTAGCATGCTTGATTTACACCAAGGCTGGTGTTCTGTGAATAGCACATGGTATTCATTTAGTAAGAACACAAATGATGAGCCAAATGAGAAATTCAACAAATGAGGAAAATAAAAAATCAAATCACTTGACAGGTGATTAAAATTCAAGGGGATAATCTCAGTCCAATTACTACTATATACTGTGGTTTTATGTTCCAATTTAAAAGGAAAACAGTTATCAATGTGGATAAAATAAGTATGTCATTTGGAAACTTTAAATGAGGCAGGAACATTTCAATATTTAATGACTAGATATCCTATTTGTGTATCACTCACTATTTGTGTGTATTACTTTCTGTGTGCATGTGTGTATGTGCAGATATAACTTCCTTACTTATGGAAACTAATAGGATAACCATACCAAGTAAATAGCAAATTATTTGAATTTCTCTTTGTACTTGAGCTTTGCTAATAGCGACTAATAAAAACACTGAATGGCTACACATATGACCTATAAGAAAAGACTTTTATTCATGAAAACAGCATTAAAGTTACTCCATACCAACTCCAGAATTTTACCACAATGATTTAGTTTACATAAAACAATGATGGAAATATACATTGCAATTAATTAGTAGGAAAAACAATACTTAATATGATTCTTAAACATTTTCATAATTATTATCCATTGCACAACATGGATTCCTTAGATGTTTATCAACAGCATTTGACATGATCTACTATTTGTGCATTGTCAAATGAGAGAAATATATTGTTCAGGTACTCTAAAAGACTGTTTTGTCTCTCTATAGCCAATTTAAAAGTGTAGGTAGGTATTTATTCACTATATACTCCCATTAGCTCTCTAAGGACTTCATTAATGAATTTTTCAAGCAATTTGTCTTTTCTATTTTAATATTAGAATGGCTGTAATTTGTGTTTATGTGCAGGCAATGTCTACAAAAGTAAATTATAGTGAAAGACTGACTTGTTATCTCTTGGTTCTGGATTCTATTCTCAGTTTAATTTGTAATTACCAAGCAATGTGGAGTTCAAATCTTTTATACTCCCAGTCTCATATTTTCTGGACCCAAAGTATTTAATTGCCTCAGAGCTTCAACACATTTCCCCTGTGTAGATATAAGAACAAACTAAAAAGTTTTTAAAAATTATAGAAAATCATAGTATTTAATATAAGAGATAGTAGAACTACTTTCTTTAATTTTTCCTTTTCCAATACTATCCTATAAATCACTGGAAACTGAATAGAATAAAAAATACAATAAAATTAAATTAAAAATTATACTACAGGCAGTTTTTATTTAAAAAAAAAGTCATTTAGGTTAATTTGACCTCCCATTTGGTTTTAATTTAACAAAGGCAGATCCCCTAGAAATCTTTAATTGAGAGTCAACAATTATCACTTAAACTTATAACTAGTCCTATTAAGGGACACCATCAATAGTTTTGTTCAGTTAATCTGACCAGTAACTAATTGAATGAACACTGAACATGAGTATGACCCTTGTTTGGTGCCACTTGTCTGCACAATGGAATGGGTGAGAATCTTGTGCTTGCTATCTATATTGTGCCAACTTTCAGCACAGTTTATGTATAGTTGTAAAGTCACATAATTCTTAATTTATACTTCTGTGTACTAACTTAAATTAGTTTAGGGACACATTATTTAAAACCTCCTTATAGCAAATGAAACCTTTTGATATTTCTTTTTCTGCTCAGAATTTATATATAATATAATTGGTTCATTTTTTTCAACCACAGAAAATGCATCAAGTGATTGACTGATATTTTTGGTTACTTTAAAAGAAACTCAGTTAAAAATATCCATTTATCACATTAAGGATGTAAGCAATTTGAAATTAGTCAATCTTGCTGTGGAATGTAGAGATTCTGAAGTTTCTGTAGAAGTATTTGAGTTGATAGTTCCTAATTGAAAACCTAATATTTACCTATTTGAATTTGTTAGATTTTAAATGGTGAGAATGCAAAATGATCAAATTATCTTGATTTGTACACTGACAATTGTTCTCTGAGGGACTGCCAGTACAAAGGAATACAGATTGCAACTATGTTTGCAAAGAAAACATATTACAACAGAGGCTTAGCAATTAAGTTGAGTGTAAACAGTATTATATATATATATATATATATATATATATATATATATATCTCAAATTTGAGTGATATAATAAGTTCAGTTATTGTTTTATTTACCTTTTCCTGAAAAACAATGAAAAGATAAATATCCTTAACAAACAGTGCCTCCAGAAATGACATTGTACCAAATAATTTTATTAATGGTTCCAGAAAATGGCATTTATTAAATTCTAATATCTTGGTGTAATTCAAAGCAAACAAAGTTCATTAGAATGGTTCTTTGCTGTGATTTACATTAGATTTTATAGCATTACTTGTTTTTATTAATTAATCTAAAATAAAAAATAATCAAAGCAGGCTAAAAACAATATAATACATATTCTCAAATTTATTTTTAAATAGTACCTATAAATATATTCTTAATATACTTTCTCCCTAACTCTTTGGATGCAAGGATGACAAAAAATTGAAAGAGAAAAAAAAAGAAAGATGAAAGAAAATCTCGCTGTGCTCATTTCATATACTATCTATGGAAGTCATGCAAATGATATTGTAGATTAATGTTATCACCATATATTTCTAGATTGACTTTGATATTTCTGAAATACCTGTGACATTCCTCATCAGGCCATGTCCTTTAATATTTATGCATCCTTATGGCATACAAAATTAATGTTTATGAAAAGTCTCAAATAATAATGTTTTTAATAGCTTTATAATTAATATATTTGTTAATACTGTTATTCAGAATGGAAAACTAAGTATAGGTTATAAATTGCCCTATATATTTGAATCACTGTACTTTAATAGCTGCTTTCTCATAAAATTACACAAAGATTTACTTTAAAAGAATTGAATCATTTTTATTGATTTCATAAAAAAATAATTTAAAACTTGATTTATATTACACAGACACAATATATTACCCCTTCACTGAATTCATAAGATCTAGTTTTCTCTGCAACTGTTCTAACTCAGTCCATACACAAGAATACAATGCCAAGAAGATCATGTGTCATAGCACATTAGAGATGACCAATTATTGGCTTTTCAAAATTTGAATCAAATTCTACTAAAAAAATGTTTTACCATGTACATATCATACTTCAAGGGGTTAAACTAACATCAAGATTATAGCTGAAGCCAACAAAATGCAGATACAGTATTTAAATTGCTCTTATACTCAACTCAGAATTTATACCTAACTACAGTATCATAAAAGATACAAGAAGAACTAATGAGAGACTGGTGCAAAATAGCATACACTGTATAATGTAGGCACAATGATTTTAGTTAAGGAAAGTATATTAGCCTTAACCAATAATTTGTTACTCCCATTTACAATTAGAACCACCATATAAGCACATACAGTTAAATTATGTTTTTTCTTAAAATTTTTTGAGCATTTATAGCCTCCAGCAGTAGTGTGTGAGATAGCCAATATACTACAGCAAGCTTTGAGATGGTAGCAGGTACTCTTGCCTCTGACAATTCTGCAGAAACCTTGAAATATCTTCCAAACATCACCACACTGAATAAAAAGACATCATCCCAATGACCTATTAGCCCCAGCTTATGCATGGAGCTTTCTAGTTCCTCCTATAAGTGTCCATTTAAGATTTCTGAACCCACACTTTATCGACTGGATAAACAAAAACACTTTGTTGGAAGCCTTTGCATCTTTATCCTGTCAGTATGCATTAGGAGCCCTTTAATCCACAGACGCATGCATTCATGGTAATGGCATATTAAATGTCCTTATGAAACTGCAGATGAAAATTAACATTTGAACACACTTCTTTTCTTTCAATATCAGAAAGCAATTATTTGTTTGGATGTGTTTATATTCATATAAAGTTTTCATAGACATTGTCATGAAACTGAAAATTACACATTAAAGTTTTAAGAGCACCAGCACATATATAGGGAGATTTTATTTGCTATCTAAAAAAATTCTCCTAATTATCTATATATGAATATATACCCAAACACACATGCACACACACACACACACACACACACACACACAGTCCTGTAATAAATTTTATTTAAAAATTTGAAACAAACACATAAAATCTTGAAATTAGTATTTAATAAAGGGATTGCTGTTACAATATCCTTTTGTAAGCTTAATCAAAATATCTGCCACTTGAAATTCATTAAGAATGTCTGTTTGCATTCTTGGTTACCTTACTGAATAATACAATAATTCATCACACCACAACACACACACACACACACACACACACACACACACACACACACAAAGCTGGCCAAGAAGGCAATGAGTTTCTGAATATTGATTTACTAATCAAAGATCCTAAACATCTTCAGATATCAACTCATTAGCAAATACTTCATTCATTTAACCAATTTTGATCTAGAACTTAAGAGCACACACAAACACAGGGGCATTTCCATTGTAGTTGAATTCATCTGAGACCAGTGCAAGCATTTTACACTAGGGCTTTGATAGCCGAGATTACCATGTACCATGATGTTTATAGTTCTACTAGATTATCTGATAGTAGTCAGAATGATGAAAGAACAGGATATTGATGCATACAAGATACTATTAATCTTAGCCATTATTTTGTTAAATATTGTAATTAAAACTATTTGAATTAAGCTCATAGAATTCTGAAAAGCAAGACAATTGATGGCAAGTAACAACTGCCCCAGACACAATACTATAAAACTAAGGAGCCTATTTTAAAATGCACAGTTGGTAACAAATCGGAAGATAATACACTAGATTCACAAGAATTGCACGGATTTTTTTTTTTTTAATTTTGGGGTATTTTTTGTATTTTTTCTGTTTTTAAATTATACTTGATCACAGAGTCCCAAATATTTCTGTACACATTAGCTTCATTTTCACTTTAGTGTTTTTTTTTTCTTATCTCAATTTATACTTATACTCAATTTGCTGTGATCAGGAAAATAAGTCAGGCATACTAAGTACATATTAAGGAGTACATGTTTTCCTATTTAGTATACAAAGTACTTCATAAATATGAATTATGTTACAAAAATAGCTTTGGGTGCGCTCACACGGTAAGCACTTTGCTAATTTGGGACAACCGTTAAGGATTGTGGGTATTTGACACAACTGAGAACAAACTCTAGTTTAATTTGAGCCATGTTTAATTCTGATAGACATATTTTTCTCTAAATCACCACAAATGCTATATAACTCACATTGATTTTTTTTTCTCCTTTTGGTTTTTATGTATAGACAGGTAATACTTAAAGTGTTCAAATTTATTTTATAGTTATGTAATGCATGGTATATTTTAAACAAGTATTTGCACAATTTAACATTGTAAATCCAGCGGTTTCAAGATGCAGGCCATAAATTTTACCAATTTACAAATACTATCAAATGTTCTCTCTTTGCATGCTTATTTGTTTTTTACACTTTTCAGGTAATCTTTACAAAGAGTTGTTACAATGCCACAAATCAAAAGGGTTATTCCAGTTTCACCAACTTAGTCTACGTGCAAGATGAAGGACCCAGCTGAGATACAAACACTGGTACCAGTTTTCTTGAGTTTGCTTTACAAAGCACAAAGAGACGGAGGTTTTGTATCAGAGTACAAAACGTATTTGCCTCTTGAGGTTAAATTCAGTGTATTATGTTTATAAAGCATCCCTTTGGCAATAGAGTTTGCAGTATCCCCACAGGACTCCACAGTATAGGGTTTATATAGTAAAATCTATTAAGGAAAGTCTCTTCTACTTGACACATCTTTACAGCTACAGTTAATGAGATACCCTTGGAAACACCTGCCTCTATGCCTAATGATAATATAGTATTTGGAAGTTAGAAGTCAACAAAAGGCACTTTCATCATTAAATAATGACCTCTTATGAAGTTGAATTACATGACCTATATCTTGTTCAAAGCTGTTTGCTCCTCAAGGACCTGTAGGTAGTCAGGAGAACTCTGAAGTTTTGCCTTCAGTTCAAAATACTCACTCTTCCTTTGTTCTACAACGATTTTACTGTGGTTACCACCTATCAGTGACTTCTTGTTTTTTTTATCTTGTTGTTTTTCTGGATAGCGAATCTCAAAGCCACTGACACCAATGCTGTTATACTCCTTTTTGCTTTCAAGAAAATTCTGAATAAACACGTTGGAATCTCTGCTAGGGAATAGTTCATCCAGCTCATCAATTGTGCTCAATCTCTTCCTGGTATCTACATGCAGTAAATCTTTGTCTTTGTCAGCAGCATTTCTCATCATGACCTTCTGTCCTGGAGGATCTGAAAACATGAACCCAGTTTCAGACTCTTTGAGGCCACAGGTGTGACTCTTGCTCATCTGTTCTATGGTTTGTGGAATGAATGCTTCTGTGCTCAGTCCGTCTTTTTTATTGGTTTTGTGCTCATGCTTCCTTAGTTGCAGCTGCACGGAGCCACACTCAGGGTTCCCCAAACCTTCGTGCTTCACTGTGGGTTTCTTGTTGCGTCTCAGCACAAAAACAAGAAGGCAAAATGCAACAAAGACAGTTAAAATGAGGACCACCAAGATACTTAAGATTAAAATAGACAGAGGTACTGGGCCCCCAGGAGGGCTTCGAATAGGACCCAATGGAGTGGTGAACGAAATTGCAGGTGCAGGGCTTGTGAAAGGTGCAGATGGCTTGTTTAGGAGTTTAGGACATAAGATTTCATTTTTGAGGGACTTCAGTTCAATGTTGGCAAACTGAACAGGAGTCTCACATTTCAGTTCTTTCACAACAATCCCATCATTTAACTTCTCTAGCCACAGCTTTAATGCTACCAAGTCACAAGTGCAGTCCCAAGGGTTGCCCTCCAAATCAATTTGTGTAAGAGATTGCAACTGATCGAGGACTCCACTGACAGGTAGGTACATGAATTTGTTGTTCCTTAGGTTCAGTCTAGCAAGAGGTGCTCCAGAGAAAATGTAAACTGGAAGGCTCTTTAAGAGATTGTTGTTCAAGTACAGAAGCTGCAAATTGGGCATGGAGTCAAAGGTGCCTGCTAAGATTTCCTTAATCAAATTGTATTCCAAATACAGATACTGCAGGTTATGAAGGCCTGAAAATATTTCAGGGTCCAGTCTTTCAATCTGATTTCCATTGAGATAAAGTCTGCGTAGATTGGTCAGATTGTGGAACACTTCTCCTTTGATCACTGTAATCTGATTGCTGCCTAAATGGAGCAAATCCAGTCCTTCAAACTCAGTGAAGTCTGAAATGTCCACATCTTTGATGTTATTGCCATTGACATGCAACTTCTTGGCATTTAAAGGTTTTGGTATCAGTTCAGACATGGATTGTATATTTTTCTCTTGGCAATTTACACTGAGCCCCAAATCAGAAGGATGTGTTTTGCAAAAGCAAGGTGCCGGGCAAGGTGTAAGAGGAGGCACTCTTGTTTGGTATGACACAATTTGACTGAGATTTCGGTTGGAGAGGGATTTGCCTGCCACTATTCCAGAGATTTTGGAAGGATTTGTTGTTTTGGGTGGTTTGGTCACTAATCTGTGCAAGGTTGTTTGAGTAGTGTGACCATTGGGAGTGGTGTAGCCATTTTCCAGTTGAGATGGAGGCAGAATTCGAACATCAAAATCACTCCCTGTGCCCATGGGGCATAATTCTTGCTTGTTGGTTTCCTTTAAAAGCCTTCCATATAAGTCACTGGGAGTTTCACAAATAGCTTCGCCTATGTAAATGTTATATGGCATATTCTCCAACCAAGCCTTTAGAGGCAACAAATCACAGCTGCAATTCCAAGGGTTATCTTCCAGCTGCAATTCAACAACCCGGCCAATGTGTTCCAGAACTCCAATATAAGGGAGTTTCTGGATTCTGTTTCCTCGTATATCCAGATGAGTTAAAGATGCGAATCGAAAAATATTATCAGGAAGGAATGAAATCAGATTGTCATTAAGAATGAGAACTTTCAGTTTGTGGAGCTTATTGAAGGCTCCTCGTTCAATATACTTGATTAAATTGTAGTCAGCCTGGAGATACTCCAAGTTCTCTATGCCAAGGAAAGTGTCAGCTCGGAGAATCTTTAATTCATTGTTGTTCAAGTGCAACTGCTTTAATGCACTGAGCCCGAGAAAGGCCCCTCCCTCAATGTTCTGCAGCTTATTATTTCCCAGATGCAGAGATACTGCATGTGAAAAGTTTACGAATGTATTTGGATAAAGGATATTTAAAAAATTGTTTTGGAAATTGAGGTGATAAAAATTAGACCAAGGTGGTTTCAGCTGGTTTGGTCTGTAGACTGAAACCTTCTCACAGTTGACATAGAGCACATTCTCTACTGACACACAGGAGCACACATTGCAAATTTCCACTGATATGTCAGAATCTGTATTTGTTGAAGAAATCAGGGCTGACACAATCAGAAAGAGCCAAAGAAACATCTTCTTGCAATCAGCAAACAACTCTATGCTTCTGAATAAAGAGAAATAATCTAAAAATAAAAAGAAAACAGTTTTTCAATGATCATTCCTTGAAAAAAATATTTGTGCTTAAATCATCTCATTGTGAATACATGGCTACAATCTTTAGCACAGTATTTTTAAGGCAGCCAGATTTGTACTCCACTGAACAATAAAAACCACAAAAATGTCATATACTTTATATCTGTAATTTGTACAAAATGTACATGTGTGGAATATACAACAAATGGTAAGAAAGGATATTTAAAATCATACTTACATCTTAATAAATTAAATTTTTAACTAGAACCACCAAACTTTGCCCTTAACATTAGCCTCAAGCTTGCTATTTGCAACTCAAATGAACATACTTAGAGCATCATTTATTTCATGTCCTCTACACCAAAAACATACCACAATTGGTGGAAATCTATTCTCCAGGCTTCTGCTAGATACAGAGGCTGGGTAGAGACCATAATTGAACTCAAATTTCAGTGGAGGATGGCAGTGGGAGGACTGGGTTCCTTTAAAGAAGACAGTTAAAAGAGCTACATGGAATGTGCCCTGGAAAGAAATTTGCCTGTGCTTTAGCACTTAGGTAAGCACGTTGCCATGAATCACTTCGCTCCTGTAATATGCTTTCAAAAGTATAGGTTACCCTATGGTGCTCTAGAAAATTGTCAGATTAAAAAACAGAACCCACTTTGCTGTCAGTCATTTCCCAAATGGGGTTAAAAAGCTTTTTGTCTCTGGGTCCCTGGAAGCAGAAAAGGGACCTGCTTATTCTTGCACTGCTCAGCTGATTTTCAGGCAGTATTTCCACCCACCAGAAATGGCCTTTCTGCCTGTCTGTCCCTCTCCTGTTCTTCATTTGTCAGTTTGAACCCAATCCTCACTGACCTCTTGGTTTAAATTCGTATCACCTTCACTTTGGCCACAGCCTGTCAGTGCTGAGGAAGAGGAGTCCACATGTCACAGTCGTTGAGCAGTTTTATTTGCAAAAGCAGATATATCCAATTCTAAATATTTCAGTTTTACATAAAGCCTGCAGTTCCCAAACACTCTTCCTAAAAGATAATGCCATGCCCCTGCCTGTAAACAAATGAAGAATTACTTCTTGGAAGAGTTTAATGGCTCAAAAATTAACCCTTTGAAGCCAAACCCTTAAAAACCTACATGCGCGCGCGCGCACACACACACACACACACACACACACACACACACACACACACAAGGGAAAGAGAGAAGGAGAAAAGGAGACACACACACACACACAGAGAGAGAGAGAGAGAGAGAGAGAGAGAGAGAGAGAGAGAGAGAGAGAGAGAGATTGGAACATAAACAGTATGCATTTTACTGATGCAATTTTAGGCTTGTGAATCTTTTCAGTAGTGAATGTGAGGAAGCTGGCTGCAATTTTCATATGGTAAACACCAAATATTAATTAAAGAAATAAAATACCCAGGAAAACAATGAGAAAATGGTGCAAAGGAAAATATGTGTCATACAGAATCTCTCTCTCTCTCTCTCTCTCTCTCTCTCTCTCTCTCTCTCTCTCTCTCTCTCCCCCCCTCACAAGGAATCAGCTAGTGGTAAAATCAAATGTTTCTCAAGGTAGGCAATCCATTAGTCAAGACCTAGGATGGTTTACAATTAAAGTATCTTGGTTCAGAATACAGCCAGCAACCCTGAGATGCTATCTGGCTGCCATATAGGTGGGCATTTCCCCTACTCACTGTTATGGCTTGAGTGTCGTTGCAAAAAGAAGTCATAATTTTTAAGCATGACATCACCCAAAACAACTTCAATTGTAAAATGAAAATTTTACTTGATCTTTTTCGCCTCGTGTTGATGTAGCTTTCAACAGCTATTTTGGTTCAGTTGAGTCATTTCTTGTTCCTAACCACCCCCACCCAAAAACAAAGAAACCAAAATGCAACCAAACTAAAAACAAACAAAACACAAAAAGTAAAACAAAACAAAACAAAATTCGAATAACCAGAATTCAGAAACAAGAAGTAGAAGCATTAACAGATGTGAAAATACATAAAGAGCTACCTTCTTATTAGTAATTTCTACTTTAAGTAGCAAAGAGGGTGGGGGAGGCGCATGGAAGAGCTAGGAAGTTCCCAAATGCAGTTCCAGTGAAACAGAGGAAGCCAAAAGCAGCTGGAGCAAACAAGCAAGGCAGAGGAAGATTCAAACCAAGGAGAAGCAAACAAGCACTGAAAGGGCAATAGAAATTGAGAGCTGGAGAACTGTAAAAAACAAGGTTGGAAAAAAGAAGCCAGGAAGAGTAACTGTAAGGGAAAAAGATACTACTAACATATTCTAAAAAATGTGACAAACAGCAAAAATACCAACCAAGAAAGAAAATCTTAACAAAGTATGGGTTGGGTACCCTAAACCACCTCTCAGGCTTCCAAAAGGGTCGAATTTGCCTTTCTGTGTTTGCATCTCTTGGTGGTGCCTAGCAAGACGTTCAGTTCCCAAGGCTGTCCAGGACTGCACAAACCTTGCCCTACCATAAATCCAGCATCCACCAGAGTGCGGCTCCTAGCGCTCCATGCCCAAACGGAGAAAGCTAGCCTGCGGAGTGCAAACCACTGCCAAAGGGGTCCACAAGTCGATGAGGCATCACAGTAGAAAATATGGGAAACCTTAGCTGCCCCCTCCCTGAAGACCGAGGTGGGGGTTGGGTGGGGGAGAACAGTAAAGAGACCGGCCGTTGTCGCCCCCTGAGCGCTGCTACCTCTAGCTGGAGGCGACGTGGTTGGAGGGGCCGCTGGCGCGTACCGCAATGTTTTGCCGCATCCCGGTGCCCAGGGCCGGCACGCAGCCCCCTCCTGAATACCCGGCCGGAGCAGCAGCCTCGCGGGCTGGGTGGCAGGGGCGGGGGCGGGGTACTGTGTATGATGTCGCGGGGGCCTTCAGTCCCGCTGCGCACACAATTCTTAGCGCGCTCCCATCCCAAAAGGGGTAGCTGCTTGAGTTTTCTTTGGCCTCTCTAGATCCGAATGTGCAGTGGACAAGCAAGAGGAAGAGGAAGAGATGACTAGTTCAGGCCAGGGTATAACACTGGGGCATCAAAAGACCCATTTGCCACAGAGTGAACCCCATAGTTCTGTTGCCTCGATCTGTGGCCCCGGCATTGTCCCCCAACCCCCACCTGCCCAGGCCAGCTATAGAATCTTGTTCACCCAGGCAGAAATCAGCTCAACATTTAGAAACCTTGAAAAGTGTCACTGCTAGCGTTCTCCCGGCTTTGCTGGGCTCTCAGAGTTACCCACAGGCTCTTCCACCCATATTGCCTGTCTTGCTGAGTGCCAGCAGTCTCTGAGCAGTCCGTCGGCCACCGCCTGAAACCCCACATTCAAGTCCAGGCACATTGCCTGAGAGTAGGACACAGAGCACAAAGCCCAGATCAGCGCAGCAACCCCAGCTCATGGTGCCACAGACCAGGACACTTTCTTTCCCTGCTGCCCTGGCTGCCCCAGGGGCAGGGATGTTAAGGACACCCGGATTCTTTTGGTCCTCGAGGACAAGAGATCGCGACGTGGGCAGGCAAGTGGGAGGTGTGTGTGTGTGTGTGTGTGTGTGTGTGTGTGTGTGTGTGTGTGTGTGTTGCGGGTGGGGGTTAACCAACATGTCCACTTCGTCTACTCAACGGGCCCCAAACCAACACGACTCCAACTAAAAATAATAAGCTACCTGCTTCCCTCCAGGCGCGCGCACATGCACTGTGCCAAGCCCAGCCTGAAAGATGCTACGCGCCTTCCCTTGCAGCTCACGCAGCCAGGGCTTGAAATTCACCCACCTCTGGAGCCCCAAGACCTGTACAGGATGAACCGCGTTCCGACTCACTCCTCAGTTTCCGCGATGGTCTCTATGTTATCTGAGATCCAGCTTCTTGGAGCTGGCTCGCCGGTCAAACCCAAGGAACAGCTTTTAGCAGGCAAGCAAGCGGGCAGCAGCGCGCGCGCGCACCCGGCCAGACACCGCGCGTGCACCCAGACCCTCGCACACGGGCTGCACCTTTACATACACGCCCCGAATCCCCGCCCCCGCCCCCGCCCCCTGGCTCACACACAGCCCTCCCTCCGGACACCCAACCGCTTCTAAGCCGGTTCATTCCTTAGCCCCTTGACCCTTCAGCAGACACCCACACTTGAGTCCTTTTCTACCCACACACTGGAAAGGAAAGACAAAACGCTTTCTTTCCGGCATTCACCTCCTCTTTTGCCTAAAACATCCCTTAGGGAGGAGCGAGCCTGAAGCTTTGGCTTTGGAACCCTAGTTCCCTAAGGCTGTTGCACTAACCTCCATCACCCTACCACATAGGCACACTCGAGTCCTTTCTCTTCCTCCAGCACCCTAACAAGGGAAGGAACGCGCGCATGCACGCGCTTGCGAACACACACACACACACACACACACACACACACACACACACACACACACACACACACGGTGTTCCTTTGAGAGAGCAAGCAAGAACTCAGGGGTATGGAAAAGAAATTTTGGAAAGCCTGGGCCAAGGAGATGGGGGTGGGGGCCAGGGCAGGAGACATAGGGTCTTCAAGACTACGTGGTGGAATTGAATAATTCCAGAGTAGAGGGGTGAGTCAAGAACAATGACATTGAAATGCGCCAGTCGTACTTGGCTTTTATATTATGGGTAGGGTACTTTGGCTAATTGTCACCAGGCAGAACAGGGGGCTTTGGGAATACTTCAGTAGAGGCGATCCTGGATAGAGCCTTCTTGGGACCAATTTCTTGGATCCAGTGGTATTCGCACTCCCCCTACCTGTCTGCGCGTGAGCGGCCTGAAGCTTTAAGGCAAACAGTGAGGCTTTAGCCCAAAGTGAGCTTATTTAGCAGGGTTAGCAGGATATGACTTGATTCTGTGTATTTTAGAACTCCACAGGCCTTCAGCTAAAAAGTGTTAATCAGGAATTAAGGAGCTGAAGGTGGGAACAGGGGGTTAAGGGTAGAGAAAAGAGAGCGGTGGGACAGGGAGTGATACTGCGCATGAAACTAAAAGGGGAGGGGGAAAAACAGAGAAAAGAAAACAGGAAAAAAAAAAAACCCGCTTTGGCTACTGAGCATGCCCAGTTTCGAGCTCAAGCCCTATAACGGAGGCATTGTGCGTATTCCACTTATCCGGGCTTTGGAGGTGACCAGGAGGGGACTTTGGTTGGGGATGGCAGGAGGTGGGGGTGGTGGCCAAGAGTCTTTAGGGAGGGGGTGGAGTATACATGGTTAGGCTGCACAGAGTTGACTATTAAGAGTAAAGAAGCAGGGATACATTAGGGAGATAGAAGAGGGAAAATGATTAAGAGTCACTTCTTTAGCACTCATTTGCCTATAGTAAGAGACTTTAGCATCTGACTGTCAAAATCTGAAGGCTGCAGATCTCACCCCTAGATAATCTAAATCCCTTGTACCCAAAGATTAATGTTTGCACAAGAAAGGAGGAATGTTCTGAGGAAGAGCTAATGTTCAAACCAGTTTCATGCAGATTGACAATTTAGTTAAGAAAGCCAAGGGACCTAGGGGAGAGGGCAGATATGAGTTAGTTTTGCTGTCTACACACCATTTGAATGCTTGATTTCTGAACAAGAAACTTTGATTTTGCTTCCTTCACTGAATTGATCTTTTGTAGGTGCTTAGCTAAGAATAAACAAGTCCCTCTTTACTCCCTCTATGGGAAAAACATCTTTAGGTAAATAGGTCGAAGTTATAAATGAGAAGCTTTCCCTTAGAATTACTAACAACCTACTCTTTGCCATAATTTCAGAAAGACTTTCAACCCAGTCTTTGAGATCTGTGCTTTTCTCAGTTCACTTATTCAAATCTCAGTGGCTCCAGCCACAACCTATCATACCCAATATCCAGAAATGCTTATGATTAAAAACGATAAATTCTTTAAGCTGAAACTAGCAACAGCTTTGAAATCAGAGTTATGTTGTATACCTGAATTCTTACAATTAAACATTTGCAGTAATTGGTTGATGTTTAAAGCCCCAAATCTTGAGAAACAAACAAATAAACAAACAAACAAATGGTGGACAAAGGATTCATACTATTTTTCAATAATATCCTACCTTTTATATTATCTATATAATTATCTGTTAGTGTTTTCTTTTTTCATTTTTGTCGTTTCATGAAGTTGCCTTCAGTTTATATTCATGCAAGTGAAAATGTTAGTTGAATACATATTGTTTAACAGAGATGCACGTGCAGTATTCACATATTTAAATATGTGTATGTATGTGTATGTAGATTTATTTCTTCATGAAACCTTCATAAAGAACTCTTCTTCTACCCACACTCTCCATTGCCTTGATTTTTTTTTATCCTCTTCTCATTTGAAAACAACCTAGAGGCAGAAATTGAGTGGGCAGCAATGGTAAAATTTGTCATATTCATTGTGAAACCCACTATGAAATAGTATTGCTTAAAGAAATACTAAAGGATCAGTGCACAGCAATGTTTTCTGGTGCTTCTTCTCTCACTGACATGAAATCTGTTTCCTCCATAGGTAACAGCTACAACATGTTGAAAAATTCCCCCACTATTGTAGACTTGAACAGAACAGATCCTGCTAATTAAGAGATCAAATTTGCACTACATATCATAGTGCAATTTAGAACTGGTAATGGCTAACAAAACAAGTTGGCAATTTATTTGAAATGTAAAGAATTCAGAAAGCTACCATATATTTTATCAGGGTAGGTGAATTATTGGTCTTTGCTATAAATGTTAAAAAGATTCAATAGAATGAACAAATTTGGTCTGAAAATATGCGAGTTTCATGTACTGAGGTATCTCAAAAGGCCAGAGTAGGACAGTAAATATCAGATTATATAAATGCCCAAATTTATTCAACTTTTGAAACTGGTCTGAGGTTTAGGTATATTTAACTGCAGTAACAATGAAAAGTTCTGTTTTATGCAACTATGAAGAGAGAATTCAGAAAGCAAAACCATCTACAACACTGATAAATTGCAATTAATATTACTATTAAGACTGTATTGATGCCAGGCGGTGGTGGCGAATGCCTTTAATCCCAGCACTCGGGAGGCAGAGGCAGGCAGATCTCTGTGAGTTCAAGGCCAGCCTGGGCTATAGAGTGAGTTCCAGGACAGTCTCCAAAGCTACACAGAGAAAGACTGTATTGGTGTTTGATATTCAGCTCACTAATATGAATGCTTTAAAATAACATTAAACACAAATATAAAATAGAAGTAACAGCTGTATGATTTATGTTTCCTTTTCTTGAGAAGTAATTTAAAATTGAGACTTGGAGTCCTGTTGTAACTGGAGTATTCCTGTGTCCACCCAGCTCCTGTAGCCGCTCAGGCCCAATTAAACACATAGAGACTTATATAACTTATAAACTGTATGGCCGTGGCTCAGGCTTCTTGCTATCTAGTTCTTATTTCCTTAATTAACCTATTTGCATAAATCTATACCTTGCCATGTGGCTCATGGCTCACCTGTATCATACATGTTATCAATCAATCATAGCAACATATATTTACTGTATACAGGACATCCCACAGCATCCTGTAGTTGCTTTTTCACTTCAGAGATGTTTATTTAGTATTCAGAGAGAATAAGAGCAAACTGAAAGAAAATTTAAGTATACAAAAAGAAATATATATATATATATATATATATATATATATGTAGTGGATAGCCATATATATATGATTTGTGTGTGTGTATAAATGAGAAATGTTAAGTAAACTTCAGTACTATTGATGCTAATTTAAAAAAATAGAGTTTATATGCTTCAGAAAGTAATTGGATTCAAATATGCACTGTTTTTATGCTACCTCTCCTTATTTCTCCAAATGTTGTACCGCATAACCTTGTCTTTGTAGGAGTACTTCACATAGTATGATGATATTCAGATAAGCTGTATATCTCTTGCTCAGGACAAACAATTGCACCAGGAATTTAAATGACATTTTGATTATCTTGAGTTTCAAACAAAGTATCAGTTATTCAACAGCAGCAGGCCCACATGAGTATAATGCCAAATCTTGGCCCTAGACAGTGTCCTCTCACTTTTAGATCACTCCTCATTTATTCTGCCTTGACAATTTTACTGTTTAGCATCAATTTTGGTATGCAGGTACCACAGATTATTAAAGTTAATATGGAATATTTATTATCACCATCTGGTATTTTTACAATTAAGAATTTGGCATTTTTTGTTTTTATTAGTGGAACAGGAAAAATAAAAAACATTCGTAACTAGTTAATAACCTTAGAAGGGCACTTTCCATGGTACAATGAGTTTATAAGATCATTGGTTCATGAAAAAGTTATTTTTTAAATTTTATGATATCTCAAAATATTTAATTAGTTTTAAATGAATTTTTATTTACCAGGAGAAAAGGGATATAGCATGTAGCAGACCTCTTTGACAATTTAATATACTTACTATTACTCTTTGAAAATCTTGTACTGATTGTTTATCTGTGCAAATGTAATCTAGGAGGTGAAAGAAAGTTTTGGGGTCATCACTGAATGGTATAATGGTATAACTACTACTTAGTGAGTGCCTCTCCTTAGTCATTATTTAGTTAAAGGCACAAAGGAGTGATTATTATGTATCTTTTAAAAAATACATCAGGGAAGCTAAATATTTTCCTGAGGATCACACAGTAAATATGTGATAGGATTTGATTCTATATCCTGGAGGCCTTTTTCCTTCTCCAAAAGTCCTTTTCTTTAGAGGGATTTTGGCATTGTTAAGATTAAAAACAGAATAGCTGTTTGGAACCTTGAGCTTACCAGGGACACTTTGCTCAGCCTGAAAGGAGGGGACTGGACCTGCCTGCACTGAATCCACCAGGTTGAGCTGAATCCCCAGGGGAGTCTTGGCCCTGGAGGAGATGGGAATGGAGGGGAGAGGCTGGGGGGCAGGTGGGGGTGGGGGTGGGTACGGGAAGGGGGAAGACAGGGGATCCCATGGCTGATATGTAAAATTAAAACATAAATATAATATTTTTTTTTCATCTGAAAAAGAAGAATGGAATTTGATAGTTCTAAACCTGAGGTCTGTGAGTAGATCACTTGTGGAACATCTATCAGTTGTATACTTCTGCAGGGTATATGAAGTGCATCCCTTCAACAGGATAAGAGATTTTGAAACTTTGAAGACAAATACTGTGCCTGGACATTTCTCATGGCTACAGTGGTGTCCCACATACTCAGTAAATGTGGGAAATATCCTGCAGGTAGAATATGAGCCCACTACAGGGACTGAGGAGTCTTAGGAGTCTGAGAGAATCTGTAGAGCCTGCAAAGGCTCCTGGTATGCAACCTAGTATGCAAAGAATGTAGCTACTAACCTGAAGAAAACTGGTGGACATTAGACATTTGTTCAGTTTAGGCCTAACCCTGGCATAACACACAGGAAAGATAAGAGTCCAGAAGTTCAGTTGCCATCCACCTCCAGAACGAAATAAGGAGGGAGGGGGGAGGACAGGGAAACCCGTGGCTGATGTTTAAAATTAAAACACAAATATAATAAATTAAAAAAAAATAGATATAAATGCGTGATAGATTTTCCAAAGGTAAATAGTCAAGACATAATTGTTTTCAAGTATTAAAGTACCAATATTTAGCACAAGAATAAACTGATGAAGTGTGTGAAAATCAGTTTGTATCAATTATGTATGACAGAATGTCTTAAATCAAACTTATATTTACCCTTTGCCAATAGTGTGCTTGTGGTATGAATTCTGGTCTTCTAGTTCTCATATCAAGGTGATCCTTGGTCTGCAATGAAGTCTCACTTGTCCTTTGTTAGAGACAATTGCTTTTACTACTGCAAATAGGAATTATGTAAAAGAGTAGTGTTCATCTCTTGGTTTATTCCAGGCTAGTGACAAAAGCACTGCCATCCAATATGACATAGAGTAAATTGGAGGATGTGAGACTGGTTAATCATTTATATAGAACATAACTACTAACTTGACCTTCTGTGTCCTCCAGATTTATTTATAAAATGGCTAATAACTTTTCTTACTCAGAAACTACATGGTGAGTTGTTAATATATTAAGTCCGAGTATACCAGTCATTGATACAGTCATGGAACTTCATTGATAAATTAGTATTTGTGGAAAAGCAACAAAGGAATGTGCATTGTGTTGAAGGGTATTTCTAGGTTTGTCTCATAATGAGTATTTGTTCACATGGCTCATTAGTACCACTTACATTGTCTACCAGATTATTTGCTTTTTTCCATGGGTGATAACATGGGAATATCACTGCTTTCTTTACTATTTTTCTTTATGTATATTCTTTACTTGGACAAACCTCATCTTTCTCAATGGCTGTCAAAGATGAGGGCCTAAAAAAGGTGAGCTACCCTCAACAACTCTAAGATAATAAAGATCATGAAATAAAAAATATGAAGTTAAGAGCTAAATAGTCTTGTGTGAGAACTACTCCCATGGGCTGTACAAGTTCCATAACACCAACTAAAGCTTTATCAGGGAGACAGAAACTTGATGACAATCCTTTAGCTTTATCATGCTCAACTCTGTTTAGGGAGCAAGACTGCTAAGCTTAGCCAGCAAAACATTATAATCATTATGTTTTTCAAAAGGATTGTGAGTCCTTTTTTCCCTAATTCTTTACACTAGAGTATTACTTTTCCTTAGAAACATGAATTTATACCTTTCTTTCAAAATTTATCCTGTTACTAAAATACCCTCTTTTATTTTACAAACTCCTTGGACATTTTAAATCTTGGGTCAAAACCAGGAGCATTAAAACAAAACAAAATAATAATAATGTGAAATATCTGAGTTATAGTATGACTGTACCCCAATTACTATATCAAAAATAAAATTTATCTTTTTCATCTTCAAAGAGTGAGTCAGAGGAAGACAGAACATCTGTGTAAGCTAGTGTCAGATATCTTTGATTGACTACATTTTATTTAGTACAAATTTGGAGCTTCTAATTCCCCACTCTGACTCAAATTGAATAATGTGCACCCACATAAGGTCGTCATAAGAATACTGTCCTCAGTCCCATGCCAAGGGATTAATATAGCAAAAAAAGTGTCATCATAGAGAATTGCTGCTACTTTTAATGCATACAACATTATTGATAAATGAAAATTTAGAGCTTAAAGAGACTAATAAGTTCTATTTTAACCACTCTCAATCAAATTTGAAATACCCATCAGGTAAATAATCACTGTTTTGATGAAACCCAGTGACAGAGAGCTCACTAAGAAGGAATCTCCAGTCATATACCAGAATATTAATTATAGAAAATTTGAAATCTTTGCCTTTGTAAATGAAAGGAATAGGTTAGACCTATTAGGACATTAATGCATGTAAAATTTCCCTTAAATAAACATGGACTGAAATTCTTACTTCCCTACTTAATAGGTCTGTGATATTTAGGGCAGGTATCTCCCCTGTATTTGAAATGCCTCATTTGTCAAATGGGAATGAGAAACTTACTTTCACTGAATTTGATGATTAGCTAAATCATATTGGCCAAAGACTTAATATTATATACCTTTCTAGAAAACTATTTTTATTTTTTCCTTTTTCATAATCAGAATAAACTTTATACATGCAAAAAGCAGAGCTTAGATATTATACATTTCTTTCCTACTTAAACGTAAACATGATAAATAGACAGTACAAATGGGATTCATTGTAGAGTTTGTGTTTACATATTTTAAATTATTTAAAACCTAGAACTATTGTTTTTAAATTAATCTAAAAAACTCTTACTGCTATCCTTTATTTAATTTTCTATTTTCATTTAATTAATTGAGGGCTTTTAAACAATTAACAATAATATCAATGGAGGGCTAAGCATTATAAACTCAATGAGTATTTTTAAATTCTGACTTGACAGATCATAATGGAGAGTCTGTATTTCAAAAGCTCAACACAGTGAGTGTTGTTAATATTTCAAAAAATCCCTTGTCTTGACACCAGAGAGATTATTAAAAATGATTTGTTTCAGAATCTTATCACTAAATATTTTTAAGGGAAAATAGGCACTGAGAAAGAAAAGGGACAAAATATTTGTAATTTTAATTTTTTAACATGCAAAACAGGCTCAAATGACTTGGGAATACTAATTTATTATTTTATCAATAGCACCTATATACTTTAGTAACTTAATAACCTAACTCATATTTTTCTGTCTGATAACAGTGTGTAATAAGAGTGACATGTGCTGTTCGGAGAGAAAAGAAAGTCATACCTAACAAGATGGAATGCAGTCATATTTAAGGCAACATTAATATGATAAATTATGTGCAAATTAATTCAATCTCAGTCATTCAATAAGTATTCAGACAGATATAATGTCTACTAATATCTACTGTAAATTAATTATTCTTAGAGTATTCATTGTTGAAAGTGCTTTTCTATAACTTATATTATCTGCATACATTTTTTTTTACCTTTTTATAGAAAATTATTCTAAGCTAAAAACTAAATAGTTAAGGGGGTGACCTCTAGCTAGTACTTTATTTCCCCCCACAGAGCTAAAGTTTTTGAGCATCCAACTTCCATTTATAACTGAAGGTATTTTATAAAATTTCATTTTTATTATCTTTATGGATGAAGGACTATTCAGCATGCCAAAACTATGAGATCCAAGTACTCAGGGTGATGAGAAAAAAATATAAATGAACCATACAGTGATGACTCCTTTCATCTGCCTATGTCTCAAGAGATATTAGTTTCCTGAACCTTGACGGAAGAAGATTCTCACTGATAGTCATTCTAATTTTCTCCTTGAAAATTTGTCCCATGTAACATATGATAGGATATTCCTATCTCTGGACAATAATTCTGGAAATCTGGATTTTCCTCCCATATACACCTGCTTGAGGACCAAATCTGAGTGTTGATTTAAGTATAGGAAATATCAGACTTGTGCTTGTCATTTTTTCTACAGCTGTCTCTTAGTTGCCCCTAACATTTACACTTGATATTAAGTATACTAACAAGAGTTATTTCCTTTTGAAAACATATATTTTTAAAAGTTTACTAAATATTAAGAAAGATAAATTTCTAAAAAGAGCAATGTCTCATAAAAGAAATTGAATTTGGTAAACATAATGGAATTGCTATAAGGGAATCTTTTCATGTATAATTTCCATAGTGGCAATAGACCTACAAGACATAATGATTAAGTGGAGTTTAACTCAAATGTAAATGTATCTGGATCCCTTTTTAGCTCACTATTGGAAATTATTATATAAGATTCCTCCAATTCATTAGAGATTCGCTTTTATCATTTATTATGACTAGTGGCAAGAACAGACTAGCCTAGAGGGGAGGAATGGATAAAGGAGAAACAGATGACATTTCAGCACACTCATGCATTCAATTTATAAATTACACATAACTCTCAAGTAGGTGTTTGTCCTCATTCAAATCATTACCTTTTTCAAGTAATTATTAACCTTTTTCTAACCAAGAATTTTCTCTACTTTCTCATTCACTGAAACCATAAATACAGTTGCACTCAGAGCTTTTCTAGAAATAAAGTTTATTCCTCAGGTTTATAAGAAGTCAGTTACATCACATAATATGCACATAAACTCTCCAAAATTTTGAAAAATGAAATCATACTGTCCATCTTTCTTATCCTCATCCTATAGTAATATTTAATAACTTCTTTAAAAAATTAAACAAACACAAGCTAGTATTTTCCATGCAAGCTATCCTAAAAATAAAAATTTTCCTTTCAGTTTAGACTCAAAGAACTTTTAGAATTTCCAGAACATAGATATTTTTGTCAAAGTAGCCTACATTCAAATTATCTGTTCAACCAGATATTTTTGGCCATTAAGTCTGCGTTGAACACTTATGACACGTCAGGCTTTGGATAGCAATACAAAAAGAACTGCTTCTCCTCTAAGATCTGGAATTTTAGTGATACTTCAATGGGATTGGATTATAGCAAATACTATTATGTTGTGCAAAAAAAAAATCAAATAACTTTGAACTTCTGAGTGCTCACCTTCAAACTTTATCAGATATTCTTACTTTTATTAAATGTTGTGAAACACTAGAGTAGAAGGCAATAATGGTAGGCATCCATGGCACATAATCAAATAAATTAAAAAAAAATCAGAACATTGCCTTCCATCAAATGGTAAGGTCGGTAACTTGTATGTCCTTCTGGAGATGACACAGTCCAAAACTTTGATATTCCTCCAGAATACAGAGTCACAATTCACTATGTGCCAGGCGCATTTGGAAAGGACAGCAGCAGGAAATGTTCTATAAAATAAGAAATCAAATCACTTGGAAAGGCCAGAAATGAAAATAACCCACATAAGCAAAAGACAGAAAATGAAAAAAGACACCAAACAAATGGGATCTTATCGAATTTGTTGTCCATACTATGGAACTTCAGGGTGAGTGACTTAAGAATTGTGAGAACATTGTACAGCTGTTGGGGACTTAGCTTGACAAGGGGATCTAAGAACAACATACATAAGTCTTTCTCACTTAGTACATATAATCCTAAGGGCCTCTAGTGATTGAGAACTAGCAATGACAAGAAAAATTGAACTTAGCCTCAAAAAACATGAGCAACTGGAAGTATCACCCTAAGTAGAAGCATTGCAGTTTTATATTATTACATTTTTAATAATTCCCTTATAGGTGCAACAATATTTAAATGGGTCATTCAGAAAATATTTCAAGAATGAGGGGAATTTTACTCAAGGAATTTCACCAAAATTAAAAGCTTCATCTCTTTATGATTTTTGTCTTCATAAGACATAAGTCTGCAACATCACTTCTTGCCTTCTTTTAGTTTTGGGAGTCCCACCTTAGCTTGATGGTTATTCTCATTGTTGTTTATGTATGTCAAGACACTGCACATTTTCTCCCTCCCTTTGTTTTGCTCTGTTTTTTTTTTCCTAAGACAGAATTTAATTTGTGTATTTCTTCAGCCCACCACCAATAAATTTTTGTGTGGACTGTGTTTCAGTTCAAGCAGCAATTTCATTGGAAAATGGTAGTCAGAAATTTCCTTTTTTCCCCCTCAATTGCATTGCCATACAGCATAAACAAACCTCCACACTTCCCTCTTTTGCACCACATGTCCTAAATGAAGAGATAAAAGAGAAATAAACAAATAAAAAGCCACTCAAAAACATTTGGTGTTTGACCTCTTACTCTTAAATTCCCTGTTACTCTTCAAAATACTTGAAGTTATAATTTTCCTTAAATAAATTATTTGGAAAGGAAAAAAAACTCCCTGCTGTTCCTGCTGTACTATTATTTGACTGATTTTCAGTTTATTAGTCATTATTCTGGATTGGTGCCTGTATATTTTCCAAAAGCTTAATATGGAAGATTGTTTCTTTGTTCATTCTGAACATTAGCACAAAATTACAAATTCTTTTCTTTATTTAAGAAGAATCACATATATTTTCTTATTATTACAAACCTCTTGAAGACTCTAAATAGATATAAAAACACTTTATAATTCATAAATTAGATAAACCTAAATGATGAGAAAAACAAGAATACAAAACAAAATTTAAAAACTATATATAGATGCCTGGTTCTAAGTCTGAAGGAGTTTGCACAGAATTCACAAGTGATTGAGGAGGATACAGCTTTTTGTTTTCTTCCAACTTTGTTGCCTCTATCAAGCTCTTCCATTGTAAAACAAAACAAAACAAACAAACAAACAAACAAAAAACAATCAGGAAACTGGCTAGCAAAAAATGATGGGCAAAGTCCAAGAACCAGCATCACAAAGCAGTATATAGAGCATATATTTTCAGCTGAGAGACCACAGCTAAATAACCAGTATGGCCTGCTTTTTGGCTGCTTAGTACCCCTGTCCATCCTTCCATACACGTTTAGTATATATACAATGAAACCATGTTTATTACCAGTTTTTCAAAGGAAGATGTCTCTCTACTCCATCAACACAAAACAATGATAATTATCATGTCAATCTTTATCGAATATTAAATACATGCTTCATTTTAGGTGCACATTTTATAACCAGTTGACTAATTATAATGTTAGAAGCCAGCAAAAACTCACATAAAATAAAAATGAGTAGAGACAACAAAAGTAAGCAAAACCCAGAAAACCTCTGTGTCTATGAATATAGGCACACACACACACACACACACACACACACACACACACACACCTCAAGTCACTTTTATACATACGATTTCAATAAGTTAGTTATTAACACATGCACAATGCCAATAAAGGCAAGGCAAGAAATAAACATAGCTTCCATCATCTCTAACTTTTATGAAGCTTTGTGGAGTCCTTATAATTACCTTCCTTCTCACATCCTTTCATGGTTCCCTTGTTCTAAGCCAGGACATGGCTATTAGGTGTTATTTCCCTGTTAGTGTACCACTGTGAAAACTCAATATTCCCTCTTCATTTTTTTCTTGGCTACTGGAAATGTATGTCAAGTCTTGCATGGACTAGAGAAGCTCCCTCCATCCTTCTCTCTTTCTCTGAAATTAGTTTTATATTCATTCTTTTCCACAATCATTGAAATGCTGAATGACAACATGGGTGATGTCAACTTTCCAGATCTATGTGCTTATTCTAGAAATAGGATATAATATAGAAAGAATTCCAGGTCATAGTATATACTGTGTTGTAAAACTGATGGAAAATGTGGAGATAACAAATGGACTGATTTTATTAGATTTTGTAAAACTAAAATTTAAGGCAGTTATAGTGATTTCCAACATTTATTTTCTATTTCATTTTCAAAAGTGTGAAACTAAAGCTATATCTAGTTGATGGCAATAGGTACCTATTGATATTAAAAAATGGGCATATTTAAGGGATCTTTACTGGATCCCTACCAGTTTAATAGCTTTGGTCCTGACAAGCTCTCTGACTCTTTCATATTTTTCTTTTTCACTTGCTTCACATATTACCCCATATTTCTCTCTCTTTATCATTTTATCATAGTCCCCAAATGTCCTCTTTATTATATAAAGTTGGTTATACAGAACTGAAATGACTTTTCCATGTAATTATTGTCCCTTGTCTAGAGTTCTTTACTCTGTTTGCTTGAAGAAAATTATGTGTTTATTCCCTATGTCTGAGAGGGTATATTGAAAGAGAATAATTGATAAGAGAACAAGTTCATTAAGACAGCAACTTATGACCACATGGCATTAGATATTAGGCTTAACTGATTAAACCTTGGTCCAAGTTATATTCAGAGTGATTTTATTTTACTTTGTAAGTTTATTTATAATATTCTAAATGTAGAAATTGCTGTTCCAGAATCTTTTTTATAATCCCTCCAACTAGATCTGTCTCAACTACAATGTACTATCATGACTTTCTTTCTTAAAACAATTCAAGTTCTACCCTCTTTCAATCCTGTATTCTCTTCTAGGATGTCTTCAGACATTTTCAGGAATTTCATGTCTTCAGGAATTTCAGTCTTTTCTTGTTTTGCACCTTTTCCATGGAATAGTTTTTTTTTTTTTAATCAACAGCCATATCCAAACATATTGGGGAAATCATTCTTCATCTTTTTCAGTTATTTTATGCTAAAAGTATTTTATTGGTGGAACTGATTCCTGTATCTCATTTTTATACCATATTTGATCTTGCTCTTATTTGGCACACTGTTTTAAGTGTTTTGTGTGAGAGAATGATATAGGGCCACAAATGAAAATTAGTATTAATGATAGCATAATGCTTGGTAGATCATTTGTTCTGCCTTCTGTTTATCCAAGTTTAACTGAGCAATGTATTCATTCTCTGTTGCCATAATTCCATCCAGGATGAAACTCTAGCATTCTAACAACCATGTCATATATGATACCCCTAAAGACATAGATGATGTTTTGTTTGTAAAATAGGAAACCTTTCTGTCATGAGTTGTTTAAAGACATATTCTATCAGAAAAGTTATTAGCATTCTTTAAAAATATTTATTGTTATTTTATTTTTTCAAACAGTTGTGCTTCATAAAATACTGTAAATACTTCTTTTAGAGTTAATCAGTCCATCCTTCTCCATACAATAGTATAGTTCTCACAGGACTATTGTTTGATTAATCATTGTATCTTTCCATTACCACAGACTACTATATAGATCATATATTCCTGATACTATGCACAATCTACTGATGAATGCCTCACTAGTAAAACTTAATGAAATGGAGTTATATAGAGTTAGACTTATTTTTGACAAATAAGATAGTATTCTTACTTACTCTAAATTAAGTATAACTGGTTAGAATATCTTGAAGTCTGGGGCTGAGTTTGGTCAAGTAGCCTATATAAATCTGAAGACTTTTATTTGGAAAGCTTGTCAGAAGGTACATAAATAAAGATCATGTTAAAAAAAATCTGGAAATAAGAAAAACATTTGGAACTGCTTTAGGCATTCACATTTAAACTGCTCACACTTCTAATCAATGGCTAATTTCTCTGCACTTGAATTTGTTTGCCAGTGCCTGGTGACTTTCCAGCAGTTTTGCTCTTGTTCCTCCGGCCAATCAACTAGTAATTACAGCTTCCCATGTGTCACGTTAAATTGTGGTACCCTGTAAAGCAGGTTAAAGCATTGCTTCCTGGATAACTTTTGATAGTTTATTAGTGACTAATGCTAACTCACCCGGATGACATTGAAATTTAATGGTTTATGTTGCTTCTCTAAATAAATCTATTGTAATTCCTTGTGAATCACAGTACATTTCTGATGGCAATATCAATGTGCTTTAATCATTTTTTCTTTAAATAATTTAATAAACCAACATTATACAATCTTCTATGCAACTAAAAATGTCATCATAGTTTGTAGAGCATATTTTTGGCTTGCTGTTTTTTTGTTTCATCTCATTGCATTTGTTGTATCATCTGTTTTAAAGTTACAGTATTTTTCCATACTAGGCCATTCATTTGTGATATATATTCATTTGTATTTGTCCTTTCTGTGGAATTATAAAGTCAGAACTTTGTCCAGGAAATCATTTCTTGCAATAAATCTTTCTTTCACAAATAAAAAACTGCTCTCTTATGTATTTCCAACAGGTGCCATCTTACCCTACTCTCTCTTTCTGCTTTCTTGTGATCTATAGTAAATGTTTGGGTTTTTTTTCTTTTTTTTTTTAAGCACAGCACTTAAGTTCCTGCAACTTTTGCTTTTTTCCCAATTTGCTCAGTAAGAGTCAACATTTTTCCTATTTTAATTTCATTTGGTTATACACCTGCCTCCTGCATCTTATACTTTCCTTTATCACACACTTTGCTTTAGGTTTGTTGGATAGTGATTTCTTTGTATTCCTTATAAGTGCCTATGTACCATTTTTATACTTTCATGACATTTTATAGATTTTTAAGTCTTTTCTTTTTCATCCAATATATCTTACTAGGTTCCAAGAAGCATCCTGTGTGATTTACTTTGTATAAGGTCATACAAAATTAGACCCCTCATAATTTAAAATGAGGAACATGGTATTTTAAGAGAAAAACAACTATGTCCTTCTTTGGATTTAACATTTATTACTGGACAGAAAATATTTGCTTCATCAGTACTGTAGCATATTTGATTTATATTTGTCCTAGAGTTAGGGCCTATTATTATGTTCTTTTTTATTTCTTTCGTATTGTAGAATATTTTAATTTTAGACCAATATTAGCTTTACATCAAAACTGAGTGCAGAAGGAATAGAGATAACTCATATGTCTCTTTCTCCACATATTCATAGACTCTTCCACTGTCAATGATCTTCATTAAAGTTGTACATTTCTTCCAACTGAAGAACACACATGGACACACCATCATTATCCCAACTCCACAGTTAGTTTAGGGTTCTTTTTCTGTATTGGACATTATCTTGCTCTAGACAATTATCTAATGATATTTATCTGCCAATACATTCTCATAGATCACAGTAATGCCTTAAAATAATATGTGTTTTCATATTGTGTGTTAGAAAGAAAGAAGAAATGGATAAAAGGGGTTAGATTCCTTCAATTGTTTAGTCTATGAGTGCATTAGGAATATTGTTGTATTAGGAATATTGTATTTTTGTTAATATGCATATTAGAAAATTTATAATACATTTAAAATCTATCTTATATTGTTATGTAGGAAAAATCAAATGTATGAGAAATATATACATTTGTACAAACATTCATATATGCATCATTTATATTTCACATATGTTTGGCATATAACTAGTGGAAATATATCTTTTATCACCCATAAAAGCATAATATCTTCATAATATTGTATTCATTTGTTGAATGATGTTACATTCAAGAAGTACAACAATATGTACACTAAATCCATGTCCATTCACATCAATAGTGTCTGGCACAATTACACACCAGTTTTTCGGTTAATGTTATATGAAAATTGCCTAGGACAGAATGTGATATATAATTCTTAAAATATACATAGGTGGTTAAAATAGCTCTAACACTGCAATTTCATAGTTTTCCGACAAACCACATTAAGAAGAAAAACAAAGTTTATATGCAGTTCTCTTTCACGTGCTCTGTTTAAAATCTGCTAGCACCTTCAATTTTGACTAACTATTTAAATACAGCTTCCTCCATCACAGCTGGTTGACTGTGAATGAGAAATATTTAAATACACTGTTAAATTTTCTAAATGCAATTTTTAGCAATTCCACATTGTGCATCTGAGTATGAAATTTCATCTAAATCATAATACAGCATAGTAGTATGTCCCATATTTTGTTAATTACTTTATTAACTAATTAGTGTTAAAACTGAGTGCCAGAATATTTAATATGATTTCTTAACTGCTGTTTAGTGCTTGAGATTAAAATTACTAGCACTGATGATTCACTGAAAGATATTTAAATGTTCTTTTCAAAGCAATGATATTTATAAATGAGTTGAAGTTAGATTATTGGATTCCTATTGCAAGATGAGAGTAAAGGGCACATAAGGTTTATGGGAATAAATGATTTTGGTGTTCAAATTCTTGACAAGTTATGTATGATGACTTTTAAAGTAGGGTCTCACTTTGTAGCCCCAGCTATTCTGGAATTCACTATGTAGACCAGGATGGCATTAAACTCAAAGAGACCCACTCACTTCTACCTCATGAGTGCTGGGATTACAGATGTGCCGGGAACCCAAGATGAATGTGATCTGCCTAAGATAATTAAGGAATTTTCAGGCAGAGAACTGGGTCAGATAGTATAAATAGAAGAGACCATGTTGTTTTTCTTTATTCTACTGGGAAACATGAGAGTTTGGAAGGCTCATATGCATTTCTGAACAAGACACTGTGATCAGGTATCGATCTTGACTTTAAAAAGCTAAATATACTCATAATGTGTGTGTATGCATTTGGTATTTTATACACACACACACACACACACACACACACACACACACACATATATATATATATATATATATATATATATATATATATATATAAAACTTATAGAATTAGCTAGGCAACAAATCCACCATACACGCTGTTGTTATTAAGTTATATATAAATGTTTTTAATAATACATGTTGAAAACATTTACCACATAGATTCACATAACAGATGTACAAAATGTTCAACATTAGTTTCAAATGTGATATTTACATGCTAAAATTCCTCTGTCAACTTTAATCTATATGCATATATCAATGTCTTAATTTTCTAAGTTACCCTATGAATTTTGACATAGTGGCACAGAAATAGATTTGGGGGTTATCTTGACCTGAATACAAATATTAAATACATAACTTAATCATGATGCATTCAATAACTTTGCATAGGAAGAGAGAGAATAATAATGTTTCTACCATAAGTTTATTGTGATATTTGTAAAAGTCATAATTGTAAATTACCCAATAAATTTTATTTTTGGTTCATTATAGCTTTCTTACACCCACTCACCACAATGAACATCTACATTTGTATCTGAAAGAATTTTTTAGTCAAGCACATCAATAGTTATAATACCATTTATAATTTTTTTCTTAAAAATCACATTAGCATATATTTACATTCCTCTTCCAGCTTATTTTTATTTATTATAAACATATATATATATGCGTATATATATATATACGCATATATATATATGTATATTTACATTGTTAAAACCTGATGTAGTTCTTCAGCTGTAAATCTCTTCACTGTTAATGAGCATATTATCTACTTGTTAGTGATCTTATCATATAATTCTAGGCATTATCACATCTTATTTACATTTGTAAGCACATTATCTATTCCAATTGTGGATCTATTTCATTAAGCTGTTTGAACACAACGAAACAAACAAAGAATATCAAATAGGTATATTTGTAGACACTATGGAATTAATGTCATAGCCACTACTCAAGAATTGGTCCAAGTCATAAGATAACAAACATTCTAAATCCCTTAACCACATTTTGAATTTTTTCTTTCATCATCTCTGTTAAGTGAACACACACTCTTAGACATTTACTGCTAAATACAACTTAAACATGTTTCAGTTAACCTTTGGATGCTGCTTTGCTACTGTAAACACATGTACCCAGACTTCAATGACCCTTGATAAAAACGGTAGTTTTCTCAATTAAGCTGACTATATATTTGAAGATAAACTCTGTGTATGTTGTACAGTGACACCCTTAGTCACAACACTTTTTGAGGCCTACTTTGATGCATTTTTCTAATACTTACCTGAATCCCTGGCATGAGGGATAGGATAACAATTTATAATTCCCATGAAGGAAGCATTCACTATCTAGTATTTGGTTAGCAAGCAAAAAGGTGGTAATTCATAAGACACATAGCAGGTAATGAACATGTTCAGTTGAAGTAGGAAGAAATAAAAAGTAAAAAACAGCAAGTAAAATGGGACAGTGGTTTCAGGGTATAAGGCACTAAAAAGGGAATTCCATGACTAAAAATGAATGATTCAGTAAGTTGCTCTAATAAGCCCAAGATAATATGAGTGAGGAGTGGTATAGACCCTTGTGAAATAAGAATTGAAAGATAAATCATTAAACAGGATTAAAAGCAGTTGTATCAATAAATAAAGTATCTAACTTCCTTTGCTAAGATGTAGCAGAATGTTAAGAAAAAACAGCGCTGCAAGTCAAAACTAAGATTTTTCTGGAAAATTTTCTAAGCACATTGAAGAAACAAACAAGAAAGCAAAATTCTAAAATTAATGTGGAATTTTAAGGGAGCCTTTATTAGCAAAACTCTCTTGAGAACAGTCTCTAACCTCATACTTTATGATTTCAAATCATGTTACAAATGTATAGTAACCAAAATCATATGGTTTGTAGAATATTGGAAGAGAAGATAGACTCTATATATACACCTCATGTATGTATTGAAAATATTTTCTACTACCATGTCAGGTTATATAATGAGGCCTAGTTAGCTTTGTGAACTTGACACAGCTTAATGTTATCAGAGGGAAAAACTTTGATTGGGTAATTCTATTTATCAAGTTGATCTATGGATGTATCTGTGAGGGATTATCTTGATTATTAATTGTTGTGGGAGGTTCCAGTCCTCCATGGAAAGTATCATTCCTAGGCAGTGATGTCTAAGAAATCTAGCAAAGCATGAAATAGTAGTGGGCAGCAAGCCGCATTTCTCCTTCATTCTGGCCTCCAGATTCCTTCCTTGAATTTCTGCCTTGACTTCTCTCAATAATAGATTATGATTTGGAAGTGGAAGTCAAATAAACCCTTTCATCCCCAAATTACTTTTGGTCAGTGTGTATCATAATAATAACAGAATGAAACTAGAAAAGACAATCCTCTGAACAGTAGTGCTGTGATGGAAGTTAGAATTTTGCTTTATACCACATACAAACTTAACTCAAAGTGGATTAAACATACAAATATAAATTTTGGAATAAAGGAATTTTCCTCACATTGCCTAATTATTTCCTTCTGTGTTGGCTGAAGGGAAGGAATCAATTTTCCTCCATTTTTTAGGTGTCCAACACACCTAGGGAATGAGCTATTCTACATGAACATCATTTGAATCTTGTATAGTAAAATATATATGATATAACATTATTAAGAGATTTCAAAATGCAAGTCAATTCTATAAAGAGATTTAAAATATTTAAAATGAGGTTATTTCTTACATTTGATCTAGCTGTAGTGTAATTTGTTTTAAAACTTATGTCTGTTATATCTGATTTGAAATAAGTTCCAATGAAATAACTGGGAACACTTGGGTTTCCAGAAAGTGTTTTCAAAATCAGTTATGTTTTATATTTCGTTCAGCCAGCAGATGGCATCTGTTTTACTGCTAAAGTATACAAAGAAAATGGATAATAAAGTGTGTCCAAAGAAACATAATGTAGCATGAATTTCTAAAAGGTCTTCTTAATAAAAACAAAGTCAGAGCCAGGTATTGGGGTAAACGTGGAAAGATCAGAGAAACAGAACAAGCCACATCCATCCTCACCTTGACAAGTTCTCAGATGATTTTTTTTTTTTTTTCTCAAACTGGAAGCCTCTGTGTCCTCACTTGAATGGATCTCAGCTGAACTGCTGCTCAAAAGTCTAAAAGATTAAAGGGTCTGTAATTCCTGCTCCTCGTACCTTATATACTTTTCTGCTTTCTGCCATCACTTCCTGGAATGAAAGGCTGTTTCCAGAATGCTAGGGGTGTGTGTGTGTGTGTGTGTGTGTGTGTGTGTGTGTGTGTGTGTGCCACCATTTTCTGGCTTCTATGTCCATCTAGTGGCTGTTCTGTTCTCTGACCCCAGATAAGTTTATTAGGGTGCACAATATATTGGGGGATACAATATCACCACAAGATAATATAATTTTACATATTTAATAGAAAGATAAAGTAGATTCATCTCTGAGTTCAAGCAATGAAATGCTACATGCTAACAGAGTTTATACTTGTGTATATGTCACCATAACTTAGGACCTTTAAGGTAGAAAGGTGTTCATCCATAAGTTGAATAATTAATTGATTTAAAACACTTGAGCATGTTTATTTCAATTTATACATTCTATACTCATTATACGGAAGCACAACGAGTTTCTTTATTCCATAATACATTTTATAACTATAGTTATCAAGGGTTAATCCACCTACTATCACCCAAGAATCAGACCAGTAAAGGTGATGATAGATCGTCCTCATATTTAATAAAAAATTAAAAAGTTTGAAAGCAATAATATGTACTTTATGTATAATACTTAAAAATAATGAATCATTTTATTAAAAAAGCTACTCTATAAAATGATTTACAACAATATTATTTAAATGAGTAGATTTTCTTAATATATTTAAAATTTTACCTGACTTTATCATCATATTGGCAATAAAAATCTAATCAGGTTCTTATTAATTAGTAGCATCACTCTGGGTTCTTAAGGCGCCTTCTTCAGAGGAGTGGCAAAATTTACCATTAATCTTCTAAATAATTTGCATTCTTTCCACTTTTAACCTCAAAGCAAAATACTCAAGTCTTTTTCTTGTTTACCATTCACGAGGATCATACAACAAGGAAGAAAGTAGTCAAAGGGACTTTTCTTAGGTTAAGCTTCAATGCTTGTGTGTGTGTGTGTGTGTGTGTGTGTGTTGACTTTCAGAAATTTTAAGAAATGTTTATTCTCTTAAAGCCCAAACCTTATCTTTTCAATTTACATAATTTTAATTGACAAGTAACATTTCAAGGTTTTACAGTACTAAACATGCTTTACAATATATTTGCTTTGTGTAATGACTCAAACTAATTGACATATGTATTACTTCATTTATGTATTTAAGAACACTTAATATGTACTTGTACATAAATTTTCAACAATAAAATATATCTAACCAGTATCACCACTGGTTCCTCAGTCTTTAGTAGTCACCATTCTATGTATTTATTTTTATAAATTGCTATGAGTTTGATTTTTTATGGTCCACATAAAAGTGTATCATTTCAACATTGCTAATTTAACTTGCCATGATTTATTTAATGTTCATCAATCCGTGTAGTCATAAATGTCAAAAATTCCTCATTTAAGTTTGATAATATTCCAGTGTATATATAGTCCATATTTTTAATCCATTATTGCATTCATGGACACTTAGATTGATTCTATATTTTTGGTAATTGTGAGTCATGGGCAGTGAATAAGGGAACACAGATATTTCTTCTACATGCTATTTCACTTCCTTTGAATGTATGCATAGTAATCAGATTGTTACATCACACTTGATAGTTCTGTTTTGTTCTTGTTTGTTTTTATCTATAATATTCATGGGTTCCTTCTTTACACATTTTCACCAACTTTTTTTTTTATCATTTTAGTAACAGCCATTCAAACTTCTATGATCTGATACTTTAGTATGGTTTTGATAGGTGTTTACCTATTGATCATTATGTTGAACGTTTTTTTCCATTTATTCACTGGCCATTCATAATTTCTTTCTAAAATGTCTATCTGAGTATATTTTTTAATTAGGTTACTTTTTAAACTATTGATTTGTCTAGATTTATTTGATGCTTTGGACAATATCAAGTGTATGGCTTAAAAATACACTTTCCCATTCTGCCCAAAGTCCCTTTATTCTATTGACATTTTTATTATGAAGATTATTTGTCATTTATTTTTATGTAATCCCGACTTTTTGATTTTGAGGTCTTTACATGATTGATTGATTGATTGATTCATTAATTTGTGTGTCTCTGTATCTGTGTGACTGCACATGTTGTGAACATACTGAAGGATAGAAGAAGGTACCACATGTACATTTATACCATTCTCTGTCCATTTATTTTGAGGACAGGGTATTTCCCTGAGCCTGGAACTCTCACCTTCTTGGGTAGGTAAGAAGCCAGTAAAACACACAAACCCACGACCCTGAGATTAAGAGTCTCATGCTCTACTGACTGAGCTAGGCGGGCTCTTGCAGAGGGAAGAACAGAAGCAGCAGTAAAGGGTAAGGTTTATAGCTCTTAACTATTGCTCTGACCTCTTGGCTTGTAACTCTGCAATTGGCTCTGTGTTTCTTAATTAACAAGATGGTTACATCTACATTCTTGGGTAGGTAAGAAGCCAGTAAAACACAGTCATTATCCTGCCCTAGTCACACGCATCTTGTTATGTGGGTGCTGGAATCTGAATTCCTGTCCTTCCAATAAAGGAACAGGTGTTCTGAAAGAGTAAATCATCTCTTCAGGCCCACTTTTGTAGGTTTTAGGTTCATGCTGCAATAATCATTGTTTAAAACATTGTTGCAGACTTCTCTGAAATGATAGATTTTTTAAAATTTTTATTACTTTATGTCCTAAGAGCATTGGCTGGTTTTGCAGAGAGGCAGGGTTCAATTTTCAGCACCCACAGGACACTTTACTTCCAGTTCCAAGGGGTCTGTCTCCCTCTTCTGGCCTCCATGGGCACTGCATGCACTTGATACACAGTGAAGGTAAAACACCAACTACACAGCCAAAAATGATTAATAGCTGGGCGGTGGTGGCGCATGCCTTTAATCCCAGCACTCGGGAGGCAGAGGCAGGAGGATCTCTGTGAGTTCGAGGCCAGCCTGGGCTATCAAACAAGTTCCAGGAAAGGCGCAAAGCTACACAGAGAAACCCTGTCTTGAAACGCCCCCCCCCCAAAAGAATACATTTCATAAAATTCATAGAGTGAATAAATAAAATTAACCATCAGAAGAGCTGTCTACATAGACAAATGTTACCATAGGTGGAATGACCCTTTTCCTCAACAGTATCTTTACACAATATTTGAGTTATAAATTGTACATGAAACCCTATGACAAGAGCAATACCCCTAAATTGATATGATATTGAATAACTGAAAAATGTTTTTTCGCATAACTGAACATATATAATGAAATGATACTGCTTTGAGAATTCAATATCTCTATTATTTTCTGAACTAATTTCCCCTCAACTAAGATTCCTGTTGCTCTTTTGATGTTTGATAAAGTTCTATGTAAATATTTGCTCTTGTCAATGTCAGAGTAGGGCATTCAAGAAAAAGGTTGGTCCATTAGATGGACATCAGTTAGTGAAATAGAGCCAGGTACTTATAAGAGACCAACCTTATTAGTTATATCATTTGTAAGAGATCTTTAAGGATCTCACAAGATATGTGTCTTCTCACATTTTGATACACTGTAATCTGTTTCACTCTGGTGTGAATGCTTATAGTGTTATACATGACAATTTGATATGGGTATATAAGATAAGCTCTTTTCTGTTGTATAAAACACTAGCATTCTAAGCATAAATGCAGGCATGCCAATCAGCATATACAAAACCAAGAGTGCAATACCATTTGAGTAGTGTCCGGAGAGAAAAAATGCCCAGTATGTTACTGAAGCATGTGAAGAAGCAAGGAGATTGAGAACCACATGTGCTTTAATCTATGTAATTATCTATAATCATCTCTGCATCGACTGCTGTGGGACATAATATCACTCACGGTGAGACAAGTAGTTTTGATCATTTTTTTATTCATTTTTTTCTGTACTATGAGGCCTGGTTTTGATTGAACATCTATATCTGATTTTGCCTTTCTAAATTGCTGGTATTGGAGAATTCCTCATGTTTTCTTTTCCACCCTACTGATGACCATATAATGACACAACTTATCACATCACTGAACATTACTGGCTGGCTGTTGTCCATTTTATCTGAGAGCTGGAAGACAAGAAAGGGTCTCGAAATTTTCATGTGAATGTACTGTATGTTAAAAGCCTTTCTAATCATATTCATATACATCACCTTTGTCTTTATCACATACTACATGTGGTTCTTATATAAGAAGTGATTATTTTAACTACAGTTGAAACTGTAAGCTCTGTTTTGCTCTGGCATGATAGTCATAATTAGTACCATCATTCACTACTGCAGTTAGCACACTTCAGAATTGAAATAGGTATCAATTTCATGTCCTCAGACCTAGGGATGATACAAGCATTAACCATCCTAAGAGATGCAAGGTTGATTAAGTAAGTTGTCTTTGAACTTTAACTTAAAAGGTGGCAAAAAATGTGATTAGTTGAGCTAAAATGCTTTAATTACATAGAAAATATTTTCAAAATGAAAATTATTTGTCTAATACTTGTTGATAATGTACTGTGTGAGAAAATCTTTCAGAGAACATACATGCATTAAATATTTTAAGAAAAATCACAATGCAACATTAGAAGATATCTATTGTTTAAATCCCATTTAAGAAGAGTAGAAACTGAGAAACATAAAACTTAATTCTGTTCAACAAGATAAAAATGCAACATACATAGTCCCTCATTTTTGTGCTCATTCACACATTTTGTATAAGGAACATGCACTCTATTATATTGATAGAAACAAGACATGTTTAGATAGCTCTTGACTGTTTCTTGCCAATAGGAACAATATTTAAGTTTTATACCTGTTTAATATGAAGGTTAGTGTCTGTTTAAGTCATCCACATAGGCTTGTGAGTAGTTAATACCTGTTTATTCGGTTTCACCCACAGGGCAAAAAAAAAACAAAACAGAAGGGCCAACATGAGAAAGAGATGTCTTTTCTTTTGCAAAATAATAAAAGGGAAAAAGATGTAAGACATGAGATCTTATAAGAGGGATATGAAAACAAAGAGCCTCCATGAAAAACCAATAAGGAAACTGTGGTTAGGTAAATAAAAACAATAGTTTGCAACAAATACAAGCTGAAAATATAGGATGTCACAAAGATTGTTTTTAGACCTTATGATGATGTCAACTGTAGTGAAAATACACCTCCTTCCATTCTCAAAAGGGAAGCCTTTGGTTTCAGAGTATTTCCTACAATAGAATCAAATTCTGCAAAAGAAAAAGTGACCACATAAAAAGGACCCCAAATAACATGATAAAAAGCACTACAGTTCCATTCAGCCTGACAAGCTATTATTGAGTGCATAATATGCAGAAGGACAAGGGAGGACTAGGTGCTTTTTACCTAGTAGGGATACAAGTACAAAACAGCTCATTTTATTGTAGTTGTGTAAATGCATGGCACACTTTCAACATGCTACTATTTTGTGGAATTTGAGGAAATGGCTTAAAGATATGCATACAAAGGATTAGAGTTCCTAAAAGCTGCAAATGCTGCATTTATGTTCCAGGTATGTGCCGTCTCTGACATCTGAAGAAAACTGTTAGGCTGACTAGTTTCCTCAGAAACCAGAGCCTAACTGACTATATTACCTTAAAAGAAAGAGAAGAGGAAGAACAACTTTTCTCTCCTCTCCTGTATCCACATGGCTTTAATAAAACAGGACTTGGCCCTGTTTTGTATGCCTCATAAGGTAATAACTATTTTTACATTTGAGATGGTTATAGACATTCAGATTTCATGCTCTTTAGTTCATACAGTTTAAAATATTTACTCTGTGGCTCATTGCAGAGAAAAGAGACTGTCAAATTTTGTACTAGAATGTAGAAAAAAGAAATGAGCAAGTTGTAGAGGGATCTTCTATACATGCCTATTCTTGCTATAGAAAAGAAGTTGAGATTGTGCTACATTTAAGGGGAGACTCTAATGACAGTAAAATGGAAAAAGATCAACATTTCACACAATGAGCTAGTCTGTTAGAGATTGTCTCAAAGTCAAAATTGTGAATAAATTAGACTCTGGGCTTCAAAAATGCAAGGAAAGGCAAAGCACGATATGATGTTTATTTCTTTGATAGATAAAGGAGCAAATGAATTAATTAGGAGAAATAGCTCTATGTTTATCTGCACAAAAGTTAGCCATGTATCTTTATTAATTTTGATAGTCAAAATATTCCATTATATTACTATTAGTATCACAAAAAATAGTTATTATGATGTTTATACCTGTTGCTTTCATGATCACCCTCTTCTACCTTCTCTCTGTCTCATAAACCTTCAACAAAAACTGGTTGTTTGTTTTTTAATTCTGGTTTTATCAGCTTTTCCTAGTACCTGGTCCAAATACCTTTTTCAGTATTAAGAAGGAAAATATTTTTAGTAGAGTTGTGGATAGAAAAAGAAAGGTTGCAGATTTGTGTGGATGGGGATGTGGCGAGGATCTAGGAGGAATTGGGAAATGCAAAAACATGATCAGAATATATTATATGAAAAAAACTATTTTGAATAAAAATTAAGATTATAAAATAGAAGAGAAAATTTGCCTATTGTCTTAACCTACCTAGGAAACATGTATCTTTTAAAATTCAATTATTAAAATAAACATTTACCAATCACTTTCATACTTCCTCATGTGAATGTCAGTTTCTTTACCAGTACCTGACTGTACATTTGAAGGTTATGCACACAATTATTAAACTGACACATTCTGAGACCTACCAAGAGTTTAGAAGCCATGTCAAAGTTTTAGGGGGAAATACAAGTTTATAAATTTGTCAGTTCAACAATTTAAACCATATATTGACAAAAAGACCTTTCTTCATGCATGGATGTGCTAGAAAAAAAGATAACAGAAGAATGCCCTTCAAAGTTAATCTGCAATTTAATTTTAACTCTGTGCAAATGAAAAGTATCTATGAACTCTCAAAGGAATTTCTACTACTCATTAACTGCATACAAATGCATGAATAGTAGTTTGCCCTAGAAGATTACCTTGAAGGTGACATAATGTATAGCTTTTGGTTTAAAGGCAGACCTTTCCTCCAGGCCTCATCAATTCATTGGTCACTGTAATTAAAACTGCTAAGAATTGTGGAATTTATTGTTACTTCTTATGGGGTTTAGGCCATTGTCTGTATACCAAGATCAGAGTCAAATAATACAACCATGGGATTGTATGTGACCTCAAACTACATTTAAGTAGTCCAGGTTTAGTCCTTCAGAAAGCAACTCCTCTGGAGTTCAGACTGCCTCCCTTGTACAAAGGCATTAATTGATCCAAGTGCATTAAACCACCTGAAGGCTTCCCTGAAATCACAGGCCTTTATATGTTTCTTTTGTCTATATTCATTCGATATCATGTTTCATTCTGGGGAAAGGGCTTTTCTTTTTAAATTAACACACTTAATTTTGTGTATTTTTCAGAGTGTTGAATATTTATTTTATTTTAAAATACTACATGTACATTTAAACAACACCAAATTATCCATAACCAAAGGTGAAAGGCCATTTTTAGTATTTCTTCTGTGTCTCATGCATTTGTTTTAAAAAATGGGTAATTATTAAATATATATGTATTTTTGTTTTTATAATCTAGCCCTCAGTGTACATTTTTGTGTGTAGTTTATTTTTAACCATTTTTGATCTTTCTTTCTTTCTCTTTCTTTCTTTCTTTATATTTTTATTTTATTATTATTATCATATTTGTGTTTTAATTTTACACATCAGCCATGGGTTCCCCTGTCCTCCCCCCTCCTGCTCCCACCTCCACCTTCCCCCCAGCCCATCCCCTCCATTCCCATCTCCTCCAGGGCCAAGACTCCCCTGGGGATTCATTTAAACCTGGTGGATTCAGTACAGGCAGGTCCAGTCTCCTCCTTCCAGGCTGAGCAAAGTGTCCCTGTGTAAGCCCAAGGTTCCAAAGAGCCAGCTCATGCACTAAGGACAGGTCCGGGTCCCACTGCCTGGGTGCCTCCCAAACAGTTCAAGCTATTCAATTGTCTCAATTATCCAACAGGCCTGTTCCACCTGGGGGCTCCACAGCCTTTGGTTCATAATTCACATGCTTCCATTCGTTTGGCTATTTGTCCCTGTGCTTTTTCCAATCTTGGGGTCAACAATTCATGCTCTTACAGTCCCTCCTCTTTCTCAACAATTGGACACCTGGAGCTCCACCTGGGGCCTAGCTGAATCACTGCATCCACTTCCATCAGTTATTGGATGAGAGTTCCAGCAGGACTGTTAGGGTGTTTCTCCATCTGATCACCTAGATGCCCTTCAACTGAAGAATGGATAAAGAAAATATGGTACATATACACGATGGAGTACTACTCAGCAGAGAAAAACAATGACATCATGGGGTTTACAGGCAAATGGATGGATCTAGAGAAAATCATCCTGAGTGAGGTAACCCAGACTCAGAAGGACAAACATGGTATGTACTCACTCATAGGAGGATACTAGATGTAAAACAAAGATGACTAGACTGCTACACAACTCCAGGGAGGCTACCTAGAAAATGGGACCCTAGGAAAGACACAGGGATCATCCATTGACAGAGAAATGGATGAGATCTACATGAACAACCTGGATGACTGTGGGAGTAATGAAGGGCAAGATTTGAGAGAAAGAAAGCTTAGGGGAGCAGGAGATCCCAGCTGGATCAAGAACAGAAAGGGAGAACAAGGAATAACAGACCATGGTAAATGAAGAGCACATGAGAACAGGAATAGGCAGAGTGCTGGAGAGGTTCCCTGAAATCCACAATGATACATCCTCTGTAGACAGCTGGCAATGGTCTAGATAAAGCCTGATCTGACCTAGTCTTGTTCTTTATTTAAATGACATAGCATAGTATGCATTTTACTTTGCTTGCTCTACATTTGGTTTGTGAAATGATGCATTAATTTTGATGTGTGGCTGTAGTTTATATATTATTCCACTGTGTACTTATAGGAAAAGAAACAGAAGGGAGGAAAATAAATGAAAAATATCATTTGAATATGGATTTTCTCAAAATGTTGCAGCTTTCTTAGTACTACTTCCTTGTGCATTGTCTTTGAAGATGATCTTTGACATTTCTATTTTTATTATTTAATGATAAGATACATATGAATACATATTGTAAATTCTACTTTGATTCATTAGTATTTTCCAAATTCTGCATGTTATCTTTTTTTTCTGGATAGTGTTCTTTGAAGCAGAAACGCTTTCAATTATATGCTCTTTTGATATGTTTTGTATTTTTGTTGCTTGTGATTTAGTAGTCATAGTGATTAAACTACTTCCTAACCAAATTACCAAATACTTATTACAATAATTTCTTCTAAGTGTTTCATAGATTTGACTATTACATTTAGGTCTTTGATTCATTTTACATTAACTTGTGCATAAGGCTTGTTAGAAGTTCATGTTAACTCTTTCATGTATTTTAAGCCATTGCAAAGGAGCACACTTATTTAAGGAGGAGAATATAACATCTACCTCTCAATGGAACTGTCAATTTCACATTTTAAGTAGACTGCATTGGACTGCAACCTTCTTTGTATGATACAATTTATCTTACATTAATTTATGCTGTGGAATATTTGCTTTATGATACAAAGATGTGTTGCATTCTTTCATATTGCATTTGTTTAACTCTGTAAAGTTGTGTTACTTTGTCAGTCTAAAACATCTGATTTGTCTAAAAAAGAGCTAAATGGTAAACAGCTAGGCAGGAGAGAGAAATAAGTGGGGTTTCCAGGCAGAGATAATAAATAGAAGGAGAAATCTAGAATAAAGAGAAGAGTGAGGAGAGAGAAAAGGAAAAGGAGAAGAGGACTCCAGGGGCCAGCCACATGGCCAGCCACAGAGTAAGATGAAAAGAAAGATATATAGAATAAAGAAAGGTATAAAGCTAAGAGGCAAAATGTAGTTAAAGAGAAATTGGATAATTTAAGTTAGAAAAGCTGACTAGAAACAAGCCAAGCTAAGGCCCCACATTAATATGTAGGAATAGGACTCCATGTATTTAATTTGGAAGCTGGGTTGCAGGCCCCAAAAGATTCAAAGAGTAAATAAAAAACAACTACAGTGATCCCCTTTATCTTTGCAGTCTGTTGGCCACTAGTCCACCAGGACAAAGGGTCAGAAGTGGCAACAGAGAGCTTTGTATGGCCTATGAGCGTGATGGAAATAGCTTTCTGGGGGACAGCTTCATTGAGGCAGCTCAAATTTATTCCAGAGTATAGGGGATATATAGGATTGGGGACAGAAGCTGGAAAATTACCTAATTTGCATTAAGTGGCATGTTCCTATCATGTATCTGGATTAGTAGCAGCATGACCCTATCAAAATAACCAGAGCATGTCACCTAATTACCATATGGACAGCAGGGGAAGAGTGTTTGTAGGGAATTGTGTCAAAGGGTCACAATAGACATAAGTCAGGAATCAGGGCATACAGACATTCTCCAAATAAGATTAGGTAGACAGCAAGAAGCCCTCTCAAAGGGGGAGGGAGTATTTCATGTTGCCAAGCTCAGAAAGAGCTGCCAGATCAAGGCAGGGCCTCCCAACATTACATGAAGTCATTGGATAATCTTGGAGCTGGTACATCAAGTTCCATGATAATTTACATTTTATATGTATTTATACTTTTACAATGGAAATCTGTCCATAACACAGGCCATATTCCAAAACTTTGGAAAATAATTTAAAGGTCTAAATGGCTTGAAATTCTTTGTTAGTTTTTTTTTACATGACGAGGTGCTTCAATCTTAATCTTTAAGAAGAAAAACTGTCAAGTGGATTTTCAAAATTTGGCTGATTGGATAAATATTGTTAAAAAAGAAGACCTGGGAGACAGAGCTCTTTTTCTCCCATTTCTTATTACATCATCAGGTAAGTCATGAAGAACAGTACATTGTATTAACATTTCATAGTTCAAATTTATCCAATTTACATATTACAGTCAATCTCAGAGCTGTCTGTCATGTGCCAAATTTTGAGCTGATACAAAAACAACTAATGATTACTGTGTCATATATTCACTATGCAGTAATGTTTTCAGCAAGATAACAATTGAATTTTAACTGTGTTTCCATTCTTGATTTACATCAGGATTTATTCTATATTTATTTGGATGGTTTGTACTTATTTTCTTTTATCTTCATCAGCTAATAAAATGGGGAAAAGTAGAAAATCAAGCATGTTGATGCATTGTCTCATAAACTTAATATAGTTGTGGTAAAAGAAAACTGGTAGTATCTCAAAAGCTATAAATTGTTACTTCTCTCAGATTTCAGTCCACTAAATGGGCAGTGATATCTGAAGGAAAAGAACCACATTAAAGAAATACATGAAGAGATAAAGGTGCTTTGCAGTCTGTTTATTGTGGAGTCTAACTCAGTGGGACATAAACACAAAATGGTTTGTACTCATTCTCTAGCTATTACCTTTAGACACACTTACTGAGTCTCCTTTTCTTGTCCTTTAATGAAGTCTTGGATATATTCCATAGGGCTCTAATCACTTACTTTTATTAAAACTCAGTCACTTTTACGGCATCTGTCTCATTTTTGACTCAAATAGCATTTCCCTTTCTATTAAGGAGTTTTAAGGGTGACAGATCAGTGTCAAACAGAACTAACTCTTCTAATTTTCTCCTTCATATGCTCTTTTCTGCTATTTTGAGGAGAACAGAAAGTAGAAACAAATAGACACATGAATGAATATTCTCCGTTTTTATTAGTAATGGCAGTTCTATTCTATACTCTCAGCAGTGAGTGTAGTCCAGTATTTGGTGCTGTTGGTGATAGTTATTCCCATTTCTCTGTTTATATTTCCCGGTCATCAAAACTATCTGTAAGAGATGCATCAATGTTTTTTGTTTTATAGGAGCTCAGTGGATATATTTATTTACATAGGTAGTGACTGTTTGGGATGTGAAAATTCTTCTTGATGTGAATGGATCTTCCTTACCAACAAGCGAGTCTTTCAAAGCCTGTGAAAGCATTATTGATTGCTAGAGTGACTGATAAAACATTCTGAATCCTATAGTCAGGAACAGTAAAAACTCTTTCAATGTTACTGTGAAGAATAGTGGTATCCCAGTATCAGTGCTCTCACTCCAATGAGAAACATTGTTATAATATTGAAATAAATCATTTCTTGGCAAATTGACATTCTCCACCATATCCCTACCTGCATCTATGCTTCTCTGCAGCCCTCATCTTAGCCTATTGACCTTTTGTTCTCTATGATCCACAAATACAGTGAGCACATCTGGCACAGTAATAGGTTCTCAGAACATGATTCAGAACTAAAGTCACAGTACATTTTGATTAAATGAAGCCTGCACACAAGCGAATTCCACTGCAGGAATTGTCTTGAATCAGATTTTTTTGTTCTCACAGTTTTAGTCTTCTGAAGACAACTAGGAAACTAGGAGCTGGAAGAATCAGAAAAAGGCTTACTTACAAGTCAGTACTGTCAGTGAAGTCTTAAAAATTTGTCTGGTCATATTTTCTGGCAGGTATCTCTGTAACAGAATTGAGAGTGCTCCTTTTTCTTTAGCTCTTTTATTTATTTTTGAGAGAAAGTCTTACTATACATCCCTGGCTGGCTTGGAACTCACTATTTAGACCAAATTGACCTTCAATTTACAGGAATCCTCCTGTCTCACATTTGAAAGTGACAGGTAATTAAGATCTTTTAACATTTTTACATTAGCTCTCTGGGAGTACAGCCCAGTTTTCACAATTTCACTTTAGTACATGTTCCTTTACCCTTCCCTCTGGGAATAAATTATGAACAAATACTGGTAACTAAATATAGAGATCAGCCTGGTTATTTTCAATTTATTAAATCTTTGCTTATTAGACTTTTAGAACCCTATTATTCTGTGGACCCATGAAGAAATACTAGATTAGATGTTAATCTGTTGGTTTAAGTTTCTGCTCCTAAAGAATGATCTGTCGAAGTGGAGATATCAAAGACGAACCTGAAGTTTGTGGCCTGCCTAAAATGATAAGTGGTAGTGCCACTTACTGAGATGAGATCACTAGGGAGACAGGTTAGGGGAAAGGTGATGAGTGCAATTAGGGGAAAGCTGAATTTGCAATGGGAATTCAGAATCTACAAACTGATACTGAGGACACAGATGGAGACATATTCTCAATTTAGAAAAAAAAAATATCTGATTTGGAACTCTATATGTGGAAATTAACTGCATATGCATGATAATTGATTCTATTGGCATGAATGGAAGGTTCTAGGGAGACTGAAAAGTAGAATATAAGGAGATGAGATTGAGTCATGAGAAATTGTAGCATCTTTTTGCTCATATGGAATAAAATGATCCACTGTAAGATGAGAAGGGAAAAAAAGAGGATAGATCAAGACAAAATAAGGTTATATATCACCTGATATCCTTATCTAACTTATTGTTAGACTTAATAACTATAGGCTTGATTCTGCTTCAGATATCACTGAATGCACTCTTGTCCAGATGTTTTCTCAAGCACATGGTTTAACTGGCTTGCTCACAGAAAAAAAAATGGATGCCTATAAATTGTTTAAACTTTATCTCCTACCCAATAAGGCATAAGGCATTGTTAATGCCCTTTAAAAAAAATTAGAATCCTGCAGTTGTACATTCTTTCAACAACCTTGAGCACACTTACATTCATTTTATGGGCATGACAATTCGCATTTTCTTTTATTCAACTTAATGAATAGCTATGGCAACATGCAATGATAAAGAATTGTACCATTTATGTTTAAATCAGAAAAAGAGCCCATGCCATCATCATTTGACCAGTTTATCTTAGATACGTGAGTCCATATATTCTTACTTTACCTTCTAGAGATAAAAGTACCATCTAACTGATAGGAGTAATAGGTTCATTTGGTCTTCCACATTTTCATGTTGTAGAATATTAGTTGAAGATGTGTTATATTTGTTTATGCTATGGAATGTGTGTTTAGTCATGCAAAGATATGTTGCATTCTTTTATGTTGCATTTGTTTAACTCTGTGAAGCTGTTTTACTTTGCCTATCTAAAACACCTGATTGGTCTAATAAAGAGATGAACACCCAATAGCTAGGCAGGAGAGAGATAGGTGGGGCTGCCAGGCAGAGAGAATAAATAGAAGTAGAAAAAGAGAAGATGGGGAGTGAGAAAAGGAGAAGAATTGGACATAAGGGGCCAGCTACCCAGCCACACAGCCAACCATGGAGTAAGAAGGAAATCAAGATTCTGTGGGATGGTCTGTATGTTAAATGTGTTGCTCTGATTGGTTAATAAATAAAATACTGATTGGCCAGTGGCCAGGCAGGAAGTATAGGTGGGACAAGGAGAAAGGAGAATTCTGGGAAGTGGAAGGCTGAGTCAGAGAGACGCTGCCAGCCACTGCCATGACAAACAACTAGTAAGATACCAGTAAACTATGAGCCACGTGACAAAGTATAGATTAATAAAATGGGTTAATTTAAGGTATTAGAAGTAGATAACAAGAAGCCTGCAATGGTCACACAGTTTGTAAGTAATATAAGTCTCTGCGTGTTTCCTCGGTTGGATCTAAGTGGTTGGGGAATGGTGGGTGAGAGAGATTTGTCCTGACTGTCGGCCAGGCAGGACTGGAGAAAACTCCAGCTACATCAAGATATATAGAATAAAGAAAGGTAAAAAGCACAGAGTCAAAGTGTAGTTAAGAGAAATTATATAATTTAAGTTAGACAAGCTGGCTAGAAATAAAACCAAGCTAATGCTGGGTGTTCATAAGTAAGAATAAGACTCCATGTGTTTATTTGGGAGCTGGGTGGTGGGCCTCTATAGAGCAATGATAAAAAACAAAATAAACAAACAAAAACTACAATTTCACTCTCCTATTATGCAGCCATATATTTTAATTTTTTAAGATTTTTAATTACCCTTATTTTATAATTATACATGTTTGTCTGCCTGTATGTCTATGAATCATGTACATGTAGTGTCCACGGAGGAAAGTCGAGAGTGTCAGATCCCCAGGAATAGAATTACAAATAATTTTGAAGTACCATGAGAGTGCTCAGAATTGAACCTAGGTATTCTGAAAGAGCAGCCAATGCTTTCTACTGCTCAACCATCTCTTCAGGCCCATTTTTGGTAGTTGGTGGTATTTCCTTGTTTTTAATTAAATGTTGGTCATATTCTTGATTTGTTTAGAATGTCAAAATTTTCTACACTACACCAAAAGTGAAATGTTGAATAGGCTGTTAATAAATGACATCACTATTAATGTATATGATTAATACTCAGTTCCATTTTTCATTCTATTCTATAATTCATGAAGTCCTTGTCTGGTTCCTCATATTGAATTTGATAGCTTCAGTGTCAAACTGCACAAATTGTTCACTTTTATTTCTTTTATAATTTTACTTCACTGCAATTTCATTTAGTCTAGCTAAGATCACATGCTGTATTGGTGCCAAATACAGACCAGCTAAATATGAAAAAGACAAACATTGCAGACTCTGCCAAAACTGTGATAAAAGAGTGTTCTTGAGTTTAACCTTAATGGTAGAATGTAAATCAGGGTTGCAACTTAAGTCTTGTTGAACCTAGAAAGACAAAAATGACAAAGGTGTTGTTGCTTCAAGTAAGAACTTTGACAATTATTCTTGGATATTCTATTTTTTTTTTTTTTGCTCAAAAGTATATTTTGTTGTGAGTGAATAGGTGAAGATACAATAGCATTGTCAGGAAGAACTGATTATAAGCTGGGAGAGCATGGAGTAATTCACTCAATAACACACATTCAGGTTTTTGTGGATGTCAGAATAATAGGAGTAGTTACTGAGGAAGAAAGGAGTCCATTCTTCTTATTCTCAATGTCATATTCTGAAAGAGACTCAAGATGGAAAAGTATCAGTTCTTTGCAAGTGAGCAAAAAACAATGAAACCAAACTTTAAGATAACCCTAAACTCCAGAAGGAGTTCATTGAGTTGAGTCCCAATGCATGCCTACGTTTTTTCCTAAGGGGATTTATTTTTAATTTTATTACCTTTATTTAGGTCTTTGATTTATTTTGTATTAATTTTGTACATGAATTGAGGTAAGAGTTCAACATTGATATATTGCATTGAAAGTATCCATAGTGTATATGTATGACAATTACTTTATCCCTTCATCTGTGGATGGATATCTAAACTGGTTGTCTTTCTTAGCTAGTTTGAATATTTAAGCAATAAACATGGATGTCCATGTTTCTCTATGGTACACCAATTTAGAGTTCCTTATGTACAGGTGTGGTATCACTGGGGTCTATTGTAGTTTTATTTATTTGTATTTTTTGAGGAGTCTTGACACTGACTTCCATAATGGATAGATGACCCATATTCTCAGAAGAAATCAATTAAAGTCCATCTTTCCCCATGTCTTTGTCAAAAACTGCCATTTGTTTTCCTGATGCTGGGCATGTTGAATGGCAGAAATGGAATATAAAAAATGGGTTTTATTTGCATTTCCCTGGTGGTTAAGGATGATGAACACTTTTTCAAATATTTGGCCATTTGTGTATGTTTCTTCAGGGAACTATCCAATTATTTCACTGGCCTATTTATTAATGGAATTATTTGTTGTTTTTATGTTTAATTTTGACAGGTTTTAATGTGTTCAAGATTTTAAAATCTTACCTTATACATGGTTGGCAAAGATTATCCTCAGGCTATATAGTCTGTTTTGTTTTTTTTAATGGATTAGCAGGAGAGGTCTTCCTAACTTATAGTATCTACTAAAATTTATTACATATGTTTCTTCAAGTTTCATGACACAGGTCTTTTGCCTCCTTAGTTAGCTATTTTTGAAGTTGTTTTTAATATATTTCTCCACTCACTCCAGATTTCTTTGCATGGTCACTATTGTCATACAGATTAATTTTATATGTGAATTTTGTATCATGCTACTTTGTTGACATGATGGATTGCTTACAAGCTGGCTTTTATTCATATTCACATAAAATTATTCTTTTCTATTGTTCTCATGATTGAGATTCCTTCATCTGCTGTGAATAATATTCTTGTGAGAACATTCTTTAGTGCTGAATGTCCCTAGTTCTCTATCACTTTCCAAAGGATAGTTCCATTTTACATAGATATCATACTTTCAGGACTTAGAATAAACCATACAATGCTTTCTTTCTTTGGAAGATTGCTGATGATGATCTGAAGTTATTCTAACATTTCTGCATTGTGTGAGACTTTTAGAATTGTTTTGATTTATATTTTTAACATTTTGACTGATTGGTCCTGTGCTCAGATCATGTCTATTTGTGGTTCTAATAGTCTCTTGAGCATGGATATCTATTCCTTAATCAATTTGAAAATTTTTCTGCTATAATTTAATTGATGAAATTGTCCATCTCTTTTGATTTTTTTTTCTTAGCCCCTTCTGACTGACAGATTCTTAGGTTTCATCTCTTAAATGTGTTGCAGACTATTTGGAAGCTTTGGTCATGTTTCTTAGTTTTTTTCTTTATGTATGTTTGAATGTATTTTTGTCTGAACTTGGTCTTCCACACATGAAATTCATTTTTCTGCTTGATCTTGTTTGCTGCTGATGCTTTCTACACTGACTTTCATTTGAGTCAGGCATTGTTTCATTTACTTTGCAAATATTTTCTCTAACATTAATGATTTTTCATTATTATTGCTATTTATTGTCTATTTTGTTCATTTACCCCTCAATGTTATTGGCTTTCATCTGCCAATTGGGGGACAGAACTCATCCTTTTTTTTTGTCAGTGACTGTGCCCCCACCATGGCAACTGCACATGGCCTGGGGGAGGAAATAAAGTATTTAGAGAAGACTAGAGGAGGCTCCATCTATGGGGCCACAGAGAAGCACTTACTGATTTTGGGTAAAGCTTTTCAAGCATAGCAGGTTCAGAAAGGAGTGCCCACATCTCTGTAAGTAACCCTTCACCACAATTTATTGATTTCCCAGAATAAACTTTGGTGTAATCATGCCTTGGCCTATTGTTAACTTGGAAGGATGGTGGATGATTTATGCTTCCTCCAGGGAAGGAATTTAGCAACAGCTCCCCTCTATGCAATTTGTTTTGAGTAAACATTTTTTTCTTACTATTATGTGTTTTAAATTTTATACATCAGCCATGGGTTCCCCTGTCCTCCCCCCTCCCACACCCACCTCCACCTTTCCCCCAGTACCTCTCCTCCATTCCCATGTCCTCCAGGATCAAGGCACCCCTGGGGATTCATTTAAAACTGGTGGATTCAGTACAGGCAGGAACTGTCACCTCCTTCAAGACTGAGCAAAGTGTCCCTGTGTAAGCCCAAGGTTTCAAACAGCCAGCTCATGCACTAAGGACAGATCCTGTTCCCAAAGACTGGGTGCCTCCCAAACAGATCAAGCTATTCAATGGTCTCACTTATCCAGAGGGCCTGATTCAGCTGGGGACTCCACAGTCTTTGGTTCATAATTCATGTGCTTCCATTCATTTGGCTATTTGTCCCTGTGCTTTTTGCAATCTTGGATTCAACAACTCACGCCCTTTTTCGACAGTTGGACACCTGGAGCTCTACCTGGGGCCTGGCTGAGGATCTCTGCATCCTCTTCCATCAGTTATTGGATGAGAGTGCCAAGACGACTGTTGGGGTATTTAGCCATCTGATCACCGTACTAGGTCAGATCAGGCTTTCTCTCAACCATTGCCAGCAGACTACAGAGGATATATCATTGTGGATTTCTGGTGACTTCTCGAGCACTCTGCCTATTCCTATTCTCATGTGGTCTTCATCTATCATGGTCTGTTATTCCTCATTGTCCCTTTCTGTTCTTGATCCAGCTGGGATCTCCTGCTCCCCTAAGCATTCTTTCCCTCAAATCTTGCCCTTCATTACTCCAACTGTCGTCCAGCTTGTTCATGTAGATCTCATCCATTTCTCTGTCATTGGGTGATCCTTGGGACTTTCCTAGGGTCCCGTTTTCTAGGTAGCCTCCCTGGAGTTGTGTAGCAGTCTAGTCATCTTGGTTTTACATCTAGTATCCTCCTATGAGTGAATACATACCATGTTTGTCCTTCTGAGTCTGGGTTACCTCACTCAGGATGATTTTCTCTAGATCCATCCATTTGCCTGCAAACCTCATGATGTCATTTTTTTCTGCTGAGTAGTACTCCATTGTGTATATTTACCATATTTTCTTTATCCATTCTTCAGTTGAAGGGCATCTAGATTGTTTCCAGGTTCTGGCTATTACAAACACAGCTGATATGAACATAGCTGAGCAAATGCCCTTGTGGTAAGATTGAGCATTCCTTGGGTATATGCCCAAGAGCGTACCTAAATTAAATCAAGACCAGATAAACCATTTAAATAGTCCAATAACCCCTAAGGAAACAGAATCAGTCATTAAAAGTCTCCCAACCAAAAAAAGCCCTGGACCTGATGGTTTCACTGCAGAATTCTACCAGATCTTCAAAGAAGACTTAATACCAATACTCTTTAAATTGTTCCACACAACAGAAGCAGAAGGTATATTACCAAACTCCTTCTATGAGGCTACAATTACCCTGATTCCTAAACCAAACAAAGATGCAACAAAGAAAGAGAACTACAGACCCATCTCCCTCATGAACATTGATGCAAAAATACTCAATAAAATTCTGGTAAACAGACCCCAAGAACACATCAAAGCAATTATCCACCATGATCAAGTAGGCTTCATCCCAGGGATGCAAGGGTGGTTCAACATATGAAAGTCCATCAATGTAATACACCATATAAACAAACTCAAGGAAAAAAAACACATGGTCATCTCACTAGATGCAGAAAAGGCATTTGACAAAATCCAACACTCCTTCATGATAAATGTCTTGGAGTGATCAGGAATACAGGGAACATACCTAAACACAATAAAGGCAATCTACAGCAAGCCAACAGCCAACATCAAATTAAATTGAGAGAAACTCAAGGCAATACCACTAAAATCAGGAACAAGGCAAGGCTGTCCCTTCTCCCACTACTTATTCAATATAGTACTTGAAGTTCTAGCCAGAGCTATAAGACAACATAAAGAGATTAAGGGGATACAAATTGGAAAGGAAGAAGTCAAGATCTCCCTATTTGCAGGTGACATGTTACTATACATGAGTGACCCCAAAAATTCAACCAAGGAACTGATACAGCTAATAAACCCTTCAGCAACATTGCAGGATACAAGATCAACTCAAAAAAATCAGTAGCCCTTCTATATACAGTAGACAAACAGGTTGAGAAGGAAATCAGAGATACATCACTGTAGTGGATAGCCATCCAAGCATTGGCCTGGAAGTTCCCGGACTCTGGAGAACTCTGCTTGGTCTACCTCCCAGCGTCCAGAGTCCGGGAACCAAGAGAGTGACCTCTTCCCGATCCTTGGTCTTCCGCTTCCTCCTCTGCCCTGCCTTATGGGCGTGACCATTACCGAAGCCTCAATGGGGGTTGGAACTTCCAGGCCAATGCTAGGATGGCTATCTACTACAACATCACCCTTTACAATGGCCACATATGATATAAAATACCTTGGGGTTATGCTAACTAAGCATGTGAAGTACCTATATGACAAGAACTTTAAGTCCCTGAAAAAAGAAATTGAAGAAGATGTCAGAAAATGGAAAGATCTCCCATGCTCATGGATAGGCAGGATTAACATAGTAAAAATGGCGATCTTACCAAAAGCAATCTACAGATTCAACGCAATTCCCATCAAATTACCAACACAATTCTTCACAGATATGGAGTAAACATTTTTTAAAAGTAAATTTTTAAATCTTCCTGAATCTTATGTATTTCAATATCTTTGAATTTAGTAGTTGATGAATTATGGTCTTTTGTAGGAGTCATGATTTCCTTGTTCCTGCATTGTGATTTGAACATCTGCTAGTATGGATCTCTCTTCTATCTTTAGGAGGGTTAGGGGACTTTTTATAGAACATTTTTTCCTTTAGGGCTTAGACCCTAGTACTACTTATAGAAGAGAAAACAAACTACAACAATATCAAACCAAACAAAATATAGTTTTATACTAAAATAAATTAGAACCCACCATCTGTAAAGGAGAAAATAGAAAAGTAATCCAGAATGTGGTTAAATTGAAGTAATCTAAGGTAGATGTTATAATGTCAAATGAGAGATAAAGGAAAGATGCAGGGAGGTAAGAAAAATGGAAATAAATTAAATGAAAGTAAAATGGAATAGATGAGAACATTATGAGGAGAAAAAGAAGAAAAGTATATTTTAAAAGATAAGTAAGTCAAACTATTACTAAATATATAGAAGTTAGTATAGAGACATATCAGACAAGAAAGAAAAGCAAGAAACAAAAGACAGAAAAAGGAAGACAAAAGGTTAGCTAATAAGGAACAAAGTCCAAAGAAAGTTGAATGAACACATGAAAGAATAGTTTTAAATGATCTGCATTTTTAAACAAAAGAAAGTAAACATGTTTCTAAAATTATAAGAAAAATTAATAAATAGTAAGGAGAAAGGGGGAAAAGGAGAAGAAGAGGGAGAGGGAGAAGGGAGGGAGGAAGAAAGGAAAGGGAGAGATCACAAGTGTGAGCACAAGTGAACCAAACATCAACAAAAATACAAACTTGCCTGGGTGCTGGGACCTTTAAATTGGAAACTTATTTCATTCTGGAGGTGGATGGCAACTGAACTTCTGGACTCTTATCTTTCCTGTGTGTTATGCCAGGGTTAGGCCTAAACTGAACAAATGTCTAATGTACCAGTTTTCTTCAGGTTAGTAGCTACATTCTTTGCATACTAAGTTGCATACCAGGAGCCTTTGCAGGCTCTACAGATTCTCTCAGACTCCTAAGACTCCTCAGTCCCTGTAGTGGGCTCATATTCTACCTGCAGGATATTTCCCACATTTACTGAGTATGTGGGATACCACTGTAGCCATGAGAAATGTCCAGGCACAGTATTTGTCTTCAAAGTTTCAAAATCTCTTATCCTGTTGAAGGGGTGCACTTCATATACTCTGCAGAAGTATAAGACTGATAGATGTTCCATAAGTGATCTACTCACAGACCTCAGATTTAGAACTATCAAATTCCATTCTTTTTTTTCAGATTAAAAAATATTATATTTATGTTTTAATTTTACATATCAGCCATGGGATCCTCTGTCTTCCCCCTTCCTGCCCCCCCCCCCACCTGGCCGCCAGCCCCTCCCCTCCATTCCCATCTCCTCCAGGGCCAAGACTCCCCTGGGGATTCAACTCAACCTGGTAGATTCAGTGCAGGCAGGTCCAGTCCCCTGCTTCCAGGCTGAGCCAAGTGTCCCTGTGTAAGCCCAAGGTTCCAAACAGCCAGCTCATGCACTAAGGACAGGTCCAGTTCCCACTGCCTGTGTGCCTCCCAAACAGTTCAAGCTATTCAATTGTCTCACTTATCCAGAGGGCCTGATCCAGTTAGGGGCTTCACAGCTTTTGGTTCATAATTCATGTGTTTCCATTAGTTTGGCTATTTGTCCCTGTGCTTTTCCAATCTTGGTCTCAACAATTCACACTAATACAGTCCCTCCTCTTTCTCAACAATTGGATTCCTGGAGCTCCACCTGGGGCCTGGCCAAGGATCTCTGCATCCACTTTCATCAGTTATTGGATGAGAGTTCCAGCATGACCTTTAGGGTGTTTGGCCATCTGATCACCAGACTAGATCAATTTAGCTTTCTTTTGACCACTGCCATTAATCTACAGTGTAGGTATCATTGTAGATTTCTGGGGACCTCTCTAGCACTTTGCTTCTTCCTGTTATCATGTGGTCTTCATTTACCATGGTCTGTTATTCCTTGTTCTCCCTTTCTGTTCTTGATCCAGCTGGGATCTCCTGTTCCCCTAAGCTCTCTTTTCCTTGAACCTTGCCCTTCATTACTCCCACTGTCGCCCAGGTTGCTCATGTAGATCTCATCCATTTCTCTGTCATTGGGTGATCCCTGTGTCTTCCTTAGGGACCTGTTTTCTAGGTAGCCTCTCTGGAGTTATGAGTAGCAGTCTAGTCATCTTTATTTTACATCTAGTGTCCTCCTATGAGTGAGTACATACCATGTTTGTCCTTCTGAGTCTGGGTTACCTCACTCAGGATGATTTTTTCTAGATCCATCCATTTGCCTGCAAACCCCATGATGTCATTGTTTTTCCCTGCTGAGTAGTACTCCATTGTGTATATGTACCATATTTTCTTTATCCATTCTTCAGTTGAAGGATATTATAAACAATGCTGACATGAACATAGCTGAGCAAATGCCCTTGTGGTATGATTGAGCCTTCCTTGGGTATATGCCCAAGAGTGCTATAGCTGGGTCTTGGGGGGATTGATTCCCAATTTTGTAAGGAAGCACTATATTGATTTCCAAAGTGGCTATACAGGCTTGCATTCCCACCAGCAGTAGAGGATAGTTCCCCTTGCTCCACATCCTCTCCAGCATAAGCTGTCTTCTGTGTTTTTGATCTTAGCAATTCTGACAGAGTCATTTTGATTTGCATTTCCTGGCTAATCCGGGATGTTGAGCAATTGCTTAAATGTCTTTCACCCATTTGAGCTTCCTCTGTTGAGAATTTTCTGTTTAGTTCTATAGCCCATTTCTTAATTTGACTGTTGGGCATTTTGATGTCTAATTTCTTGAGTTCTTTATATATTCTGGATATCAGCCCTCTGTCAGATGTGGGGTTGTTGGAGACCTTTTCCCACTCTTTAGGCTTGCCTTGTTAACTGTGTCCTTTGTTCTACAAAAGCTTCTCAGTTTCAACAAGTCCCATTGATTTTTTTCTTAGTGTCTGTGCTACAGGTGTTATATTTAGAAAGTGATCTCCTATGCCAATGCATTCAAGACTACTTCCTACTTTCTCTTCTATCAGTGCTGTGTATATCACTCTGTATAAATAAAATGCTGATTGGCCAGTAGCCAGGCAGGAAATATAGGTGGGACAAGCAGAGAAGAGAATTCTGGGAAGAAGAAAGTGAAGGGAGAGATATGGCCAGTTGCTGCCATGACAAGATGTAAGCTACTGGTAAGCCATGAGCCATGTGGCAAAATATAGATTAATAGAAATGGGCTAAATATAAGAGTAAGAGCTAGACAATTATAGTCCTGAGCTAATGGCCAAGCAATTTAAATAATATGAATGTCTGTGTGTTTATTTTATAAGTGGGTTTTTGGACTAATAGGGCTTGGTGGGGGCTGGAGAAAAGCTCTCCAACTACATATCAGGTTCAGAGTAACTGGATTTATCTTGATGTCTTTGATCCACTTGGACTTAAGTTTTGTGCTTGGTGACAGATAAGGATCTATTTGCAACCTTCTACACGTTGATATCCAGTTATGCCAGCACCATTTGTTGAAGATGCTTTCGTTATTCCATTCTTAATCTATGTTGATAAGACCCACACCCAGCTATTCAAAGTGGAGTTTCCTCTCCTTAGGAATTTCACTGTGTGAGCCAAATCTCTTGAAGCCTATATTTTCAGCATGTCAGTATCTGGTCCTCTTAAATTCCACAGCTGCTTCCCAGTTCTGTTTCTTGCCCTGGGCCTGAAGCAACTTAAAATCAGGCTTAATTGTGTATACTTCCTTTTCTCAAGGCTCAGTAAATATCATCACAGAACAGGATACAGAAAGAATGTAAGCACCAGGGGTTGTAGAGCAGTGTATCTCAACCTGTGGGATGAAGGATCCTTTCATAGGGCTTGCCTATCAGGTATCCTGTGTATCAGATATTTACATTACAATTCATAACAGCAGCAAAATTACAGTTATGAAGTAGCAACAAAAGTAACTTTATGGTTGGGAGTCACCACAACATGAGGAATTGTATTAAAGGCACTCAGTAGTACAAAGGTTGAGAACCACCTGTTCCAAAACAGTGTTTCCTGGACACTCACAGTGCCTAGAACTGTATGTATAAGGCCAGTATAAAGCCATCCCAGTCAAACTCCCAGCCTGAAAGAGGGAAGGCCTCAGGAATTTCCACACCAGCTGATAAAATATTGGGAGGGACAATTGGTTTTCTTCAGGGATAAAATCCCCAACTAAATGCCTAAGCTATAGTGGATAATCCTACACCCATATATGTATGGAAAGCATTAAGTAGATTCAGTGGCTTAAAAAAATACAGGAGGTAGAGAGGGAAAAGTGGTATTGGATGGTATCCCAGGATGTTGTAGGGAGGGAGTGAAGGGTGGATTTGATGAAAACATATACTTTTATGAATTCTCAAGCACATTTTAAAAGCATGTTTCCTAAGTTGTTCTCAGGCCCCCAGGTAACTCAATTGTAAACATTATTAAGTTCTTTACCAAAAAAATTGTCTGGCCACTATCCACCAAGTCATATAACTGAAAAAAAATGGTTTCCTCTACACTGTTGACCTGTCTACTGGATGAATCATCTCACCAAAACTTGTAACAGGATTTAAGATATGTGAGTGTTGTGGGCAATGTCCCGAGGATATTAGGGTGGCTAGTCTCTTTTCACCAAGGTTTCTTGGTGTGTTTTGCATGAGGCTTCTGCTTCCCCTCCACATCTAGGAAGCAGTGTAATTAGAGTCGTGTTTGTCATGGCTTACTTGATTTCAGCATTCCCTTCCATTTTTCTTTCAATACTATTCTGGTATTCCATGACTTCTCTTTGAATATCTGAAGCTCCTTCTCTTTGGAACAGATTCTTCTGTCATAGAATATTATTTCAAGGCATGTTACTTTTGTTTATGCCCTGGAACATTTGTTTAATGATGCAAAGGTGTATTTCATTAAATAGATTTCACCTGGGGTCTGGAGGCTGAGTCAGCAACTAGCTGACAGGAATTGGTTAGCAAGGAGCCAGGTGAGAAAGGATTGATAGGACGGGTGAGGAGAAGCATGAGGTGTTTTTGGAGGATGCAAGCAAGGAGAGGAGGTGAGCTACTTGCTATTCAGCCTCTCTGGAGAGCAGAATTCCACCTTAAACATTGAACTTTGAGTTCTTTAGAGCAAGAGAAGTTTAGTAATGTTCCCTTTGTAACTCTGTGAGAGTTGGAGCCACAGGGAACAGATTTTCCTCCACCAAGGCCCTTGGGGCCTAACCACTTCTGGTAGTGGCAGAGTTGCAGTTGCTGATTCAGATAGCTGTGGCTTAAAAGGCAGCAACCATTTTAAAACAAAGACAACAGTCTTCCCCTTGTTCTCTACTTTTTTGTTTCTCATGATGAAGTTTTCTGTAGCTTTGACTTACCTGAAACTCCTTATGCAACTGAGGACTACCATGAATGCCACTGCCTTCACCTTGTAAGTAATAGGAATGCAAATGCATCCCACTATCCTATCTGGATTTATTCATTCTTTGTAATTATTCTTTTTAATCAGGTCATACATAGGCAACTTCTAGTGCACCATCATGTTAAGAGTCCCTATTAAACTTTACAGGTTTATGTGCACAAGTCTCTAGGGAAACAGAAAGTTCTGGCTGTCAGTTGCTGAAGTAAATGGGTTTCAGAGTTACTAATAGGAAAAGAGGAATTTCTTTTGAGATCAGTGAAAATGTTCTGAAATGAGATTGCAATGATGGTTGTAAATACACAAAAACATTTAAAAATGCACCGTTAGTGGAAGAAGTTTCTCTTTGAAACTCTTTACCTTTTCTTTTTTAATATTTTCAAGATAGGGTTTCTTTGCATATCTTTGGCTTCCCTGGAACTCCCTCTCTGGACCAGGATGACCTCACACATACAGAGATCCATGTGTCTCTGCTTTCTGAGTGCTGGGATTAAAGGCATTATTTAGAATTTTAAGAGACTACAATGTGTGGGAAAATCAAAGAAACTGTTAACCCATCTACAGGGATAGAGCTAGAAAGCTGTAGTTACTGGAGACTAAGAAATGACTGATGGTTTCCTCCAGGCCTATAAGTCACAGTGGCATTAACAAAGGAAGTATATTTTAACACTGCATCATCCAGCGTATAGCTTAATTTTGCAGGTGGGGGTTTCAAGTGCACAGCTTAATTTTGCAGATGGGTGTTCCAAGCCCAAGCCACAGGCCTATTTAAGAGAATAATTCCTTGATAACAAAACCACATGCAAGAGTAACAGGCAAGACTGATGCATAGATTCATTTTTTTCTTCCAGTTGCCTTGTTAAGTCCTTATGTGTATTGAGTTAATCTTCAACATCACTTTACTATGTAACTATTAGCACTCACTTCCCTTTATATAGAAATAAGTATGGAGGTTTAGCAAGGGACTGATAATTATTCAACAGTAAAGAAACCGTTATGCAGAAGCCAGGTATTCTCTTGCTGGTGACCATACTTTGAACAATGTGCTATAAAATTTCTCCATAATGTACATACATATTTTTACAACCTCCCTCTAACTGCTCTGGGGTTAGTATGTTTACAAACACCAAATTATAGTACTGGAAGAACATGGAGCATTGATGAGCTGACAGAAACAACCAGTGGCCGGCAAAGGAAAAAAACATGATTGCTAATACCCTGATGCTTGTCATTTCCCTATGTTGTCAGTGTGTCATACAATCACCTCTTAACCTTTCTTTACTAGGTGCAAGAGGATGTTAATCTAGATGGCTGTGAGAATTTCATTCCTTTGCTTGTAGTCATGTTAGGTTAGGTTCAGAGATTAAGAAACAGAGAATGAATTGAGGAAGGAGGAAAAGGACAAAGAAATTATTCTTCTGAATTTCTCCTGTAGGGTCATAACATTACATTATTATCCATGGAACTGTACATTGCAGCTACTCTCAGGATGCTGTATCCATCCCACAGTGAAAGACATTTTACTTGGGTTCCAGGACCTCCTCTTGCTGCAACATCAACAAAGTTATGCAGTTTTGTTGATGAACAATGGAGGTTTCAGTGAGTAACTTGCCCAAATTCCAATCAGTAAATCACAGAACCAGAATGGAGTACTACTCAGCAGAGAAAAACAATGACATCATGAGGTTTGCAGGCAAATGGATGGATCTAGAAAAAAAAATCATCCTGAGTGAGGTAACCCAGACTCAGAGGACAAACATGGTGTGTACTCACTCATAGGAGGATACTAGATGTAAAACCAAGATGACTAGACTGATACACAACTCCAGGGAGGCTACCTAGAAAACAGGACCCTAGGAAAGACCCAGGGATCGCCCAATGACAGAGAAATGGATGAGATCTACATGAACAACCTGGACGACAGCGAGAATAATGAAGGGCAAGGTTTGAGGGAAAGAAAGCTTAGGGGAGCAGGAGATCCCAGCTGGATAAAGAACAGAAAGGAAGAATGAGGAATAACAGACCATGATAAATGAAGACCACATGAGAACAGGAATAGGCAGAGTGCTGGAGAGGTCCCCAGAAATCCACAGTGATATATCCTCTGTAGTCTGCTGGCAATGGTCGAGAGAAAACCTGATCTGACCTAGTCTGGTGATCAGATGATTAAACACCCTAACAGTCGTGCTGGAACTCTCATCCAATAACTGATGGAAGTGGATGCAGAGATCCTCCGTCAGGCCCCAGGTGGAGTTCCAGGAGTCCAATTGTCGAGAAAGAGGAGGGACTGTAAGAGTGTGAATTGTTGAGACCAAGATTGGAAAAGCACAGGGACAAATAGCCAAATGAATGGAAGCACATGAGTTATGAACCAAAGGCTGTGGAGCCCCCAGCTGGATCATGTCCTCTGGATAAGTGAGACAATTGAATAGCTTGAACTGTTTGGGAGGCACCCAGGCAGTGGGACCTGGACCTGTCCTTAGTGCATGAGCTGGCTGTTTGGAACCTTGGGCTTACACAGGGACACTTTGCTCAGACTGGAAGGAGGGAACTGGAGCTACCTGTACTGAATCCTCCAGGTTTACGGGTATCCCCAGGCGAGTCTTGGCCCTGGAGGAGATGGGAATGGAGGGGAGGGGCTTGGGGGAAGGTGGGGGTGGGGACAGGATGGGAGAGGACAGGGGAACCCATGGCTTATGTGTAAAATTAAAACACACATACAATAAATTTAAAAAAATCAAACTGAAATCTGTTTTCAGTTTTCTTGACTGAGTTCTTCTGTTGGAGGCTGGTACCATAAGCAATATTCTACCTGCTGGAAGGATAAACAAAGAGGGATGTATTTGTTTATATTAATTTTTATGTATATGATAATCTATATTATATTTGTATATATTATATATAAATATATAACAATGCATAAATATATTATACAAATAAATGTGTAATATAAATATATTTATATGACAAACATAACATAAATATAAATAAATATATATAACATAAATATATGAATATAGACAAACATAATTTAAATATAAATGCAATTATAAAATATATTATATAAATAAATATATAATAATATATGGTATATATTTTATATACATTTGAGAATGAGCACTCATTTTGAAATTCAGTTGAATTTTTCAAATGTGCTCTAGCTATAGCAAAATGGTTCAGATCTGATGTAATGGTTAGAAAAGGGAAATTTGAAACCTTAGCCTAGCTATATGACATGGCTGTACAACTTCATATAAAGTTAATTATTTTATTTATATTTCTATTGCATGTATTTTATATTAGCATATCAATGAATACAGCTTCATATAATCACAATCAGGGTTAAATAAACTAATATCTGCATAGAATTTTATATATTCATTTATATTTATAAATGGACTAAGTATGTATATATAAACCATGAAACATTAATAAGAGGTGACTATATGCAAGCTAATGTTATTGTTGCTGCTGTTTTAATTTTCATTGTTGCCACTGTTCTTATATTAAATCATATGGTATTAATTCTTCTTTCTCTAGGTCTGACTGTGATAACTAGTTCTGGGAGATTAATTTTTTAACATGGGAGAACAAAGGCAAAAATTTGCATCTAGCCATATTTAACTTAGGGTTTTTTGGATTCTTCTAGCTGTGGTACTCCACTCAGAATAAATTAAGTATGTACAGAGAGAGGGTCAAGGTAAAAGAGTTCAGTGACCTATGCTCAATAGGGTATGAATTAAGCCCTTATTTATGCTAGACATTTATCAAGTTGTTCCTCTGTTGTTTAAAAATTATGTGTGTGGTGTTTTTGCCTGAATGTATGTCTGTATACCACATGTGTGTTTAGTGCCCATGGAGTTTAGAAGGGGTATTATATCCCCTGTAATTGTAGTTAAAGATGGTTGTGAGCTGCAATGTAGATGTTGGAAATCAAACCAGGGTCCTTTGGAAGAGCAATCACTGAATGCTCTTAATTAATTAGAGTTATTGAAAAAGGCTTTTAACTCTCTATGCATATAATATTGTGACTTAGAAAATTCCTTCTTAGCTTCAATAAGGTCCTAGTGATGAGCAGGGTGAGGCATCAAATACAAACATATTTATCATGACTATTGGCAAGTTATTTAATATTTCTAAATAGCCTTAAATTCTTGCTCTGTAAAGGAGAAAAATTTGCATACATACACATAATAAAGTATTGTTGGAAGATAATTTGTGTCAATTTACTGATAAACTATGAATACCTCAAATAGTTTAAAAATTTAGTATTTCATTGGAGAGTTCAATAAAAATGTATTAGTGCATAAGAAAATGTGAATACCTTCAAATGCAAATAATAATATAGGAAGGAAGAATATTGCTTTCATATTTGTACAATATTCATATAAAATTATATGTATTTATAAATATTAGGCTCCATTTCTGTATTTGAAGAAGTCTTTTGGTTAAATTATGAAACCATTATACTGAATGAAAGGTCAGCATGAAAGTGATGTGGGAGGAGAAGCAATAACAAATATTTTCCCTGGGCCTCACTGATACTGTAGCTTCATCTGACCACTTTGTTAGCCTGGTAAACTGCTTCTAAAGTGGGTCTACCATGAAACAAGGATTTATTATAAAATCTGTTCTACTCTCTGCTCTATTCTCTAGGTTTTTATAAGTTCTGTCTCCTGCTAGGTCTAAATCCTATCATGTTTGATCAGTAAGAATTGAACTCTTTTGATTTTTGAATTTTGACCATCAATTCCTATTCATTTTTCCTTTTATAGAGGTAACACCAACAGTAAAATGGACACATTTTAGTACATGTTGTTTGATGAATTTTGACAACCAATAAAGAAACATGTAGAAACTGTGAGGAACGCTGCTTGCTGGCTTTCTCAAATTCACTTTTTGTTAGCTTTCTTATACATCCCAGGACCAGCTGTCTAGGGATGGTGCCACCCAAAATGGCTCAGGTAGTTGAATGTCTATTAGTAATCAAGACAATGCCCTAAAAGATGAACAGAGGCCAACCTGATCTGAGCTGTATTTCAATTGAGACTCTGGGTTGTGTCAAATTGATGATTTGCAATAACAACAACCCATAATCTTAATAGAGAGTATTTCCTTCCCTTCTTCCAATTCCCTTATGTATATGAAAATAGGTTCGTCTTTCATAAGTCAAATAATTGAAAATCAACAGTCTGCAGAAGGTTTATATTTTTTTCTTCTTACTCAGGATGTAGAACTGTTGCTAGATCATAACCAGTGCATGTATTTAACTTCATAAGAAAATTCCAGGCTGTGTTCTAATGAGGTCCTGTCATTCTGCATTCCCAACTGTAATCTATGCAATTTCTCACATAATCACCAGCATATGACATTGACATGTCTTTATTTTATTTTTACTTTATTTATTCCTCTCTCATACAATGCATCCCAACCACAGCACCCTCTCCCTGTCCTCCTCCCAACACTCCCCTCCTCCCCTGTCAACCAGATCCACTGCTCTTCCATTTTTCTTATAAAAAGAGCAGGCCTCCCAGTAGTATAAACTGAACTTAGTATAACAAGATGCAGTAAGACTAGGCAAATACCTTCATATCAAGGCTGGATAAGGCAACCCAATAACAGGAAAAACGGTCCTAAGACCAGGAATCCATTCTCACTTTAAGGAGTCCCATAAAAAAAAAAAAAAAAAAAAAAAAAAAAAAAAAAAACTACAAGCTGAACAACCATATCATTTATTCAGAGGACCTAGCACAGACCCATACAGGGTCCCTGATTGTTTCTTCAGTCTCTGTGATCCCCTATGAACCCTGCTTAGTTGGTTCTGTGGGCCATGTTCTCCTGGTGTCCTTGACCTCTCTGGTTCCTGCAATCATTTAGCCCCCTCTTCTGAAGAGTTTCCAGAACTCTGACTAATGTTTAGTTATGGGTCTCTGTATCTGCTCCCATGCTGGAGAAAGCCTCTATGATAATGACTGGGCTAAGCACTGATTCTGTGAGTATAGAAGAATATCATTAGGAATAATTTCATTGACTTTTTTTTTCTTTTTTACAGTTATGTTTTGTTGTACCTTAGGTCTCTGAGACATCCAGCTTCTAGATCCTGCAATCCAGGCAGTGTCTGGCATGGACTTCCTTTTGTGGTGTGGGCCTCAAGTTAGACCAGTCATTGGTTGGACATTCCCACATTGCCCCAACACATCTTGTGGGAAGGGGCAAGTTGTGAGTCATAGATTTAGTGGCTAGGTTGGTGTCCCAGTCCCATCATTGGGAGTCTTGCCTGCCTGGTTACAGAAGATTGTAGTTAGAGTTTTCCTTCCTGGCCCACAGTCAGGACAAATCTCTCTCACCCACCAGGCCCATGGATGCTCAGAACCAACCAAGTAAACACATGGAAACTTACATTGTTTACAAACTGTATGGCCGTGGCAGGCTTCTTGTTATCTACTTCTTCTATCTTAAATTAACCCATTTCTATTAATCTATACTTTGTCATGTGGCTTGTGGCTTACCAGTACCTTATGTCTTTTCTGTCATGGCGGTGGCTGGCAGCATCTCTCTGCCCCAGCCTTCACTTCCCAGCCTTCTCCTCTTCCTTGTCCCGCCTACCCTATCCTTCCTGTCTGGCTACTGGCCAATCAGCACTTTATTTATTTTAACCAATCAGAGCAACACATTTGACATACAGAACATCCCACAGCAGAAGGTGGCTGATTCAGGCTTCACATTCTCCATTACTCAGAGCCCTCTCACTAGAGTCAACCTCATAGGCTTCAGGAAGTTTTCATTCCACTAGCTTTTCATATTTCCCCCTAAATGGCCACCTATTTCAGTTGTCTTTCTCACTGCCCCTCCCTCCCCAACCTGATCCCTCCTGTGACATTAATGTATCTTTTTATCATAATGTAGTAATAAATAAATTGTGGTTTTTGACTTCTGTTTCTGATGTAACTATCTTACTCATATACATATACCTTTTAGAACTGATACATTCCTTTAGTGAAAAGAAAGGTCACAACATTGTAACATTGTATTTAGTATGATACTTTAGGTTATGGAAACCAATTAGTTATCTATCTATCTATCTATCTATCTATCTATCTATCTATCTCTGGTGTGTGTGTGTGTGTGTGTGTGTGTGTGTGTGTGTGTGTGTGTGTTCTTATTCTACACTTAGCTTTAAGTGGCCTTGTCTACTTACTTGTGCCATAAACTTGTGCCATAGACTGACTGGTTTTTACAGGCTGTATTCCACTAATTCTGGTTAGAGAAAGAATCGTTTTGTTGATGTGGCGTGTCCTCAGTTCTTTCCAATTTTCACCTCTTTGTGGCAGGCACCATGCTTATAGGCTTTCATAGTGGATATTTCTGGGTATCCCTGTCCCTCTTTCCTGGTGATACTCAGTCTCTTTCTTGTATCTGCCACATTGGATAGAAGATGATTTCAAAAAAGCAGTGTATTTATTTATTTGTTTGTTTGTTTATTTGTTTGCTTGTTTGTATAGAGTTCTTCCCTTCCACTCTGGAGACGATATGTACTCGGCTTGTGAAGAAAGGTATGGAGTGGTAGAATACATTTCTTACCTGTCCTAAAGACAGAAGACCACAGTCTATAAGCCTATAGCACCAAAAATGTCAACCTCTTATGTTTTAGTGTCTCCCTTGTTTCTCTTGAGCAGTCCATGGAAGACAGAAAAATTGTACATGAGTACAGAGTCCCTTTCAGCCTGACTTTAAAAATAACTCTTAAATATTTTGAAGCCAATAGAAAATTTCTAAAAACCCATTAGACTTCTATTTATTTTTTCCCACACTTATTGTTTGCCATCCATTTTTGACATTCTCCTAAAGATTAAAGGATAGTTTTACATGTCTTGTCTCTCTTCAAAGGGAGTTGGTTTTATTTTTTGAGATGTAACTCACCTTGGTACATTGTAAGTTAGCTTGTCTTGTTATCATGAAGATAATAGTGTTTTTTGAAACTATCTACATACCATGTGATACCTGCTATACCTTGGGATCAATTTTGGTATATGATAACTACAATAACTACATCACACCCAAGACATCAAAAACAGTTCTGGCTGGATGGTGGTGGTGCATGCTTATAATCCCAGCACTCAGGAGGCAGAGGCAGGCAGATCTCTGTGAGTTCAAGTTTAGCCTGGTCTCCAAAGCAAATTCCTGGAAAGGCACAAAACTACACAGAGAAGCCCTGTCTTGAAAAACAAACAAACAAAAAAACAACAAAACAAAACAAAACAAAACAAAAAACAGTTCTGGTTTTATCTAACAAGGCATGACATATCTGAGAAGTTATGTGAAACCTGGAGGAAATAGGGCTTAATCTAAATGATGAAGAGATGAGAAATTTAACAAAGGGCAATGCAGTTTAAAGGACACTGCATGAGGAAATAATAGCATGTATTACTTTTCATTCCATCCTCTTTTAATTAAGGAAAACCAGGCTAATCTATCTGTGGCACTGCCTTTAGAGGCTCTTTGGTCTGATATGGGACACTTTTTTATGGAAGATCTTTCTTTATCATATTTTTAGGTCTTTATCTAAAATTTGCAGTTGTGTAGTGATTCTCTAGGTAACTTGAACATGTCCGGAAGGAAATCTTACCAGAAAATTGCTTTCTGGCAAAGATCAACTTATACAAATCATTAGCTTGTAACCTGCCAAATGTCAGCATGTTTTTGCTGTATGCTTGAAAAGATAGTGTTTACCTATAATTTCCTGCCTATAATTTCCAGCCTATAATTTCAACTAGTACAAAAACTATTCTACTTGGAATATTCATTCATTTCTCCCTATGGAACTACTTGATACCTCATAAAGCCATAGTTATAAAGTCCTCTTTTACAATGACATGTATTGGAAAGCTGAATCTTCAGAAGAGAATAAAGTAAATAAGTACATTTTGAACCTTTCTTAGATTCATGTGAGAGCGATGAGGCGGTTCCTCAGAAAAATGGAAATCAATCTTCCTCAAGACCCAGCTATACCACTCTTGGGCATATACCCAAGGATTGCTGACTCATTCAACAAGGACACATGTTAAATTAAGTTTATAGCAGCATTATAGCCAGAACCTGGAAACAACCTAAGTTTCCCTCAACCAAAGAATGTATTAAGAATATGTGGTACATATACACAATGGAGTACTACTCAGCAGAGAAAAACAATGACATAATGAGCTTTGCAGGCAAATGAATGGATCTAGAAAAAATCATCCTGAGTGAGGTAACCCAGACTCAGAAGGACAAACATGGTATGTACTCACTCATAAGTAGATACTAGACGTAAAGCTAAGGATAAGCAGACAACAACCCACAGCTCTAGAGAAGCTAGCTAACAAGGAGGACACAAAGAAGGATACATAGATCACTCTGTGAAGGGAAAATAGATGAGATCTCCATGAGTAAACTGGGGATGATGAGTGGGAAACAGAGGACAGGGGATGGGGGGATGAGAAAATAAGGGAATAAGATGGTCGAGCTGAAACAGAGATGGAGTGGAAGAGCAATGAAAGAGATACCATAATAGAGGGAGACATCATAAGGACAGGGAGAGACTGGGTGCTAGGGATGTTCCCAGGAAAATATAAAGATGACCCCAGCTTAGATTACTAGAAATAGTGGAGAAGGTGCCTGAGCTGGCTTACTCAAGTAATCATATCAGTGAATACCCTGTTACCACAGAGCCTTTCTCCAGTAACTGATGGAAGCAAATATAGAGTTCCATAGCCAAACAGCAGGCCAAGTTTCAGGAGTCCAGTCAAAGAGAGAGAAGAAGGATTCTATGAATAAGGGCATCAAGATCATGATGGGGAAACCTACAGAGACAACCAACCAAACTAGTGGGAACTCATGAAATTTAGATCAGCAGCTGTAGAGCCTGCATGGCACTGGGCTAGGCTTTCTGCATAGCTTGATCTACTTAAGGGTTCCCCCAGCAGTAGGATCAGAATAAATACCTGGTGCATGAGAAGGCTTTTTGGAGCTCACTACCTATGATGGGGCACCTTGCACAGCCTTGAGGTTGGGGGTGGGCTTGGACCTCTCTCTACTAAATGTACCTCCCCATGGGAGGTCTTACCTTCTTGTAGGAGAGAATGGGGGCAGGGATTCAGGAGAGGGAGGCTGGAAGAGTGGGAAGAGGGAAGAGGGGGATGTTTGGTATGTAAAATGAATAAAAATATTTCTTAATTAAAAAAAAAAGAAACCATGTATCTTCTGGCACTGTAATTCCTAAAATTGTTCATGTGTCCAATATAGTTGGCAGTAAATTAATTAGAGGTAGACAGTACCTAAGTAGAAGACTACTTTGTTAATGAGGGAAATAATGTCATGACATTGCTAAGGTTAAGGAAGTACCTATTTTCCACAATTATTCTGAAAGTAAGAGAGTAATTTGATGTCAGATATTCATCAGATGCTCTTCACGCCTCTATTTCCCAACTTGAGAAAAACAATGGCAATGAATTTTAACATCTTAAGGACCTGTCCATATGTGTTATTCTATATCTAATGTGTAGTGATAACATTTCTCTTAGATGGAATTAAAACATCACTATAAATATATGAGATGGAGTAGCCATTTTTACACTCTTTTCCTAACTTTATATTTGTCAATTAAATTACCATGTACTAGAGGCATTGACTTGTCATTTCAGTGCCTTTCCTTCATTGACTGTTGAACATATTCCAAGAAAAATTCATTTGGAAAAAAAAAAAAAAAACCTGAAACAGAGGTCTTCAAAATGAAATGGTAACTATTTGTAATATCTTCAACAATTAAAAAGATGGGTTTGATTTCATACTTGGTATTTCATCACCTCTTTGGGCACATGTTACAAAGCACTGAGAAGAAAAAATCATAGCATGTATGACAAATACAGAATCATTCACTGTTTAGATTTTAATGGGTATTGAAAAATTAGGTAGATATCAAGTTATCAAAACTTGCCAAGTGTATTTTCCATCTATCTGTCTGTCTATTTATCTATCTATATTTATCTATCTATCTTTATCTATCTATCTATCTATCTATCTATCTATCTATCTATCTATCTATTATCATCTTTCTAACAGTTCAATATTTCTTGTAGATTTCTTTACTTCCATGTTTGTTCAATATTGGAAGTTTATTCAACATGAAATTTTTAGTAAAATCAACTGAGTTTACAGTTTTAGAAAGCCATATGTTTCATGTTTTACTATGTAAATTGCAAACTTCAATATTGGTAAATCTTACAACCACCAGTTGACTTAGTTTCTTGTTTTTTAAATAATTCTTTTCCTATACAGTATCCTGACCAGAGTCCCCCACTCCAATTTTTCCAGCCCTGCTACTCCTATCTCCCCCAGATCCACTGCTTCTCTGTTTCTCTTCAGAAAAAAAAGGCCTATGAGAGATACCAACTGAACATTGCATAGCAAGTTACAATAAGACTAGGCACTAACCTTCATACCAAGGCTGGACAAAAAGCAATCCAGTAGGAGGAAAAGAGTTCCTATTTTCTACTACACTCACACAATGAGTACTTTTTTCAAACTACACCTTTATGTGGATAAGCCAAAATTTGGTCTCATTTCAAAATAAATATTTGTTCTATTTCCTCTCAGTTTTATTTTTTCCCAGTGTATTTTTCTATTTTTAAGCTTTTTTCCTGATTATATTAATGATGTATAATCATGGAAGGCAAAATTCTAAAGGTGTCTTTCTTTCTTTTCCAAGTTTCTATATACTTGCTATTCAATAAAGGTACAGTTTTGATGACATTTGGTTTATGTAGTTGAAGTTTCAAGTAAATTTACCTCAAATAAATGCAAATTATAATAATGGCCCAACTATCATATGAGCCATTAAAGTAGTATTATTCTCATTTAGAGATTTTAAGCACGCCTGATATCCAATGTGAAAAGTCATGTTACTTACTGTGTTATTGGTAGATGGCCTGTGAGAAGATCCATAGCAAGGAGCTGTGAAAAGCTTTTAGTAGATGATAGTAATCTTTAAGCCCGGAAAGGAGGTTCATCAATCCTACAATGCTAACAAACAAATTCAATGCATCTCAGGTCTCAATAGAAGTTTAAAATGTAATCATACATTTCAGATTCAGCTTACAATTCATGATTTTCCTCTTTGGCACAAGAACAAGAATGTTTAATATACCTCTTGTTCTTTCAGTGAGGGACCCAAGAGTCAGAAGATGCATGGAACTGAATGAATCAACAATTAAGAGTTTTGCTGTTAGATAAAAGAGAAAAGGAATACACACGGAGCTATGAATGGTGCCATCAGTGTCTTTGGATGTCTTTAAATAGTTCGTTAGAAAGTAATAGGTTATTACAAACTTCTAGGCAGGCAGAGACATGCCTCATCCAAGAACATTAAAGACACATATCAGAAACTGGCACTAATTTAAAAAATAAAACATCCTAAGAATATGGAGGAATCAGAAATAATAAACATAAGTAGCTGAAGCATACAAGTGTTCTCAGATATGTTAAAATATCTGTGACAAATATTATTTTTAAGGATTAAATGGTAGGGTAGAGGAGGATGAAGAAGACATTATAACATTCTGAGTTCCAGAATCCAGTGATGTCTTTAAGAATTATTTTGGTAGAAAATCCTTGTTTTCTTTTGACTTCTTTGAAAACACATTTGAAGATCTTTTGAAGAATCAAAGCTCTCTAAGAAAGCTGAAGATACTGTTTACATTAATCTGTATCTGCCTTCAGTTGATTTTTCACTATTTGGAGATCATCTCCTTTTCAGGTAATATGTCTTAGGGACTTCATTTATTTTCTACATCTATAGGAAACTTCTAATCTCTTTTTATTAAAAACCCACTTATATTAAAAAAGTTAATGGATAAGGTAGAGAGATGTCTTGGCAGAAAAGGTACTTTACAGAATGAGGATATGAGTTCAAATCCTCAGAATTTATATAATACCAGGCATAGTAATTCAGGTCTGTAATCCCAATGATCCCTCAGCATGATTGGAGACAGTGATTGGCGATTCCTCAGAAGCCAGTGAGCCAACAGGCTGGGCATATGTAGCAGCAAACAATAAAAGATTCTCTCTCAAACAAGTTAGAAAAAAAAAGACCAATACTTGAGGTTGTCCTCTACACTCACATAGTGACATTCATAATTACACTCACACTTTTTCTCCTTGCTGTGATGAAATACTTGACAAAGTGAAGTTAAGTAATGAAGTGTTCATTGTGCTTCAGTTTGGGTATATGTTCCTTCATGGCAAGGAAGTAATGGTAAGAGCAAAGTGTGGCTGCTAGTCAAATTGAGTCCTCACTTAGGACTCAGAGAGTGATGAATGCTCATGCTCAGTTCACTTTCTATTTTTAATTCATTCCAGACAGAATTCCACATAATGATGCCATACATACTCAGGGTAGACTTTTTACTTTGATAAAAACCAATTGAGAAAGTCCTTCACAGATATCTCCAAGGTTTGGCTCCTAGGTGATTACAGAACCTGCCCAGTTGACATACAGTACTTCAATACAAGCACAGTTATGAAGATAAGCAGAGGCAGGTTTGAAGATTTCAACCAAGTTCAAATTTTGCTGTAATCATATCCAAAGTATTTATTAACAGCTCATCAAAGTCCATATTTATTTTAGACTTGAGTTTATTATAGAGGCCATATAATAGGGTCATTTTTGTTTCTAAAAAAATAACTGTACTTGTCTGTACTCACTTGGCTCTATTAATAAGTGGAATCCAAGGTGAGCCATGACTTGTGAGTAGTACTAGGATAAGATTACACATTAATCCAGCATGTCTCTGTCTTCTTTTGTGTTTGGAATGTGAACCAAGTTATATAAGCTTACTGTGAAATTCACATTAACAAAATTGATCTACAGAAATAATCTCAATTGTTTTTACTATTTATTCATTGAAACTCCTAAGAAAATCATAGTAACAATGTTTTCTAGCTTAAGTTTGAGCAATGGGTTAAGCATGTTATGTTAAGCCTACTCCAATAAACATAATAAACTGAGTGTTTGTCATTTGTATCATTACAAAAAGAAAATAAGTGAAATACACAAGTGTTAGCCTCATTGTTTCCATAATCAGCTTTACAGATTTCTTGTATCTCTATGTATGTGCTTTTGTACTTGTTTTTGTTAGTGTTTCTTTTTATTTGTTAAAGTAGATACTGAAATTACAAATAGGTGTGTTCTTCAATATACAAACATTAAGATTGCCCTATTTATTGTTATTATTTTATTAATATGATAACATTAATATTCTGAAATATATGCAATGTTCTAGGGCATATTTGATGTAAGAGATGTTAAAGACAATATACATAGTGTTAGGAGAAAGAAGGAAATGAGTGAGTCACAGTAACCACAGCTGCCTTGAAATTAGCAATACAAAATATACTGACAATTCAGTGTTTATATAAACTATCAACTTAATGGTTTCAGACAAATGCACATTTATCTTCTTCAAGTTGCTGTGGATCATACTTTCTTTAGTCACAGCTTAAAGGGTGTTCTAGTTCAGTATTTTAGAAAAATTACCATCTAGGTGCTGCCCACTAGTATGGTCCTTTCTGTGACTCAACCAGGGCAAAATTTACTTTCAAGCTCCAGTGGTTTTTGGCAGGTTTGGTTACTGCAATATGTCATACTTGAGACCAATTTTTTTTCACTAGCCATCTGGTAGAGAACCCTTTCACTTCCTTGCCATGTGGCCCTCTCCATAGGGAAATTTCACAGCATGCCAGCTTCCTTAGTCAAATCCGGAAAAGAAGAGTCTGTCTCCTGACAAGACTGCTGACAAAAACTGAAATATCATAGCACTGATATCCCATCACTTGTGCTGTATTTTACTGACTCTGTCCATACACAAAGGGAGCAAATGATACAACAGTAGAATCAATATTAGGAGAAAGGGGTCATCAGGAACCAACTAAAAATAGTTTGTCCACCACAGATAAATTTTTTCATGTTGTTAACATTCACAAGAATGCTTATTATATCTATTAAAATGCATTTGCATGTTTCCTGTTTCTCTGGCACCAATGTTTCTCTGATCAAAAATGTATACTTTTAGTGTTTGCACATTAAATTATATGAATTGAAAGTAATTTGGTCATTCTATAGTTGACTGATTTAATGGTTTCCAATTCTTGCAAGATTTTTTTTTAATTTATTTGTCTGTATGTATTTATGTATATTGGTTCCTGGTGCCCACAGAGGCCTTTTAGAGTGAGTCACCTTCCCTGGAGCTGGAGTTACAGACAGTTACAAGCAATGCCATGTGGGTTCTGAGGAATTAATTTATGTTCTGTAAAAGAGAAGAAGTAAACAATTTAACCACTGAACTACCTCCCCAGCTCCTGGTTTACTATTTTTATTGTTGGATTTGCACTGGTACGTACTTTGTATGGTAATTTGTAATTGGTGTTTCTACCAAAGATAAACTATTTCACCATCTGTTACTTAATACGGATATTTTTTATTTTGTTTGAAATATATTTATTTATTAACTTTTTTCATTTTTCATACCAACCACAGTTCCCCCTCTCTCCCCCTCTCCTGCCTTCTCACCTCCTTCCCACTCTACCCCCATCCACTCCTCAGATTGAGTAAGGCCTCCCACAGTAGTTAACAAAGTCTGGCATATCAAGTTGAAGGAGAGCCTAGCCCCTCCCCATTGTATCAAAGCTGAGCAAGGTATCCCACCACAGGGAATGGGTTCCAAAAAGTCAGTTCATGCACCTGGGATGAGTCCTGGTCCTGCTGCCAAGGACCCCACAATCAGATCAAGCCACACAACTGTCACCCATATTCAGTGGGTCTAGTTTGGTCCCATGCAGGTTTCCGGGGTTGTCAGTCCAGAGTCAATGAGCTCTAACTAGTACCAGTCAGCTGTCTCTGTGGGTTTCCCCATCATGATCTTGACCCCCCCCCTTCTTCTTCTTCTTTGAATGCTGAATGCCATTTATTGAAGGAGGGAGGTCTTAAATATAGGCTTACAGCACAATGGGAGAACCCTGGTGGGCAGAAGTTTGCTTCTGAATTTTTTTTTTTTTAGCTGAGGATTGAACCCTGAGCCTTGTGCTTGCTAGGCCAGCACTCTACCACTGAGCTAAATCCCCATCCCCACTTCTGATGTTTTACAATCTTGCATCTAAGCTGTTAATGCCCAATATGCTAGATACACAGACAAGGAGCTTCCCTTAAGCATTTAGGAAGGTGTAATCTCGCAGGGAATTAGCATAGGTATGATATCATGCTCAAGGTCAGCAAGCAATGCAACATTTACCCAAAATGAAAGCCAGGTCCCTACAGGTCCCTACTGGTCCCCTTAATATGAATATATATGATTATAGATAAACTTACCTAGTTATTAGGTTGGACTCATATTTTGGGATTCTGACTAGATTCTGTTGTGTTATAGGATAGTTAGATGTCTTTTCCTTCTATTTATTTTTCTTCATTTTTTTCTATTTTTTTAAGAATGAAATCAGTATATAGGTCAAGCTGGCCTTGTAGCTCTCATGCTTCCTTGCCATGACTTCCAACTGCTAGATTGAAACCCCTGCACAACCATTCCTGCTTCAATTGTTTTGACAGTTTTAATTTTATGTTGATATTACATGTATTTCTGGCTGACTTTTAAGCACTCTTTATATATTAAAAGTTTCAGTCTACATTTTTCTTGGGTCTTAAGGGTTTATTTTCAGTTTTTCCTATGTAGTTTTTTACATAGAGGTGAATGTTGATGAAATAAAATCTTTGACACTTTTCATTTGCAATTTTTAGATGAATTGTTATTCCTTTCTTTTCCTGAGGTAATTGTCTTTTATATCAGGATTTTCTATTACTTTTAGTTCTGAACTTTTTCATTTTAATTATTACAATTAATTGATAAATTTTGTATATATTTGATTATAATTTTGTATATATTTTTCAATAAGGTTTAAATTTGATGCCTTTTCATCATGAGTTAATACATGTTTGATTAAGTTCAAACTTTTTTCTAGACTTCTTACATCAAATAGTGTTTTGGCATAAACTATGGCTTATATCAAGAATGGTTATTTTATTACTCTGCTATTTATTTTTAAGGCAATATCACATTAGTGTTACACACTATAATTTTATAATATCCTTTGAAATGTGTTTACTTTATCTCCAAGTTAAAGAAGAGGTAGCATGGTTATTAATATTTTATTCAATTCTTAGCATTTCAGTTTGATGTAAATACTCATTAACAAGTGGAGAAGAGATAAACTTACCCATAAATATAAAATATGAGGAAGGCAGAAAAGAAACCATGCAGTAATCTGTAGCATAGAGCTTTAAGTTTACTTTTATAACATATTCATAAATAAATCAAACTGCATTTAAATGTAAAGGGTAATATATTGATATATTTTAATTGAATATGGTTTTTTTTGTTTGTTTTACAAATCTAGAAACTGCAAAAAAATATTAAAACCCATTACTGGATTTGCCCATTTAGCTTTCTTGTGTTTTCTAGTTAAGGACCAATATTTGACCTAAATGTAAATGCCACTAATAATCCAATTTTTATTTTAAGCTATCACACTCAAAATAGTATGTAAAACATTTTGTACATACATCAGAGTTGTCAGGAATTTCATGGCAATAAATCTGCATACTAGAAAGAAGTGAGGTCCTTTTACATTAAGCAACTTCTGCTACACCAACCCTCTTTTCAGTCATATATTCACCAGTGGAAGAATAGTTTTTAATTATTTATTGTTATTGGGATGTCATATTTCTTTTTAGCGAGGATAATAAATATATGCACTTGATACACCCAGAGAACTTTCTATACTTCTCAAATACCCAGATTTTTTAAATATACATTATTGTTACTTTTATACAAGAGCAGTGTATGCCTATCACCCTTATTTAACAGCAGAAAGGTTTGTAAAGAGACTGAAAACTTTTAGAAAGAGATTTATGCATTATTTTTACATGAGTACTGTAGATTGTTAAATCCCAGGAACCTGAAACAGCAAAGGGTCATGTCTCAGAAAACACCAGGCTGGAGAAATATTAAGCTGTCAGGAAATGTGATATTTTTGTGACTTGGAAGCCACATTGGAATGTGATTTTTATTTCACAGAAACACTGGACATTATATTTTCTACCATAAAAATCTACATTGGGAGAAGGTTCTGAAAAATCAGAGGTACTAAGATTTATTGAATAAATCATCTGCCATGCACTATGCTAATCACTAATGTTGTCTAATTTTATCATCATGATATAAGGCAACATGATTAAAATTGGAATGTCCACTCAATTTCTTTTCCATATCATAAAAGTTATAGAAGTAAAATAGTAGTCACTAATAATTAAGGCAATAGTCATGACATGGAACATTCTGAAAAAAAAAATCAAGTATACATCCCTTATTATAATCTAATTATAAACAAAGAAATTGTGATTCAAAGACATTAACTAATATCACAATGATCCACTGCAAGAACATGACAGATCTAGGACTTCAAAATTTTTTATGGAGGAACTAGTTCATTAAGAAGCAGTGATTTAGAAGCTCTATGATAGAAGATGGCAGTTCATAACATTTCCACACTTCCTTGTTCAGAAAAACCCTACACAAAATAGTACAAAGAATAAAAGACAGTAATAAAAATTTTATCTCTAGTTAAATTTAGAACTAGGTCATGATTCCAAACCATGAAATATGTAGAATTACTAAATAAAAATAGCAGTGATATGAAAGGGGTGGGAGCTAATAATAATTTCATTGATTTTTTAAAATTTTAAATGAAGTATTATATCATGTTTCCTCAGAAATCTAATATATATATATATATATATATATATATATATATATATATATATATATATATATATATATATATATATATATATATCAGGGAAGTAGGAAAATCAGGTTAAGCCTTAAATCAGGGAAACAGGAAAAGCCACCAGCCAACCTTACCTCACCAACTCTGCAGCTTCCAGTTGTGTGACTTCCTGTCTACCCAGGCTTTATATGCCTTGCTTTTCTGCCCTCTCATTGGCTCTCTTAGCCCAGCTACCTCACTTTCACTTCCTACACTGCTTTGTCACTTTCTGTCTGTCTGTACAGACCTCCAGGTCTCTATAGTTGGTACTGGGATTAAAGGCATGTGTCACCATCTGTTCCCTAGTGTGGCCTTGAACACAGAGACCTGCCTACTATGGGATTAAGGGCATGTGCTGCCTGACCTTTGTGTTTACTATAGTGGCTGGCTTTATTTTATTAACACACAAATAGAATAACACCATATTTCAGCACAAATAAAATATCATGACATTTCCCCCTTTTTGTCTAATAAAAAATAAAAAAGTAAAAAGGTTATAACTAATATAAGAAACTATATACAATAAGTGCAATAACTATATACAATATATACAAGCAATAAATATATTAACAATGTGTAGTCCATTTGCATTTGACAAATTCAGAGAAAATATTCCATTATCTATTATATTTTGGTAAGTCCAAAATGAACTTAATTCACTTTCTGTCCTAACATATTATCAACAGAAAACTATCTTATGATGTCTTTCAAACTTACACACTTAACACCTCTTAGTGAGTTTCTTTTCTGAATTTCTTAGCAAGGAAAATTGTAAATACAAATATCTAAACTTCAACTCCCTCAGAAACCCAAGAAGGAAATAATATCACCTAGTAAAACAGGAATTGCAAACAAGTGACTTCCAAAAAAATGTGAGTTGACAGAAAAAGCCAGATGCTTACAGTTGGGGCAATATCTTCTGCCTACAAGCTTAGCATATCTGACAGAATGATTTGTGAAGTAGGATGTATGCAAGGTCTAAAGCTTGATCTCACATTCGGTGTTAGTATTCCATGTACCAGTAAACTTGAATTCTACCAGTGTCCTGTCATGATTCAGGATTTTAAAATCTGGAAATTGCTGGTGATTTTGGAATTCAGCTGCCTATTCTTCTTGGCTAATGGGTAGCTTCATCTCCTTTATTAAATGCCAGTCTACCATTGAGAAGTTAGACTCCTTCAGCCTGGTTACTCTTCAAAAATAACTGTTTCAACTACTGTTCCACTGCACACCAGAAGCCATCAGTCCACTGCCTGTTAAGATGCCTTTGAATAAATGGGCACTATACATTTTCCAGATTGCAAAGCCACTTCAGAGATCATGTCATTTTGTCCTGGCCTCAGAGGACACCTGTTGCCAAAGCTGCAACCTCACTTGTCTTGGCAAGGATCAGTAGTCCTTTGTTTATATTCTGCTTGTCAATTTGAATAGCATACTGTCAGCAGTTGATGATGCAAGGGCACTTTGTTGCTCAGTGGCTAACTTTTGCCACAATGAAAGTTAGTTCATTATGCATTTTCCTCAGTGCTCATATTTTTTCTGAAGTAGATTGGTGCTGCCAATGTCTCATAATCATTAAAAAATCTGTTATTAAAACATTTTAAATGCCATATTCTTTAGATCTCTGAAGGGTTTTAAGATGACCTGTCTAAAATATATCTCTGCCTAACCTTGAAAACACTTAATATGACTACAAGCTTGATTATAATGTCTAACTATTAACTTTCATTTGTTTATATGCTAATATTCAGTAATAACAATATTCAAGGTTTAGCGAATTGCATTACATTGTTAAATGAACTATATAGATACAATATCCTGAACAAGATTAGAAGTATACATACAGCCTTTTCTAACAGTATCAATCCCAATATATGTAATTTGTATACAATATATAAAAATCCAACCCAATGTAAAGTATTTAAAACTCGTAGTTGTCTTTTAAAAGTAGATTCAATAATCTACCTTTTTATCTATATCATATCTATATCCTCTCTTTTTTCTTTTCAGAGTAGATTCAATAATCTACCTCTTATCTATATCCTCGTTTTTTTCAAACAAGAACCTTCAATCTAATCTCCTTTGTTTAGCCCTTTTCCTGACCATTAAAAACAACAATTTATAACTAACCATCCAAAACAATGACAATCATACATAACCCATTGTATGACCAAAACCCACCTGCCACACCTCTTAGGAATATGGGCATCATGTTCTTAAATTTACTTCCTGCTGTTTGTGGGAAAAGGCATCTTTAGGGGATCCTGAAAAGAAAAATTTTAAGTTAATTGTCAAGTTCTGGAGTAGTATCTATATCATTTGTTTTCCAGTCTCTGCAGGGTTTATCTTAAGTCTTTGCTTGAACAGTCTGTGGGGCTGGATCATCTCAGCTACCCATCTTGAAATTGTCTTGAGCAATTTGTGGTCAAAAGTTGATATTTTGGTGATGTTTGTCACCTTAGTGGAATTATTCTTGTCCATGTAGAGTTATTTTTGGGAGGCCCCATCATCTTTCTGGAGACTTCAAATTCACTGTTAGGCCTGGTCATGATTCCCTGCAGAAAACTAGTAGGGACTCCAAAACAAAAAACATGTATAGGCAGCAAAATGAAGCCTTTTTTTTCTAGAATTAGTTAGTACTCCATTAATATAACAAAAGTTTAATATATATTAAAGATTTTGATATAAAATTCATACCTTATGTAAAGTTTAAAGAATCAAAATATAACCAAAGAATTGAGATTAGTGGCAATAGAATAGTCCCTTAATTTTTTTCATTTTCTTCTGTCCCATATCCGAAAATGGTTCTTTCTTCTGGCATGATACAGAGATGTTGCATTTTCCTTTTAACAACATGCTTGGGTTTAGAGAAGGAGAGAACCATTCTCCAACTCCTAACCAAGCTTTAATTTTTAATTGAACTGGGACTACAAAAAGTCCATCTGTGTTAAGTGTCTGTAGAGAAGAGCAGAAACAAACATTAAGGAAGACTTATGAAATTTTATATGTGATAAACCAAAATTGGCCAATTTACTCTTTTTTGGGACTTTTTCTTTTTTAGATAATTTGTCCTTTTTCTTCAGATGTGTCATTTTTCTGGTGTTCTTCAGATACCTTAGCCTTCATTCTCCTAAAAGACAAAAACAAAATCCCTTCCTCAAACCTAATTTTGGGGAGGTTCCCTTTTGGCAAGTTATATCTGATTAAATGAAAAGGCATGTGTTAATGATAGAAGTTAGTTTAAATTGAATGATCATACTGGTTGATGAACTATCACCTCGTCTAATTAAGAGGTCTCTCTTGTTCAAATGGAACCTTTATCAGTTTTGATGGTATCCACAGCTTTATCTTCTCCTCTAGAAACAAAAGCAAAACCTTATCCCCAATGTAACACATATCCTAGTTTCTTTTCCATGGTCAGCACATCTTTAAAGTATATAGGCTGATTTAATTCTCTAGATTTTTTTTCTATTATCCAATGTCTCTCTGCAGCTGTTGTTCCTTTCTCATTAGCATTGAGAAAATTCAAAGTTAATAGAATATTATGCAATCTATTTGGGTTTTTTTTTTTTTGGTTACAATTCTATTGCAAGTTGACCATGAGTTTAACATCTGCTTTACAAATGGAGAATGCATACCTTATGAGACTATAGCTTCTTTAAAACTCCTTAAATCTAACATATCCCCTGGGGTCCAATTAGCCTGAACAATTTCTGTAAGGTTACCAGGTAGATTAAAGTCTGTTGTCTGGTAACCTGAGGCTGTTTTTCTGTAATCGTATAGTTCAATACTGAGCTAAGTTCACCTTTAAATTCTTCCGTCTGAATCTGAATTTCTCTATAAGTCATTTTAACTGGTTTTTTAAAGTCAATCCTGAGTTAGTTTCACCTTTAAATTCTCCTGTCTGGGTCTGAATTTATCTATGATTCATTTTAACAGGGTTTTCTAAAGCTTTTATCTTGGCACTTAAATTGACCAAACTTTTTACTGCTAAAATAAAAATGATCAAACAAATAATATTCAGAATTGATGTTATGTACATCCCATCAACATTAATTATCATCTCATTTAATTGTTCCATTTTCAGACTGCCTAATGTGTTATAAAACAGAGACCGAGTTCCTTCCATGGTAAAAGTGTTTTACAATTTTTCAATGTGGGAAAAATTTTGTTTGAACTAATTTCAACTTTTAAGATATCTTAATTGACTAACTAAGTTTGTCAAATGCATAGAACAGTAGAAGTCTGAGGGAATTTAAGAGTAGCTACCTATAATGGTGGCAGTTCAAGACTGGAAATCCAGAGAGAGAGAGAGAGAGAGAGAGAGAGAGAGAGAGAGAGAGAGAGAGAGAGAGAGAGAGAGAGAGAGAGAGAAAGAGAGAGAAAGAGAAAGAGAGAGAAAGAGAAAGAGAGGAAGGGAGGGAGGTACAGGGACAGGGATAGGGACAGGGAAAGGGAGAGCCCACCACCCACCAGGAGAGAGAAAGCCAAAGAGATTCTGCCCACATGCTCTGGCCTGAGCCTTACAACCTAGTCAGAGCCAGGGACTCTATAAGCCCACAAGCTGGCCATGTGTAGCTCCGGCTGCTTGCAACTCTGGCCATGTGCAGCATGCAGTTCTAGCAACGCTGGGGCCTGCAAGGCCACAGAAAATGGATTTTTATGTATTTCTTCCCCACAGTTGGAAACCTTGGACTCACAAATATAGGATAAATAAAATGTTTGCTTGGAATTTGCAAAATATAAGTGGACTGGATATTGCAACTGTGATTCTTGCTTGATAACTGTTCTATTATATGTAATTTTACTATGTTAAAATTAAAACCTTTCCTTTTTGAAAAAAAAGAAAGGAGGAAGTGCTGTGGATGTCTTTCTGGAGGCTGTGAATATGTGTTGCTCTGATTGGTTGATAAATAAAGCCCTTTGGCCTATGGCAAGGCAGCTTAGTAGCAAGCAGGAAATCCAAACAGATAGGGAGAGAAAGGAGAGGCAAGGAGATGCTGCCAGCTGCCGCCAAATGAAGCAAGATGTAAAAATGCTGCTAAGCTACAAGCCATGTGGCAAAGTAGAGATTTATAGAAATGAGTTAATTTAAGATATAAGAGATAGCTACCAAGAAGCTTTTCATTGCCATAGTTTACAAATAATATAAGCCTCTGTGTGTTTACTTGGGGGATGCGAGTGAGGGAGATTGGTCTAGATCGCCAGCAGCCTGGGACACAGGAAATCTCCAGACTACAGAGGTATCTACACATCCACGTTTATTTCAACACTATTTACATGTTAAAATAATGAATCAGTCTAGCAATGGATAAAGGAAGTTATATATATATACAGAATAATGTTTAATTCAGCTGTAAAGAACAGAGTCACTTGCAAGAAATTGGATGGAACTGGAAACCATTAAACTAAAGCTCAGAAAGATAAATAGCACTGTTCTCTCCCAATATGATCTCACTGTGTATGAATAACATGGAAAAGGAAGAAAAGAAGCAGAAAAAAAAGAAATAGAAAATAGAAAGCAATGGAGAGAGGGGTATAAGAAAAGTAGAATTACACCGTAGGCTGGATAGAAAGTCATGGAAAACTAGGGAAATAGAAAGTGAAAGGAAAAGTGAAAGGGTTCCTTACCTATGAATTTGATTGAAATTTCCTGAAGGCTAGGAGTTAAGTATTTGGCAATGGCGCTAGGCATAGATGGATGAGGCAGAGATAGAAGGATCAGAGCAAGTTTGAATCTAGCCTGCTCTACACAATCAATGAGTTCTATAAATACTAGGTCTATGGAAATGGAGCTACTGATTTTTCTAGTACATGAAGAAGGGAGAACCACAGGATCTCACCTGAAAGTCCAGCCATTACCCATTCCTGACCTACCCCCAGCTACTTGTGATCTTTGGAGGTTCTAGAGTACATAGAAGGTGAAAGGTTACCCGAAAAGGGGATTCCATCTAGCACATATAAGGAAGCTGCTGAGGCACAGCTGCTTTGGGGATGATATTGATCCTTTAAGTAGGCTCTCATTCATGTTCTGCATGTAAACCCAATAAACTCATAGGTTCCCCAAGCTGGATTGGTGATATTACACTTTAATCTGTCATGGTGTCTTATCTGAGTAGAATGAATGTTGGCTCACATCTCCCGAAAATATGTTCATTTGAAGAAAAGAAAGAAATGAATGAAAAGACAGACAGATGTAAAGAAAGAACATAATTTTCAATTTTGACATGACTAACAAAATTCTTACTGAAGATTGCCTACATAGAGACTATATTAAAAGAGTGAAAATATTTCCAATAGGAATGGTAAATGGTAATGAAGCATGCTTAAGTCCAAAGAATATATGACCTTTGTGTTTAACCTTACTCCTTTTTCAGATGGAAGCCTTTAACTTTCTTAGACTCTCACAAAAAAGATTGTAACCTTATTTATATCTCAAATGCATAAACTGACTGTCTTGTGACTTAGTAGTTCTTCACCCTTGTTCCCCATGGCTTTATCTTTATCAGCCTATAGTCCCAGCCAATGCAACTCAGGAACAAACTTGTAATTTTATTTATCAATGGGAGGGAATGAGGAGAAGGAGGAGAAATAGAAGTAGAAGGAGGAGGAAGAAAAGGAAAGCAAAATAAAAAATAACCTCCCAGAAGTTCCTTAGAAAATTTTAAATAATGTAATTTTTACTTAAATCATATGCATAGCTACTAAGACATTTCAGCACAACTCTTTCTTAAGAATTTCATATCCTCATTTGAGTGTGTATTCCCATGTTGTATCTCTGTATTAATGTGCATCATTAAATCTGTGTTAAAATCTATTCTTTTCAAGTCATTTAAAAATTACATTTTGTGTGTGTGTGTACATAGACTAATAGGAGTCAGAGAACAAATTGCAGAAGCCCATTTTTCCTTCTATGACACTGGTGCTGGATATCAACTTGGGTTGGCAGATTTGTGAGCAAATTCCCTTATCTGCTGAGCCATCTTGTTGAGCCAAAAATCTATCCATAGTAAATTCTAACTCTGCTTCAATTTGATGTACCCTGATTATTCCCTTCTGTGTTGAATTCAAGAATCCTGGCTTTAACTTAGTACAGTTATCTAAGCAGAACTCCTGGGCCTGATATAAATGACAGCATGAGGCTTGATCTCCATGTCCTACTCCAATTGCCACTGACAATATAGATGTTTGAAACTCTCATAATAAAGTTCATTATTTTATATGCTAACTAAAAATAATAAATATAAAAAATAAATACCATAAGAATGTTAACTATAGAATATAAGAGAAATAATAGAAACCATAGGGGCTGGGGAGGTTACTCAGTGCTTAAAAGCACTGTCTATTCTTTCAGAGTATGTAGGTTCAATTTTCATTAACCACACAGTGTTTCTCAACCATTTGGAAATCTAGTCCACAGGGATCTGACGCCTTCTTCTGGCCTCCTTGAGCACCAGACACATATATAGTGAATAGATATACATGCAGGCAAAACACCTATACACACATCAAACAAATACATTTTACAACAATAGAATGGAAAATCACTGTCAATATAAAAGTGCAAAAGTGTGATGGGGATAACTTTGGGAAAGAGTTCAACCATGTGGATTTGTCCCTGGGTCATGAAAGAAGTAAAGAGGTAGCATATGATCATGATAAATTAGTGTGCAGATATTCAAGTATACTATTTGAATGTACAATGTTAAACATTAGGCATAAGTATAAACTTTCACTATTACAAAGAGATTAAAAAAATAAATTGTATTACATAAAAATGTAATAACCTTGTAAACAGCAAAACCAGCTCCTCTAAACCACTGAAACAACAATAAAAGTGCAAAAATGAAACTAGAAACAAACAGCTGATGATGAGTAAGGTAAAGCTTCACAGAAAACTATCCTGAAAGCAAGGATCTGGCTGTGTTAGCTGATGCTGTTACCAGACATTTGCATTCCTTAAACCTGCTGCATAGTTTCCCTGATGTCAATGTAAAACAAAGCCCTCACATTAGAGAGAAAATATGAATATGAATAAAGATGGCCTGGTAACACAAATTCAGGTTACCATAAATAACATACTCCAATGTGGAAGTGTTCACATAGACATTGCAGAGTTGTGCTTTAGGATAGAAAGATGTAAATTGCAGAGATATGAGAAGAAAAAGAAGTCCCTCATTCAGGAGTCTGCATGAAGTCAGCTAAGAAGTGAGAATTCCAATACAACTAACAACTGGGGGAGGACAGGGGAACCCATGGCTGATATGTAAAATTAAAACACAAATATAATGAATAAAAAAAAGGAGAAAAAAGAAGTTTTGTCTTTAAAAAGGCAGAGAGTATTTGGGACTTGGTGTGGAAGAAGGAGAAATAAAGAAGTAACCTCAAAGTTTGATTGGAAAAAATGGAGGGGTAAAAAGGAGTGGGTGGCAAGGGGAAGAATTCAGGAGGGGGTGAATATGTTCAAAACGTTCTATGAAATTCTTAATTGAAATACTGCAAAAACAATCAGGGTACTATTCCATTGTATACATATAGCATACAATATCTATGCATCATTAAAATACATAGTTTTGCATCATATCTTGCTGTACCAGGCTATTTTTAGATCACCAACCAGCTCCCAAATCATGACAGAGAATTAGCAGGTTTTTTTTCACCTTTTTTTATTTAAGAATGTTTTTCATTCATTTTACACACCAACCACAGATTCTTCCTCCCATTCCTCCTCCTGTTCTCCCCAGCCTTCCCCTGCAACCCACCCCTACCTCTTCTCCAAAAGGGTAGGGGCTCCCATGGGGAGTCAGCAAGCCTGGTACATTCAGTTGAGGCAGGAGCATGCCCCTATTCCCTGCATCAAGGCTAAGCAAGGTACTCCATCATAGGTAATGAGCTCCAGAAAGCTATTTCATGTGCCAACGACAGATCCTTATTCCACTGCCAGGGACCCCTCAAACATAGCAAGGTACACAGCTGTCTCCTGTATGCAGAGGATCTAATCTGGTCCCATGCAGGTTCCACAGCTATCGATCTAAATTTTGTGAGTTCATACAAGCTTGGTTCAGTTATCTCTGTTGATCTCCCCATCATGATCTTGACGCACCTTGCTCATATAATCACTCTTCCCTCTGTTTGACTAGATTTATGCAGCATTGTCTGGTGCTTGTCTGTGGATCTCTGCATCTGCTTCCATCAGTTACTGGATGAATGATCTATAAGAGGGGAGAGTGTTCATCAATCTGTTTACCAGTGTGGGCCAGTTCTGGGATCATTCTTGTGAATTTCTGGGAATTCCCCTTATCACCAGGTTTCTTCCTAACCCCATAATGTCTCCCTCTATCAAGATCTCTCTTTCCTTGTTCTCCCACTAACATTTAAGGAATTGATCAGCATCCTTTGTCATCAGGGAATTGAAAACCAAAATGACTCTGAGATACCATCTTACACCTGTCAGAAGTGCTAAGATAAAACACACTGAAGACAGCTTAAGTTGGAGAGGTTATAGAACAAAGGGAACACTCCTCCACTGTTGATGGTAGTGCAAATTTATACAGTTACTTTGGAAATAAGTATGGTGCTTTCTCAGAAAATTGGCAATCAGTCTTCAAGACACAATGATACTACTCTTGGGCAGATACCTAGAGTGCTCAATCATAACACAAGGACACTTGATCAACTATCTTCATAGTAGCATTATTCATAATAGCCAGAACCTGGAAACAACCTAGATGCCAAAGAATGGATTCAGAAAATTTGGCACATATAAACTATAGATTATTACAGTGCTGTGGAAAACAATGACATCATGAAATTTGCAGGCAAATAGATGGAACTAGATATAGATGTAACAGTCTTTTAAAATAAGAAACACAGAGCCAAATACAGAGTTAAAAGCTTAAGAGGTCAGAACAGTAGCTAAGAGCTGACACGTAAAACCACATTTCTTACCCTTTGCTGCCACTATTGTCCTTTCCCTCAGAAGGAGACCTACTTCCTGTGTATCTGTCTTTTTTAAAAATTATATTTGTGTTTTAATTTTACATATCAGCCATGGGTTCCCCTGTCCTCCCCCTCCCTCCCCCAACTCCACCTTCCCCCAAGCCCCTCCCCTCCATTCCCATCTCCTCCAGGGCCAAGACTCCCCTGGGGATTCAGCTCAACCTGGTAGATTCAGTGCAGGCAGGTCCAGTCCCCTGCTTCCAGGCTGAGCCAAGTGTCCCTGTGTAAGCCCAAGGTTCCAAACAGCCAGCTCATGCACTAAGGACAGGTCCGGGTCCCACTGCCTGGATGCCTCCCAAACGGTTCAAGCTATTCGATTGTCTCACTTATCTGGAGGGCCTGATCCAGTTGGGAGCTCCACAGCTTTTGGTTCATAATTTATTGACTTCCTGTTCTGCCTTCTCATTGGTTGTAAGCCCAACCACATGAACTCCTCATCACTGTCTATATAGACCTCCAGGTCTTCTATGGTTGGTATTGACATCAAAGGCATGTGTCTCCATGCTGGGGGTGTCCTTAAATATACAAAAAAATCTGCCTGTCACTTGATCTGGATTAAAGGTGTGCACCACTACCACCCGGCTTCTGCTATGGCTTGCTATTATCTATGAACCCCAGGCAACTTTATTTATTAACATACAAATAAAATCACATTTTAGTACAAATAAAATATCACCATATTTAGAAAATAATCTGAGTCAGGTAACCTAGACTCAGAAAGACAAACAGGGTATGTACACACTCATAAGTGGATGCTAGATGTAAATCAAAGGATAATCAGACTTCAACCCACAGCTCAAGAGAAGCTAGGAAAAAAGGAAGATCCTAAGATGGACACATGGATTGCTTTGGGAAAAGGAAACAGATGAGATTTTCATGAGTAAACTGGAGACAAGGGGGGCAATAGAGTGTAGGGGATGGGAAATGAAAACATGAGGGAACAGGATGGTTGAGCTGTGGGAGGGATGGTGTGGGAAACTAGCAGTTTTGAATGCTTGACCTAGCTTTGGAATGTTTCTGGTTAGCTCTTTTAACTTAAATTCACCGGTTTCTCTTTTTCTATCTTCACCTTGGAGCTTTATCACCTCTCTTACTTCTGTATTTCTTACTTTCACTGCTTCTCTGTCTGGCTAGCTGGTGGCTACCTGGTTTCTTGTCCTGAGCATGTCCTCATTCTCTCTCCTTTTTTCTCTCATTCTTTCCATTCTCCTTTTGAGCCTTAGTCAGGCAAGGTGAAACAAGCACAAAGCACCTTTTCATAATTAAACATAAAAAACATAAGCCAAATGTAGCACACTTATACACAGTTAAGGTAATATTTTGTAGCATAAACAAATGTAGCATATCTTTGCCTAGTTAAAATATTCTATTACAACAGCATCTTGACTATTTCAGTTAATACAACACTTACATGGGACTGCAGGGATATCTTTAAGATTTCATTACCTTTTGGATGTATATGTAGTAGTTGGCTTGCTAGATCATATGATTATACTATTTTTAAAATGTTTTCTGAGGAACCTCCACACTATTTTCACAATGATTGTACAAATATAACCTCCCACCAACAACATCTCTTTGGGGTAAATTTTGCTCATGTTCTCACTAATACATTTATCTCTTTTCTTGTTACAAAATTCATCCTAACAGGTACGTTTTTGGTATCATTGTGGATACTTGGTTATTTTGTGCACTTTTTATGTAGCTTCTTTCCATTTCTTTATCTTCCTTAGAAATATATCAAATTCTTTGTTAATTTTACTTAAGTGGTCTGTTATTTGCTTTTTACAATTGAGGTATATGAGTTCCTTTTATATTTTTGAATAGTAATCTGTAGAATAATTCTTTAAAGATGTTGTCCCTTTGTAAATTGCTAGGAAAAGGATAAATAAGCCTTATACATTATATATGTATATAAACACATATTGGTATACATATATGTGTATATATGTAACATGAAATAGAGAAAACTTTATCCATTCATTGTTTTATATACCCATTAAACCATATTTCTTTATTAAAATTTAATTACATCATTTCTCTCCATTTCTTTCCTTTCCTCTCACTTCTCCCATTCCCTCCTAAATTGTTCTCTTTTAAATTTCTGGCCTCCCCTTCTTAATTAATATTACATACATGCACACACACACAAACACACACACACAGAAATATATAAATACAACATTTTAACTCCCTTCAGTTTTGCCTGCATGTACATGGTGTCAGAGCTGACTGTTTGGTATTAGATAACCTATTAGGGGTTTTCTTCCTGAGAAAGACTACTTCTCCTAATCTCAGCATTTCTTAAGTGCCTGTAGTTCCTTGTCTAGGGGTGGACCTTTATGAGATTTTGCTCTTCCATGATAGCATGTCTCTTTGTATTGTACTTATTCAGGTCTTTTATAAGCAATATAATTATGGTGATATTATGAGTGAAGCTTTCTTGTATTTCTTCTCCTTGTTCCTTTAGCCTTTGTTGTAAATATAACCATTGTAGCTGGGCTCTCCATGGTCCATTGATCTCTGTATTTTGACTAGTTGTGGTTTTGTGTAATGGTCTTCATTTGCTATAAAGAGAAACCTCTTTGATGAGAAGTGAAAGTAAAGCTTACCTGTGTGTTTATGAATATTTTAGAATGCACTTAGGAATGATGTTGGTTTAGTAAGTGACAGTAGTACAATCTCTTTGATATCTATGTCTTCACAAGCACTGTATAGTTGCCTAGATTTCTAGTACCAGGAATTATTTTCATCTTGTTGAGAATGCCTTATTCTAACAGTTTTGGGGTACTGCCACTATTGATCAGGCTTCAGGAATATCTTGCCTTGCTAGTCATTATGGTTCATAGGCTTCACAACACGGTCGGAATAGTGGTTGTTTTCCTCACTTGGCATCTTACATAGTACTTTCTGATACTATGAAATTTAGCTTCAGGGAAGAGGTATGCAGGTCACATCAAGCTCAAATCTTCTGAGTCCCATGTCTTATATATGTGTTGTCTTTAGCAGTATTTACTTTCAGCTTCTTAGAAGCAACCAAGGGCAACAGCAATAGCTTATATTGTTTTGAGATTCTCTTGGACTCCCCTAATCAACACCTTGAAAAGAGGTTCTCATACTTGGTCTTGCAGTCTTTATTAGATAGGCTATTGATCTTGTGGGAAGTGTTAGCCCAAGTGACTTAGCTTCATGTAAACTATATATGTGTACACATAGATTTTATGTGTTATATGTAATTTTGGATAAGTGAAAAATGATTTTTAAACATCCTTATGAACTTAGATATTTTATGTTCTTATTTTACTAATTCTAAAGCATAAATATACAAAAGTGTTCTCAGAGAACTCAGAATACTGGTAGACTTACCAAAAATAATTTGAATATGATGAAATTAAAAAATGGCTACCAAGAATAATCATTTGTAATCTCTTGTGAAAAATGGCAAGGACTTGATAATTTGTATATTTCCTGGCATGATGAAGAAATAGTGATATATTTCATTATGACAATTTTATGTGTAGAATATATTTTGATCATATTCACACTCATTAACCTCTCATGAGTCTCTTCCACTCCTTTGATCATCTTCTTCCAAAAGATGCCATTCTACTTTTACTTTTGTGCCCTGTGTGTGTGTGTGTGTGTGTGTGTGTGTGTGTGTGTGTGTGTAGGAGGTGATCCCATAAATAGGTTCATTAAGGTTGTTTGGAGGAGCATGGAAGTACAGGTTATTTAAAGGAGTATGAACATTTTACCACTGAAGAAATTTCTCTCTTTCCTGCAGGAAACATTAATTGCCTCTATATTCTAACAGAGATATGAGGCACCAAGAACCACACCCTACCCCTTGATGGGTGATGTTGAAGGGCCCAATCTTATACAGGTATGGTGTAGGCAATTACAGTTTCCATGAGCTCAAGAGTGCAATGACCCTTTTCATATCATATTTGCATCTTTACTACTCCCTATTCTGCTGTGTCTCCTGGGCCTTGAAGGAGATAGTATAGATGTCCCAATTCTGACTGAGGATTTCATAATTACTTAATCTCAACACTTTTAGCAGATGTTAGTTAGTGCTGTTACTACTTTGCACTGCATAAATCAATATTCTGTGATGAAAGTTTAAAGCAGTAATAATCTACAAATATGAACATTATAATTTAGAAGGTAAATTATCAGGCATGTCATCTGTATTTAGCAAAACAATAGTAACCTTTCCAGTAGGACTTGTATATGACTTCTCAAAGTCATGGACATTGACTAGATTTACAGAACTAGATGTGAATTCCTTTCTGTTGAGTGGACCTCAAAGTCAATAAAAATAGTGCTTGCTTACCCCCAAAACAGAATGCCCATAGTTGGGTAAGGTTGGTGAAAGTATTTTTTTTCAGCAGGTCATTTATTAGATTCTAGTACTATCTATTAAACAGGATGGACAAAGCTTCCAGCTTAGTTCCAGTTTTTTTCCCCCAGAGCATGCAATATCTCTAGCAATAACACCTATGGTGGGAAACTAACAAAGTGCATATGGCATTATTTGAATTAAAAGAAAAAGCTGACTATGATGAGTACTAATAAATAGCAAAGTAAAATTAAAACTGGATAATATTCTCAAGCTTTAAGATCAAGGAAATCTTCTAAGAAATTGATGAGTTTTATTGTATAGGAGACAAAAGCCAGAATAAAGTAAAATAAAACATGAATAGGAGGTGAGCAGTTGTAGCTGGAGCTTTCTCCAGTCCTACCTGGCCCAAGGTCAGGACAAATTTCTCACCCTCCAGTTCTGCAGCTGCATAGACCCAACCAAGAAAACACACAGAGACTTATATTACTTATAAACTGTATGGCCATGGCAAGCTTTTTGCTAACTGTTCTTATATCTTAAATCAACCCATTTTTATTCATCTATAAGTTGCCACGTGGCTCATGACTTACCTGTATCTTAACACCTTTTCATGGTGGCAGCTGGCAGCATCTCTCTGACTTAGCCTTCCTATTCCCATAATTCTCTTCTCTGCTTGTCCTGCCTATATTTCCTGCCTGGCTACTGAAAAATCAACATTTTACTTATACAGAGAAATATCCACAGCAAGCAGGTTTTTGTTTGTTTGTTTGTTTTGGTTTGGTTTTGGTTTTGGTTTTTCAAGACAGGGTTTCTCTGTGTAGGTTTGTGCCTTTCCTGGAACTCGATTTGGAGACCAGGCTAGCCTCAAACTCTAACTCACAGAGATCCACCTGCCTCTGCCTCCTGAGTGCTGGGATTAAAGGCATGCACCACTACTGCCCAGCTCAGAAGTGAGCAGTTATATACAGTGAATATGAACAATCTCCTAATAATTCTGGATGTGATATGGAGGAAGGATAGTGGAATGATAGCTAAACAAAATTAAGTGGACACATTTCTTTTTTTTTATTTTAGAGAAAGACTATCAACAATGTCTGGTGAAAGTAAAGCCTCATGTCAATCGAAAAGGACTCTGTATTCAAAAAAGCTGATTCAATTCTAGGACTAAGTCTAGAATCTCTTATTTGACTTAAAGTTAGTATTCATGTATTTTTCTGATAAAAAATGAGGCATTACTTATTTATTCACAATCAATATATACAACTTTCTCTGCAAGGCACTATGTAAGAAACTAGCATTCTAGTTTTGAGAAAAAAAAAGCAAAAAGAGAGTAAATTTATATAAAATGTCCTTAGAGCTAAATCCAAACAAGATATAAGCAAGCTGCTACAGGAATAACAAAGGTGTTGAATTTTAAAATTTATCTTTTTACATTTTTTCCATAGGTGTGCTACTTCTCTGGATAGTCCACAAGTCAGAATTTTGTCACAGTAAGATGTACATTATTTGGAGGAGTCCTAAGGATATCACTTTCATTTGTTTTGGGGAACTAAAATGAAATAGAGAACAATTTCTTGACCACACCACATAGTTATGTTCTCTGGAGCATAGAGCTAAGATAGAGAACAAAGCAAAGACAAAAGTATATTTTAAACCCAATCCAGAACACAAGTAAATGAACTAAAAGAACAGGGGAGGAGGAAAATCAATATACTAACATAATATGTAAAATTTGGATTACCATTTTGAATATTAGGGAATCAGTTATGTTGAGAACTCCTGATAAATACAGAATTTCTACAAAAATAATCCATCTGATTGACAGAGGCAAAACAAGGCACCACTTGAAGATTACGCTTGGGGATAGTAGTCTCACATTTCTAGTACATGGAATAAATATTTTAGATTTCGATGCTATTGGAGAATGTTCTGGGAAGAAAGTAGAAAGACAATAAATCAAGTTCTTGAGGTTTGAACCTGTCATCAGAAGATGAGTCTGATATCACAAGAAATTGTTCTCTGAAATAGCAGGTGAAATCAGATGTATGTTGGGGGAAAATGTCATGGAAATTAAAAGTCAATTATTACATACAATTCTATTTAATAAAAATAAAGAAAAATAGCTCTTATTTCTGGTGTACCATATGGTTGCTATAACCTGACTATTTTAGTACTATACATGAGCTTTGCAATTATAAGTCAACCTATCTTTTTTGAGGACTGTGGACACAACTGGAAAGTAAAAGAGAGAACACAGATTTACTCAAGCAGCATACTAAGTAGAATCATCAATGGGACAGAGAGCCCCTTCCATCTGTCTGTCTCAGCCCCTATACCTACATTTTTCTAAGAGAGTTATAACAGTAATTAATAATCATCTGTTTCATATCTATTCTCATTTCTTTCTTTCCTTAGTCTTCAAACTTGAGAGAAAGAAATATGTTTATCATCCAAAATGAGAATGATGGAGGAACTGCAAAAATTTTCCTATATTCCTTCTCTTGTTTTCCTTCCATGATGTAAAACCTGAAGTTAACACATATCATTAATTGTACATCAAGGCATGGTATTTATGAGAGCTAATATTGTCAACTTGATGGAATTTAGAATCACCATGCAAACAAATATCTAGTATTATCTGTGATACTTTATCAAGAACAGGCTAACTAAGATGAGAAGGAAGACTACCTTTTTAGTTGGATTATTTGGTTTGTTGATGTCTAGTTTCCTGAGTTTTTTATATATTTGGAAATCAGTCTTCGGTCAGATGTAGGGTTGATGAAGATCTTTTCCCATTCTGTAGGCTGCTGTTTTGTCCTATTGACAGTGTCCTTTGCCTTACAGAAGCTTTGCAGTTTTATGAGGTCCCATTTATTAATTGTCTATCTTAGAGCCTGTACTGTTGGTGCTCTGTTCAAGAAGTTGTCTCCTGTGCCAATGTGTTCAAAGCTATTCCCGACTTTATCTTCTATCATGTTCAGTGTATTTGGTTTTATGTTAAAGTCTTTGATCCACTTGGACTTGAATTCTGTACAGAGTAATAGATATGGATATTGGCATTCTTCTACATGTTCGCATCCAGTTAGACCAGCACCATTTGTTGAAGATGCTTTCTCTTTTCCATTTTATAATTCTGGCTCCTTTGTCAAAACTCAGGTGTCCATAGCTATGTGTATTTACACCTGGTCTTTAATTCAATCACATTGATCAACCTGTCTGTTTTTATGACAATACAATTCAGTTTTTATTACCATAGCTCTGTAGTAAAGCTTGAGCATGGGGCACACATTTAAACACAGAATTCTCAATAATGAAATATAAAAGGACCGAGGCATTTAAAAAACATTCAACATCCTTAGTCATCAGGGAAATGCAAATCAAAATGACTCTGAGATATCATCTTATACCTGTCAGAGTGGCTAAGATCAGAAACACTAATGACACAGCTCATGATGGTGAGGATGTGGAGCAAGGAGAACACTCCTCCACTGCTGGTGTGAGTGCAAACTTGTACAGCCACTTAGGAAATCAATATGGTGGTTGCTCAGAGAGTTGGAAATCAATCTACCCCAAGACCCAACTATACCACTCCTGGGCATATACCCAAAGGATGATCCATCCAAATACAAGGACAGTTGCTCAACTATGTTCATAGCAGCCTTATTCATAATGGCCAGAAACTGGAAATAACCTAGATGTCCCTCAACTGAAGAATGGATAAAGAAAATATGATACATTTACACAACAGAGTATTACTCATCTCTTAAAATAATACCATCATGAAATTTGCTAGAAAATAAATAGAACTAGAAAAAAAATCATCTGAGTGAGGTAACACAGACCCAGAAAGGCAAACATGGCATGTACTCACTTATAAGTAGATATTAACTGTTAAGGGAAAGGATAACTATGCTATAATCCACAGACCCAGAGAGGCTAAGTAACAAGGAGAACTCAAAGGAGGAATGCATGAATCTCCCTGGCAAGGAGAAATGGATATTGATAGTGGCTAGAGGTGGGTGGTTACAGGAACAGGAAGTGTCAGGTGGGGGAGAGTAGAGGGAGACACGGAATTGAGGGCATTTCAGGAAGGACTTAGAAACCTAGTTCAACAGAAACTCCCAGTTACCTGCAAGGATGACCCTAGCTGGACTACTATCAATGGTGGGTATGGAGCCTGAACTGGCCATCTCCTGTTGGAAGACAAGACTTCCAATGGAGGGATTGGGTCACCAACCCAGCCACACAGCCCTTCACCTACATTTTGTCCAGCCTATAAGATTTGCTGGGGTAAAGGTGGCACAGAAATTGTGGGAATGGCAGCCCATGACTGGTCCAGATTGAGATCCATCACAGTAGATGGAGCCCAACCTTGACACTACCTAGAGGGCCAGGACCCAGAGACCTAAGATAGAACCAAGCAGAACTGAAAGAAAAATGTCAATGTAATGGTTTCTAATGATATTCTGCTATACTCATATATTGGTGCCTAGTACAATTGTCATCAGAGTGGTTTCATCCAGCAATTGATGGAAACAAATGCAGAGACCAACAGCCAAACAGTAGGTAGAGCTTAGAGAATCCTGTAGAAGATGGGGGAGAAGGATTGTAGAAGCCAGAGGAGTCAATAACACCACAAGAAAACCAATAAAATAAACTAACTGTGGTTTCACAGGGACCCACAGAGACTGAACTGACATTCAGGAAACTGGCATGGGACTGACCTAGGCTATATGCTTATATATTACAGTTGTGTAACTTGATCTTATTTTGGGACTCCTAACAGTGGGAACAGGGGTTATCTCTGGCACTTTTGTCCATTTTGGGGATCCTTTTCCTTCTACTAGTTGTCTCATCTAGCCTTAGTATGAGGGGAGGTGCCCAGTCTTATTGTAACTTGGTATGCCATATTTGGTTGATATCCCTGTGTGGTCTGCCCTTTTCTGAAGAGAAATGAAGGAGGAGTGGGTGGGGAGGGGGGAATAAGAGGGTCCAAAAGAGGGGGAAGTACAGGGTTGGAGTGTAATATATAAGAGAAGAATAAATACAATTTCCTTGAAATTGATAGAAAAAACACACCCTAAATGTGAGTTATACCATTTGGTGGGATAGGGTCTGGGATTAGAGAAAAAGAATGCAATCTGAAACAATAATTCACTGATTTCTGCTTCCTTATTGTGGTTATGATATGTCCATCTGCTTTTGCTCCTGTGACCATAACTTCCCTGCAAAAGAGACCGTATCTCTTAAACTATATACCAAAATTAACCCTCCTTCAGTTGTTTTTCTTATGTTTTTGTTGCAACAATGAAGAAGTAATAATACAGTATTGACACTCAACAAATATAATGTATGGCTTGTGTGTGTATGTGAATTGAATGAATGCATAATTAGTGCAACTTTGAATGTGTTTATTCTGTGTGGTTCTGCAATAGTACATTATTATTTCTTTTGTTTTCTTTTATGTTGCTTCTGTGTTTGTTTATGCTTGATGTTTGCAAAGGAGCAGATTTTACTCATTTGAATCACTTTCTTGTTGAATGTTCCTATTTATTTTTCCATGTGTCTTCACTTTTAAATGTCTATAAATGTCATGCTTCACTTTTCCTGGTTATTGTCTTAAAACTAGGTTGTAGTACAGTTTTTTAATAGCCTATTAAATTTATCTACTTTGGCCCGGCATTGGTGGCACCAGACTGTAATCCCAGCACTCAGGAGGCAGAGGCAGGCTGATCTCTGTGAGTTCAAGGCCAGTCTGGTCTCCAAAGGGAGTTCCAGGAAAGGCACAAAGCTCCACAAAGAAACACTGTCTTGAAAAACCAAAAAAAAAAAAAAAAAGTTATCTACTTTGAGAATTGCCAATTACTTTAATATTTTTCAGTCCATTATGTCTGTGGTTGGAAAGTTTCTGGGCACCATATGTAAGGTGAATGTTAAAAGGTCTTATTAATAAAACAAACAAACAAACAAAAACTGAGAGCCAGCTATTAGAGTAAAAGATCAGAGAAACAGAACAGGCCAGCCGTGTTCTTACCACTAGGAAATCCTTAATTCAAGAGAGAGCTACTTCCTGTATATTTCATTTATACCTATATACCTTTCTGTACTCTGCTATCTTACTTCCTCTCTCCACCCAACTACATTACTTTCCTCTTTCTGCCCAGCTCTATTACTTCCTGTCTGTACAGAACTCCAGATCTCTATGGTTAGCTAGCACTGAGATTAAAGGCATGTGCCACCATGTCTGTTCCCATTGTGGCCTTGAACTCACAGAGATCCAAATGAATCTCTGTCTCCTGAATGCTAGGATTAATGGTGTGTGCTACAATTGCCTGGGCTCTGTGTTTAATATAGTGGCTGGCATTTCCTCTGATCTCCATGCAAGATTTATTTATTAGAGCATAAATAAAATACCAACACAATCTCTACTATGCTTTATTTTTTGTTTTACATTTTTCTACTCAAAGTTATTTTACTATATGATATTATATAAATATTCATGGTGTTTGCTAACTATATTTTTTATTCAAATATTCCCAACAATTCAAAATTCTTTATATTTCTTATGTCTACATATAAAACTTAACTTTGGTCACATCATTATATGTTAGTGCTTCAGTGTTTCCAGTAGTTCAGCTTTATAATAACTCTACACATGACATTCTGAAAAGGTTCATCAATTGCTGTGTGTTCTCCCAAAATGCCCTTTATGACACATAAACATTTAATTGTGGTTATCTGGACTAAATTTTTATTATTTATCAGCTGGGCAGTGGTGGCACACACCTTTAATCCCAGCATTGGGGAGGCAGAGCCAGGCAGATCTCTGTGAGTCTGAGGCCAAGCTTGGTCTATCAACAAGGTCCAGGACAGGCACCAAAACTACAAAAAGAAACCCTGTCTCAAAAAAAGTTTCTTATTTATCAATTATAAATCTTAGTAAGTCAGCATGATAGTGCAATGCATGTACACATAGCACAAATGATTAAATCTGACCCACCCTTATTTACATCTCCTTCTCAATATTTAATTATCATAATTTTACATTGATATTACATTTATTATTATATTAGCTTCAATATATGAGACCAGACACACAGTTCTTCCTTCTGTCTCTAACTTATTTTACCCAAAATAAATGTGCTGCCAGTTTTATCTATTTGGCTATAAATGATGAGACTCCATTCATCTTTGTGGATTAAAAATATTATACAGCATATATTATATCACATTTTTATTACATATTCATGTAGTAGGTGTTTCAGCCTTGACCTTGAAACACTGCCCCTAGTGTTATAGCAAGTAACTGCCACACCTGCCTATGACCTGCCTCTGGGGCATGGCCAAGAGGAAACCCCTTAAGACCTGAGGTGCATACTGCTTGGCTCTCTCTATTCTTGATCCCTCATGGTCCTGGAGGCTGAATTGTAGACCAAGCCAGATTTCTCTGCTGGATTGTAGCTCATCTCTCCTGGATCCTGTAACCGATCCCTTACTGGCTGTAAGTTTACTCCAGAAATGAATTTCTTTTGATTACTAGATAAATTACATGGAATTGCCTAATTAATTATAATGATATATTCATCTACTGATGGACACCAAGGTTGATTACATAGCTTAAACATTGTGAATAATTTAACAAAAGTTAAAATGGTTATTCTGAAAAATAAGGAAAATAAGAAATTCTAGTAAAGTTATGAAACAAATGGAACTTTCATATTGTTTGTGGGAATGTAAATTAGAATAATTTTGATATGGGGATATATGGTAAATCCTCAAAATATTAAAAATAGATCTGCCATGTTATCTTCTCTATCCTAAGCTTCTCTGGGACTATCTGAGTAGACAATGATAACCTTGAAATCTAGCTCATTCTGGCTTGACTTCCAAATACTGTGATTATAGGCATTTCCCACCATACCCAGCTCTGTATCTAATATATTGATGTTTATGTCCACTAAAATTGCTGCAAATGAAGGAACTTCATTCTTTTATTGGATAATTAGTGACCCATTGTGTTTTGGAGCTGTACTTTCTTTATTCATCACTTGATGGGAAGAGGTAGTTTTTGTTTCTCAGTTAATATAAATATTGTTGCAATAGACATAGAAGTGAAGACATTTATGACATACTAATTCCATTTCTTTAGACAAATACCCAGCATCAGTGTTGTAGATTATGATAATCTTCATTTTAAAATTTTGAAGAACCATATATCATTTTCCTAATTATTTTACTCATTTACCATCCAAACGGTAGGGTATAGGTGATCCCTTTGCTTCTCATTCTCACTAACACTTTACAGTGTTTTGGTTAATAGTCATACTTACTGGAGAGAGGTGTTACCTCCTTATGGTTATCACTAAAGAAAAGGTTCAGTTCCAATTCATCATCTAGAATGAAAGATAGTGCCTTAATGAATAGCTGCAGGAATAACATAATAGCAACAGAATATAGCACAAAGATAGATACTATTTAGATAAGATGGGCTGGGGGTAAGTCACACTTAAAGAGTCAACATAGTTCATTAGGATGATGTCATTGACTGGAAAGAATCTGAGAAAACAACTAGTCCATTCATTATGTTTTAGAGGTTTCCAATAGTTCATGAAATAAGTAAACTTTTAAAATCAAAGAAACCATACTGTTTTTAAATTTGGCGAGTGCAATTTGGTAGAATTGTGTTGTTTTATCTCTTACCTCTTCCACTCAGTAAAAAGGTGATCTATCAATGAGAGGAAGCATTCTGAGGAAACAATGTTCCTGCTGGTGCTGAATGAAAGACATGTAGCATGCCTCAAATGTTTGTTTTTCTGAAAAGCCTCTTTGTACTAAATCATTATCCAGTCTATTATTTTCAGCTACTAGAAATACATCATGAATATTTAAATATTCTACATGAGCTAAATTCAAAAATCTACATCTCAGGAGTTTTTGTTGGGTCTCTTCTTGAAGTAATATATAGTTCTTTTCTATCTATATTTGATTCATTTTTCATGCTTTTGCAGTGTGAGATGAGAATTATAAATTTCGTCATTCTTGACCTATTTTTAGTTGTACCATTTCTTTTTAAAAATTTACCTATGCTTAGGAGGAATATTCACTTCAGATTGAATGATATGACAATTGCTTTTTTTTTTTTTTTTTTTTTTTTTGGTTTTTTCGACACAGGGTTTCTCTGTGTAGCTTTGCGCCATTTCTGGAACTCGCTTTGGAGACCAGGCTGGCCTTGAACTCACAGAGATCCGCCTGCCTCTGCCTCCCGAGTGCTGGGATTAAAGGCGTGCGCCACCACCGCCTGGCGACAATTGCTTTTGTAACCTGAATCTGAATAAAGTCTTAGCCTTGCATTTGTCGCTAGTCAACTTAAAAGTAAATTATTTTCAATGAATTTTTAAAAGGAATTTTTCCAGACACATTGCTCTCATTGTATTTAAGGGTTGTAACCACTGCTTTTCTAGAATATATCTACCACTATGGTGTCTTTCTCATTAGCCATTTCCAGATTGTTTTTATATAAAATCTTTCTATTCTTTGAGACAGGGTTTCTTTGTGTAGCTTTGCACCTTTCCTGGAACTCACTCTGTAGCCAAGAATGGCCTCAAAATCACAAGATCCACCTGCCTCTGCCTCCTTGGTGCTGAGATTAAAGGCATGCTCCACCACTGCCCAGCTTATATAAAATCTTTAAAGATATGTTCTGCCATGTTTCTGGGGCTACAGTGATATTGAGTTTAAAATATGTTACATTAATTTATGCTGTGGAATATTTGTTTAATGATGCAAAGATGTATTGCATTCTTTTATGTCACATTTGTTTAATTCTGTAAAGCTGTGTTATTTTGCTTGTGTGAAACACCTGATTGGTCTAGTAAAGAGATGAACAGCCAATAGCTAGGCAGAAGAGAGGATAGATGGGGCTGACACACAGAGAGAATACATAGGAGAAGAAGAGAGAAGGGGGTAGGTAAGAAAAGGAGAAGAGGCAGATGCCAGGCGCCAGCCACCCAGTTGAAAATGAGCCACAGAATAAGAAGGAAAGGTATACAGTATAGAATAGAGAAAAATAAAAGCCCAGAGGCAAAAGATAGCTAGGATAAATTAAGAAAAGCTGTCTAGAAAGCCAAGAGAAGGCTGGGCATTCATAAGTATAAATAAGTCTCTGTGTATTTATTCTGAAGCTGGGTGGTGAGCCCCCATAGAGCAAAGAGTAAAAATAAAGTGACCAAAAAGCAAAGTCTCAGATTTTATTGATTTGATTAAAGAATAACTATGTATATTTAAGAACAAAATTTGGAATATTACCAGGAAAAAGATCAGAGATTTTTTTTCTCTCAGTTATATACACTGGTCACCAGAGAAAATATTTTAAGTGAAGGGGAAGTTAAATTGTTGAAATAATTTCTTCTATTTTATTGCATATCTTTAATGTCATATGTATACCATTTTGTATTCTCTGTTGAAATACTTTCTTGTCTTTGTGTTGATTTTACTGATGAATATTGATTTATCTTCATGATCATTACTCAAATCAGAGAACAGGTACTTTAAAGTAAAAGGAACATAAATTTAAGGGAAAAAAATGTGTGTGAGAGATGACTTTCAATCAGTATACTGAAAATGGGTGCAAAACCAAACTTTCCAGGTTTTCACAAACACTTTGTTATGGGATACAGGAATGTATAGTCAGATATTAAGGAGGCATTAGATAATCTAGCTTGGTCAGATTCAGTGGTGCTTGAGAATTACTAATAGACCATAGTTAAGTTGTGTAGAAAATTTCTAACATATATAATAGTCTGACTACATTAATCTCACTTAAAGCCTCTTATGAGACTATTTACATACTATAAACACTGATAGGGAGATAACTATTTCCACTACATTTTTGATAAGAGCAGCATTTATCTGATAGTTCATAAGGTGTACCTGGTGATATGGAAATTTTAAGATCTATACAAACTGTTATCTTGAAGAAGGTCTATGGAACTGAGACTTCTATATAAAGTACATTTCCAAAAAAGCTAGTTGGATACAGATAGACTAATTTTTGTTAGGGCTACATGAATGAATTGTAATTGTTGTAAAGAAAATTTCCTTGCAAAAACAATTGGTAACACCGGTGAGATTTCTGCATACCTGCTGTGATAGAGGTGTTAAGATTTATTGGCTAACACAAAATGAACTCAATGTTATTTTGGAGATTTTCTTTGTCTCATAATGCATTGTCTGGTTATGATTTTTAACCTTTTAAGTCTTTTGCTTACATATTATGGCTCCTGATTTTGTGTTTTTATGAAATTTCTGTGTGTTCACGTGTGTGTGTGTTTGTGTGTGTGTGTGTGTGTTTTATATGTGTTTGGTTTTGTATGTGTTTCTTGGGTTTTTTTGGCTTTATATTTTCCTGTTTGTTTTTTCCTATTCTATCTTTTTCTTTACTCAGGTAGTGGGTCTTTTATTATTATAAGCCATCTGTCACCTTCAGCTCTTTTGGGGTGCCTTTGACCCTTTTATGTGGCTCTAGGATGTTCTGGCTTTCCTCTTTGACAACCATTGTTTTCTTTTTCTTATATGCTAATTTTATAGCCCTTACACAAAGATTTCCTGCACTTCACTCTTTTCTCTATCTTCTACATCATTGGTAACTTGACTAAAGCAACAATATACTAGATTAATTAAATATGCACGACATAATCAGTTACAAATAGCCTGATATAAATTAATTTGGAGTAAAAAATGCTAGTTCAACAATATTCTTAACTGTGTGGTGAGACATGGCTTGTTAAAATAAATGGAAATAATGAATAATGAGGAAGCTGTCAACATTTCACTACTTTTTAATGTAATATCCATAAATTTTACTGAATTATACAATCTGTGCTTGTTTGGTATTTACAATAGAACAACTCAAGGAATGGACACACCTTATCAAGTACTGTATTTAAAATTCTGTGGAACAGGAGGCAGGAAGAGTGTAAGAGCCAGAGGGTATAAAGGACATCAAGGATACAATGCTTTCTAAACACAACAGGATGGACACACATATGAACTCATAAACACTAAAGCAGCATGTACAAGATCTCCAGGAATCTGCACCAGATGGTATGCAAGAGCTGAAAGGAGAAGTAGACACAAGCCTCTATCAGAAACCCAGAAACTATCTGCAATTGATAACCACCTGCAAATGAAAATTCAGTTTTCTCTGAACGAGTCTTACTGAGGAAACAAACTGTTAAAGATAGCCTGCATGCCCACCAGTGGATGGCCAATGGAGAACACACTCAATGGCATCTTTGGAGGATCCTTGTCTCAAAATGTCATGCCATGGCTTTTGTTTTAAATTTTAATCTTATTTTTATTTTATTTACATTTTGTAATTTTTTTCTCTCTTTTACCATAAATGTTCTTTGTGCATATATTATGGCTTTCAGTTTAGTGCTTTAATGAGATTCCTGAGTGTGTAAGCAAGTGAGTCCCTGTGTCTATATCTGTTTTTTGTGCTTTTCCTTGGACTCTCTTTCTTGTGTTTGTTTGTTTTTTCCTATTCTAGTGTCATGGACTTTTTACATTATATTTTACCCTATGTTAATTTATCTTCTGTTATTGTCCTTTAGAAGTCTTTGCTTTCTAATGACAGACAAAAGGGCTGTGGATGCTGATGGAAGGGAAGGTGAGGAGGAACTGGGAAGAATGAAGGGAGGGGAAATCATAATCAATATATATATATATATATATATATATATATATATATATATATATATATAATGAGAGAAAAAAATCCATTTTCAATGAAAGAAACTATTCCCAGGTCTGCCTAGAACAGACACTTTTCTGTTTATTTGTATAGGCTTGTAGGAAGAAAGGTTGCTGTATATGTGGTGAGATTACATGACAATGCAATGGAAGTTTTATAAACATTGTAGAAATTAACTGGTGTATTGTTTATAGTATCCACAAAAGGTAGGTGTGATGGTTATTTATTGTCATGTTGACAGCATTTAGAATCACCATGGAAACAAACATTTGAGCTATCTGTGAAGGACTATCTAGATTAGGCTAATTGAAGTGGGAAGACCTACCCTAACTTCAGGTAGCATTACTACATAGGTGGGGGCCCTGGATTTAGTAAAAAGAAGATAAGCTAATTTCAGGAGGAATCTTAAAAGTTCTTATTAATAAAATAAAACTGGAGCCAGGTATTGAGGTGAATGCTGGAAGATCAGAGAAGCAGAACAAGCCACAGCCACCTCACCTCGTCAGTTCCTTAGCTGATCCTGTTTCCTCAGACTAGATGCCTTTCAGTCCTTGTTATTAGAGTTTTCCTGGTCCTGCCTGGCCCACAGTCAGGACAAATCTCTCTCACCGCCAGTCCTGCAGCTGCTCAGACCCAACCAAGTAAACACACAGAGACTTATATGACTTATAAACTGTACGGCCGTGGCAGGCTTCTTATTATTCTTGCTAACTATTCTTATATCTTAAATCAACCCATTTCTGATTATCTCTAAGTTTCCACGTGGCTTGTGGCTTACCTGTACCTTACATCTCAGTTATCAAGGTGGGCAGCTGCCAGTATCTCTCCGACTCAGCCTTCTACTTCACAGAATTCTCTTCTTTGCTTGTCCTGCCTATACTTCCTGCCTGGCTACTGTCCAATCAGTGTTTTATTTATTAACCAATCAGAGCAACACATTTGACATACAGAACATCCCACAGCAAGTTCTCCTCCAGAATGAATCTCAGCTGAACTGCTCCAAAGCCTAAAAGCTTAACCAGCTAAAAGCTGCTAGTCTCTGGTCTTCACGCCTTATATACCTTTCTGCTTTCTGCCATCACTCCCTGGGATTAAAGGCATGAGTCACCATGTGTGGCTGTATCCTTGAACACTCAGAAATCCAGGTAGATCTCTGTCTCTGGAATGCTAGGATTAAATGTGTGTTCTACCACTGCCTAACCTCTATGTTTAATATTGTGGTTGTTCTGTTCTCTGACCTCAGATAATTTTATTAGTGTATGTAACATTTTGGGGAACACAATACCACCACAGCTAATCACCACACATTTTCTGCTTCTTGTTTGAAGTAGTAATAACATAAGATAGATTCTGCTCCTACCCCCATACAACCATACCATCATGGTGGACTGTATCCTCAAATTGTAAATGAAAATAAACCTTTATTTTTTTAAGTTGCTTATGTCGGTATTTTGTCACAACAAGAAGACAAGTAACTATACAGTATGTGTTCTTTTTTGGGAAAAGAAAATGAGGCTCCAGTATACTAAGTAACAAGCTAATAGTTGTAAAGTTGGTCACTGGATCCAGAAATGACTCAAAATCCATTGTTATTAACAACTTGTCCTGCTCACCATGACATGACCAAGTTATTGACAACGTTGAGGTTTATTCTTAAACTCGCAAAGCATTTTAATTTTGAGGTAATTGCCAAAGGAATCAAAAAATACTTTCATTCTGTGACAAATTTTTTATTTTATATTAGAAAATTGAGGTCCAGAGGGGAAAAGATACATCCTATGTCATCATCAAGGAAACATTTATAAATAGGAACAGAGCTCAGAAATTCTGATTTAGGAGCTTCAGTCTCTTATACCAAAATATCGACTGACATCTCTTTTCCAGCAAGGGTAGCATGTCAGAAATTTGCAACACTTTGTTCCCATCTGACAATTGATCTGCTCAGGGACAAGCTCAGGGCACTGAGAACTCAAGCATTTCTAGAAGACTCAGTAAACATGTCTTCAGTATTTTACATGATGCATTGAGTCATACATCTTAGATGTCTTGAGGATCATTTGGAATTTCAGAAAAGTATCAGTGACAAGTGTAGTTTGATTTTTCTACCCCTCAGCAAAGTTAAATTGTGTCTACTGCTAAAGATCAAAGGTGAAACTGACTCACAAAGAATGAGAAAGCTATATAGAGGAAAATGCTAACAGAGGATGAGATGGGAAGAAACAGAAAGTAGAAATAAGATGAAAATAAAGATAAAATTAGGAAACAAATGTGATTTTTATAAGGAGAAGGTGGCTCTACCAAATCTCTCATCACCATTCTTGACCTCAAGCTTAGTTACTTTTGCCCTCAAATATCTTACCTCAGCAGGAGGCTGTGGCTTTCTCAGTGCTTGTTGGTGCAAAGTCTTCCTTTTCCCTCCTTAATTACTAGATTTGCAACACCTTGATTGCAACTTTACCCACTTAACCATTCTCCAGTTTACTAGGTCACTATTTGAAACCCTGAAGTGTACCAAGGACCCTTGAAGACAGTATAACTGCCTATTGTCTATTGTTGTTGACAATGATAGAGTCCCCTCTTCTGGTGATCTTGTGTGCACCTTCCTGCTCACAGTTAAAAGCAGGCTTTGGATAAGGGGTTTCTGTGGTGATATTTTATTTGTGCTGAAATGTGATATTTCATTTGTATGTTAATAAATAAAGTTTGCCTGGAGATCAGAGGTCAACATCATCCATAAATAGAATTCAGGCAGGGTTAGCACCTGCCCTTAATCTGATCACATGGCAGGCAGAATCTCTGTGTGTTCAAAGACACAGCCAAGCATAGCGACACACGACTTTAATCCCAGTACCAACCATAGAGACCTGGAGGTCTGTATAGACAGGCAGTGATGAGGAAGTGATGTGGCTGAGTTTAGAGCCAATGAGAAGACAGAAGAGGAAGTCAATAAAGGCATCCGTTAGACAGGAAGAAGCTCTCTTGTTAAGCTACAGGAAGGTGGTAAACTATGGTTAGTTGTCGGCTATTCTTCTAATCTCTACAGCTTATACCTCTGTATTTGTCTTTGTGGTTCTTATTTAATAAGACTGTTTAGAAATTCATCTACAATTAGTGCCCATGTGACAAGAATTCTTTAAAAAACCATTGGTGGCCTTACAGGCCAGAGGTTATAGGCCCCAGTTCAGCTGGAGATTACAGACCCCCAGGGCCTGCATGGAGCTACAAGTGATCTGAATTACACACAGACAGAGCTGTACTTAACCACAGCTACCAGCAGTCTAGCTAGACACAGATGTAACTCCTTGTGGCCAGATCTCCAACTCATATGGCCAGAGCTTAAAGGGGCTGGAGCTACTAGCAGCTAGACTGCTTATGGGTTTATAGACCCCTGGATCAGGCCTGAAATGGCTCAGGTTGGAGCTCATGGCTGGACTTTAGCTTTTAGCTTTTTCTCTTCTCCTGGTAGGTAGTAGGTGCTTCCTTCCTTCCTTCCTTCCTTCCTTTCTTTCTTTCTTTCTTTCTTTCTTTCTTTCTTTCTTTCTTTCTTTCTTTCTTTCTCTTTCTCTCTTTCTTTCTCTCCCTCTCTGGATTCCCATCTTGGACAGCAATGAAACTAAGTAGCCACTTTTAAATTCCATTGAACTTCTTCTGTTCTACACAGACTTGGTGAGTCAAATAAGATATGAGATAACTTAAAGGGAGAAATTAGTTAAAAGAAGAAATTTCCCCCATTAAAAATGGAAAATATCTTTACAATGGAAGGATATTTATTGTCTTTGTTCAATAACACACTAGGCAGTCTGAAAATGGAACAATATACATGAGATGATTTATGTTGATGGGATGTATGTAACATCAATTATGCATATTATTTGTTTAATTATCCTTATTTAATATTTAAAAAAATTGGTCAATTGCCAAGATAAAAGCTTTAGAAAAACCTGTTAAAATAAATTATAGAGAAATTCAGACTCAGAAGAATTTAAAGGTGAAATTATTTCAGGATTGAATTATAAGGTTTTAGATAGACAGCCTGTTTTGGAATATCAAACTTAATTTATCCAGTAGCCATACAGGAAGTACCTGCTCAAGGGGGTATACAAACTAATTGTACTCCAGTTAAAATGTCAGATTTGAGGAGATTCAAGGAAGCTATAGTATCCTATGGCATGAATTCTCCATTTGTAAAGCAAATGTAAAACTTGTGTTCAAGTTGTAATAGGGTTATTCTTCAGGACTGGAAAGAATTAATAACAGCTATCCTGGAACCCAGAGCATAATTGCAATGGTGTACTTGGTATAGAGATGAGGCTATGACAATAGAAAATCAATATAAAGCTAGAGGTGTGGAAATTTCCCTTTGTATACAATGAAATAAAAAGACAATGATTATGTGATAACAAAACCTTAATTCTATGCCACATGGCAGCCATGAATGCATGGGACAGAATTGAGAAATCAGGAAAGAAAATTGAATCATTCATGAAAGTAATACGGGGCCAGAAAGAATCCTTTGTGGATTTCTTACAAAGGCTGTCTTGAGCAGTAAATAGAATGGTACCAGATTTAGAAACTAGATAGATAATAATTGAATCTTTGGATTTTGAGAATGTGAATGTTATGCAGCTTGCAAAAGAATAATCAAGCTGTTAAAGGCAAGATCTACACCCATGGAGAACTGGATCAGAGACATAATGTTGAGTCTCATGACCATGATGGTATGTAGATAGGAAGCACTTTCAAAAGGTTTGAGGAATGTCAGATGTTTTTGGTGTGGGAAAACAGGGAATTTTAAAAGGAAGTGTAAATAGGGCATGCCTAGAAAGAATGTTTATTCCAGGAACAATGGCAATAGAATGGCCCTCCCTTCTGGATTATGCAGAAGGTGTAGTAAGGGTAAACAGTGGACTAACAAATGTAGATCAGCAAGGGTAATCCTTTGCCTCTGTCCTCAGGAATCTCCCAGAGTGGCCTCATGCAGACCCCCACAGCAAATCCAGTTCAAATCTTTCCAGCTGTCATAGAAGAAACTCCTACTCAGAGCAATTAAGTAACCAAATGCCTATTGTAATAAACCAGACTGCTCAGGATGATAGAACAGGTGAGGCAGAGAGAATAGAAAATTCAGGAGAAACAATAATGCAAATTGTTTGACAAACTTCTACAAATGAACAAAGACCAAAATTAAAATTACAAATAAATGACCTTTTCTTTGACAGTTTAGTAGGCACAGGTGCAGATGTGACATAATTGCACCAGAATTTTGGCATCCAAATTGGCCTCTTGATGAGGTAAATGTTCACTATTAGGGACTGGAACATTATCTCAAGTGAAACAGAGTGCAAGATCCCTTGAATGTATAGGCAGAAGGAGAGAGAGGAAATTTAAAGTCATATGTGGCTAATATAGCTATGAATTTATGGGGTCATGATCGATTACAATAATGGAATACTCAGATTAACATCTTCAACCTCAGAAACAAATCATAAACTAACATATTTCTGAGAGAAATATTAGAAGTAATTATTCTAACAAATGGTCACCAGCCATCCAGACTGTATAAGAACAGGGTACAACAACTGATGAGCTTTCAAAGACACCAACAGCTCTACCTTTAAAATGGTTAATAGACAAGCTTGTATGGGTTCAGCAATGGCTTTTAACAACAGAGAAACTCCAGGATATAGAAGATCTGGTACAAAAGCAGTTAAATGCTCTGTATTCTAAAAAATCAACCAGCCCTTGGAATTCTCCTGTATTTGTCATTAAAAAGAAATCTGATAAATGGAGAATGGTAATAGACATAAGATCAATTAAAGAAATAATTCAGCCAATGTGCTCTCTACAATATGGAATTTATTTGCCCACTCTGTTACCTACCTCTTACATTTATCATTTTAAAAGCCTATTTCTTTTCAATACACTTACAAGAAAAAGACAGAGTAAGATTTACCTTCACGCTGCCTACTTATAATTCTCAACCATTTAAGAGATATCAGTGGAGGTTCTCCCACAGGGAATGTTGAATAGCCCAATCCTGAGCCAATATTTTATACCACAGCCATTGGAAATAATATGTAAAAAAAATTCCTGAATACAGCTGGGTGGTGGGGGTATACACCTTTAATCCCAGCACTTAGGAGGCATAGGCCGGCAGATCTCTATGAGTTTGAGGCAAGCCTGGTCTACAGAGTGAGTTCCAGGAAATGCACAAAGCTACACAGAGAAACCCTGTCTTGAATAACAAAAAAATCCTAAATCTATAATTTATCATTATATGGATGATATTTTACTAGCTGACTCAAAGAAGATACATTAGAAAGGATATATGAAGAAGTAAAGAAAATTTTGCCTTTTTGGGGATTAAAAATTGCTCCTGAAAAGATACAAAGAGGAGATTCTATTCATTTTTTAGCATATAAAATAGGTTTATAAAAATTAGACCCCAAAAGTTGCAAATTAAGAGAGATCAATTACAGATTCTTAATGATGTTCAAAGATTATTTGGAGACATTTTCCACCTACGAACTATTGCTGTGGAAAAAAAAATGATGAACTGAGTAATTTGTTCAAAACCTTAGAATGTGGAAGGACTTAAAAAGTCCAAGAGAATTATTACCTGAAGCTGAGAAGGAGTTGGCCTTGGTAGAAAAGAAAGTACAGGAAATATACATGGATCGTGTGGATCCAAAGCTTGATTGCATTTTGGTTATTTTACCCTCTAGGCATTCTCCTAAAGGAATTTTAATGCATGGGGAAGATATTATATTGGAATGGATATTTCTACAAAAAAAAAACAGAGTAAAAAAAAGTAAAAATTTGTGTGGAAAAGATCTCTGACTTGATTTTAGAAGGAAAATTGGTACTATAAACAGTTGTTGTACCTGTAAAAAAAGTTCATCAGTTATCGGGAATAGAACCAGCAGAAATTGTCATACCTTTAACTAATAAGGACATTGAAAAATTATGAGCAGAAAGTGAACCTTGGTCAAGAGCTTGCAGTAATTTTTTTTGGAGAAATTAATACTAAATATCCCTAAAGCGATTGAATTGACCTTATAATGAGAGCTGATTGGACTTTGCCTCACATTGTACAGGAAACACCCATATCTGGAGTTATGATATTTTATACAGATGTGAACAAACAAGGAAAGGCAGGTTACAAATCAGAAAATTTAAGTACAGTGGATCAAAGTCCTTTTAATCAGGTTCAAAAAATCAGAATTGTATGCCATTCTGTTGGTAGTAATGGATTTTTCAGAAACTCTCAACATAGTTACTGACTCTCAGTATGCTGAAAATGTGATCTTACATTTTTTTTTTTACAGGTACAACAACTGTTTATAGAACCAATTTTACATGAAGGTTTTTCCTCTTGTAAGTATTAATTACTGTAACAGGATTTGAGGCATTTAACAGTTTTCAAAGTTTTTCTTCATCATAATTTGGTCCATGTTACAGAAAGCTAGCATGTAGGCTTGAAAGCAAAGAAATCAATCCTTGTAAGTTAGTGGAGTCATTTGGGAATTTTTGAAAAATGCTGTCCTACTTGAGTAAATACATTTCTCACAGTGCCTTTCTCTACATATTCAGAACTACATTACCCACAGTGACGTTTTATACATCATCGGAACTACATTTCCCACAGTGCCATTCTCTATGTCATCAAAACTACAATTCCTCTAGTGCCTGTCTCTACAACATCAGAACTTCATTTATCACAGTTCCTATGTCTATGTCTTCAGAACTCCATTTTCTTTTTTTAAATTTATTATTATTATTATTATTATTATTATTATTATTATTATGTGTTTTAATTTTATACATCATTCATTATGGGTAATAAAGTCCTGATGGCCTCAAGAAAGGGACTTTGGAAAATATAGTTCATATGACATAGAGAAAAGAACTGTGGGTAATGTAGTTCTAATGATGTAAATAAAGGAACTGGTGGAAATGTAGTTCTGATGACATTGAGAAAGGAACTGTAGAAAATGGAGATATGCTCTCATCCAGTAACTGATGGAAGTGGATGCAGAGATCCTCAGCCAGGCCACAGGTGGAGTTCCAGGTGTCCAACTGTCGAGAAGGAGGAGGGACTGCAAGAGCATGAATTGTTGAAACCAAGATTGCAAAAATCACAGGGACAAATAGCCAATCAAATGGAAGCACATGAATTATGAAGCAACAGCTGTGGAACCCCCAGCTGGATCAGGCCCTCTGGATAAGTGAAACAATTGAATAGCTTGATCTGTTTGGGAGGCGCCCAGGCTGTGGGACCAGGACTTGGTGCATGAGCTGGCTGTTTGGAACCTTGGGCTTTCACAGGGACACATGCTCAGCCTGGAAGGAGGGAACGGGACCTGCCTGTACTGAATCCACCAGGTTTAAATGAGTCCCCAGGGATGTCTTGGTCCTGGAGGACATGGGAATGGAGGGGAGGGGCTGGGGGGAAGGTGGGGGTGGGGGCGGGACTGGGGAGGACAGGGGAACCCATGGCTGATGTATAAAATTAAAACACATAATAATAGTGATCTTACATTTTTAGGCTGCAGAATTTATCTGTGATGAGTCAGAATGAATTTCACTATTTATTCAATTACAAGATATAATCAGGATAGGAAGCATTCCTTACATATATAACTCACATCTGATCCCATATGGGTATGCCAGGCCCTCTAGCACAAGGTAATGATGAAATTGATAAATTATTGAAAGGAAATGTGCTGGAGGCCTCAGAATTCTATAACAAAAGTCACATTAATAGTAATTGTTTAAAAAAGGATTTTTCCATAACCTGGCAACAAGCCAAGGAATTTTTAAGGAAATGACATACTTGTTCTTTTTATAATCAGACTCCATTACCAGCAGGATGTAACTCAAAGGGTACTCAGAGGAATGAAATCTGGCAGATGGATGTGTTTCACTTTGCAGAATTTGGAAAATTGAAATATGTACACTGTACAAATGTCACATCTAAAGAAAAAAGACAAATCATCTAGAAAAAAAAATATCCCAAGGAAAGGAGTAATTTGTCCTATTGGTATATTATCTATAAAATTTCATTTCTTCCTTAATGTTTGTTTCTGTTTTTCTCTAAAGACACTTAACACAAATGGTCTTTTTGTAGTCCCAATACAATTAAAAATTAAACCTGGCTTTGGAGTTGGAGAATGGCTCTCCCCTTCTTTCAACCCAAGCAAGTTGTTAAAAGGAAAATACAAAATGTCTGTATCATGCCAGAAGAAAAAGCCATCTTCTAATATGAGACATAAGAAAATGAAAAAATTAAGGGACTATTCTATTGCCACTAATCTCAATTCTTTGGTTATATTTTGATTCTTTAAACTTTTCTTAAGGTATGAATTTTTTATCAAAATTTATAAGATTTATATATGTGTTTTAAACTGTTATTATGATATTAATTGTCATATAGATTACTAACTAATTCTAGAACAAAGGCTTCATTTTGTTCCCTATACATGTTTTTGTTTTGGAGTCCTTACTAGTTTTCTGCAGGGAATCATGACCAGGACTAACAGTGAATTGAAGTCTCCAGAAAGCTAATGGGGCCCCACAACAATGATTCTACATGGACAATAATAATACCACTAAGCTGACAAACATCACCCAAACATCAACTTTCAACTACAAACTGCTCAGAAAAATTTTGAGATGGCTAGCTGAGATGATCCAGTTTCACAGACTACTTGAACAAGGACTTGAGATAAGCCCTGAACTTTGGCATTATGCAGAGGCTAGACAACAAATGATACAGCTAACTTTCCTAGAACTTGACATTTAACCCAATTTTTTTTTCTTTTCAGGATACCCTAAAGATGCCTTTGCCCACAAACAGCAGGAAGCAATTTTAAGACTAGGACACCCATATTCACAAAGAGGTGATATGGGGCTGTTAGTTTTTGGTCTTTCTAAGGGTTTTGGGTTTGGGATAATTTTCATTGTTTAGGAGGGTTGGTTACAAGTTGTTTTTGTTAATGGTTAAGAAAAGGGCTAAACAAAGGGGATTATATTTCAGGTTCTTGTTTGAGAAAAAGGATAAATAGAAACAATAGAAAAGAGGTTATATTATTGAATCTACTCTGAAAAAGAAAAGAGAGTTCATAGATATGATATAGATAAAAAGATAGATTATTGAATCTACTTTTAAAAGACAGTTACTATTTTTAAATACTTTACATTGAATTATATTTTTATATATTGTATACAAATTATATATATTGAAATTGATATTATTAGAAAATGCTGTATGTATATTTCTAATCTTGTTCAGGACATTGTACTTACATAGTTCATTTAACAATGTAATGCAACTTGCTAATTCTTGAATGTTATTATTACCAACTATTAAGCAGTAAATAAATGAAAGTTAGCAGTTAGACATTACAATCAAACTTGTCCTCATATCAGGTATGTATTCAAGGCTAAGCAGAGATATTTTAGATGGACAAGTCATCTTCAAACTCTTCAGAGATCTGCAGAAGGCAGCATTTAAAATGTTTTAATAACCTTAGATTTTTTTTCTTTTTTATGACTAGGAGACATGTTGGCTCCTGGCAGCACCAATCTACTTAGGGGAATATATGGACATTGAAGAAACTCTATATGGAGTTAATTTTCATTGTGGCAAAATTAGCCATTGGGCAACAAAGTGCCCTTTTATCGACTTCTGGCAGTATGCTATCCAAAATGGACAGAGAGGACACAAAACAAAAGACCACCAATTCTTGCTAAGAAAAGGGGATAGGATATCTTCTTTAATATTGTAACTGTAATTCTTGCTTGATAATTGTTTTGTTATATGTAATTGTACTATGTAAAAGTTAAAACCTTGCTTTAAAAAAAAAAAAAGAAAAGGGGAAGTGCTGTGGGATGTTCTGTATGTCAAATGTGTTGCTCTGATTGGTTAAAATAAATAAAGTGTTGATTGGCCAGTAGCCAGGCAGGAAGCATAGGGTAGGCGGGACAAGGGAGAGGAAAAGGGGGGGAAGTGAAGGCTGTGAGGAGACACTGCCAGCCGCCACCATGAGAAGCAAAATGTAAAGACACTGTTAAGCCACAAGCCACGTGGCAAAGTATAGACTAACAGAAATGGGTTAATTTAAGATAAAAGAAGTAGATAACAAGAAGCCAGCCATGGCCATGCAGTTTCTAAACAATGTAAGTTTCTGTGTGCTTTCTTGGTTGGGTCTGAGCGACTGTGGGACTGGCGGGTAAAAGAGATTTATCCTGACTGGGCCAGGCAGGAAAACTCTAACTACAAACAAGTGTTGTTGTGGGTTTAGTAACAGGCATCCTCTGTAGCCAGGACAATATGGCACCATCTGCAATCTGGCCTTTGCAATCTGGCAAAGATACAGTGCCCCTTTCATCAAAGGCAGCTAAACAGGCAATTGACCAATGGCTTCTGGTGTTCAGTGGAACAGGAGCTGCAATAGTTATTCTTGAAAGAGTAACTAGGCTAACAGTCTAACCTCTCAATGGTAGACTGGCATTTAATAAAAGAGATGAAGCCACCCACAATCCAAGAACAATGGGATGTGGAGAAGAAAGAGATGAAGCCATCCACGAGCCAAGAAGAATGAACAGCCGAATTCCAGAATTTAAAATCCTGAATCACGACAGGACACTGGTGGAATTCAAGTATATCTGGTACATGGACTAACTGCACAGAATGTGAAATCAAACTGTAGGCCTTTTGTACATCCTACTTCACAAATGAGTCTGTCAGATACACTACGCCTATAGGCTGAAGATGATGCCTCAATGTTGCAGAGGAAACTTGATTGACTGTACAGGCAGCTGGCAGTTTCTGTCAACTCACATTTTTGGAGATAAGCTGCTTGTCTGTACTTCCTGTTTTCCTATTAATTTTAATATTATTTCTTACTTAGGTCTCTGAGGAAGTTAAAGATTAGATAGCTACACTTATAGTTAGTTGAATATTAGATAGTTATATTTATAGATTTCCTTGTTAAGAATTTCAGAAAAGAAACTTACTAAAGAGGTATAAAGTGTATGCATTTGAAATGCATTACAAGATAGTTTTCTGTTGGTAATACAAGTTAGGATAGAAAGTGAATTAGGTAATTTTGGACTTACCAAAATAGGATAGATAAGGGAATATTTTCTCAGAGTTTGTCAAATGCAAATGGACTAGACATTGTTGAGGTGTTTATTGATTGTATATACTGTATATAGTCATTGCACTTATTGTATATATTTTTTTCCTATATTAGTTATAAATATTTATTCTTATCAGAAAAAAGGGAAATGTGGTGATATTTTTGTGCTAAAATGTGATCTTTTATTTCATGTTAATAAATAAAGTTTGCCTGGAGATCAGAGGTCATAGTTAGCCATAAACAGAAGTCAGGTGGTGGTAGCACATGCACTTAATTTGATCACATGGCAGACAGAGTCTCTGTGTGTTCAAGGACACAGCCATGCATGGTTACACATGCCTTTAATCCCAGTACCAACCATAGAGACTTGGAGGTCTGTATAGAGGTAGTGACCAGGAAGTGATGTGTCTGGGCTTAGAGTCAACGAGAAAGTAAAATATAAAGGCAATAAAGGCACAGGTTAGACGTGCTGAATCTCTCTTGGGAAGCTGCATCCAGGTGGTAAACTCAGTTTAGTGGGCAGCTATTGCTCTGCTCTCTCCAGCTTATGACTCTGTATTTGGCTCTGTGTTTCTTAGTTAATAAGACTGTTTAGAAATTCATCTACAGGTTTCAGGTTTAGAAGATCACTCAAATCTTTTCAAGAAAGCTGTAGGTTTCTAAAACTTGGTGTGTTACAGGAAATAAGGATGTTGAGTATTTTTACAGAAACATTCTTTACAATTTACTTTCTGTTCATGTCTTGCATGTATTTAATCCTTCAAATTTCTAAGAAAGCAACCAAAACCCCTTTTCTCTGGAATTGCATTGTGTTAACAGAACAGGAATATTATTGAATGTAAAAAATGAAATTAAAGAAATACTACCTTATTTTTGAGAGCATTTGACAGAGTATCATGTGCTATTCAATTTAAATAGCCAAATAGAATATGCAGAGTTTAAACAAAGCAAAATCGTAAGCTGCAAACTGCAGACAATTGTTGTAAAGGGTACTTAATTATATCCTTACTTAACTAATTCTATTTCTAAAGCTCTAATACTATTACTGGAATTATCCAACATCAAAAATTTATATCTACTTTTACAAACAACACTCTAATCTATGTGCAAGTTTTAAAATTAGTGTTCAGTATCCTTTGTTAACAAAATACATTGTGTCAAATAGCTATTTATGTATGTGTATATTTTAATGAAAAGCACTATTTGGTATTTTTGTCTGGCCAAGAGATGCTTCACTGAGAGATATGTCTTTAATGAATTCACTCAAGTCCATAGTGTTGTCTTCAGTTGCAAGACATGGTCTAGTTTCTACATTGTCTTAGATGTTCCTGTTGAGTTTATGTGTGTGTGTGTGTGTGTGTGTGTGTGTGTGTGTGTTTGTGTGTGTGTGTGTGTGTCTAATATTAACACAAACAATTAACATACAATATGTTCAATATGTTAATATTTTGTCTATATTAACATTTCCAGAAAAGTCTTTGGATTTGTGAATCACATCTACTTTTAAACCATTCCCATTAAAATATTTTATTTGACTCAGTCTTCTGATTTTATTACATCTCATACTTGAACAACAGTGCCCTTTCCCAATATACTTGTCTCAGTTGCTACTCTATGGATGTGAAGAGAAACTGTGATCAAGTAATTTATACAATAATACATTTAAATGAAGGCTTGCTTACAATTTCACAGGGTGAGTCCATGGCAATTGTGTCAGAGAAAATGTCAACCATGGTGCTAGAGCAGGAGCTGAGAGCTTATATTTGATCTACAAGCAGGTGGCAGACAGACACAGGAGGCCAAACATGGGCTTTTGAAACCCTAAAGCCCATACCAGTGACATACCTCTTCCAACAAGGTCACATCTTTTAATCTTTCCACCAACTATGAACCAAACATTTAAAACATAGGAGCCTATGAATATCATTTTCATTGAAAACAGCACAATATCTTTCTCAGGGTGTGCTTTTGAAACCCCAATGCCCATACCAGTGACATACCTCATCCAACAAGGTCACATCTTCTAATCCTTCCTAAATAATCCACCAACTATGAACCAAACATTTAAAACATAGGAGCCTATGAGTATCATTTTCATTGAAAACAGCACAATATCTTTCTCAGGGTAGAGGATAATGTTCTCCAGAAGGAAGTTCCTTGAAAGTAAGTTCTTTATGTACTAATGGAGGAAAAATGAGGAAGCACACACTAAAGTACATGTTGAAATACTATGTATATGAGCATTTCTTTTAATCTTATTTAAAATACAATTGCCTCATTTCCCTCCTTTCTTTCCATCTCTCCAGCCTCTTCTATGCTATCTTTAGTCCCTGTTATCTTCTCCCTTAATCACAAATTTTCTGGAGAAAGAAAGCAAAGCATAAAAAATGTCTTCCAATTAAACCTACTTAAATCTAAATTTGTAGAAACATAAGAAACCATTTGATCCTTATTTCTGAGGATTACCTTCTTGGCACATTTTCACTCTTACAAAGGTACTCCCTTGTTTACTAGTGCTGGAGCGCTATGACCTAATCTGTGCACCCAGTAATTAAACTGCACTCTTCTGGTCCTGATGTAGTAATTAGATCCCTAGTTTAGTTTCCTTGTGCATGTGTTACTGATTGTTTTTTACAGAACCTCATAGACTTGAATTTCTGAATGAATATTCTTCTTCCAACAATGTAACTGATGTCATAATTATTGTAGTGGATAAGCACACAGAAAATGCAATTGATAGTAAAAGTGTAAAATCCAATGTGAAGCTCCATGGATTCAGAATGGCTATTCTAACTGTAAAGAAATTCATTGAGATGCATAGTGTTTGGATATGGCTAACTGACATCATATATTTTTTTTAATTTCAAAGTCTTTACAAAAAATTTTTTAATTAAAAGAAAGTTACATTATGTACATATAGCACATTTTATCACATTATTACTCCTTCACCTTTAAAGCATAATAATACATAATTATAGGTTATGATTTTCCTCTTTAAAGTTTTCTCATTTATCTGCAATTATTTCTTGCCTGTTGGGAGATGGCTGGGAAATTTACTCATTAAGTAAAATGTTTGTCATACAAGCATGAAATTTTGCATTCGCATCCCAAGCATCCTTGCTAAAAATAAAATAGAACAAAACATAAGTAAAAAAACCTCATTGGCACACATTTTTTGAGGGGGGCAGAGACAAGAGGTTTCCTGGGGCTTGCTGACTTAATAGTCTTTTTTTTTTCTAGTAGTGATCTCTAAGTTCAATGACAGACCTGAGATAAATAGAGGAAGAAACCCAACACTGATGACTGAGTTCCACAGGTATGTGCTATGTAAAATGTATTCAACACACACACACACACACACACACACACACACACACACACACACACACACACACATCTGCATATAAAAGTATTCTCTTTTTTGCCAAATAGTTTCTAGTTTCATGACATGGGAATAATGAAGCTGTAGAGTTTTCTATTTAGTTTTGCTTTAGGTCAGATAAGTCATACAATTAGTTTTTTTTTCCTTGAAGTATCTCCATGTATTTAATAAATTTTAAATGAAACTTTTGTTGGAAACCTGCATCAGGGTTTACAGCTAGGAAGATTTTTGATGGTAGTCTCCCCCACTCAAATGCATAACACCTTGAGGGTTTAGCAGCAGAGAGTTTCTGGCCATGTACTTCCCAATTTTAAGAAACAGGTAAATTCACAAACATATATTTGAATTAAACAATACAATATTTAATAATAACTGGATCAAAAAGCAAATCAATATTGAATTTAAAAATAATTAGAAAGAAATTAATGTAAACCATAAAACCTGACAGAATTTGTGATATGCTACCAAATTAGTATTAAAAGGAAAGTATGTTGGGATAAATGTACCATAAAGAAATGAAGAGTTAAAATCATTTTCTATTAAAATTTTTAGTCTGAGAACTCAATCTAAATCTGAAAAAATGCAGATTTATAAAAAATAACATGAAACGTGATTATAGTAATAAAGGAGACCGACTAATAGAAATACACTATTTTAATTTCTACAGCAAATAAGTTTTACAAGATAAGTTAATGACTAAATGTGAAATCCTATATTACTTCATCTTTTATCAATTAATGAAAACAAATAAACCAAATTAATGAAATCTAGTAAGCATTTGATAAGCAAAATAAAAATAAAAATGCATAATTACACTCAAACTGTAAGACTAAATATCACACATGAATATGCATTTCTTTCAGATTTTTACTACTGATATACAAAATATGAAATAGCTTTTACATTTATGTGCTACATATTTTTTATCAGAGAAATTCTCAACTACACTCTTGTTTGCTCTTTGCTGAAAATCTATGCTGCAGAAGAAAATTTTGAGTTCTCTGTTAATTTTTATTGACATCCAATATTGAGAGTACAAAATCTTCATTTAGAGGATCCCAGATGAGGCAAAAGCTCTGTGTGGAATAAGTCACAGCTAAAACTTACAATGCATGAGCATTATTTTATATACTAGCTTAGTCACTTCTAGGCCCTGAACTCAATGGACTAAAATTTAGGAAACTAAAAAAATAGGGGCTACAGATTGCCTGTGTTTATGTTTGGTTTACAAAAAAGTAACAATAATGTATTTTATGGTGAATTGTAATCACTCTTTCTTGTTGATGTTGTTTTCTTTCTTTATATTTTTTTAACTATGCTCATGATATTCATTAATTATACTCATGATATTAATTACAATTGTGGTATTCATTGATTACATTTGCATTATTCATTCCATAATTACATTTATGACATTCATTAATTACATTAATTGTATTGATGTATTACATTCATGATATTATGTACTGATACTACTGTCCATTTGTGGGTTTTTTCCATCACACAAAACAAAGGTTCTGTACTTAGGAAATCATTGCTCCATATTGCTGTCTTCTCTGTCTTGAGATAACATCTAATCTTTCTGTCTCTATGAATTTGTATATTCTTCTATTTCATGTAATACAATTCTATAGTATTTGTCCTTTGTTGAATGTAAAAACATTTTATGTACAACTGCAGGAGAAATAATATACAGATAGCTTGAACATAAAAACAGGTTATAATTTAAAAGTCCAGGGTTATTTTAAACAGTAAAATATTTTCTCTGTATAAGTTAGTATAAATGATAATGTTTTCCCATAAGTCCTTTTTAGCCAAATGATAGCTGAATTACATATATAAATATTGATTATATTTTGGGATACAGAAGAAACCTCTCTTCATCTGTTCAGAGAGCTGTGTTTTACTTAAGTTGTGTAAGTGAGTTTCCTATTCAGCTTCCCCTTCACTGTTTGATTTATGGCAGACATTTTTCTATAGACTAATCTATAATCTAAAAAGATTTTAGCCTCCCCTCCCGAAAGTATGGCCAGCATTTGTTTTCATCAGCTTGATACAGTACAAATCTTATGCTCACTCTTAAGGGGAAATATGCATGTAGACGTTTTAGTCTTGACTTGGCAACAGAAGATTGATATGTTCGTACCTTAAACAGCTTAAACCTATAATTTTATGGACAGAACTGATGATTTATAGCACTGTGGATAAACTATCAAAATGTCTTAAGAGCAAATTGCTTTCAGAAGGACTGCCAAGAACTTGGCTCTTTTCCAGTATCTAAAGATCTTCATTTGTAAGAGAAAGAAACTGATGGCATATCATTAGGCTCAGTTAAAACCCACTTTTAAATGCTGGAATAGAATGTGTAGAATATTTTTCAGAGCTTAATGAAAGCAGAGATTAGAATTGGAATCTATCTCTGACATTTTTGAAGTTGAAATATCCAACCTACCAGCTGTTGAGTGTAATGTGCTTGTCAAATTCACATCTAATGGTGCACTGATGATAGTTTTTATTGAGACATCTCTCCATTATTCCTGGGTCCCCATTTCATCTTAGTATCACAATACATCTGAAAGAGCCATCAAATATTACCACTATTACTAGCACCCTATAATTGTAGGCTAGTATTTTCTAATTTTAAATACATAATGAGTAAGAAAGAAAACCATCCAAGTAGCTGTCGGTTGATAATTCAGATAGATGTAACACTAGAAGAGCCACATTTGTAGAGCACAAATGTCAAATGAGCGTTATTTATTTTGCAAAAGGAATATAAATAATCAGAACTGATTTGTTTAACTATCATGATGTATGCCATGAACAAATGTAACAAGGAAGGAAAGAAAAGCCTACAGAAACAAGGCTTGATATGATTTTTTAAAAAACAGTTACAATCATTTTATAAGAATCTTGCAGTAGACATTAAGACTTAATACTGATCTAAGTTCAAATGTGTAGACTGGCAGGATACAATGTAAATCTATGGGGTGGTATGAAGATGAAATAAAATATAAGGATCAAAATAAATACTTTCTGTATAACAATTATAGTATGTTTTGTCTTTTACCATTACTGGTAATATGAAATACATAGAAAGTTTATTTTAACAGAAAAAACATTTTATTTCATTGTGTTAAGTCTGGAGTCTGTGAAGATATGACAGGAAAATGCATACAAGCAATATGGAGTATTTACATGAGGCTGAAGACTAGAAACATGATTTAGGTTGGAGGCTAAGGTTTAAAGGCATCAGAATATTTTTGATAATAGAAACTGTGGGCTTCATAACACCATTCAGGAAAAATATCAATACTGCAGACCTCTAAAGAATAACACAATCATTAGTACTGTATATAAATATCAAGACAGTATGGTGTCAAAGAAATCAAAAGACAAGAATGAGTACAAAATCAACTTACTAAAGTATTTCTGAGTAGTAGAGACATAAGAAAACTAAAATTACTAATAAAATATAATTGGTACAATGACATTTTAAGAAGTATTATTGCAGTAATCAGTGAATGTCAGAATTAACTTGGTTAATAAATGAATGGTAACGATGATGATCCATTGAATGTAGACAATTTTTTTCTAGAGATTAATTGTGTGTATAAAATTATGGTTTAATGGAACAGTGAAATACAAAAAATGATGTAAAACCATGTGGTAGCTTACATAAGAATGCACCCATGTGCTCATGCATTTGAATGCTTAGTTAACAGGGAATGACACTGTTTGACACAGATTAGGGGGTGTGGCCTTGTTAGAGTAGGTGTCACCTTGTTGGAGGAAGTGTGTTACTGAGGATAGGCTTCTAAGATTCAAAAGGCCATGTGAAGCCCAGTTTTTCTCTCTTTCTCTGTCTCTCTCTGTCTCTCTCTGTCTCTCTCTCTCTCCCCTCTGCCTTTCTTCCTGGGCATCAAGATATAGCTCTCAATGATTTCTCCTCCAGCAGCATGGCTGCCATGCCTCTCACCATGTTCCCTGCCATGACAATAGTGGACTAAGCCTCTGAAACTGTAAGCAAGCCCCAAATTAAATACTTTCTCTTAAAAGAGTTGCTGTGATCATAGTGTCTCTTTACAGAAATAGTGACTAATATATTTCATAATGTGAAGTTGCAGATCAAACAATTTAGTAAAGGAGAAATGATTATAATACGAGAATTAATGGGAAGGCAAGAGGGTATCGAATCCTCATTACAATATGAGGGATCTTTATTAGATTGGAGAAGGCATGTGTCTTCAAATCTACCTGGAAGAAATGAAGTAAAAATGACTATGGACATTGGTATGTTGTAGCTGAAGTTTTCCTGGTCCTTCCTGGCCTAAGGTCAAGACAAATGTCTTTCACTTGCCAGTCCTGCAGCTGCTTGGACCCAAGCAAACACACAGAGACATATATTATTTATAGACTGTATGGCCATGGCAGGTTTCTTGTTATCTAGTTCTTATATCTTAAATTAACCCATTTCTATTAATCTATAAGTTGCCACGTGGCTTGTGGCTTACTGGTATCTTACTACATGCTTCTTCTTGTGGCATCTGGTAGCATCTACTGCTTCAGCCTTCCACTGCCCAGAATTATTCTCTCTCCTGGCCCTGCCTATACTTCTTGCCTGGCTACTGGCCAATCAGCACTTTATCAATCAGTCATCCACAGCAGTATAAAGGACATGAATTTGATCATTGCAATCTTAGTAGAATCATTATTTACCATTAGAGAATAAGTTGAGAGTACAATGATTATCTATAGAGTATTACCATCACCCACGTTTTGTTATTGCTTTTCTGTTTGGTGACAAAAGCGGGGGGGAGGTAAAAAATGCTTGTCTAAGAATAGGATATTTTTAAAAGTATGTGACAAGAATAGAATAGAATAGAATAGAATAGAATAGAATAGAATAGAACAGTAGTTAAATAGGTGCTCTATATGATTTTACCAAGAAAAGTACAACTGAAAAGGATAAGTTTTTTGGTAGAAGAGAAAGGATTTGAAAATTTTACAAATTTAAAATACAATAGTAGAACAAATAACCATTAATGAGACAGGACTTATTTTTTATATATACAAACTGTAAAAGGTAATAGGGGCACAGAGAGACTTAATAAGTGAACTTAGATCATAACTACAAAGTGCTAAATTTGGGTTTAAAAACCAGATCTTCCTGAAAAACTCATGTTCTTTTATTTATGTTGCCTTTCATATAAAGCCAGTTCTGCATGGTTTATCATATGTACTCATTCAATTCATGAAATTTGTTTTTAGCTTATAATATTCCTGTAGTGTGATTGTGCTATCTCTGGATGTATTTGCAAGTTTCCATATAAAAGAATGGGAGATTTCCAGGATTATGTAATGAAGTTTAGATTAAAATAGAGTTAAAATGATAGTCCACATAGCCTTTATAAATGAAGGATAGGACTAATAGAAATAAGACTTTGAGGTATATATTAAGACTTTGAAGTTTCCATGGATTAAAGGAAAAAACTGCAAGTGTTGTTGACAAGTGGAATGACTTAAAGGTTGTCTACATCCAAATACTGTTCATGGTATTTGGTTCTATATGTTGGTTGAAGGAGACAGTAGAAGAAATGCACAGGAAGCCCAGAAAATGAAACATCATCGTATTAAACAGACTATCCAAATTGGCACCAAAATTGCATAGAATAATTCAAAGCCTTAAGGTAAATATAGAGCCTAAAAACAAGGCCCTTGGCTTTAACATAATACTTGAGAATGTGACCAGAAGTAAGAAAAAATGATCTAGGCAAAACACATGGTGAAATATCGAGTAATGATATTCTGAAGGTTCTTTTGTAAACCTAGTAGATCGTCGTTTTCCATCTTAAAATATGAAAGATGGTATGATATCGAGATCTGAAGAATTATTTAGTCTTTAAAAGAAAGGACAGTATGCTTATTGAAAATGTGATTTTTATAATGAAGCTAATGTTTCTTCTTAGTGATGACCTATAAATAATGATACAGAAATGCAATTTGTTTTCAGGATTATTTGGGTGCTTACAGTTATTTTTTGGGTGTGTATATGTGTAGGGCTGAGACCACTTTGCCTTTACCCTATACATTTTAGCATGTCTATTGTTTTTGTTTAGCTTATGTATAGGTCATAATGTTGGTGAGACTTTATGAATATACCCTCTGGCATTTCTAGGATACACAATCTCACAGAAAACTCCTTATTCCTCTGGCTCTTACAGTCTTCCTGCCCCCTCTTCTACTATCATCCCTGAGTCTTATGTACAGGAGTATTGTATATACATCCTTTGGAACTGGACCCATAACTCTGCATTTTGACAGGTTGTGTGTTTCTGTAAAACCTCCTTCTCTTAAAAATGAAGTTTCCTTAGTACAGGGTGAGGACTAAACTTATCTGTAGTTATAAGGACAAATATTTAGAATGTGTTTAGGATAGGTACTGGTTTAGTAAAGTAGTAGTTCCTGGTTTTCTTTCAAGGTCCATGACTTCAGTAGTATTGGGTTGTTGGCTATGTTTCCAGTACCAGACATTCTTTCTCTCTTGTTGAATGGTTCTTAAGTACAATTAGAGAGCTGTTGGTTACTACTAAGGTAAACATGCCACTACTATGCCTTTAGGCTTATTGTGTCATGCTGATCATTGCTGTGGTTAATAGGATAATAGCTGGGTAGATATTCTGGTTGCTTCTCTTCTTTGGAAGATTTTGTGACACATTATTGTACTATGAAAGCTAGCTCTCAAAAAGGAGTTTTAATTTTCTTTGACTTTTTATTGAAAATTCATACAGTATATGATGATTATAGTATTCCCTCCCTCATAGAAAAGAAGTTTTCAAATCAGTTCTAGCTCAAGAGCCTCTAGGCCCTAGATCTGATTTGCATGGTAGCTTCAGTAATAGGGACTAACAATTGACAATAGGGCAATAGCAGTAGCCTGGAATGTTTTGGGAGTCTCTTCTCCATTCTTGGCCAACAACTCAGAAAAGGATTTCTCATGCTAATAATGTGTTTGTTAGATCATCTTTGGAACTTGGTGGGAGCATTGTCAGTCCAGATGGTAAAATTCAATTAAAATCATGTGTGCATATTTATATACTAACTTACACATATTGTATGTATTTTTAATAGTATGATTTCTGATTTTTTCAGACTCTTTTACTGTTATTTTACCCTAGACCTTATATTGTATTCATACCCTCCCCATTCACTAATTTGAGCTCCTTTCCAGTTTTCTCATTTCCCCCATTAGATTACTTGTACTTTAATATATGCCTCTCTATTGCTTGGAATCTCTGATGAAAGAGAATATAGGTGATGTTTGTCTTTCTAGGTCTGAGTCACTTCACTCAGTATGATAGTTCTAGTCCCAAATATTTACCTAAACATGTCATGATTTCATTTCTCTTTACAGCTGAGTAGTATTTCAGTTTATATGTATCTCATTTTATTGTCAATTCATCACTTGAAGGACGTTTATGTTGTTTAAATTTCCTGCTATTATGAATACAGCAACATCCAACATGGCTGAGTATCTTTGGAGTAGGATGTTGATTCCTTTGGAGAGGCTTCAACCAGACAAAAATAACTACAGGCAAAAGAGGGAATGTTAAGAGCAGAGGAAGTGGTCTGTCCTAGGGAAGAGCACACTGATTGGTTACCCAATACCAATGGTCAGCTCTGAACACACATTCAAGTAATTTCATACAGACTGATTGGGATTCACCTCCCATATAATGGAGAGTGTGCTGGCTACTTTTATACCAATTTGACATAAGATAGAGTCATCTAAGAGAAGGGAATCTCAATTGAGAAAATGCTTCCATAACTTCAGGCTGTAGGTAAACCTTTAGGACATTCTCTTAATTACTGATTGATGTTGGAGAGCCAAGCATAAAGTAGATGGTACCAACCCAGGACTAGTGGTCCTTGATGGTATAAAATATCAGGCTGAGAAAGTCATGAGATACAAACTAATAATTAACACTCTTCCATGATCATTGAATCAGTTCCTGCCTTCAGGTCTCTGCCCTGTTTGAGTTTCTGACCTGACTGCCTTTGATAACAAACTGTGATATGGAAGAATAAGTGAAATAAAAACTTTCCTTCACAAATTGCTTTCCTTAATTGTGTTTCATCACACAACTAAAACCCCAAGTTACACAGAATAGTATATGGGAAGATTTGGATGAAGGAATAGGAAGAGAGAAATGATATAATCATATTATAATCTCAAAAATAAAGGAAATAACTAAAATATAAATTGAGGCATTGTTACTTTTACAAAAACACAACCTATCCAGGTAGATAGCAAGTAAGTTAAAGAACTGATACTAAGATAGTAAGAAGATTCACTACATCAGATCTTTTCTGGTATTCCAGAAAAATTCAGAATAGGTAGTAAAAATAGAGTGAAGAAGATTAGTATCAAGGAAGTATAAGTCCTACCCAGATGTAAAGCCTCAGCAATGACTAGGATCACATGATAACCACAAAGGTACAATTGTATCATTTCAATCTTGGATTAATCAACACTCTAATTGGACTTAAAGACTGGTCAATAAAAAAAAAATTCTTGGCTATTAGTTTAAATTTTGACAACTACCTGTGGATAGTGAAGTCATGGACCTTAGAGTAGAAACTACTACTGCCATATTCTAAAACTAGTGTAATTTCTAACTGCAATCTAAATGCTTAGCCTAATATGCACACATAAGTGTAGCTTTTATCCATCATTAGGAAGCTTTTTTTGCAACAGATTGTGACCACTACAGAAAGCTACAACTAGTTAAAATGCAGAGAAGGACTGACAATAGGGTTCTCAACCCCTAATTTATATGTCTCCAACACAACCTCTATACCTAAAGTTCAAATAACATCATGGAAGAAGGAGTGGGAAATTTATAAAAGTCAGATGATCAGTACTGTATCTTCTATATACTCTAAGGAAACTACACTCATGAAATCTTAAAAATATGTATGCCTATATAAGGCCAGAACAATGACACCAGTTGACATGCCAATATGTATAGGGTAAATTCACAGTGCTTCAATTCTAGTTGAAGTGATACTGGTGGTTAATAGTTGCTGACAGGGGAACAATTAGTCTTCCTCAGGGATGAGTTCCTTAATTGGTGATCTAACACCATGTGGTCAGCTTTAAAAATATATACATACAAATAAAATGGCCTCTTCAGGTTGTATTTATATATACTCATGCACATTCATGTTCATGTGAGTGTATGTTTGTGTAAAATAATAAACAAGGAAAGGTCACAATTGTGAAAGATAGTGGAGATTCATGGGAGGAATTATAAAGGAGAAGGGTAAAAATGATATAAAGTGTTCAGGTATAAAATTCTCAAAATGTTTTAAATGCAAACAAACAAAACAAGATTTGTTTTGATTTAGGTGTATGTGTGTATGCCTGTGACAGTTTATGTGCACCACATTCATGAACATGGCCAAGGAAGTGAAAAAGGATATTGGATCATCTTTGAATTTTTGGAAGTTGTGAGCCACTGAATATGGTTACTGAGAAACAAACCCTGGCTCATTTGAAGAGCACTAAGCACTCTGTAATAGGTGAGATATCTGCCCAACCTCATAACAAACATTTACTAAATAGGACAATAAATGGGCCAACCAATAATTGGAAGATTAATAAAATTTGATCCAAATAAAGTTACTAATTTTTTTCAACAAGAAATATATTTAGGAGAGTAGAAAGGAAAGCAACATATTGGAAAAAGGATATATGAAGCAAATATTAGATAAAGAATACAACATGTAGAAATAATTCATAAAAATCAGTAATGAGACACCCAGAGAGGCCTACACCTGGATCACAGCCCAGGGAACCAGCCACTCTGGGGAAGACCTTCCCAAATGGGCCCCAGGTTCTGGCCATAGGGCAGGACCCCCCATCCCAACTGGGAAGGTTCCCCCTCTCCAATACCCTCTGGTGCACCCAACAACCTCCACGCCCTGTCCCCACACCCATCTACCAGAGATCCCAGCCACATCCTGAGACTTAGGAACCAGCACCCAGCATCCATCCTGCCCCAGAACTCCCATCTGGACCAGAGGTGAGTGCCTGTGGTTGTAATCAGAGAGGCAACTACTTCTGGGTACCACCCCTGAGCATCAGCCATTCCAGGAGGACCTGCCCAACTTGGTCCCAGTTTCTGGCCATGAGGGAAGGTTCCCCTTTTCCAAGACTGCAGGCAGATCCTGCAGCCTCCACACCCTGCCCCCACACCATTTGCCAAAGACCCCAGCCACTTCCTGAGAATCAGAGACCAGCCACCAGCCTCCCTCCTGCCCTGGAACTTCCACCTGGACCAGAGGTGAGTGCCTGGGGTCACACTCAGAGGGGCCCACACCTGGGTCACAGCCCAGGGCCCCAGCCACTCTAAGGAAGACCTGCCAAACTGGGCCCCAGGTTCTAGCCATAGGGCAGGACCCCCCATCCACACCAGAAAGGTTCCCCCTCTCCAAGACCCTCTGATGAACACTACAACCTCCACGCCCTGCCCAGACACCCATCTGCCAGGGACCCCAGCCACTTCCTGAGACTTGGAAACCAGCCTCAAGCTTCCATCCTGACACAGAACTCCCATCTGGACCACGGCTTCCATCCTGTCTAGGAACTCCCATCTGGAGAAGAGGTGCTCCCATCTGGACAAGATAAGGAGACTTCCTGAGACTCAGAGTCCAGCTCCCCAGCTCCTATCCGGCCAGCACTCTCATCTGGACCAGAGCTCCCATCTGGCCCAGAGCTTCCATCTGGAACAGAGAGAGGCTCCCTAAATCTGTCAGCTCAGTCTGGACCAAGTACACTGATAAGACCAAGAACAAACCAAGGAGGAGATGGACAGATGTAAAGGCAGAAGTACATACAACAAAATAAAGAGCAATACAGCATCACCAAAACCTAGCCCTTCTCCAACAGCTAGACCTGAACATCATGGAATGGAAGAAGAAGAAGAAAACAACCTTATAAGTAACATCATGAAGAGGATGGAGCCTTATATAGAAGAAATCAAAAATAAAGTAGAGGAACAAACAAACAAAAAATGGGAAGAACGCTATAAAAAACTAGAGGAAAGGACAATTAAAGCAGAAGAAAAGAATAAATCCTTGAATGAAAATCCTGAAAAAGCAAGGGAGACAATCCAAGACATGAAAGAGGGAAATAGAAAAAATGAAGAAGACACTAGCAGAAGGAATGTTGGAAATAGAAAATCTGAGTAAACAAACAGGAACTTCAGATGCAAGAATAACCAACAGGATGGAAGAGAGGATCTCTGGTGTTGAAGATACATTAGAAGAAATAGATTCATCAGTCAAAGAAAACACTAAAACCAACAAAGTCATGACCCAAAATGTCCAAGAAATTTAGGACACCATGAAAAGACCACATAAAGAGATTAAGGGGATACAAATTGGAAAGGAAGAAGTCAAGCTTTCCCTATTTGCAGATGACAGGATAGTATACATGAGTGACCCCAAAAATTCAACCAAGGAACTGATACAGCTAATAAAAACCTTCAGCAACATAGCAGGATACAAGATCAACTAAAAAAATCAGTAGCCCTCCTATATACAATAGACAAACAGGCTGAGAAGGAAATCAGAGATACATCACCATTTACAATAGCCACAAATGATATAAAATACCTTGGGGTTACTCTAACTAAGCATGTGAAGGACCTATACGACAAGAACTTTAAGTCTCTGAAAGAAGAAATTGAAGATGTCAGAAAATGGAAAGATCTCCCATGCTCATGGATAGTCAGGATTAACACAGTATAAATGGCGATCTTACCAAAAGCAATCTGCAGACTCAACGCAATCCCCATCAAATTACTAACACAATTCTTCACAGATTTGGAAAGAATAATGCTCAACTTATTATGGAAAAACAAAAAACCCAGGAAAGCCGAAAGCATCCTGTACAATAAAACAACTTCTTGAGGCATCATGATCCCCGACTTCAAGCTCTACAATAGAGCTACCATAATAAAAACAGCTTGGTACTAGCATAAAAACCAACATGTGGACCAATGGAATCGAATTGAAGCCCCTGACATTAACCCGCACACCTATGAACATATAATTTTTGACAAAGAAGCCCAAAATATGGGCAATGGAAAAAAGAATGCATCTTCAACAAATGGTGCTGGCATAACTGGATGTCAATGTGTAGAAGGCTGCAAAAAGATCCGTATCTATAACCATGCACAAAACTTAAGTCCAATTGGATCAAAGACCTCAACATAAATACAGTTACTCTGAACCTGACAGAACAGAAAGTATGAAGTACTCTTGAATGCACTGGCACCAAAGATCACTTTCTAAATATAACACCAGTAGCACAGACATTGAGAGAAACAATCAATCATTGGGACCTGTTGAAACTGAGAAGCTTTTGTAGAGCAAAGGACATGGTCAACAAGACAAAGAGACAGCCTACAGAATGGGAAAATGTCATCACCAACCCCACATCTGACAGAGGGCTGATATCTAGAATATAAAAAGAACTCAGGAAATTAGACCTCAAAATGCCCAACAGTCCAAATAAGAAATGGGATATAGAACTAAACAGAGAATTCTCAATAGAGGAAGTTCAAATGGCTGAAAGACATTTAAGGAATTGCCCAACATCCCTAATTATCTGGGAAACGCAAAATTTAAAACCACTCTGAGATACCACCTTACACCTCTCAGAATGGCTAAGATCAAAAACACAGAAGACAGCTTATTCTGGAAAAGATATGGAGCATGGGGAACTCTCCTCCACTGCTGGTGTGAATGCAAGCTTGTACAGACACTTTGGAAATCAATATGGTGCTTGCTTAGAAAATTGGGAATCCATCTCCCCCAAGACCCAGCTGTAGCTCTCTTGGGCATATACCCAAGGAATGCTCAATCAAACTGCAAGGGCCTTTGCTCAGCTATGTTCATATCAGCATTGTTTATAATGTCCTTCAACTGAAGAATGTATAAAGAAAATATGGTACATATACACAGTGGAGTACTACTCAGCAGAGAAAAACAATGACACCATGAGGTTTGCAAGCAAAAGGATGGATCCAGACAAAATCTTCCTGAGTGTGGTAACCCAGACTCAGAAGGACAAACATGGTATGTACTCACTCACTCCTAGGGGGATACTAGATGTAAAACAAAGAAGACTATACTGCTATACAACCCCAGGGAGGTTACCTAGAAAATGGGACCCTAGGAATGACCCAGGGATCACCCAATGACTGAGAAATGGATGAGATCTCCATGAATAACCTGGACGACAGTGGGAGTAATGAAGGGCAAGATTTGAGGGAAAGAAAGCTTATGGGAGCAAGAGATCCCAGCTGGATCAAGATCACAAAGGGAGAACGAGGAATAATAGACCATGATAAATGAAGACCACATGATAACATGAATAGACAGATTGCTAGAGAGGTCCCCAGAAATCCATAATGATACATCCTCTGTAGACTGCTGGCAATGGTCGAGAGAAAGCCTTATCTGAACTAGTCTGGTGATCACATGGCCACACACCCTACTAGTCTGAGCTGGAACTCTCATCCAATTACTGATGGAAGTGGATGCAGAGATCCTCAGCCAGGCCCTAGGTAGAGCTCTAGTTGTCCAATTGTAGAGAAAGAGGAGGGTTTGTAAGAGCGTGAATTGTTTATACCAAGATTGGAAAAAGCACAGAGACCAATAGCCAAACGAATGGAAGCACATGAATTATGAACCAAAGGCTTTGGAGCCCCCAGCTGGAGCAGGCCCTCTGGATAAATGAGACAATCGAATAGCTTGAACTGCTTGGGAGGCATCCAGGCTGTGGGACCGGGACCTGTCCTTAGTGCATGAGCTGGCTGTTTGGAACCTTGGGCTTACACAGGGACACTTTGCTCAGCCTGGAGGGAGGGGACTGGATCTACCTGTACTGAATCCACCAGGTTTAAATGAATCCCCAGGGGAGTCTTGGCCCTGGAGGAGATGGGAATGGATGGCAGGGGATTGGGGGAAGGTGGGAGCGTGGGCATGAGGGGGTAGGACTGGGGAACTCATGTCTGATGTGTAAAATTAAAATACAAATATAATAATAAAAAAAGAAAAAAAATCAGTAATGAATGCAAATAGCTAATAAAATAGACAGAAGTTTTGAACAGGCACTCCATAAAACAAAATAGTTAAATAGTAAGTACCTATAGGTGTATACAATATTATTACTTATTACTAAATTAATGTTAAAGCCCCAATAAGATACTATTATATACCCACTTGAATATTTAAAATTTCAATAAGTAGCAATAATAGTTGTTGGCAAGAATGTAGAATGATTAGAACTGCCATATGTTGCTGGTGCTTATGCAAAATGGTAGAGCCTCTTTAGAAATTAGTTTGGCAGGAAACCTATATCTTGTGACCCAGCAATCATATCTTGAGCACATGCCAAAGAGAAATGATTATGTATTTCTATGGTTAACCAAAAGATATAATTAACATATTTAACATATTTATTCATGACAGTTTCATTCAGATAGATACACAGTGAAATAAACCAGTTGTACATCAACAATGAAATGTGTAAATGGTATTATGTCAGTGAAGTGAAATAGTAATCGATTATTACTACATTGAGTAACATGAATGACACTTAGGAAGAGAAAGTCTCATATGAAAGTGAGATAAACAAAATAAATGTAGATTTATATAATACACCAGTCTATGGCAAGAAGAGGGACAAAGCTGTTATAATACAGGGTGTTAGGATGGAAGAGTTGGCTTAGTGGCTAGTAGCACTTCTTGACAAACTCTCATAAAAATAAAGACTCAAGGCAGAAGACATTTTTTTTTGTTCTGTGGCACTGAGCATAATAATCCATATTATATGTATAAAGTCAGAGTATGGATTGCTTTAACAGAAGGTTAGAGGAGATAGGGGTGACTGAGAAAGTACATGAAGCAACCTTCAAGGGTGCTAGGAGTATTCTGTCTGTTGAGGTAATTGTTAGTTAAAGGTACAAAAATATGTAAAATATTATTTAGTAATTCATTGAGATGTTTATTATTTACTGATTTTAATTGTTCCATAAAATGTTAAGAGTATACTTTCTGTACCTTATATGCTTTTACCATTAGTATTCTAGGAGAATATAAATGTGTGAACCTAGAAGTATTGTCAGTCTTATTCACAAGTGAGTGAATAAATAGATATTTTTTGAAGTCCAAATCAAAGGACAAAGGAAAGATATGAAATGAACTGGCTTTGATAAAATAGATATCTCCAGAATTAACATTTGCAAACATTACATTATAACAGGTCTCTGTGGAGAAAATGCCACATCATTTTGTTGTCTTTTATTCCTTGTTCTCCCTTTATGTTCTTGATCCAGCTGAGATCTCCTGCTCCCCCTAAGCTCTCTTTCCTTCGAAACTTGCCCTTCATTACCCACACTATCGTCCAGTTTGTTCATGTAGATCTCATCCATTTCTCTATCATTGGGTGATCCCTGTGTCTTTCTTAGGGTCCTGATTTGTAGGTAGCCACTCTGGAGTTGTGAGTAGCAGTCTAGTCATCTTTGTTTTACATCTAGTATCGTACTATGAGTGAGTACATACCATGTTCGTCCTCCTGAGTCTGGGTTACCTCACTCAGGATGATTTTTTCTAGATCCATCCATTTGCCTGCAAACCTTATGATGTCATTGTTTTTCTCTGGTGAGTAGTACTCCATTGTTTATATGTACCACATTTTCTTTATCCATTCTTCAGTTGAAGGGCATCTAGGTTGTTTCCAGGTTCTGGATATTGCAAACAATGCTGATATGAACATAGCCCTGGTGGTACGATTGAGCATTCCTTGGGTATGTGCCCAAGAGTGGTATAGCTGGGTCTTGTGGTAGATGGATTCCCAATTTTATATGGAAGAGCCATATTGATTTCCAAAGTGGCTGTACAGGCTTGCATTCCCACCAGCAGTGGAGGAGAGTTCCCTTTGCTCTATATCGTCTCCAGCATAAACTGTCTTCTGTGTTTTTGAACTTAGCCATTCTGATAGGTGTAAGGTGGTATCTCAGAGACATTTTGATTTGCATTTCCTATGTAATTAGGGATGTTGAGCAATTCCTTAAATGTCTTTCAGCCATTTGAGCTTCCTCTGTTGAGAATTCTCTGTTTAGTTCTATATCCCATTTCTTAATTGGACTGTTGGGCATTTTGATGTCTAATTTCTTGAGTTCTTTATATATTCTGGATATCAGCCCTCTGTCAGATGTGGGGTTGGTGAAGACCTTTTCCCATTCTGTAGGCTGTCACATTGTCTTGTTGACCATGTCCTTTGCTCTACAAAAGCTTCTCAGTTTCAACAGGTCACATTGATTGTTTTTCTCAGTGTCTGTGCTACTGATGCTATATTTAAAAAGTGATGTCCAGTGCCAATGTGTTCAAGACTACTTCCTACTTTCTCTTCTATCAGGTTCAGAGTAACTGTATTTATGTTGAGGATTTTGATCCACTTGGACTTTAGTTTTGTGCAAGGTGACAGATATGGATCTATTTGCAGCCTTGTACACATTGACATCCAGTTATGCCAGCACCATTTGTTGAAGATGCTTTCTTTTTCCCATTGTACATTTTTGGCTTCTTTTTCAAAAATTATATGTTCATAGTTGTGCAGATTAATGTCAGGGTCTACAGTTGACTCCACTGTTCTACATGTCGGGTTTTAGGCCAGTACCAAGCTGTTTTTATTACTGTAGCTCTATAGTTGAGCTTGAGGTCGGCAATCATGATGCTTCCAGAGGTTGTTTTTTTGTATAGGATTCTTTAGGCTATCCTGGGTTTTTTGTTTTTCCATATGAAGTTGAGTATTATTCTTTCTAGATCTGGGAAGAATTGTGTTGGTATTTTGATGGGGATTGCATTGAATCTGTAGATTGCTTTTGATAAGACCGCCCTTTTTACTATGTTAATCCTGACTATCCATGAGCATGGGAGATCTTTCCATTTTCTGACATCTTCTTCAATTTCTTCTTTCAGGGACTTAAAGTTCTTGCCATATAGGTCCTTCACATGCTTAGTTAAATTAACCCCAAGGTATTTTATATCATTTGTGGCTATTGTAAAGGGTTATGTATCTCTGATTTCCTTCTCAGCCTGTTTGTCTGTTGTATATAGGAGGGCTACTGATTTTTTTGAGTTGATCTTGTATCCCGCTATGTTGCTGAAGGTTTTTATTAGCTGTATCAGTTCCTTGGTTGAATTTTTGGGGTCACTCATGTATATTATCATGTCATCTGCAAATAAGGAAAGCTTAACTTCTTCCTTACCTATTTTTATCCCCTTAATCTCCTTATGTCTGTATGTTGTCTTACTGATCTGGCTAGAACTTCACGTACTATATTGAATAAGTATGGGGAGAGTGGACAGCCTTGTCTTGATCCTGATTTTAGTGTTATTGCTATGAGTTTCTCTTTATTTAATTTGTTTTTGGCTGTTGGTTTGCTGTAAATTGCCTTTATTATGTTTAGGTAGGTTCCCTCTATTCCTGATTGCTCTAACACCTTTATCATGAAGGGGTGTTGGATTTTGTCAAATGCCTTTTCTGCATCTAGTGAGATGATCATGTTTTTTTTTTTTTTTTAATGTATTACATTGACAGACTTTTGTATGTTGAACCACCCTTGCATCCCTGGGATGCTTCTTTTTGTTGGGAGACTTTTAATGACTGATTCTATTTCCTTAGGGGTTTTTGGACTATTTAAATGATTTATCTGGTGATTTAACTTAGGTATGTGGTACCTATCCAGAAAAGCATCCATTTCTTTTAGATTTTCCAGTTTTGTGGAGTAGAGGTTTTTAAAGTATGTCCTGATGATTCTCTTGATTTCCTCATTGTCTTTTGTTATGTTTCCCATTTCATTTCTGATTTTTTTTTAATTTGTATGCTCTCTCTCTGTCTTTTGGTTAGTGTGGATAAGGGCTTTTCTATCTTGTTGATCTTCTCAAAGAACCAACTCTTTGTTTCATTAATTTTTTGTATTGTTCTCTTTATTTCTAATTTATTGATTTCAACTATTATTTTGGTAATTTCCTGGCATCTATACTTCCTGGGAGACTTTGCTTCTTTCCGTTCTAGAGCTTTCAGGTGTGCTGTTAAGTCACTCCAACTTCTTTATGTATGCATTTAGTGCCATGAATTTCACTCTTAGCACTGCTTTCATAGTGTCCCATTAGTTTGGGTATGTGGTGTATTCATTTTTGTTGATGTCTAGGAAGTCTTTAATTTCTTTCTTTATTTCTTCCTTAACTCACTGGGGATTCCGTTGAGGATTAGTCATTTTCCATGAGATTGTATGTTTTCTGTAGTTTTTGTTGTTGTTGAAATCGAACTTTAAACCATGGTGGGCTGATAGAACTCAGGAGGTTATTCCAATTGTTTTGTATCTGTTGAGATATGCTTTGTGGCCAAGTGTGTGGTCAGTTTTATAGAAGGTTCCATGGGGTGCTGAGAAGAAGGTATGTTCTTTTTTGTTCAGGTGGAATGATCGATAGATATCTATTAAGTCCATTTGAGTCATAATATCAGTTAAATCCTTTATTTCTCTGTTGAGTTTCAATTTGGTAGATCTGTGCATAGGTGAAAGTAGGGTGTTGAATTCCTCCACTATTAATGTATGGGGTTTTATATGTGATTTAAGCATTAGTAATGTTTCTTTTACATATGTGGGTTCCCTTGTGTTTGGGGCGTAAGTGGTCAGAATTGAAAAGGTATCATGTAGGACATTACATACTCATTGCAGGAAAGATCCACCAAGATGAAGTTTCAATTCTGAACATTTATGCCCCCCACACAAGGGCAGCCACATATGTAAAAGAAACATTACTAAAGCTTAAATCACAGATATTTCAAATTTTTAAGGAAAGCATTCCTTATGGCTTTCCAAATTACTACTATACCTGGAGCAGTTTAAGAGTAATATTATTTACAATATTAAATGTATTTGTGAATATTGTCTAGGATACCTTATCTGATAGAAAACAGTATTCAATAAGCTGGAACATATTATATAAATGATTGAATAAGTGCAAGAATACAGGAGCTGGTGATCTGGAGCAGACAGAAATGGATTGGGATATTGACACACTTAAGAACCAGATGCATTTAGAGTATTAACATTATTTGTAATATTATTTAAGTTTCTTTATCACACCCCAATGGCCACCCATTATCTCACTACTTCTTTGTAATTTATATCTACCTTATATTCCTCTTACTGTAGAGATCAGAATCTTAAGGTAGACAATGTTTCTTGAATTCTGCATTTCATCTAATTATTATTGTAAAACTAATTTACCTCTTTGACATGCTTAATGACATTTTTTACTATATTGAAGAATTGGTATAAAATAAATGATGAGTTTCTGATTTATTTATTACCTTGTTCACTGTTTGGTAAGTATTTAAACTCTTTGAAAGCATGAATACACATATCAAGTTATCACCAATGTTTAGATAAATCATGTGATTTTTTATCTTATGAAAATGTACAAGAAGCTCTATAGTAAGGGTTAAAATCCAGAAGAGGCTCAGAACAATTTTCTCTATCATTGTGCTGTGTGAAATTATTCCTACTTTCCCTGAAGATTCTTAAATTATTTGTAAATTATTTCCTTCCTTTGTACCATATGGTAACCATAATTTGTAATGCCATTTTAGTCATATTCTTAGTGATTTAACACAGTAATTTGCAAGAATTGTATTTCTTTTAGAAATAAAACACATGGATTTCATTACCACAATTTTGTTTTTATGGGTTTTTGAATAAAATAATAAAGGTAGGTCAAACCGGTGCCTGCATGGAGCTGTCAACCCTACATTATAGTATCTTTGGTATGGTGGTGCACATTGCAGGCTATGAAAAGAGAAACCTGTACACCAATCCAGCCACAAATCCCTTTACCTACATTGTGTCCTGCCTGCAAGATGTCCTGGAGCAATGGTGGCACAGAACTTGTGGGAGTTGCTAATAATTGTCTGGTTTAACATGAGGCCCATGCTACAAAATGGATCTCATGCTCTATACTGCCTGGATGACCAGGAAGAAGAGACTGGATAGCCCAGAGACCTAGGGACAAAAAAATTAATGAAATGATTCTTTTTTTTTTTAATATTTCTTTCATACATTACATCCCGACCACAGTTTCTCTCCCTCTACTCCTCTCAGTCCCCTGACTCACACCTCTTCTCTGCCCTATATCCATTCCTCCTCCATTTCCCTTTAGAAAAGAGCAGGCCTCTCAGTGATATCAACTGAACTGGTCACACCAAGTTAGAATAGCACAGATACAAACCTTCATATCAAGGCTGAGCAAGACAACCCAGTAGGAAGAAAATAATACCAAGAGTAAGCAAAAGACTCATAGACACCCCCACTCTCACTGTTTGGAGTCCCACAAGAATACCTGAATACTCAACCATAGCATTATGCAGAGGACCTAGCACAGACACACAGAAGTTCCATGATTCTTGCGTCAGTCTCTATGAACCCTGCTTAGTCTGCTTAGTTGATTCTGTGGGCCATGTTTTCTTGGTGTAGTCTATCCCCTCTGATTCCTGCTATCCTTCTTCCCCCTTTTCTGCAGTGTTCCTGGAGATTTCCCTAATGTTTACCTGTGAGTCTCTGCATCTGCTTCCATTTGCTACCAGAGAAAGCCTCTCAGATGACAATTGGACTAGGTACCAATCTATGAGTATAGCAGAATATCATTAGGGATTAGAATTATATGGGCTCATAGAGACTGAAGTGGCCAGTATGGGGCCTGTAAGGGTCTGCATCAGGTCCTCTAATGTGTATGTTATGGATATTAGCTGGTGTTTTTGTGGGCATCCTAACTGTGAGAGCTAGTGTGTCTCTGACACCTTTGCCTGCTCTTGGGAATCCTTTCCTCCTTTTGAGAAGCCTTGTCCAGGCTTGGTGTGAGGGCTTTTACCTTGTCTTGGTGTATTGTTTTGTTTTGTTTGCTTGTTGTCTCTTGGAAGCCTGGTCTTTTATGAAGAGATACTGAGGGGGAGTGGATGGGTAAAGAAGAGTTAGGCAGACCCAGAAGAAGTAGAGGAAGGTGAAACTGAGGTTGCAATGTATTACATGAAAGAAGAACTTATTTTCAATAAAATGAAAAATGTGAGAAAATGATAACAATACTTATTATTGCAGTAACTGGTTGATACATCTATCTATATCTATGTCTATACATATCTCACATCAAAATGTATAATTTCCCTCCTAGAAAAATAAAAATAAAACACAGACAGCCTTGTTATCTGTAAATAGATGCAATCCATCTCTTAGAAACAATATCCTCTTTACTCATAAATAAGCCTATCTTCTAGTTTGTTCTCTTTTACTTCTTCTCTAAATTTATTTATACAATTAGAATTTACTCTTTCAACATTGTGAGACACTATAATACTATATAACACTAGTTAGACTGATAAATAAAACACACACACATACATATATGTATATATGTATATATACATATATACGATTAATTTAAACACGTATTTATATATTATATATGTATTTAAGATTAATGGATATTCCTCTCTGTTCTGTAGTTATTTCATTCACTAACTTACTTTTAACTATCTAGTATATTATTTCACATTATTGCATACCCTATCATCCCTCCATTTCTTTCTAATAGATTGTATTTAAAAACAATAAAAACTTCTCATTATCAGTTCTTCATGACTTTAAGTTGATTCATCCATATGCTAAGCTTCAACTTACAGTAGTTGAGAATGATCTTTTGAAATTTATTCCTTATTTGCCCTCCTTAAAGTGAGTCATTATGTGGTAAAAATAGTAGTCCCCAAGAAATTTTATCCTGGTATATATATATATAAACTTACTATGACACCAGTATTAAGATGTTTCAGTTTTTCCTTATCAATTAAATGAGAGATGATATTCTGATTTCTTTGTTCTAAATAATTTTACAAAAATGCTATTGTGGAGTTTCAGAGATTTGGCTCATAACTAATGTTTTCCAAGCCCTGGAAATGCTGCTTTGAATCCATCATGGGATTTTTGAACTGAATTATAAGGACTTTGTATCACTTTACTTAATTTTCTGATCTGTAACATGCCTTTCCTTGTTTGTTGGCATCTGTAAAAAATGTCCAAACTCCAGATATGGGTTTTTCACATACAATTCAAGGCAAGATCCAATCAGGTCTCTTTATAAGATCAATTCTATTACTTTTGGAATATTTGCTGCTAATTTCTCCAAAAAATTACTGCAAGCTCTTTGCCAAGGATAACTTTCTGTCCATAATTTGTCAATGTCTTCTTTAGTTAAATGTACAACAATTTCTGCTTGGTCTATTCTTGTTAATTGACGAAGTCTCAATTTTCCTTTCAAAATTAAGTCAGAGATTTTTTCCACATAAGTTTTTAAGTTTTTATTTGGTTTATTTGTTGAAAATATCCGTTCCAAAATAATATCTTCTCTCTGCATTAATATTACTGTAGGAGAATGCCTAGAAGGTAAAATAACCAAAATGCAATCCAGCTTTTTATCGATCCAATCCATGTGTCCTTCATGTACTTTCTTTTCTACCAAGGCCAATTATTTCTCAGCTTCAGGTGATAATTCTCTTGGACTATTCAAGTCCTTGTCACCTTCTAAGGTTTTGAACAAATTATTCAGTTCATCATTTTTTATCCCAACAATAGTTCGTAGATGAGATATGTCTCCAAATAATCTTTGAAAGTCATTAAGAGTCTGTGGTTGATCTCTCCTAATTTGCACCTTTTGAGGTCCAATTTTTAGTAGCTCTATTTTATATCATAAATAATAGAATCTCCACTTTGTATCTTTTCAGGAACAATTTGTAGTCCCCAGCAAGGCAATATTTTCTTTACTTCTTCAAACATTCTCTCTAAAGTATCAGCATTTGAGTCAGCTAGTAAAATATCATCCATATAATGATAAATTGCAGATTTAGGAAATTTTTTACGTATCACTTCCAAGGGCTGTTATATAAAATATTGGCACAGTGTTGTACTATTCAACATTCCCTGTGGGAGGACTCTCCATTGAACCTTTTAACTGATGATAATTATTGTAAGTAGGCACTGTGAAAGCAAATCTTTCTTTGTCTTTTTCTTGTAAGGGTATTGAAAAGAAACAGACTTTTAAATCGATAACTATGAGAGGACATCCTTTAGGTAACAGAGTAGGCAAAGGAATTCCAGACTGTAGAGAGCCCATTGGCTGAATTACTTTGTAAATTGCTCTAAGGTCTGTTACCATTCTCCATTTACCAGATTTCTTTTTAACAACAAATACAGGAGAATTCTTCAATATGCTGAGCATTTAACTGTTTTTCTACCAGCTCTTCTAAAGCCTGGAGTTTCTCTATTGTTAAAAGCCATTGCTGAACCCATACAGGCTTGTCTGTTAACCATTTTAAAGGTAGAGCTGATGGTGTCTTTGGAAAATCATCAGTATTTGTGCCCTACTCTTGTACAATCTGGATGTCATGTGACCACTCATTAGAATAATAACTTCTAATATTTCTCTCAGAAACATGTGCTAGTTTATGATTTATTTCTGAGGATGGAGGGATGTTAATATGAGTATTCCATTGTTGTAACAGGTCTCAACCCCACAGGATCATAGCTAGGTTAGCCACATATGGTTTTAATCTGCCTCTCTGTCCTTCTGGGCCTATACATTCGAGCCATCTTGCACTCTGTTTCACTTGAGATAATGTTCCAGTTCCTAACAGTTGAACATTTACCTCCTGAAGAGGCCAAGATGGATGCCAAAATTCTGGTGCAATTATGGTAACATCAGCACCTGTGTCTACCAGACCAGACAACAAACACCATTTATTTTTATTGTTAATTTTGGTCTTTGTTCATTTATAGAAGTTTGCCAAAAATTTTTCTTTATGGTTTCTCCTGAATTTTCTGTTCTCTCGGTCTCAGTTGTTCCATTAGTCTGAGTAGCCTGGTTTATTCCAATAGGCATTTGGTTATTTAACTGCTCTGAGTAGGGGTGTCCTCTACCATTAGAGGAAAGGTCTGAACTGGATTCACTGTAGGGGCCTGCATGAGGCTCCTCTGGGAGTTTCCTGAAGACTGAGGCAAAGTATTACCTTGTCTGTCCCCCTTGTTGATCTACATTTGTTGGTCCAGTGTCTTCCCTTACCACACCTTCTACATATTCCAGAAGGAAGGGACATTCTGTGGCCATTGTTCCTTGAAGAAACATTGTTTCTAGAAGTGCCCTGTTTACAGTCCTTTTTCAAATGTCCTTGTTTTCCACATCCAAACCATCTGACATTCCTCAAACCTTTTGAAATTGCTTCTGTTACCCACATATTATCATGATCATGAGCCTCAACATTAACTGTGCCTGTTATCCAATCTTCCAAGTGTGCAGATCTTGCCTTTCATGGCTGATTATTCTCTTGCATGCTGCATTTGCGTTCTCAAAAGCCAAAGATTCAATTATTATCTGGCTAACTTCTGAATTTGGGACCATTCTCTTTACTGCTGAAGTCAGTCTTTGTAAGAAATCTGTGAAAGATTCTTTTGGGCCCTGTATAACCCTTGTAAATGACTCAGTTTTCTTTCCTAGTTCCTCAACTCTGTCCCATGCATTCAAGGCTGCCATTCGACATAGAATTAGAGTTTGGATATCATATAAACATTGTGTTTGTACTGCAGCATATTGGCCCTCTCCACCAAGCTGATCCTGGAAGACTTGTATACATTTATCCCTACATTGTTTTGCTATGTTTTTAGCTTCCTCTTTGAACCACATTTGCCACTGGAGATGTTTTCTGGGTTCCAGAACAGTCTGTGCCAGCTCCTGCCAGTCCTGTGGTATTATCCTATTGTAAATTGACCAGGAGTTTAACATTTGCTTTACATATGGAGAATGCATGTCATAATATACTATTGCTTCCTTAAGCATTCGTAAGTCTAACATTTCAACTGGAGTCCAAATATTTTGTGTATTCCCTTGACCAGGTTGCTATTGTATGGTTACCGGGTAAATTAAGGGTGATTGTGTGAAAACAGGCTTTCTTTCTGTAACCTCATAATTCAACCCTGAAACAACTTCACTGTTAGTTTCTTCTGTCTGAATCTGAATTTCTCTATAATTCATTTTTAACAGGTTTAACAGGTTTTTCTAAAATTTTTATCCTGGCACTTAAATTGACTATCTTTTTAAATAGTAAAATAAGGATAAGAAGAATAATTATGTACATAATTTGATCAACATTAATCTTCTCATATAGTTGTTCCATTGTCAGACTGCCTAAAATTTCACACAAAGCCCAATTTTCTTCCAATGTACACATAAAACCCATTTTTTTTAATGTGGAAAAAAAATCTGTTTTAAATAGTTTCCTTTAAAATATCTGATATAAATGACTTACCAATTTTGTGTAGAACAGTAGAAATCTGAGGGAATTTCAAAACATCTACCTAGGGCAGAGGTGGGAATCCAGAGAGAGAGAGAGAGAGACAGGAGAGAGGGAGAGAGAGAGGAAGAAAACAAGAAAGCATAGCCATGTTCTGTCTAAAAGCTTGAATCCAACTGCTTCAATGTTTCTGTTTGAGCCGAGTCGAGCCTGGGCTCTGGCTTTTTAAGCTCCGACTGACCATGTGCACTGGTGTTTCAGCCAAAAGCAGCCTATCTGCAGCTGCTTGTAGCCACTGCAATTAGCGGTAGCTCCTGCAGGCCTGAGTTGTTTGTAGCACTCCTTTTTAAGCAAGTAACTCCAGCTGCAGTGGTAATTGCTTGTAGCTAAGGTAGGTTGGGCCTGAGTCCTAAGCTGAGTTAGGCTGGAGCTAGGGAGCCGGGCCACCCAGATGGGAAGCCTGACCCACTGCCAAGCCAAGCAGTTTTTTAGTGAATTATTCCCAGGTTGGGTGCCAAATGTAGATGTAGCCATCTTATTAAATAAGAAACACAGAACCAATTGCAGAGTTAAAAACCAAGACATCAGAGCAAGGACAGAAAACCTTACCCTTCACTCTTTCTGCTGTCCTTCCTCTCTGCAAGAGACCTAATTCTGTGTGTCCTGTCTTTTTTATAGACTTTCTGTTCTGTTTTCTCATTGGTTGTAAACCCAGCCACATGGCCTCCTCATCACTGCCTGTTTGTACAGACCTCCAGGTCTTCTATGGTTGGTATTAAGATTAAAGGTGTGTGTCTGCCATGCTGGCTGTGTCCTTGAACACACAGAGATCTACCTAGCTCTGCCTCCCAAGTGTTGGGATTAAAGGCATGCACCACCAACACCCAGCTTCTGCTCTGGCTTGCTCTGACCTCAAGGCAACTTTATTAACATACAAATAAAATCACATTTCAATACAAACAAAATATCACTATAAAAATTATTAATTCCATGAATCTTACTAAAATATTTTACATATGACTCCCATCCTTCTGGGTAATTATTTTGTCTTCTTTTTTGTTGTCCTTATAAACTTCATAGAGAGTTATGAGTCTTTCATAATGGCTACTATTTCTAACTTCATATTTTAATATTTTCCATATTTTTGTGTCTCCTACTAGATCTCTGTCAGATTAATGTATGTGATCTAATTTCTCAGGGGGGGTTGACTCTCCATGTATTTCCTTAGGTTTTTTATTTTATTTGGATAGTATAACTTCACAGAGTGATGTCAAGGCTTTTCAGAAAATATTTTTATTCTTATCACTACAGCAGATTTACAGTGGGTTCTTGGACAATATATTGAGTCTCTCCCACAGTGTTAGTAGATTGAGAAAATGGGAAAATAATATTTACTAGAAATCTCTCTTTCAATTTTAGAAATCTAGATAATTAGTAAACAAAAGTCTTGCAGCCTGGATTTCTCTATGTGGAAAGCATTCTGCTTTTGCCAAGGAGATTAAATTAATAATCTATATTCAAATCAACACCACAGAAATTATTTAGCATAGTTTATGTTCTTTTACCTGGAATATTTTCTGGAAGCATTGAGTGACACTACTGGAGTCCAAATTGTGTTTAATTGTCCATATGAGTAAAGGGAATATCAGGTGATGTGTTTCAACTACCATTTAGCCTGCTTTTATGCTTAAATCTGAGCTACATGAAACAAACTATGTCAGTTTCATTTCTAGACTTCTGCTGCTCTTTTAGAAGAAGTTGCTCAAAAGTTAGCCTTACATCTTTCTTCAAAAAGACAAAACATGTAATATATCCATTGAAAACTGGCAAGCACTTATCCCTAATCTTGAATATCATGGTAGTTTTTCTTTATTTCATTTTTGTCTTTAGTCATTGTGCTACTTTTAAAAGACACATTTTATTATTTTAAATTGTATGTTGTAGGGGATATGAGTTCCAGTGCCTGTGGAGGTCAGAGGAATCCGACCTTCCAGGAGGTAGTATTAGATGCAACTTTGAACTGCCTTAGATGGGAGTTGGGAGTCAAACTCTAGTCTTCTGGAGAAAATATTTTTTTAATTACTGAGCCATTTCTGCCCTTCCTTCCTTCCTTCTTTCCTTTCATTTTTAAGGTTTATTGTTAGATTTTCAAATGTTGTTTTAAAAACAAGATTTATTTATTTTGTTTTTATGTGTGTGAACATTTTCTCTGCAAGTATGTATGCATAACACTTGCATCCTCCATACTTGAGGAGGCCAGAAAAAGCTGTTAGATTTCCTTGAACTGGAGTTACAGGTAGATGCTGGGGATATTGCTCTGTATAAATAAAATGCTGTTTGGCCAGGGGGCCAGGCAGGAAATATAGGCGGGACAAGAGAGAAGAGAATTCTGGGAACTGGAAGGCTGGAGAAGAGACACTGCCAGCCACTGCCATGAGAAGCAACATGTAAAGACACTGGTAAGTGACAAGCCATGTAGCAAAGTATAGACTAACAGAAATGGGTTAATTTATGATAGAAGAAGTTGATAACAACAACCCTGCCATGGCCATACAATTTGTAAGCAATATAAGTCTCTTTGTGCTTTCTTGGTTGGGTCTGAGCATCTATGGGCCTGGTGGGTGAGAGAACCTTGTCCTGACTGTGGGTCAGGCAGGAAAACTCTAACTACAAGTAGATGTGAACAGTTATGTGGGTATTGGGAACTGAGCCTGGGTCCCTGCAAGAGAAGAAAGAGCTTTTAACTGCTAAGCCATCTTTCCAGCCTCTAATGTGAGCTTTTTTATAGCTACTGTCATACATTACCAAAAACTGCTCAAATAATGTAAAATAGAAATCAACTATTTTATAGCAGTAAAACCCAGAATTATTCTGTTTCTATAATTGCATAGCAGCTTTTATTTTTATTTTTCTCTAAATCACTTGTGGCTCCTCATTCTAAGGACAAATATATATAGTTAGGCTCACCTGGATAATACATAGCAAGCAAAATGTTGAAAGTTCCAGCATATATAATGTTATTTGTGGCCACATAAGAGTTTATTATCACTTTCTATCAATGACTACTTGGTTGTCCTTAGGGGCTAGTCTGCTTTTCCACAGTAATCTCAGAGTTCAGAATATCAAGAATTAGATTCTAGTGTCAATATTACCTTCTTGTCTGAAAGTCTGTCACAAGTATATTTATTTATGACATTTGAAAAACATATATGCATAGTAACCATACATCAGGCTTCATTCTAAGTTCCTCAAAAATATTATTTTATTTGTCTGCCATAATAAACTTTTTATACATGTGGGAAAAAAGGCAAAAAAGTAAGATAATGTAACAAATGCTATAGAATTTATAATTGTAGAAGACAGACTTTCAGGCTGTATATTCTGAGTCCTCAAAACATCCTTAATGAAAAATATTGTTCTTTTAAGAAGATGAATGTGATTTCCTGATATAATCACATTATAACAAAGATCCTCAGTATTAAATAGAGCCAGAGATACCATATAAATATAATATATATTGACTAAATATATTTTGTCATGTACTTTGTTCATTTAATTGGTCATTTGAAAGATAATAATTTTGCCTATATAATGAAACACAATGAAAATACAAGGGGTTAGTAATATTGGATTTATAATGCTCCTTCAAAGAATTCAATGATCTATTGACTTTTGAACAGGAGGCTCCATTTTTTTCCACCTTCAACTTCTTTTTGTGTAAAAGAAGAGGCTAGAGCCTTATACAGAAGAAATCAAAAAATAAAGTAGAGGAACAGACAAAAAAAATGGGAAGAATGCTATAGAAAAATAGAGGAAAGGACAATTAAAGCAGAAGAAAACAATAAGTCCCTGAAAGAAAATCATGAAAAAGCAAGGGAAACAGTCCAAGACCTGAAGAGGGAAATAGAAAAAATGAAGACACTAGAAAAAGGAATGCTGGAAATAGAAAATCTGAGTAAACAAACAAGAACTTCAGATGCAAGTATAACCAACAGAATGCAAGAGATGAAAGAGAGGATCTCTGGTGCTGAAGATACATTAGAAGAAATAGATTCATCAGTCAAAGAAAACACTAAAACCAACAAAGACATGACCAAAAATGTCCAAGAAATTTGGGACACCATGAAAAGAACAAACCTACGAATAATAGGAATAGAGGAAGGAGAAGAATAACAACTCAAAGGCACAGAAATATATATTTAACAAGATCATAGAAGAAAACTTTCCCAACTTAAAGAAGGAAATGCCTATGAAGATACAAGAAGCCTATAGAACACCAAACAGACTAGAAACCCCCAAAAGTCCCTTCACCAAATAATAGTTAAACAACTAAATGTACAGAATAAAGAAAGAATATTAAGGGCAGCAAAGGAAAAAGGCCAAATGACTTATAAAGGCAAACCCAACAGAATACCACACAATTTCTCAATGGAGACTTTGACAGCCAGAAGGACCTGGGCAGATATAATGCAGACACTAAGAGACCATGGATGCCAGCCTAGACTAATATACCCAGCAAAACTGTCAATCATCATAGATGAAGTGAACAAGACCTTCCAAGACAAAACCAGATTTTAATAATACTTATCCATAAACCCAGCCTTATAGAAACACTAGAAGGAAAATTCCATCCTAAGGAAGGCAGATACACCCATGAAAACACAGGCAATAGATATCACCACAGCAGAAAAACCCAAAGAAGAGAAGTACACACACACTACCACCAAAAAATAAAAATAATAATAGGAACGAACAGTCACTGGTCATTAATATCCCTTAATATCAATGGACTTAATTCACCTATAAAAAGACACAAACTAACAGAATGGATATGAAAGCAGGACCAATCTTTCTGCTGCAAAGAAGAAACAGACCTCAAATTCAAAGACAGACACCTCCTAAGAATAAAAGGATGGGAAAAGACTTTCCAATCAAATGGTCTTAAGAAGCAAGCTGGTGTAGCTATCTTAATATCCAGCAAAATAGACTTCAAACTAAAATCAATCAAAAGAGATGATGAAGGACATTACATACTCATTGCAGGAAAGATCCACCAAGATGAAGTCTCAATTCTGAACATTTATGCCCCAAACACAAGGGCACCCACATATGTAAATGAAACATTACTAAAGCTTAAATCACATATAAAACCCCACACATTAACAGTGGAAGATTTCAAAATGCCACTTTCACCTCTGGACAGATCAGCCAAATTATAACTTAACAGAGACATAATGGTCTAAACCGATGGTATGACTCAAATGGACTAAATCGATATCTACAGAACATTCCACCTGAACAAAAAAGAATTTACCTTCTTCTCAGCAGCCCATGGAACCTTCTCTAAAATTGACCACATACTTGGCCACAAAGCAAATCTCAACAGATACAAAACAATTGGAATAACCTCCTGTGTTCTATCAGACCACCATGGTATAAAGTTAGTTTCAAAAACAGAAAAAAAACTACAGAAATCCTACAATCTCACAGAAACTGAAAAATGCTCAACTGAATCACCAATGGGTTAAGGGAGAAATAAAGAAAGAAATGAAAGACTTCCTAGAGATCAATGAAAATGAATACATGGCATACCCAAACTTATGGGACACCATGAAAGCAGTGCAAAGAGGGAAATTCATAGCACTGAATGCCCACATAAAAAAGCTGGAATAATCTTAGGCTAGTGACTTGACAGGACACCTGAAACCCATTGAACAGGAAGAAGCAAAGTCTTCCAGGAGGAACAGAGGCCAGGAAATTATCAAATTGAGAGCTAAAATCAATAAAATGGAAATAAAGAGAACAATACAAAGGATTAATGAAACAAAGAGTTGGTTCTTCGAGAAGAGCAACAAGATAGACAAGCCCTTATCCAAACTAACCAAAAGACACAGAGAGAGCATCCAAATTAACAAAATCAGAAATGAAAAGGGTAACATAACAACAGACAATGAGGAAATCCAGAGAATCATCAGGTCATACTTCAAAAACTTCTACTCCACAAAACTGGAAAATCTAAAAGAAATGGATAATTTTTTGCATAGGTACCACATACCTCAGTTAAATCAAGACCAGATAAATCATTTAAATAGTCCAATAACCCCTAAGGAAATAGAATTAGACATTAAAAGTCTTCCAACCAAAAAGAGCCCAGGACCAGATGGTTTCACTGCAGAATTCTACCAGATCTTCAAAGAAGACAATACCAATACTCATTAAATTGTTCCACACAGGAGAAGCAGAAGGAATATTACCAAACTTCTTCTATGAGGCTACAATTACCCTGATTCCTAAACCAAACAAAGATGCAACAACGAAAGAGCACTACAGACTGATCTCCCTCATGAACATTGATGCAAAAATATTCAATAAAATACTGGCTAACTGAATCTAGGAACATATCAAAACAATTACCCACCATGATCAAGTAGGATTCACCCCAGGGATGCAAAGGTGGTTCAACATACAAAAGTCCGTCAATGTAATATATCATATTAACAAACTCAAAGGAAAAAAAAAACAACAAAACATGATAATGTCACTAGATGCAGAAAATTCATTTGACAAAATCCAACACACCTTTATGATAAAGGTCTTGGAGTGATCAGGAATACAGGGAACATATGTAAACATAATAAAGGCAATCTCCAGCAAGCCAACATCCAACATCAAATTAAATGGAGAGAAGCTCAAAGCAATACCACTAAAATCAGGAACAAGGCAAGGCTGTACCCTCTCCCCATACTTATTCAATACATTACTTGAAGTTCTAGCCAGTGCAATAAGACAACATAAGGAGATTAATGAGATGAAAATTGGAAAGGAAGAAGTCAAGCTTTCCCTATTTGCAGATGACATGATAATATATATGAGTGACCCCAAAAATCCAACCAAGGACCTGATACAGCTTATAAAGGCCTTCAGCAACATAGCAGGATACGAGATAAACTAAAAAAAATCAGTAGCCCTACTATATACAATAGACAAACAGGCTGAGAAGGAAATCAGAGACATATCACCCTTTACAATAGCCACAAATGATATAAAATACCTTGGGGTTACTCTAACTAAGCATGTGAAGGACCTATATGACAAGAACTTTAAGTCCCTGAAAAAAGAAATTGAAGTTGTCAGAAAATGGAAACACCTCCCATTCTCATGTACAGGCAAGATTAACATAGTAAAAATGGTGATCTTACTAAAAGCAAGCTACAGATTCAACGCAATCCCCATCAAATTACCAACACAATTCTTCACAGATCTGGAAAGAATAATACTCAACTTCATATGGAAAAACAAAAAACCCAGGATATCCTAAAGAATCCTGTAGAATAAAACAATCTCTGGAGGCATCATGTTCCCTGACCTCAAACTCTACTATAGAGTGGCCGTAATAAAAACAGCTTGATAGTGGCATAAAAACTGACATGTGGACTAGTGGAATCAAATTGAAGACCCTGACATTAACCTGCATACCTATGATCATATAATTTTTGACAAAGAAACTATAATTATATAGTGGAAAAAAGAAAGCATCTTCAACAAATGGTGCTGGCATAACTGGATGTCATTGTGTATAAGGCTGAAAATAGATCCATATCAGTTAACTTACACAAAACTTAAGTCCAAGTGGATCAAAGACCTCAACATAAATCCAGTTACTCTGATCCTGATAGTAGAGAAAGTAGGAAGTACTCTTGAATGCATTGGCACCAGTTATCACTTTCTAAATATAACACCAGTAGCACAGACACTGAGAGAACCAATAAATCAATGGGATCTGTTGAAACTGAGATCCTTTTTAGTGCAAACGACATGGTCAACAAGACAAAACAACAGCCTACAGAATGGGAAAAGGTCTTCACCAACCCCACATCTGACAGAGGGCTGATATCCAGAATGTATAAAGAACTCAAGAAATTAGACCTCAAAATGCCCAACAGTCCAATTGAGAAATGGGCTATAGAATGAAACATAGAATTCTCCACAGAGGAAGTTCAAATGGCTGAAAGACATTTAAGGAATTGCTCAACATCCCTAATTGTCTGGGAAATGCAAATCAAAATGACTCTGTGATACCACCTTACACCTGTCAGAGTGGCTAAGATAAAAAACACAGAAGACAGCTTATGCTGGAGAGGATGTGGAGCAAGGGGAACGCTCCTCCACTGCTGGTGGGAATGCAAGCTTGTACAGACACTTTGGAAATCAATATGGTGCTTCCTTAGAAAACTGGGAATCCATCTCCCCCATGACGCAGCTGTCACACTCTTGGGCATATTTCCAAGGAATGCTCAATCATATCACAAGAGCATTTGCTCAGCTATGTTCATATCAGCATTGTTTGTAATAGCCAGAACCTGGAAACAACCTAGATGCCCTTCAATTGAAGAATGGATAAAGAAAATATGGTACATATACACAATGGAGTACTACTCAACAGAGAAAAACAATGACATCATGAGGTTTGCAGGCAAATGGATGGATCTAGAAAAAAAATCATCCTGAGTGAGGTAACCCTGACTCAGGAGGACAAAGATGTTATGTACTGACTCATAGTAGGATACTAGATGTAAAACAAAAATGACTAGACTGCTATACAACGCCAGTTAGGCTACCTAGAAAATGGGACCCTAGGAAAGACACTGGGATTACCCAACGACAGAGAAATGGATGAGATCTACCTGAACAACTTGGAAGACAGTGGGAGTAATGAAGGGCAAGATTTGAGGGAAAGAAACCTTAGGGGAGCAGGAGATCTCAGCTGGATCAAGAACAGAACGGGAGAACAAGAAATAACAGACCATGATAAATGAAAACCACATGATACCAGGAATAGGCAGAGTGCTGGAGAGGTTCATTTAAATCCACAATGATACATCCTCTGCAGACTGCTGGGAATGGTCATGAGAAAGCCTGATCTGACCTTGTAGTTGGAGTTTTCCTGCCTAGCCCACATCAGGACAAATCTCTTTCACCCACCAGGCCCATAGATGCTCAGAACCAACCAAGTAAACACACAGAAACTTACATTGTTTAGAAACTGTATGGCCATGGCAGGCTTACTGTTACCTACTTTTTCTATCTTAAATTTACCCATTTCTATTAACCTACACTTTGCCACATGGCTCATGGCTTACCAGTACCTTACATCTTGTCATGGCAGTGACTGGCGGTGTTTTCCCAGTCTTCCTGTTCCCAGCTTTCTCCTCTTCCTTGTCCCTCCCACCCTATCCTTCCTGCCGGACTACTGGCCAATCAGCACTTTATTTATTTTAACCAATCAGAGCAACACCTTTGACATACAGAACATCCCACAGCACTTCCCTTTTGTTTTTTTTTTAAAGCAAGGTTTTATCTTTTATATAGTAAAATTTCAGATAATAAAACAATTTTTCAAGCAAGAATTACAGTTACAATATTAAAAAAGATATCTTATCTATCTTATATTTGTGAGTCCAAGGTTTTATATCTAACTTATCTTTTATCATAACCAAGGAAATTATAACTTTCTAGTCTTAAACCACATCAAAGACTTCAGAAGGATATAATATTACCTGAGAACCGGGAGAAGGATGTTAGCATTTTTCAGGAGTCTTGCAAGAGTAGACAGAGACAGCTGGCAGCCTGGACAGTCACCTAATGTTCCTTTGTAAAGTTGGGGCATTTGTCTTCAGCACATAGGACTAGAGTCTCTAGGTTACTTCTCTCAGTGTCCTGTAGAATGTCTGGCAGTTTCCTCTGGGAAGCAGGAACCTGAAGGACCATTTTGTCAAGCAAAGTTCAGTGGTCACCTTTCTATGGGTCTTGCATGTCCAGTCGATCAAGCAGTCCAGGCAAGAACAATTTCTTGTCCAAATGGCTATTTTTGCCAAGGTGAAGATAAACTCCATATGAAGTGTCTTCAATGCCCATCCTCCTCTCTGAAGTAAATCGGTGATGCCAGGAGCAGACATGTCTCACTGTCCAGAAAGTCTAAATTTTAAAAATATTTTAAATGCCATATTCTGTAGACCTTTGAAGTGTTTGAAGATTACCTGTCTATCTGAAATAACTCTGTGTATACCTAGAAGACTTAACTAACATGGCTATGAGTATGATTATCATAGATGACCAGTTATTAATCTATTTTTAATTATCCATTACAATTTTAATTGAGCTGTACAAACATAATACCTTAAACAAGAGTAGAAATATACACACAGTATAACAAAATTAACTAAGTTTGTATCAATAGACTAAAATCTATACCAATGTAAAACATTTTAAATAAGTTGCTGATCTTTAGAAGTAAGTTCATTAATCTACCCTTTCATCCTATCATATCTATATCATATCCCCTTTTTATCTTCAGAAAGAGATTGCATTTATAATCAACCTGTTTTAGATAAAATATTGGTTTTTCTCTGTCCCACACCAGAGGGCTCTTCTGATTTGGGATACAAGAATCTCTTAACCTTTTCTTTTAACAATGTGCTTGGGTTTAGAGGAGTGAGCCAATTCCATCTCCAAAGCCAGATTGGTAATTTTGGAAATTGGGCGTAGTTTCTCTTACCACTTCCTGCTGGAGTGGGCCGCTGTATCTTATGGGGACATAAAGAAAATTTTAGGATTATGGAGTAGTCCATTAGGGTGAACCTCTGAGCCAGTTGCCTTGAAATCATTCTGGATGTCGGATCATCTGGGCCATGGTGTCATTGGAGACTTTTCAGGTGGTCTTGGCCGATCAAACCTGATGTATCTTAATCTGGAACAAATCCACAGCCTCTGGGTTTCTGTAGAAACAAAAGCAGAGACTCTTTTCCAAAGCAACATATCCTTATATCCAAATTTTGAAGTCAAGGTACCTTTAAAATTTACATATTTATTTAACTCAACAGCTTTCACGATCAAATCATTTTCTGCAGTTAAAAATCCCAAAGACAAGAAAAAACAGATTCTCTGTGTAATATCCATCTTTGTAAGACTGAAACGCTGCTGTGGCTGCTGGCTCCGCCCACCTCAGCTTCCCAATATGGCATTGGTACTGTTTACTGCCAGCTCTGGGTCTGGAGCCATGTGTACCATCAACTATCAGAAGCAGTTCTATCAAAGTATTGCATAGCCCAGATACCTTTTTTTTTTTTTAACTAGCAAAGGCTAAATCTACCAGGCAGCAGAGTAAAGTATCACTCATTCCCGCCATACTGCAGGTCAGATGCACATGCCAGGAACCTGCCTTAGTAACTCAGACCAGCAGGCTGCTGCTAACTTGACAGAGACAACTAGGAAGCTGCTTTTAGCTCCGTCTTAGAATCTTTTTTCTCAGGTTTTAGGTGGAAACTCTTGCCAACACGTTGGGTGCCATTTGTAGTTGGAGTTTTCCTGCCTAGCCCACATCAGGACAAATCTCTCTCACCCACCAGGCCCATAGACGCTCAGAACCAACCAAGTAAACACACAGAAACTTACATTGTTTAGAAACTGTATGGCCATGGCAGGCTTCCTGTTATCTACTTTTTCTATCTTAAATTAACCCATTTCTATTAACCTATACTTTGCCACATGGTTTGTAGCTTACCAGTACCTTACATCTTGTCACAGCGGCGGCTGGCAGTGTTTTTCCCAGCCTTCCTGTTCCCAGCCTTCTCCTCTTCCTTGTCCTGCCTACCCTATCCTTCCTGCCAAGGCTACTGGCCAATCAGCACTTTATTTATTTTAACCAATCAGAACAACATATTTGACATACAGAACATCCCACAGCACTAATGTGGTGGGTATTTTGTTCCCTGAAATATTGTGTGTTCCCCGAAATAAACGTATCTGGGGTCAGAGAACAGACAGCCACTAGAACAAAGCCAAAAGTGGTGGCTAGAAAATGGGAAGAGTAAGCCATAGCAGAAGTTGGGCGGTGGTGGTGCATGCCTTTAATCCCAGCACTTGGGAGGCAGAGCCAGGTGAATCTCTGTGTGTTCAAGGCCACTTTCGAAACAGCTAAGCATGGTGACCCATGCCTTTAATCCCAGAAACCCAGCCTTTAATCTCAGGGAGTGACAGGCAGAAAGGGAAAGGTATATAAGGCATGAAAACCAGGCACCAGAGGAGTAAAGCATGTAGTTAGTTAAGCATTTGGTTGGTTAAGTGTTCAGGCTTTGGAGCAACACAGTTCAGCTAAGATTCATGTGGAGGAGGACTCAGAAGCTTGCAGCCTGAGGAAACAGGATCACCTGAGGAACTAGCTAGGTGAGATAGCTGTGGCTTGTTCTGTGTCTCTGATCTTCCATCATTCACCCCAATAACTGGCCTCAGGTTTGATTTCATTAATAAGACCTTTTAAGATTCCTGCCACAGACCTAGTCTGGTAATCAGATGGCCAAACACCCTACCAGTCTGAGCTGGAACTCTCATCCAATAACTGATGGAAGTGGATGCAGAGATCCTCAGCTAGGCCCCAGGTGGAGCTCCAGGTGTCCAATTGTTGAGAAAGAGGAGGGACTGTAAGAGTGTGAATTGTTGAGACCAAGATTGGAAAAAGTACAGGGACAAATAGCCAAATGAATGGAAGCACATGAATTATGAACCAAAGGCTGTGGAGCCCCCAGCTGGATCAGGCCCTCTTGATAAATGAGGCAATTGAATAGCTTAAACTGTTTGGGAGGCATCCAGGCTGTGGGACTGGGACCTGTCCTTAGTGCATGAGCTGGCTGTTTGGAACCTTGGGCTTACACAGGGACACTTCGCTGAGCCTGGAAGGAGGGGACTAGACCTGCCAGTACTGAATCCACCAAGTTTAAATGAATCCCCAGGGGAGTCTTGGCCCTGGAGGAGATGGGAATGGAGGGCAGGTGATGGGGGGAATGTGGTGGTGGGGGCAGGAGGGGGCAGGACAGGGGAATCCATGGCTGATGTATAAAATTAAAACACAAATATAATAATAAAATAATGAAAAAAATAAAAAAAATAAAAATTTAAAAAAAGAAAAGATCAATAACTTTGATGAACTTTATATATGTCGACAAAGACTTTATTGACAAAAATCAAATTACTAGATTCAAGAATATAATAGGATATGCTGCTTGTGACTTTACAAACAAAAGTAGATTATAAGAAAAATAAAAAATAAATATAAGTAAATCAGACAATCTTACCTTTAATATTTACTGGTTTCTAGAAATGCATAAACTCCTACACTCGAAAAAAATGCCCTATTAATTTGAATAAGACTGAAATAATCAAAAGCTGAATTACTAATTACTAGAAGACAAGAGTTTCAAGGGTTAAGTACTACCAAGCTGCATAGTCCAAGTGTTTAAATAATAACTGACCCCTAGTCTTTCCAAACTATTCCAAAAAGTGACAAAGGAAGAAAAAGATTTTTAATAATTTTGTGATATAAGTATTGTTTGGAAACAAAATTAATAAAGAAACCACAAGAAAAATATGGAATCATATATGTCATGAATAGAAATGTAAATCCTAAGGAAAATGTAAGTAAAATCTAACTTTGATAGTCCATTGATCATTCATGATAATAACTCAGAATCACAGGTTACCTTTGCATTTACTTGGTGATTTCTCTTTATGGTGTTTTATAGTTTTCATTGGATAAACATTCAATCACCTTTTAAAGTGATTCTCAACCTATTTTATAATTGTGGAAGCCTTTTGATTGAATACAGAAGTTAGGACCTTGTGCAAATGAGGCAAGTGCTGTATTACCAGAATGTACCTGCCTTGTCTATGCCAAACTGGCCTCTAACTTGTGGTTCTGCTCCAGCTTTCCAAGTGCAGCACACCTACATGCTTCCATCATCACAGCTACTTCTGGAAATTTCTCAGTCATTTTTTCTAATTTCTTTTCTATTTTTCATATACAGAAATACTGATAACTTTTGCATCAGATTTTCTACCTTACTACTTTGTTAGAATATTTTTAGGCTAATGATTTCATTATTACTTCTTTGGATTTTGTAAATATGTATGTGTGTGTATAGAAGATCATGTTATCTTGCATATAGTTTTAATTCTTCCTTCATATTTTGGTACCTTTTACTTCATTTTCTTATTTGATAACACTACCTAGAACTTTTACTAAAATGTTAAATAACAGTGGTGCACTTAAATGTGTTTATCTTGTTTCAGTCATTATTAAGCATGATACTCACATTGTGTTTTACATGAATGTTCTTTATTATTGAGGGGTTTTCCATTTGTTCATAGTTTTTTGATATTTTTCTTTTATTGGAAAATTGTATTGATTAATCTAATGCTATTTCCATATCAAATGAGATGATTAAGTGAAATTTTGTCCTATTAACATTTAGGTGTATTACATGAAATTTACATTCAGGAATTAGGGTCATTACACATAATTCTTTTACTATCTTGTTTGATTGAGTATACCAGTACATGTAGCAGGAATCTTAGAAAAGTTCTTATTAATAAAAACAAACCTGAGGCCAGTTATTGGGGTGAATGCTGCAAGATCAGAGACACAGAACAAGCCACAGCTACCTCACATTGCCAATTCCTCAGCTGATTCTATTTCCTCAGAGTGGAAGCTTCTGTGTCCTCATCCACATGGATCTCAGCTGAACTGTGCTGCTCCAAAGCCTGAATGCTTAACCAGCCAAAATGCTGCTAGTTTCTGGTCTTCATGCCTCATATATCTTTCTCTTTCTGCTGTCACTCCCTGTGATTAAAGGCTGGATTTCTGGGATTAAAGGCTGTGTCACCATTCCTGGCTGTTTCTAATATGGCCTTGAACTCAGAGATCAAGAGGTATTTCTGTCTCTGGAATGCTAGGATTAAAGGAGTGTGCTACCACTGCCTATCCTCATGTTTAATCTTGTGGCCGTCCTGCTCTCTGACCCCAGGTAAATTTATTAGCCTGCACAATATATTGGGGAACACAGTATCACCACAAGTACATATGTGAGAACTTTTGTATCTAAATCTGTGAACTTTTACCTTGAAGTTTTATTTTCTTGAAAAGTTTCTATGCAGTTAAATTGTTAGAATAATGCTACCCTCAGAATGGACCAGAACATATTCTCTACTGCTCTAAATTGTGCAAGTATTGGAGAAAGACAGTGTTTAGTTTTATGTTTTTAGATTTGCATAGTCATTACCAGTTAAGAAAAACACAAATATTATCAAAATTCATTATATACATGTGTGAAATTATAACATAAGTGAATTTTAAAAGAAATACCATTTTGCTAATTTTTGTTGGTGAACTTCAGACTAAGTAAATACTTCTACTTGTTCTAATTATGCTCAGATTTTTTGATTATTCATAATGTGTATGTGTTTCTAAGACTATTTAAGTTAATTTATTTAATTTTTCTAGAATTATTAACATTTTTTATTTAAATAAAATAATATTTACTTTTATATTTTGCATTCAACATTAATATATATACCTTTATTGTTGATTTTATGGATTTGATACTTCTTTTATCTTAGTTTTGCTAAAAGTTTATAAATTTTATATTGAATGTCAAAGAGGCAACCTTTGGCTACCTAGACTATGCTTCTTTTCTTTGTTTCATGTAGCTCTACTTATTAGTTTTAGTTTCATTTGCTCCTCTTCTTGTATCACATGACACTTTAAAGATATTTCTTTTTTAATATAGATGTATTTGTCATAGATTTCACTATTAATATCCCTTTGCTCTACCACATATATTTTGATAATTTGCAATATGTGCTTTCGTTTGGTTTAGGTTTTTAATTTTGTCTCTGACCTATAGGGGCAATTAACGAGGCAATTCCAGGTAGTTTATCTGGTAATTAAAAGAGGCTTATTTCAGGGGTAACTTGCTGCCAATAAGGGGTCAGTTACAGGATCTGGGAGAGATAAAGTACAGTCCAGCGTGGTTCTCTGAAGAACACTGACTTGGTCTGCAATTCAGCATCCAGGATCATGAGGAGCCAAGAGAGGAAGCACTTACGCATCTAGTCTTAAGGGGTCTCACCTTGGCCACGCACTGGGGGCAGGTCATAGGCAGATGTGGCAGTTCCTTGTTGCCATGCTAGAGGTAGTGCTTAGAGGTCAAAGCTGGAACAGCTACCCACTACACTGACCTACTGTTTAAGAATTTAATGTTCCCTATACAGTCAGTGGGATTTGAACCTGTCCCTAGTGCATGAGCTGGCATTTTGGAGCCTAGTGCCTATGGTGAGACACTTCGCACAGTCTTGGTACAGGGTGGAGGGGCTTGGACTTGACCTTGCTTTGGAGGAGGTAGGAATGTGGGGTGGGTTAGGGGAAGACTGGGTGGCAGGAGGAGGGAGGACAGGGGAATCTGAGGTTGGTATGTAAAATGAATAGAAAATCTCTTAATAAAAAATAAACAAAAAAGACTTGAATTTTCAACATACTGTTATTAATTCATAAACTTCATGTACTTGTTGTCATTAAGACAATTTTTATAATTATCATCTTTTATAAATTCTCCCCTGTACCATTAGCAAAGATAGATAATTTTTCTATGTGAGAATGATATATGACCCTTGGAATAAATACTGTAGCAATCATTTCAACTTCTCCTAAGTTTGTTATCCCTTAGTCCTCACTATACATTTTAAATTGATTTGATAATATATGTCATTTGAGGTACTTAATTGGTTCTTTAAGCCTTTGTGTTCTCTAGGACTTTGGGGATTACTTATCCTATAAGTGCAGTTGGAAGCTATGATTGGATCCATGTAAATTCCAATGTAACACTTTTCATGTGTCCCTATCTACCTTTACAAAACAAAGTCATATGTCTCATCATTTTATAGTCCATTGTGGTTTATTGCTCCAAATTTTTAAAAACTCACCAGAGTACAAAATAAAATCATAATATTATATACTTGTATTTATGTTAAGAAATTAGATGAATGGAAAGACAAAATAACCTACATGGTTTCTTTGGTAAGTAAGGTTATTTTCACTTCTTTGTTTAAAAGAATATAAATTATATACATTGGAAGTTTGGATAGCTACTTTGTTTTGATGTCATCTAAAATGTTAAGAATATTTTTTAATATTTGTGTGTATAAATTCTGTTAGAATTGATCTATAAAAATAAAAATATCAAAAGTATAGATGACATATTATTTCCATCATAACTGAAAGCTAACAATCATTAAATGTTATGTTTTTCATAAATAAGTAAATCACTTGGATAAATTTGTATTCTACTTATAAAAAGGACATACTTACAATGTTTTTCTTTTACAGAATTATGTTTTCTCTTGTTTATTTGATTATTCTTTGATTATTATTGTTAAATATACACATACATATAAATACACAAATGCAGCATGCTTAGTTATTTAGTGATGATTATATGTATGTCTTTTTAGGGCTGACCACTTGGAATTTGACAGTTTATCAGGTAGCTTACTCCTTGAGAAGTCTGATTCTTATTCTCTCAGCAATCATTAATAGCCCGAAGCTCTTCATTTAGGAGTGAGGCTCCATAAGATTTCCTTACCTACATTTGCATGTCAACTAGGCTTCTCATTGTATAGCTCTTATTTAGGCTACCATATTGTTAGGATTTCATTGATACTGCCTCCTATCATGTATAGAAGATTCAGTTACACAGCAGATGTCCTTACAATCATTCTTTTGCCTCATTCATTATACTTCATGAGCCTTAGGTGTAGGGGTTGTGTTGAAGATGTATCATCTGGGACTGGGAACCCCACAATCACTTATTCTGTACAATGGTTGTGCTCTTTTACATGTTCAATTATAATCTATCAGTATCAAAGTTAAATTTTGTTATTTTGACCCACTGTGTCCTAAAAATTATAAGGACAACTTAATTCATCCGTGATTTTTTTGAACATGAGCATTATGGTAGTAGAACACAAAAATGCATTTTCTCTCAATGTGAAATACATGTAATTAGAATAAAACCATGTGACAAAAGCTGAATGACTCATAACATTGAAGAAAAAAATGTAATGTTGCACATACATTGCTTTTAAGTAACAATTTGTCCATATTTGCTTAAATGAATTCTGTTTAGCTGAATTCAAATGCACAGAGTATTAAGAAATCGTTGGCTGTATTTGAAAGAGAGTTTTCTAGTGAGCTTGAATTTTCAAATTCAGTCTGTGGTCATCTGAGAGGAAAGTCTTGATTGAGAAATTGTCTAGATCAGATTGGCTTGTAGATATGTCTGTGAGGGATTTCCCTAATTGTTAATTGATATAGGCTACCCCAGCCCATAATGAGGATCTGGGCAGGTAGTGTGTGTGTGTGTGTGTGTGTGTGTGTGTGTGTGTGTGTGTGTAAAGCCACTGAAGCAAGACGAGTGAACTTTCCAGCAAGCAGTGTTTTTCCACGGTTTCTGCTCTACTTGGCTGTTGTCAACTTCCACTTAAGGGGTAATGATGTGTGTAATGGCAAGCATTCCTATCTTTAGCATCTTGCTTTGAGCCTCTGCCCTGACTTCAGTTGGTGATGGACTGTGACTTGGAATTGTCAGACAAAATAAACTCTTTACTTTCCTAAATTTCTCAAGATTCTGGTGTTTTATCATAGAAACAAGAAGAAGAATAGAACAATTCATAAAACTTCTTTTTTTTGCCAATAAAGTTTTATGAAAGAAAATTAACACCATCCAAGACTACTTAGTGTTTTTACTCATCTAATTTTCTAAACATTAACAAAAGTGTTTCAAATTCTCTCTTCGTTAGTTACTCTGGTGAGTTTTAGGAGTAAGATGCTGTGGCAGATACTAAGATTTATGATCTCATTTTGTAAGTTTATACAGGAAATTAATCAGGATCTACACCACAACATTGAAAGTAGGAACACTTCTTCTTATCAAGACAATTACCTGATAACGTTCCTCTTCATGCTTAATGGTTTCAGCACTGTTAATTTGAAGACCTCAGTTTTCAGGAGGTGAAAGCTTCCACTAATGACTAAAATTGTGGTCTTGTTGAATTGGCTGCTGAAATTGCCTCATTATTTTTGGCTTATGGTACAGAATTGGTGGGTAAAATAGAGGCTATTTTGATCTTAATATTTATATGTCCAATATTAAAATAATCACAAATTTAATAAATATGAAACTTGTATGTATTAATATAGAGTTTATTGGAAAAACATAACATTATTACAACTAACCATAATGTAAAATGATTATCCCAATATTATAATTACCTCTAAAGGCAAAAAAAATTATCAGAGAAATTATCTAATAACCCAGCAAAAAAAAATCCATGTCTGTGGATTTCAAGTAGTATTTTCATTTTTTGAATAACTTCTAAGCATGGAAAATGATCAGAGCCAAAAGCTACTTATTTTCTATGAATTTAATTTAATGCCAGTAGTGAAGTATATCAAAATAACAAAATTCTAATCTGCAGCAGATTGAAAGAACAAATTTTTCATGAGCGAGAGTCTAGTTTCCTTTTTTCTTATGGCAAGAGCAACTTCAGGGAGGACTAAAAAGGTGACTTGGTTATAAAAGGTGCTCATTGCCAAGCCTAATGACAAGAGGACCATATTTGATCCCTGGAGTGTACATGGTGGTAAAAGACAATCAACTCTTGAAAGTTGTCCCCTGAGTTCTGTTCATAAGTCATGGTACATATGACACATTCCCCAATCACACACACACACACACACACACACACACACACACACACACACACACTGAATAAATACACAAATGCAAAAAGAAAGCAGTTTAAAGATGAAAGGGTATATTTTGGCCCTGAATTTTAGGAAATATTAGATCATGGCCAAAAAGTCAAGACAGCAGGAATTTGAGACAACTGGTTTCATCACAGTCACAATCAGGTAACAGAAACCAAAGCATGCATGTACTGCCCAGCTTATTTTCTCCACTTTTATGCAATCTATGATCCATTTCAGGGAATGGTGCCACCCACAATGGGCAGGTCTTCACATCTCAATTAACAATTTAGATATTCTTCTATAGGTATTCCCAGAGATTACCTCACAGGTGATTCTAGATTCTTTCAAAATTCTGACAATTAACATGTAAGTGAATGAAATATATTTTAAGAGTATAGGATTATTATAACATTAGGAAATCTATTTAACCAACTAAAGTAGATATATTTAGTCAAATTTTATTCCTTTTGACTCTGTAAATTCTGCACAAATATATAAAAAAGGAAATAAGCTCTTGAGTGGCAAAGTGCTTTTTAAAAATGTGTGTTTCTAAGTATAGTCCTCACTACGAAGGTTTAAGGTAGAAAATCTAGTCATTCCCCCTAAAATAAGGTACTAGACAAGAATGTCCATTAATAACATTACGTAATTTGTATTGAAAAATACTATCTAAAGCAATTGATACATGAAAGAAACTGTACCCTGGACCAGCTGACACATTTATAGCACAACACCTATATCTAAGGCTCCACACACGTCTCTAAGGAGGAGATGGAAATATTGCTAAGAGTCAGAGGAACAACAATACTACTGCAACATTGTGTATAATTGGGAAACTATCAATAGTTTAAGCAGGACCTGAACAAGAATATGACAGTTTACTAGTTAATATGGATGAAAAGGTAATGACACTTAACAACTGCTTAAAGAGGGAGAATTAATCTCCCACAAAAATCAATCACTATTTGTTTATCCAACACCAACTGATGAACCCTAAACACAAATACAAACTAGCAACACTAAGTGGACTCAACAAGTTTCATGTATATATTTATTCATATATACATACATATGTAGCAATAACAGTTTAAAGAAATAAAAGCCAGGGATTTGTGCAAGAGAAGCCACAGGAGGAGTTAGAGAAAGTTAGTACTAAGGGTATAAATAAAATACATATAAATGAAATATAAAAATAATTTAATAGAAAAAAACATTAAGAAGAAAAATGACTCACAAATTCCAACTGATATGATTCTGTTTATATGAATTCCAAGATAATTTTTGGAAATAGAACAAGTAATTTATGAATTATAAAATAATGCATACAACTTTTTTAAAACGTTAATAAAAACAAATCATTACTAATACAAATTTTCTAATTAAGTTAATTTTTGTGTATTGCCCATCTCCTTTTGTATCAAAAAATATAGAGCTTACAATTCTCCTTAACTTACACATTTAATAGTAATTTCGAGTCAACATCAACACTATTTTATAGAAAATGATAAAAGTCAATTATACTATACATAGAGATAAATGAACAAATATAGAGATAGCATTTTAATTATATTAAAATAATATAATTAATAAAGCTATAAAAAAGTACTATTTTCAGAACTGTTATGGAGGAACCTGGAGAGATGGATCAGTGGTTATGAGTCCTAACTGCTTCCTAAGGATGCAAGCTGGATTCCCAGAACCCACATGGAGTCTCACAACCTCTGTAACTCCAATTCCAAATAATTGATGTACTCGTGTACCTACATACCATATTTTTTATCCATTTTTTTTGGTAGAAATTTAGATTGTTTTAATATTTTTGCAGATGTATATCATGTTGCAATGAAGAGTGGGAGCAATAATTATTCAACATACCTTTTTAAATTCAATTAGATAGATATTCAAAGCGAGTTTGTAACTACATTTTTACTTTCTGAAAAGAGTCCATGTTTTTCTTTTTTAAATAATTTATTTTTACTTTTTATATGTGTGAGTGTTTTTGCCTGTATCCATGTGTGTGTCAGGTGTGTGCAGTGCCAATAACATAAAATTTTTGAAGTGATGGAGTTATAAATTATCTTGATTTAATATTAATACAATGTTTGCATATTATAACAAATATACTGTCATATATCAACTCACAAATTTAAAATTATTTTTCACAAATACATGATTAATGAATTTATTTTATAAAATATAAATAAATATTTTAAAGCCAGAGTCACAGTACAAATTAACAACAATAAAACATTATAAACCAATAAAAGATACACTGAAAGGTGAAAAAAAAGTCTCTTTACCACTAGGAAAATTCTTACCTCTCATAAAAAATTCCTATAATGCTTACAAATAAATTGAACATCTTGACCCACAACACCACCAACAGCAAAAATTAAAGCTACTTGAAATTTGTGTTTTTAAATACTCAGATTGACCATTTCTGAATCTCCTTGTAATGTTCTACTGACATTAAACTTTCACTTGTTGCTGGAAAAAATATAAAACAGAATGAAATTTGGCACTGTCTACATTTCAAATGTAACTATCATTTGAAGCAACAATTATACTTTGAGAACTAAGCCCATAGATATCTCTATGCATAGGAACATGGTTGTATGCATCCTGATACTCATTACAAGCTGATTTATAGAAGCGATGCTCTAAAAGTAGCTAAGTATGAATTGATATAATTATGAGCAAATATATTTTTCACATCAATACAATGTTCTACAATGTAATGTGTATTATAGAATTTACCTAGGATTACAATTTCACTTGAAAAAATATCTAGGATACTATTTGTGGGAATAAATTATTCTAATGTGTTAAACAATTATCACTTGATCAAGTTTACTTGGGACCTTCTCATAGTTCTACTACTTATGGTGTGATCAATACAAATTAGAGATGCAGTGCTGCTAGTTTCATCATGTCTAACATGAACACAATAAAACACCAGAACTCAAGCCAGGTGGTGGTAGCGCTCTCCTGTAATCCCAGCAATCAGCAGGCAGAGGCAGGTGAATCTGTGTGAGTTCGAGGCCAGCCTGGTCTATAGAGCTAGGCCATGATAGGCTCCCAAGCTACAGAGAAACCCTGTCTCAAAAAGAAAACAAAACAAACAACAACAACAACAAACAAAAAAACAAAAAACTCATTTCACAAGGGTTTTCATCAGCATTGTGTCTATTCAGACATCAAATACAAAGTAGATGCCATATTAAAAAAAAATATCTGTTTCACTTAGTGTTGATTACAGAATTCAACAGGACTTCAGTTAGGTGCACATATAAAGAATTATACCTTATGGTGATATTTTATTTGTACTGAAATGTGATTTTATTTGTATGTTAATAAAGTTGCCTTGTGGTCAGAGCAAGCCATAGCAGAAGTTATTGAATATGAATTAGTTATAGTTATAGTTTTCCTTATTAAGAATTTCAGAAAAGAAACTCACTAAGAGGTGTAAGTGTATAAATTTGAAAGATGTTATAAGACAGTTCTGTTAGTAATGTAAGTTAGGATAGAAAGTGAATCAGGTACATTTTGGATTTAACAAAATAGGATAAATAATGGAATTATTTTCTTTGAATTTGTCAAATATGAATGGACAAGACATTTTTTAGGTATTTATTGCTTATAGTTATTGTACTTTTATATATAGTTTTTCTTATATTAGTTATAACTTTATTCCTTTTTTCTTTTTATTAAAATAGAAAAGGGGAAATATGGTGATATTTTATTTGTACTGAAATGTGATTTTATTTGTATGTTAATAAAGTTCCCTTGGGGTCAGAGCAAGCCATAGCAGAGGCTGGGTGGTGGTGGCACAAGCCTTTAATCTCAGCAATTGGGAGGCAGAGGCAGGCTGATTTCTGTAAGTTCAAGGCCTGCCTAGGCTACAGAGTGAGTTCAAGGAAAGGTAAAAAGCTACACAGAGAAACCCTGTCTTGAAAAACCAAAACCAAAGACTCTTCACTGCCCAGCTTCTGCTATGGATTGCTCTGATCCCAAGGCAATTTTATTAACATACAAATAAAATCACATTTCAGTAAAAATAAAATATCACCAGTACCTACTATTGAAAAATAAAAAAAATAGAGTTTCCAGCCATTCAGCAGCAGGCCCTGCAGGAAGGTTCCCCTTTTCCAAGATTGCAGGCAGACCCTGCAATCTCAACACCCTGTCCCTACACCCATCTGCCCGAGACCCCAGCCACTTCCTGAGACTCAGAGACCAGCCCCCAGCTCCAATCTGCCCTGGAACTCCCATCAGGACCAGAGGTCAGTGTCTGGGGTCACACTCAGAGAGGCCGGCACCCAGGTCCAAGCCCTGGGAACCAGGCATTGCAGAGTAGACATGCCCAACTGGGCCCCAGGTTCTGGCCATAGGGCAGTACCACCCATCTCTACCATGAAGGTTTCCCCTCTCCCAGACCTTCCAGTGGACCCTACAAGCTCCATGCCCTGCCCCCACACCCATCTGCCAGAGACTTAGAAAACACATCCCAGCTTCCATCCTGCCCCAGAACTCCCATCTGGACCAGAGGTGAGTGCCTGGGGTTATAGTCAGAGAGGCACCCGCCTCTAAGCCCCACCCCTGGGAACCAGACATCCTGGGAAGGCCTGCCCAACTTGGCCCCAGTTTCTGGCCCTGCAGGAAGGCTCCCCTTTTCCAAGACTACAGGCAGACCCTGCAATCTCCACACCCATCTGCCCAAGACCCCAGCCACTTCCTGAGACTCAGAGACCAGCCCCCAACTCCCATCTGCCCCAGAACTCCCATCTGGACTAGAGAGACCACAGTCACTTCTGGAGACTTAGAAACCAGCCCCTAGCTTCCATCCTGCCCCAGAACTCCCAACTGGACCAGAGCTTCCATCCTGCCCTTGAACTCCCATCTGGACAAGAGGAGCACCCATCTGGACAAGATAAGGAGACCCCAGGGACTTCCTGAGACTCAGAGTCCAGGCCCCAGCTCCCATCTGTCAAACACTCTCATCTGGACCAAAGCTCCCATCCAGCCCAGAGCTTCCATCTGGACCAGAGAGAGGCTCCCTAAATCTGTCAGCTCTGCCTGGACAAAGGGCACTGATAAGACCAACAAGGAATCCACAAGGAGATGGGCAGACGTCAAGGCAGAAGTACATACAATAAAGTAAAGAGCAAGACAGCATCACCAGAACCTAGCCCTTCTTCAACAGTTAGACCTGAACAGTTAGAATGGAAGAAACAGAAGAAAACAACCTTATAAGTAACATCATGAAGAAGCTATAGCCTTATATAGAAGAAATAAAAAATAAATTGGAGGAACAGTCAAACAAATAATGGGAAAAACACTATAAAAAACTAGAGGAAAGGCCAAATAAAGCAGAAGAAAACAATCTTATAAGTAACATCATGAAGAGTCTAGAGCCTTATATAGAAGAAATAAAAAATAAATTGGAGGAACAGTCAAACAAAAAATGGGAAGAACACTATAAAAAACAAGAGGAAAGGACAAATAAAGCAGAAGAAAACAATAAGTCCCTGAAAGAAAATCACGAAAAAGCAATGAAACTGACAAGGGAAACAGACCAAGACTTGAAGAGGGAAATAGAAAAAATGAGGAAGACACTAGCAGAAGGAATGCAGGAAATAGAAAATCTGAGTAAACAATCAGGAACTTCAGATGCAAGTATAACCAACAGAATGCAAGAGATGGAAGAGAGGATCTCTAGTGTTGAAGATACGGAAGAAGAAATAGATTCATCAGTCAAAGAAAACACTAAAACCAGCGAAGTCATGACCCAAAATGTCCAAGAAAATTGGGACACCATGAAAAGACCAAAACTACAAATAATAGGGATAGAGGAAGGAGAAGAATACCAACTCAAAGGCACAGAAAATATATTTAACAAGATCATAGAAGAAAACTTTCCCAACTTAAAGAAGGAAATGCCTATGAAGATACAAGAAGCCTATAGAACACAGGACTAGACCCTCCCCAAAAAAAGTCCCCTCGCCACATAATAATTAAACAAGGAAACGTACAGAATAAAGAAAGAATATTAAGGATAGCAAAGGAAAAAGGCCAAGTGACTTATAAAGACAAACCCATCAGAATAACACACAATTTCTCAGTGGAGACTTTGAAAGCCAGAAGGACCTGGACAGATATAATGCAGACACTAAGAGACCATGGATGCCAGCCTAGACTAATATACCCAGCAAAACTTTCAATCATCATAGATGGAGGGAACATGACGTTCCAAGACAAAAACAGATTTAAACAATACTTATCCACAAACCCAGCCCTATAGAGAGCACTAGAAGGAAAATTCCATCCTAAGGAAGGCAGATATACCCTTGAAAACACAGGCAATAGATAACACCACAGCAGTGAACCCAAAGATGAGAAGTACACACACACGACCACCAAAAAATCAAAAATAAAAGCAGGAACGAATGATCACTGGACACTAATATCCCTTAATACCAATTGACTTATTTCACCTATAAAAAGTCACAGACTAACAGAATGGATAAAAAAACAGGACCAATCTTTCTGCTGCATACAAGAATCACACCTCAAATTCAAAGACAGACACCTCCTAAGAATAAAAGGCTGGGAAAAGAATTTCCAAGTAAATGGTCTTAAGAAGCAAGCTGGTGTAGCCATCCTACTATCCAGCAAATTAGACTTCAAACTAAAATCAATCAAAAGAGACAATGAAGGGCATCGCATACTCATTGCAGAAGTGATCCACCAAGATGAAGTTTCAATTCTGAACATATATGCCCCAAACCCAAGGGCACCCACATATGTAAAAGAAATATTACTAAAGGTTAAATCACATATAAAACAACAAAAATTAACAGTGGGAGACTTCAACACCCCACTTTCAACTCTGGACTGATCTGCCAAATTGAAACTTAACAGAGAAATAATAGACTTAACTGAAGTTATGACTCAAATGGACTTAATCCATATCTACAGAACTTTCCACCTGAAAAAAAAGAATATACCTTCTTCTCAGGACCCCATGGAACCTTCTCTGAAATCAACCACATACTTGGCCACAAAGCAAATCTCAACAGATACAAAACAATTGGAATAACCCCCTGTGTTCTATCAGACCACCATGGTATATAGTTAGATTTTAACAACAACAAAAACTACAGAAAACCTAAAATCTCATGGAAACTGAATAATGCTCAACTGAATCACTAATGGGTTAAGGAAAAAATAAAGAAAGAAATTAAAGACTTCCTAGAAATCAATTAAAATTAATAGACCACATACCCAAACTTATGAGACATTATGAAAGCAGTACTAAGAGGGAAATTCAAAGGACTAAATGCCCACATGAAGAAGTTGGAGAAATATCACACTTGTGACTTGACAGAACACCTGAAAGCTCTTGAACAGGAAGAGGCAAAATCTTCCAGGAGGAAGAGATGCCAGGAAATTATCAAATTGAGAGCTGAAATCAATAAAATAGAAATAAAGTGAACAATACAAAGGATTAATGAAACAAAGAGTTGGTTCTTTGAAAAGATCAAAAAGATAGACAAGCCCTTATCCAAACTAACCAAAAGACAGAGAAAGAGCATCCAAATTAACAAAATCAGAAATGAAAAGGGGAACATAACAACAGACAATGAGGAAATCCAGAGAATCATCAGGTAATACTTCAAAAACATCTACTCCACAAAACTGGAAAATCTAAAAGAAATGGATAATTTTCTGCATAGGTACCACATACCTAAGTTAAAACAAGACCAGATAAATCATTTAAATAGTCCAATAACCCCTAAGGAAATAGAATAGGTCATTAAAACTCTCCCAACCAAAAAAAAAAAAAAAACCCAGGACCAGATGGTTTCACTGCAGAATTCTACCAGATATTCAAAGAAGACTTAATACCAATACTCTAGAAATTGTTCCACAAAATAGAAGCAGAAGGAATATTACCAAACTCCTTCTATGAGGCTACAATTACCCTGATTCCTAAACCAAACATGCAACAAAGAAAGAGAAATACAGACAGATCTCCCTCATGAACATTGATGCAAAAATATTCAATAAAATACTGGCTAACAGACTCCAGGAACACATCAAAACAATTATCCACCATGATCAAGTAGGCTTCATGCCAGGGATGCAAGGGTGGTTCAACATACGAAAATCCATCAATGTAATACACCTTATAAACAAACTCAAAGGAAAAAAAAAAACACATGATCATCTCACTAGATGCAGAAAATGCATTTGACAAAATCCAACACCCCTTCATGACAAAGGTCTTGCAGCGATCAGGAATACAAGGAACATACCTAAACATAATAAAGGCAATCTACAGCAAGCCAACAGCCATCCTCAAATTAAAAGGGGAGATACTCAAAGCAATACCACTAAAATCAGGATCAAGGCAAAGCTGTCCTCTCTCCCCATACTTATTCAATATAGCACTTGAAGTTCTAGCAGAGCAATAAGAAAATATAAGGAGTTTAAGGGGATACAAATTGGAAAGGAAGAAGTCAAGCTTTCCCTATTTGCAGATTACAAGATAGTATACATGAGTGTCCCCAAAAATTCAACCAAGGAACTGATACAGCTAATTAAAACCTTCAGCAACATAGCAGGATACAAGGTCAACTCAAAAAGAAAAAATCAGCAGCCCTCCTATATACCATAAACAAACAGGGTGAAAAGAAATCAGAGATACATCACCCTTTGCAATAGCCACAAATGATATAAAATACCTTGGGATCACTCTAACTAAGCATGTGAAGGATCTATATGACAAGAACTTTAAGTCCCTGAAAAAAGAAATTGAAAAGATGTCTGAAAGTGGGAAGATCTCCCATGCTCATGGATAGTCATGATTAACATAGTAAAAATCATGATCTTACCAAAAGCAATCTATAGATTCAATCCAATCCCCATCAAATTACCAACACAATTCTTCACAGACCTGGAAAGAATAATACTGAACTTCATAAGGAAAAACAAAAAACCCAGGATAGCCAAAAGTATCATGTACAATAAAACAACCTCTGGAGACAACATGATCCTCAAGCTCAACTATAGAGCTACAGTAATAAAAACAGCTTGGTACTGGCATAAAAACTGACATGTGGACCAATGGAATCAAATTGAAGACACTGACATTAACCATCATTGCTATAAACATATAATTTTTGACAAAGAAGCCAAAAATGTTCAATGAAAAAAAGAAAACATCTTCAACAAATGGTGCTGGCATAACTGGATGTCAACATGTACAAGGCTGCAAATAGAACCATATCTGTCACCTTGTACAATACTTAAGTCCAAGTGGATCAAAGTCCTCAACATAAATACAGTTACTCTGAACCTGATAGAAGAGAAACTAGGAAGTAGTCTTGAAAACATTGGCACTGGACATCACTTTCTAAATATAACATCAGTAGCACAGACACTGAGAAAAACAATCAATGTGACCTGTTGAAACTGAGAAGCTTTTGTAGAGCAAAGGACATAGTCAAAAATACAAAGCAACTACATACAGAATGAGAAAAGGTCTTCACCAACCCCACAACTGACAGTGGGCTGATATCCAGAATATATAAAGAACTCAAGAAATTAGACATCAAAATGCCCAACAGTCCAATTAAGAAATGGGCTATAGAACTAAACCGAGAATTCTCAACAGTGGAAGTTCAAATGGCTGAAAGACATTTAAGGAATTGATCAACATCCCCAATTATCCGGGAAATGCAAATCAAAATGACTCTGAGATACCACCTTACACCTGTCAAAATGGCTAAGATAAAAATCACTGAAGACAGCTTATGCTGGAGAGGATGTGGAGCAAGGTGAACTCTCCTCCATTGCTGGTGAGAATGCAAGCTTGTACAGTCACTTTGAAAATCGATATTGTGCTGTCTTAGAAAACTGGGAATCCATTTCCCCCAAGACCCAGCTGGAGCATTCTTGGGCATATTCCCAAAGAATGCTCAATCATACCACAAGGCCATTTGCTCTGCTATGTTTATATCAGTCTTGTTTGTATTAGCCAGAACCTGGAAACAACCTAGATGCCCTTCAACTGAAGAATGGATAAAGAAAATATGGTGCATATACACAATGGAGTACTATTCAGCAGAAAAAAAAATGACATCATGAGGTTTGCAGGCAAATGGATGGATCTAGAAAAAATCATCCTGAGTGAGGTGACCAAGACTCAGAAGGACAAACATGGTATGTACTCACTTATACTAAGATACTAGATGTAAAACAAAGATGACTAGACTGCTACACAACTCCGGTTAGGCTACCTAGAAAACGGGACCCTAGGAAAGACACAGGGATTGCCCAATGACAGGGAAATGGATGAGATCTACATGAACAACCTGGAAGTCAGTGGGAGTAATGAAAGGCAAGGTTCGAGGGAAAGGAAGCTTAGGGTAACAGGAGATCCTAGCTGGATTAAGAACAGAAAGGGAGAATAAAGAATAACAGACCATGATTAATGATGACCACATGTGAACAGGAAGAAGCAGAGTGCTGGAGAGGTCCCCAGAAATCCACAATGATACCTCCTCTGTAGAGTGCTAGCAATGGTCCAGAGAAAGCCTGATCTGACCTAGTCTGGTGATCAGCTGGCTAAACACCCTAAAGTTCATGCAGGAACTATCAGTCCAATAGCTGATGGAAGTGGATGCAGAGATCCTCAGCTGGGCCCCAGGTCGAGAAAGAGGAGGGACTGTAAGAGTGTGAATTGTTGAGACCAAGATTTGAAAAGCACAGGAACAAAAAGCCAAATGAATGGAAGTACATGAATTATGAACCAAAGGCTGTGGAGCCCCCAGCTGGAGCAGGCCCTCAGGATAAGTGAGACAATTGAATAGTTTGAACTGTTTGGGGGGCACCCAGGCAGTGGGACCCGGACCTGTCCTTAGTGCATGAGCTGGCTGTTTGGAGCCTAGGGCATATGTGGGGACACTTTGCTCAGCCTGGAAGTAGGGACTGAACCTGCCTGTACTGAATGCACCAGGTTGAATTGAATCCCTAAGGGAGTCTTTGCACTGGAGGAGATGGGAATGGAGTGGAGGGACTGGGGGAAGTTGGAGGCAGGTCTTGAGGAAGGAGGACAGGGGAACCCATGGCTGATGTGTAAAATCAAAACACAAATATAATAAATAAGATAGTATATATATATATATATATATATATATATATATATATATATATATATATATGTTACAGCTGATTATTTGTGCATCAAAAGCTAAAAGATGCACATGAGAAACCAGGTAATTAGAATATGCTTTAAAAAAGAAATTTGAACATATTATCAATCTATACAAAAAACAATAATTCTATTTGAGGTACAAGGTTGGAAAATATATCTACACTGGACTATTAAGTTTTGCACAGTATTAATGAAGCACTGCTACATGTTAATCTGACTCCTAACTCCATAGTACCTTAAGATCTGACTTGACTTTTAACTAAGATCTTCACAAATATATCCTCCTAAGTTTAAATAAAGTCATGCTGGAGTAAGCAGATACATATTCCAATAAGACTGATGCTCTAACATGAATGGTATAGTCACAGAGCCACAGGGACAAAGATGTCATGTGAGTATGGAGTCAATGATGGAGTGATATTCCCCAAGTTAAGGCTACCAGCAGCTGGAAGAAGAACATAAAAGCTGTGTAAGAGTCTATATTGGAAACATGGGTTTGCCTTCTCCCTGATATCCTGTTTCTAGACTTTAGAACCTCAAAATACAAGTTAAATTTTTGTTATTTTAAACCATCTTGTTTATGGCATTTAATTACATTTATCCTAAGAAACTACTATAAATTTCTAACAATTAAAAGATAACACACAGCACTTCATGTTAAAGGTTCTGTCAAGGCAGGTAGAGGTTATAATATAAAATAAACATTGCCACCATTTACACTTCAAACTTGCTTTGTTGCTTTGGGTGACAGTTTTTCTGTTCAGTTAAGCCAAACTCTTTTAGTACTGTGTTAAGGAAATATTTCTTTCATATTAAACCTTGCTTACTTCTTTCTTGTATGCATAATTTTGTGTCAAGTATAGTAAGCCTCCCAAGATATGGTAAAGTCTAGAGCTCTTAATGGAATAGAAACTTTTTACAGTAGTGTGCTCTTAAAGCCTAACATATTGAAGAGAAACAAATCACTTTGGGGGAATTAAAGTCTTCACATATTTGTGTCATAAGCATCTGTGTGGTTTCAGAGTGATAGCTAACCCATTAAAATTTATCAATTGTCAACTGATAAAGGATATACAAAAGAAGGCTATTATTAAAAATTGAGTTGGTTTAAGGGGGAAAGAAGCCATGTGAATAAATATTGGCAAGATGGAGAGCAGACATGCATGACTCATAAGACTCCTTTAATACCTGTTAATAAGAAGCATTTGTTGTAATGTGGTCAGCATCAAAATAGTAAGGACTGCTTTAATATGTCACTTGTTGAAAACTGCTTTTGTTATTTGATTAAACTAATAAAAATTTGTAACCATGAATGTTTCCATATTTGAATCCTAACTCATTTTAACTCCGTCTAATAAATTATTACCTCACGGCAATATTTATAAATAAACTGTTGTTGAATACTCAGATTCCAAGAAAAAAGAATGACTGAGACTGTGGGGAAGGGAGTGGCACGGCACATTTGGATATAATGTGGCTATTAGCTGTAGATGGGCTGTATGTTTTCTATCCAAATACAAAATGACTTGGGCAATCAGTGTGAGAGTGGATATGAAATTGCTTTGCAATTTTGAAAATTACATGTATGGGACAACATGTTTCAGTTTTATGGCAGAACTAGGCTTTCTCTAATAACATTTTTTTTCTAGTGAATAAAAGAACAAGCCTATGTGAATGTTATTCAAAATGCTTTATTCTGGGTAAATCAACTAAACCCATAAAAATATATCTTAGATGATATAACATTACATTAACTTTTCATGAACTTTGGAAACTTTTTCAAAATCTTCTATTTTGCACAATTAAATATGTCTGTTGATTTTAGAGCACTTTAAAAGTCTGGCTAGTATTTCACATTGCAGTTCTTAAGTGGAAAGTAAAAAAAAAAACATGGTTTAAATAAAAGGATACTTACAGTTGTAAATATATCATTTTAAAAATGTATGTAAATGTCACGCTACTATCTTATCACCATAATGTTTGTAATTTTCAAAATGTCTCACCTGCATCATTTTCTTCATTTATTTTCCACCTAACATAGTTGTTTACATTGATTGACTGATGTAGAGTAGATATTTTGGTAAGAACCTATGGTATTAGAGTTGATAATTGAGAGAACTAAACTAAAACTTAGATTTTCTGGTCGTTAAAGCATTTATTGCCATATTTAATTTCATTCAAGAATATGTATTGGTTGCTCTGATTCCCAATATTTCTCTGTTTTAGATAAAATATTATCAACTGGTTGCTATTGTTATTAGCATTGTATTTCATTATATAGCAGCATACAAAACAATAAGTACATCCATCTGGTTATATTTATGCTACTATGATTTTATCTGCTATTTCTCTGACAGTTTTAAATACAACAATATTTAGAGGTAGCTTCATGTTTTAAATAAGTGAATATTTAAATGAGGTGAATACCTTTAAGCAACCAGACCTCTAGTGGACCATAAGAATAAACAGCTAAACTTAAGGAAAACCTTTGGGGAAGAAATTCTTTTGTCCTTGTCTGCATGTTTTGATTATTCTATGCACTTGAATATACCTGTGCACCTGTGTTTAGTGCTGTATGAAAATCTACAAAATACAAATATTTGAGTAATGAAAGTCTCTTCTCAAATTGAAAGTGTTTTGATGGCAGGCATTTGAGTTACATTTGTTTCTATATGCTGAAAACATATTCATATCTGTGATCTAAAACAGATACTGCACTTACTTAAATGGCAGTAATTTTTATTATCAATCTTTAGTTAAACAGCATACCTAGGTAAATGCTCAGTATATTCTGATGGACCTGCCTTGTTCTTAATGGAAAAAAAAGCTATGATTATGATTGTAATGTGTCTTCTTTTCAAAACAAATGATCAGGAAAATATATAAGAAAGTGTTCCCCTAATGTTGAAACAGCTTATGGTAACTGCAATGTAGACTCATTTTTTTTTCCAAGGTATTAAGAGCTTTCATGCCTTTAAGTTCCCCTCTCACTGCCTTTAAGAAGTAGAATTCATATACAAAACTGATTATTATACCAGTCATCCACAAATATTTCTGTTCTTTATGTAACAACATGCAACCTCAAAATACATTGGTTAAAATTGAACACTGAATTTTCTAAAGTTATTCTTATGCTTTCTCTTCAATTATTTCAAAGTATTTTAAAAGATGATTCAAATTCGTTGTTATTTCAAACTGTGTTATCTTTCATAACTTTACTTATCTAGGCTTTTGGAAATCTATGGACACATCATTTCAGTGATTCTTCAAGAGCAACTAAAAAACATGCTCTATGCAATACAAATTCTCAGTTGTAATTTTTTACTCATATTTAAAGGAAATTTGACTTCAATACATGGAAAAATATAGTGAATGATACATTCAAAAGATATTTACTTCCTAATCTTAATAGGAGACATGTTCTTTCTTTCCTTCCTTCCTTCCTTCCTTCCTTCCTTCCTTCCTTTCTTCCTTCCTTCATTCCTTCCTCCCTCCCTCCCTCCCTCCCTTCTCTCTCTCTCTCTCTCTCTCTCTCTCTCTGTCTTTCTTTTTATTTATAAATTTCTTACATGTAATATATCTTAATTGCCTGATGTTATAATTCAGAGTTGAATATATAATAGCAAAAAGAAAATATACACACTAAAATGAAGAAAAAGGAAGATGGAGCAATGCAAGAAAGAATTTCAAAGCCAATAAAACTCAGCTGTCTTGGAGACATACCAGAACATACCTGCACAGCTAATGCCTCACTTATACATTTCACATTTAATCTTTCTAAGGAATCTGGAGTTTGTATAATTTGTACCTACAAAATGCCAAAGTATTTATTTGTGGAAATAAGGGTAACTACCTCTCTCTGCCTTGGATCATAATTTATGAAGTTATTGGGTTCCGATTCACCCTCCCCATTTATGGCTGGAATGTGATTGGAAAAAGGAGTTGGGGTCAGTTGATTGGGGCAAGAGAACTTAATTGCTTAATCCAATAAGCATATTGTACCCTGCTTATCACAGGGATTTGTTTAGAAGTAGACATGTGACCTGGCTTAGTCTCATATATGTGAATGGCAGGATTGGGGATGCTAGTTTTTTCAAAGCCTAAAAGGGAACATGTTTCCGTTTCCAGAAAACAGGACTAAAATTAAAACTGCAGTTCTGTTTAGGGCTTGTAACCACTCCCTTGCTTCCAGAGTTATTCAAACCAAAAGGCACTCCATTCCCCACAAATGTAGTCATTGGCAGAATCTCTTTGGGAGTTATAAATAATTCACAGGCTGTGTTTTTGTTAAGTACTTTGAACAAGTTTATATTACAGAGAATGGTTTAAAACATATTTCAGTGAGCCAAGAAAGTTTTACAATATGGAAATATAGGAACTACAGATATTCTAGGCTTGAACAAACACAGCATATATTTTAAAATTGAATATAGATTCTTCTCTCATGCAATACATCCTGACCAGTTTCCCCTCATTCATTTCTCCCAGCTTCCACAGTCACCTCCCCTCTCCCCCACATCCACCTGCCCTATTTCCTTTCAGATAGGAGCAGGCCTCTAAGAGATGACAACCAAACAGGATAAAACGAGTTATAGTAAGACAAGGCAAAAGCCCTCATCAAGGCTGGGCAAGGCAACCCAAAAGGAGGAAAAGACTCTCAAAAGCAGGTAAAAGAGTCAGGGACATACTTGCTCCCACTTTGAGAATTCCCACAGAAACACCAAGCTATACAACCAGCAATTATATGCAGATGACACAGTGCAGACCCCTGCAGGGCACATGCTTGCCACTTCAGTCTCTGTGCATGTATATGTGTCTTGCCCTAGTTGATTCAGTGGGCTATGTTCTCCTGGTGTCCTCCATCTCCTATGACTCCTACAATCTTTCCTTTCCTCTCACTTTGGTGAGATTCCCTGAGCTCTGAGTGGAGGGACCCGATCGAGACCTCTAATTTAGAATCTCTCTCTGCATAATGTCTAGCTGTGGTTCTCTGTACCTGCTCCTATCTGCTGCCTGAGAAAGCCTCTCTGATGATGACTTGACAAAGCAATGATTGGTGAGTATAATATAATATCTGATTGCATAAGAAACCAACCTATGAACATAGTATAATATCACTAGGAATTGCTTTATTGATTTTTTTTTTTTGAGCTGAGTATCAAACCCAGGGCCTTGTGCTTGCTAGGCGAGCGCTCTACCACTGAGCTAAATCCCCAACCCCGCTTTATTGATATTTTTAAAAGACTCAGAAACATAGCAATTTTAAAAGAAAGATTTCATTATGTACTTTGACACATATTTAAAAAAAATTCCCAGACATATATAGTCATCAAGACAATGGTAATATTTGTAAAGGCAAGAGATATTCAGATAACAATAAAATCCTCTAGGTATTAATTGAGTTAAGGTACTGATCCTGCATGTGTCCCTTACATTCTCTTTCTCAAAGAAGCACAGTAGATTAGTGGGAGAGAAGTGAAATGAAGAACTACAAAAGATGGACTTTAATTCCAACTCTTCATTTACAGACATTATCGTCACATATCTGTCTTCTCTCATCTATAAAGTAGAAATAAATTGAATAGGCTTTAGTCAGCTCTGTTCCAAAATAGCAGAGGTTCAGGATAATCATAAATGTATTTCTGACAATTTTGGAAGCTGAGAAGTTCAAGATACAGACATGAGAGATTTTGTATATGGTGAAATCTGACTTTCTAGTTAAGATGGCAATACTTGGATATGTTATATATTTTCCAAATACAAGCACAGAACAGGGATACACTGGAAACATATACAACAAATAGAAAAACAAAGCGAAGTCTGACTTTATGCTTTACCTTGTAGTCATACATGGCCTGACTATTCCATCCATACCTTTGGAATGGCTCAAAGTGACTTTTACCATGGATGTTAACTGTCTAAATCTGAACTAGGCCTTTTAAAATCTATTTGTAGCTAACAGTGGTACCTTGAGAATCCATAGTTGTCTAGTAGTTTTTATTCTAAATATGTTTTTTCTCTTATTGATTCAGATTTAATGATTTTATTTTTTATTTTTTGTGATTATAATTATGTCAATTCTTGCCTTTCTTTTCCTCCCTCCAAGTCCCTTCATATGTCCTTTCTTGCTCTCTTTCAAATTTTTAGTCTCTTTAAATTTATTGTTGTTATATGCACACATACATATGTAAACATATATACATATATACATACAACATGTTCAAATGTACAGTGTGTCTTTTTAGAGCTGAAAATACTTGGTAAAGAGTAACAAATTGTTTTGCTTTTTCTTGGGGCAGACTATTTTTAAAAATATTTTAACTGAAATGTAATTTAAATGGACGACTTTCTAACTGTTCCACAAGCATGGAAAAAAGTATACATTCATGTATCCTCTCCCCCATTCAAGACATTCTAGAAAGTTTCCCAACATTTTTCCCAAGCAATTCATCTGCAGAGGTGACTACTGATCCATCACTGTGAGTGAGTTTTGTCTGCACTAGAACTCCATAAAACTCAACAGTAAGGTGCTTCTAACTTTCAATCAATGCATTTTTCATTTTCTTCCTTTTTTTTTTTTTTTGGACAGGGACTCTCTATGCAGCTGTAGTTTCGCTAGAGCTTGCTGTATAGATCAGGCTAGCCTCAAATTCACAAAGATCTGGCTGTCTCTGCTTCCCATATTCTGGGGTTAGAAGCATGCGCCACCACACCTGGATCAACGTAAAATTTTTCAAGATTCATCCATGCTATTATATCTGCTGGCAATTTGTTGCCATATATTGCTGCCTGCCATTTATCTTACCATTCACCTGGGCCCCCCGTTTCAGTGGAGTGTCTAAATGGCGCCCAGTCACTTACTGCCTTAGAAGCAGTGTGCTTACACAATCTCTCCATTTGAATGACTTATATCCTGAAGAACCATGGCTGAAGTGGTAAGATGCCAGCTCTGAGCCAAGGTGATGCAGAGCCATGAATTCTCCCATCATTTTCTTTTTATTTTTCTTTATTAATAAATTTTCTACTCACTCCCATACTATCCATAGATCCCTCTTCCTCCCTCCTCCCACCACCCAGCCCTCTCTCCCAAGCTATCCCACATCCCCACATCCCCCAAATCAAGGTCTTCCATGGGGAGTCAGCAGAGCCAGGCACCCTGAGCCTAGGCAGGTCCAAGGCCCTTCCCACTGCACCAAGTCTGTGCCAGGCATCACACACTACAGGCACCAGATTCCCAGAAGCCTGCCCATGCACCAGGGATAGATCCCGATCCCCCTGCCTGGGTGCCCCCCAAAGAGTTCGAGCCAAACAACAATCTGGGAAAGACTATTTAAATCTCAGCATTCCTTAGTTGCCCATAATTCTTTATGTAGGATTGAAGCCTTCTGAGCTCCCCTACCACAACCACTTTATCATGCCTATTATTGTCCTTGTTCAGCTTAGATTTAAGCAGTTATGTTTGTGATACTTTAAGGGTGTAGCTTCTGACAGTAATAGGAGACAAAGTCTCATAGCAAAGTTCCTGATCTTCTGGCTCTTAAAATCTTTCCTTCTCTCTTCCACAATGATTTCTGAAGACTGAGCCTTAGCTGAAGGAGTTGTGTTATAGATATAACCTGTATCTCTTGGATCTGGGCTCTAGATCTTTGCATTTTGATTGATTGTAGATTTCAGTTATGGTTTCCATCTGTTGGAACAGTGATGTTTTGTTGATGCAGGGTGAGGGCTACACTTACCTCTTGGTTTAAAAACATATATTGAGGATGTAGTTAAGGATTATGCTGGTTTATCAAATTGACAGTTGTAGGTTCTCCTTCAAGACACATGATTTTATTTGCCCTAGCTTGTTGGCTAGGTTTCCAGTACCAGGCATGAATTCCTTTTTGTTGAGTGGGTCAAAGACAATAAGATAGTTGTTAATTATTGCTAAGTTACATGTACCACTACTAGTAGTACATTTAAATATTTCATGGTAATAATTATGTAAAACTTTAGGAATATTTTGTAATTATACTGTGATGGGTATGTTTCTGATATGTATTTCTTTTAGTTAATATTAAGTAATTAAATGCTCAATATTTTCTCTTACATATATGATAATTTTATGTGTATTTTTCCATTATATGTATTTATTTGGACTAATTACTAGAAGTTGTTTTATTGAAACCAAGAAAATAAATACTTTAAAAGATCATTCACAATGCCAACTTAGTTATTATCTATCAGGTCACTGTGATGGATTTCTCCAACTGCAACTTTCCTGACATGTTTCCACTTAAAAATTACAAATTTCAGACTGAAGAGATAGCACAGTGGTTAAGAGAACTTACAGTGTACTGAAATACATGCAGTTAAAACACTCATGCACATTCTATCTATCTATCTATCTATCTATCTATCTATGTATGTATCTATCTATCTACCTACATATATATATAATTTAAAATAGCAATTTTTTATTAAAATGTTATTCATCTTTTTGCATATCTTTTAAAAAAGTAATCATATAACAAAACGTTTTGAAAAGATTGTGTTGGGCGAAACACACACACACACACACACATATATATATATATATATATATATATATATATATATATATATATGTATGTAAAAATATCACTCCAATAATTTACATAATATATCCATAGATTAATGCAGTAATATATATCTTGGTAGTTTTCACAGGACAGAAGTCTGCCCTGTGTTTGACTCCTGATCATTTTCAGATTCCTACTTGTGTATTTTACTTTATTCTGAACTCAAATTGCTGCGTTTTATACATTTACACTAAACTTCTAAATCTCTCTGACTTTCTTCTGGGTTGCTTTAAAAATAGTATAAGACATAATTTTAATTAATCTCTATTTTGCTATCCCTTTCACTTAGGATAGACATCTTAATTCCTTTTTTTGTTTCTTGAATATGAAAATGTATGTAGACACTTATGATTTTACTTCATCAAGCCACAGTGTTCAGATTAATTTCCTTTTGTCTTAGCAAAAACTATAAAGGAATTCCATTGCTCAAATAGATTCAGACTCTAATCAATATTCTAATTTTAATTTTATGAGATTTTAGGTACCTATATAACACTAAACAATACCAATGAACCAATAATAAAGCCATCCAAGATGTCTCTGAGATGAACCCTTTGACATTTTAAAATGATGTTTGTGGGTCACATCATGAAAGAAGTAAAGCCTGGTTATCAATCTTTCCTTCTATTTCTCTAGTTCCTCATTCATGATTTTTTTCTTCTAGCAAATACTTCGTTTAGTATACTATCTCATTAACTTCCTTTTAAATGAAATTTAGGAAATGAAGCCAAACTCATGCTTCATTTCAGGAGGAATGTACTAGTAACAGCTGACTCCAACTTAATTTAAATCTAGACAATAAAAATATGGCTCAATGATGGCTGGGACTTCACAGCTGTGGTATCAATTATTAGACGTTGATTACTCTTTCCTTCTGAGTCTGGATGTGTAGGTAGCTTTTTCAACATAGATTTTCAGACACTGACTGACAAGCAGTCAGAACTAGTACTTAGAATAAAACCTGCTGCTTGTGGTTTCAGTGGATTCTTTTTAGGAGTGGAATTATAGCTGATATAAGTGTTTTGACATTCAATCATTTCTTCTGAATTTATACCACATAGATCCTTGTTAGTATTCCATGAGTATAATACAAAAGTACTTTGAAGAATTGCTCATATTTATACTTGCTTGGTCTCAATTACAGAAAAGGAAATCCATTTTTACATTGTATACTCATGCGTACATTTTACTGCATCATTAGAACAAGACCTTAAGAATTTAATGAATTTCATGTAGCTTCAGTTTGCTTAGTGGTAAAATGAGACTAGCAATGATATCTCAAAGAACTTTCATGAGGGTTACATGAGACATTTGGGGCATGTTTGATTACGTGTGTAGGAGTGTGACATAATACTTGACAAAGGAAATGAAAGAAAGATTTAACTTGACTGATGGACTGTGAAGGTTTTGTTTCATCATAGTATGGAAGATATGGAAGAGATCATGGTGGCAAGAACAGTTTCACATGATGTTGGACCAGCAAGCAAAGAGAGGGAAGTATTAGTGACTAATGTTCAAAAACTCAATTCTTATGAATTTGTGCCAGGTAGGTACCATCTTCTGATAGCATTAGAGTTCCTGCTAAGTGCCACAGCCAAGAAAAAGTGTTCAAATATGAGCCTGCAGATAACATTTCAGATTAAAGCTATAAAACAAATAATTATCTTTCATATGATCCAGTCACAGTAGCTATTAACTTTGCATGTCTTGTATTCAAAACTTTCATCAAATTAAGATTAAATCTTATAAATTATACCATTTAAGAAGTATAAAATATGGCATGAGAAATGAACACTACAAAACATAACTAATTTAATCACTGAATCAGTTTTAGAAGTTTAAGGAACTAATCCAAGGCTATGGAATATTAAAAGTACTACTCCTTGCTATATGTACCATTATTATTTGATCACATTGACACAGTTACTTTTTAAGTGGCTTCTTAAGTGGAAGGATACTACAGGTAAAATCTTCCTTGCTCATTCTTCAACATAAAATAGAATTAATTATTTAGAATTACTCTAAATTTGGATTTTCCCTCAGACTTTGATCTGCTTAGATTTGCAGTCTTTATGAAATAAGTGTCATCCAAGCTTTTTATATGAGACATAAACTATAAAGCAGTCAGAAATGACCTTTGTCTCTGCTTATTAATGTTTTTTTTTCAGCTTTCATCATTACTCTACTTTAGGTTGATTATGTTTAGAAGACACTGAGTATCATCAATATATCCTGATTTCATGTCTTGCATACCTGAAAAGATCTCTCTTGAACCATGGGGCCCTGTGAAGCAGGAGTCAAAAAGTTTGGAAGTAAAGGGCTGTGGAGGACACCCACAAAACAAGGCCATTCTATATCAATAGTATTGAAGCACATATGAACTCACAGACTGAGGCAGCATGTCCAGACTTGCAGGGGTCTATACCAGATAGGGTTCTAGACCTGAAAGGAGATGTGGACACAGGACAAAATACCTAACTCAGAAGCAATCTCCAATTAATAACCACTTGCAAATGAAAAGTTTATTTTCTCCAAGCGACTCTCACTGGTAAAAGAAACTACTTTTTAAGGTAGCTGCATGCCCAGTAGTAGATAGACAGCAGAAAATGAATTCAATTGCATCTTTGGAGGTTCCTTGTCTCTTAATGTCATGCTATAATTTACTCCTAAGAAAAAAAAATCTATCTTATGTTTTTTTCTTTCATTCTTTCTTTCTTTCTTTCTTTCTTTCTTTCTTTCTTTCTTTCTTTCTTTTTCTTTCTTTCTTTCTTTCTTTCTTTCTTTCTCTCTCTCTCTCTTTCTTTCTTTCTCTCTCTCTTTCTTTCTTTCCTCTCTTGTGACCCTACAGATCTTTTTTGTATATATGGCTTCTAGTTAGTCTTTTCATGGGATTCCTGAGTGTGCAGAAGGGTATGTCTCTTCATATACCTGTTTCTTGTTCCTTTTCTTGGGCTACTTTCCTTTTGTTTGTTTTGTCATTTTCCAAAGTGTTATTTTTGGTTTATCATATTTTATTTCATTTTTATCCCTTAGGAGCCTGTTCGTATTCTATTAAGAGACAAAAAGGGGAGGGTCCAGATGGGAGGGAAAGTGGGTAAGAAATGGGAGGGGTAAAGCAAGGGGAAATTGTAATCAGTATATATTATGTGAGGAGAAAAACAAGTCTATATTTAATAAAAGAAAAAGATGTCCAAGTTCTATATATTTTGGAGAAGAGACCAGATCTCAAAGATTACTTTTGTAGATTCACAAATATCTTTTCTAAAAGCTAAGAATAAAACAAAACAACCACCATGAGCATAAAAGAAAAAAATATGAAACGTAAATGTGGTATATTTTAGAGATAGACTAAAATCAAAATCAATACTGAGAAAAATTACTAAGTAAAGGAAGCTTGGTACATATAATGGAAGCCTATAGATGAAAAGAAATTGATGAGTAAGAGAAAACTTTAGAAATGAGAAAATGATAAGAATATAACAAAAATCCCATTGATTATAAAAATTTAAACTGATCCTTATGGTTTATGGCTAATATATGAAGGAAATCAAAACAGAAAGTCAGAGACATTGTTAAAAATGCACAGGGCACTACCCTCAAAATGCCAGTCATAAGCTTGTATATATCTAATCAAATAACTATGGATTATATTCAGCAATATTAAGATTATATTCAATAATATTAATATTTCAAATATAGGTTTTAAAGAGATTGGGGACACACAATGTTAATATTACAACATGAAAACAAAGTTGTACAAAATGAAAATGAATAGTTTCTTAGAATCAGAATTAATTTCATAAGATAATATAGTGCTGTGAAATCCAGAGCATCAGAAAAATATAGAGAATCACAATTGAGATCAACTCCTATATAGCAAATGCTGTTAAAAGCCATCATCTGGTACAATAAAATGATTGGTAATATTGGTAATTTTTCTGGCAGGCCAGCACTGAAGTCATAATCCACTGAAGAATCGCAAAGTTTTCAGTGATTTCACTACAGGAAATCTGCCATATTCTTCTGGGAAGTTCAAAGAATATTTTTCTTGCATTTCTGGCAAGCCAAGATTAAAGGAACAGTTTTGAAATGCATACAGTTATTTTCTTGGGACAGACTTACTCTGCAGGAGAAAAGCCTTTACTGAAATCTCATCTTACCTAGAAGCAAGAGGCAGGCCAGTTAGTCTACCATCTCTAGACATTTGTCTCCATTAATTTTTTTCAAGGTAGTATACAACTCAATGAGTCTGATTATTGCATTGTCATTCATATATGCTATTATATTTTGCTTTTATCTATACCCTGTTAGCAAAATCCACAACAATCTGTTTAAGGGGTATTAAAAATTTATTAAGATAAGAAATGGGGACATACACTCACAAATACAGGATATGGTAAATTTAGTTGTACAGTCCTTGGAAAGCTGAGGACTGATCACACTCTACTTCACCCCACCTGATCTAGTCTTCACCACCCAAGAAAGAGTACATCAGTTGACTCCCTCCACTCTTAAAAGGTCAGGTACACAGACAGAAGACACACTGTAGTATTTGTACCTCCAAAGCTATTAGTAGAATAAATTCCCATAACACTTCCCTTTTCTTTTTTTTCCTAGATAAGAAGGTTCTAAACTTAATACAATTATCACGTATTATCCAGGAGAAAGAAGGGCTGAAAATATAACCTATCATGAAGGGCCTAAATCTTGTACTTGATTTACTCTTAGCTAAAATACAAGAATATTGTCATTATAACTATCTAGCCTTCAACCTAATCAAAGACCTTAGAGGAAAAATAATATAACCTGAGTAAGTAGAAAGTTCAAGCAAGCAACTTCCAAAACATGCAAGGAATGACAGAGACAGCTGTTTGCCTGGACATTCACCCAATGTGTCTCTGAAACATTGTTGCATCCATTTTTGACTACATGCCTAGAATACCTGACAGACAAATTTCAGAGACAGGAAAATTTGAAAGACTGTCCTTCTCTGTCTTGTCAAGATTCAGCAGTCACTTTTCCCTTTGTCCTATCTGGATTGGACAATGTACTTACTGTCAGCAGTTGAGGAAAGAGCAGTTCTTTGCCAAGAAGATAAATTCTGTGAGTGTCTTTGATGCCCAACATCCTCTTAGGAGTAGAACAGTGCTGCTAGGAGCAATCATGTCTTACATCAACAGAGTTCTAAGTTATTAAAACATTTAAATGTCATATTCTCTAGATGTAAGAAGTGTTTGAAGATTACTTATCCATCTGACATATATCTCTGTATATCTTGAAAACCTAAATAACATGACTATAAGTATGACAAGCATTGGTGAATATTGACTGTGATTCTTATCAGTAGCTTAAAGACATAGGCTTCACATTATAAAAACAAATAATCTGTAATCATATGCACAGTATAACGACAAAGAACTTGAATTTGTGACAATATCCCAAAATATATTAATCAGATATAGAAATGTATAGTGCAATATATCAACAATAACCTTAACTTGTATCAATACACAAAATATCCTAAACATGGGTAGAACAAACATACTGTATGAAAAATATAATTTTATATTTTTATTAACATACAAAAATGTTTTAAACAAAAGTAGGAACATATGTTCAATATGACAAATATAGTTTTGTATTTGTATCAATATACAAATTAACTTTTATTTTATAATTTAATTTAATTTTACATATCAGCCATGGATTCCCCTGTCCTCCCCCCTCTCACCTCTGCCCCAGCCTTCCCCCCAGCCCAACCCCCATTCCCCTCTCCTCCAGGGCAAAGACTCCCCTGGGGATTCAGCTCAACCTGATAGATTCAGTCCAGGCAGATCCAGTCCCCTCCTGCCAGGCTGAGCAAAGTGTCCCTGCATAAGCCTCAGGTTCCAAACAGCCAGCTCATGCACTAAGGACAGGTGAGGGTTCCACTGCCTGGGTGCCTCCCAAAGCATTCAAGCTAATCAGCTGTTTCACTTATCCAGAGGGCCTGATCCAGTTGGGGGCTCCTCAGCTTTTGGTTCAAAGTTCATTTGTTTCCATTAGTTTGGCTATTTGTCCCTGTGCTTTTTCCAATCTTGGTCTCAACAATTTTCACTCATACAATCCTTCCTATTTCTCACGAATTGGACTCCTGGAGCTCCACCTGAGGCCTGGCAGTAGATCTTTACATCTGCTTCCCTCAGTCATTGGATGAGATTTCTAGCACAACAGTTAGGGTGTTTGACCATCCAATCACCAGACAAGGTCAGTTTGGGCTTTCTCTCAATCATTGCCAGTAGTCTAAAGTGGAGGTATCTTTGTGTTTTTTTGGGGACCTCTCTAGCACTTTGCTTCTTCCTATTCTCATGTGGTCTTCATTTATCATGGTCTCTTATTCCTTGTTCTCCCTTTCTGTTCTTGATCTAGCTGGGATCTCCTGTTCCCCTAAGCTTCCTTTCCCTCGAACCTTGCCTTTCATTACTCCCACTGACGTCCAGGTTGTTCATGTTGACCTCATACATTTCTCTGTCATTGAGCGATCCTTATGTCCTTCTTAGGATCCTGTTTTCTAGGTAGCTTCACTTGAGTTGTGAGTAGCAGTCTAGTTATCTTTGATTTACATCTAGTATCCTCCTATGAGTGATAACATACCATGTTTGTCTTTATGAGTCTGGGTTACCTCACTCAGGATGATTTTTTCTAGATCCATCCATTTGCCTGCAAACCTAATGATGTCATTGTTTTTCTCTGTTGAGTAGTACTCCATTGTGTATACATATCACATTTTCTTTATCAATTCTTCAGTTGAAGGGCATCTAGGTTGTTTCCAGGTTCTGGCTATTACAAACAATACTGATATGAACATAGCTGAGCAAATGCCCTTGTGGTATGATTGAGCATTCCTTGGGTATAAGCCTAAGAGTGGTATTGGTGGATCTTGGAGGAGATTGATTCCCAATTTTCTAAGAAAGCACCATATTGATTTTCAAAGTGCCTGTATAAGCTTGCATTCCCACCAGCAGTAGAGTAGAGTTTTCCTTGCTCCAAATCCTCTCCAGCATAAGCTGTCTTCAGTGTCTTTGATCTTAGCCATTCTGAGGGGTGTAACTTGGTATCTCAGTGTCATTTTAATTTGCATTTCCCAGATAATTAGGGATGTTGAGCAATTCCTTAAATGTCCTTTAGCCATTTGAGCTTCCTCTGTTGAGAATTCTGTTTAGTTCTATAGCCCATTTCTTAATTGGACTGTTGGACATTTTGATGTCTAATTTCTTGAGTTCTTTTTGTATTCTGGATAACAGCCCTCTGTCAAATGTTGGGTTGGTGAAGACCTTTTCCCATTCTGTAGGCTGTCGCTTTGTCTTGTTGACCATGTCCTTTGCTCTACAAAAGCTTCTCAGTTTCAAGAGGTCCCATTGATTGACTGTTTCTCTCAGTGTCTGTGCTACTGGTATTATATTTAGGAAGTGATCTCCTATGCCAATGCATTTAAGACAAGTTTCTACTTTCTCCTCTATCAGGTTCAGAGTAACTGGATTTATGTTGAGGATTTTGATCTAATTGGACTTAAATTTTGTGCAAGGTGACAGATATGGATCTATTTGCAGCCTTGTACACGTTGACATCCAGTTTTGCCAGCACCATTTGTTGAAGATGCTTTCTTTTTTCCATTGTACATTTTTGGCTTCTTTGTCAAAAAATTATATGTTCGTAGGTGTATGGGTTAATGTCAGGGTCTTCAACTTGATTCCATTGGTCCACATGTTGGTTTTTATGCTGTTTTTATTACTGTAGCTCTATTGTAGAACTTATGGTCAGGGATAATGATACCTCCAGAGGTTGTTTTATCCTACAGGATTCTTTTGGCTATCCTGGGTTTTTTGTTTTTCCATATGAAGTTGAGTAGTATTCTTTCTAGGTCTGTGAAGAATTGTGTTGGTATTTTGATGGGGATTGCATTGAATCTGTAGATTGCTTTTGGTAAGACAGCCATTTTTCTATGTTAATCCTGCCTATCCATGAGCATGGGAGATCTTTCCACTTTCTGCCATCTTCTTCCACTTCTTTTTTCAGGGACTTAAAGTTCTTGTCATATAGGTCCTTGACTTGCTTAGTCTTGGAGTGATCAGGAATACAGGGAACACACCTAAACTTAATAAAGGCAATTTACAGCAAGGCAACAACCAACATCAAATTAAATGGAGAGAAACACAAAGTGATTCCCCTAAAATCAGGAACAAGGCAAGGCTGTCTGCTCTCCCCATACTTATTCAATATAGTATTTGAAGTTCTTGCCAGAGCAATAAGACAACATGTGGAGATTATGTGGATACAAATTGGAAAGGAAGAATTCAAGCTTTCCCTACTTGCAGATGACAAGATAGTATACATGAGTGTCCCCAAAAATTCAACCAAGGAACTGATACAGCTAATAAACACCTTCAGCAATATAGCTGGATACAAGACAACCTCAAAAACATCAGTAGGCCTACTATGTACAATTGAAAAACAGGCTGAGAAGGAAATCAGAGATACATCACTCTTTACAACAGCCACAAATCATGTAAAATATCTTGGGGTAACTCTAACAAATTATCTTAAACAGGAATGCAAAAATAATTTTACATTTGTATCAATATACAAGAATCCATGCCAATGCAAATTATCTAACCCTGATAGTTACTAAATTAGTTTAAAAGTCTGTAATAATGTACTTCATAATTCTATCCTATATATCCCCTTTTTTTCTTTTACAAAAAGGATTCCTGAGTCTAAATTTTCTTGTTCTATCCCCAACCCTATTCAATTTATAACTAACCCTTTACAGATGACAATTATCCATAACACTGAGAAGACAAAATCCTTTAGGGAGAGGGTATGTCATTTTCTTTGAATTGCTTCCTGCTGTTTATGGAGTGATAGTATCTCTGTGGGATCTTGTAAAAAACTAAAATTATTTTTAAGTCTGTTTAGGACTAGGTGTAGCATTTGAAGCCAATCTTAGAGTAATGGGTAAAGCTTATCAGAAGTTCTGGATATAGGTATAAGATGGTGGACCATTTCAGCTAGCCATCTTGGAACTATCCCGAACAGTTTGCAGTCAGTCCAATACCAATCTTTGAGTGGTGGTAATTAGCTCAATGACATCATTATGAATCATGTAGAATTGTTGTTGTGTGGCCCATCTTTTTTCAGGGGACTTCAGAGAGTGCTGTTAGGAATATTTTTTTAATGTAAAAAACTTAAATATTATTAATATTAAAATAGAAAGTTTAAATTTTAGGACAGCATTGATTCTATGAAAGGTTACAAAGAGTCAAGAATAATTACAGGGTGAAAAGGAATTTTGACAACAATATTCCTCAGATTTTTGGTTTTCTTCTGTCCCATTCCAGGTGGTTCTTCTGATATTAGACAGAAACTCTTAATTTTTTCTTTTAACAACATGCTTGGATTTAGAGAAGGAGATGGCCACACTCCAACTCCAAAGCCAGATTTGATTATAATTGAGTTGGGACTATAATTTTTCTTAAGAGTCAAGAGATATTGATGTTTACATAGTGAGATTTTGCCCTGTAAATAATATTTGTACCATTAGGTCAGATTTTTCTTTGATTGGTAATTTTTCTTCTTTTAATGACTAAATGTCCAAGGTCTTTTGATTTCTTGAAGATGAGTTTTTCTATTTTTTCTGTAAAGACAAAAAAGAACTCTGCCCTGACCCTTGTTTGGTGAGTTTTTGTTACAACTTGCAGAACTGTCAAACTGTTGGATGAACCACTTCTCCTTATCAATAGGTTTCTCCTGTTTGAATTGAATTTTTATTAATTTGATAGTATCCTTAGCTTTTCGTCTCCTGTAGAAACAAAAGAAAAACCCCATCCCAAATGTAACATATATCCTGGTTTAAATTCTAAGGTAAACACATCTTTAAAGTACACAGGCTGATTGAAGTCATTTTTTTTTCTATTGTCCAGTGTCTCTGTAGCTGTTGTTTCTTTTTCTTTAGCATTAAGAAAATTCAAAGTTAATAAGGCATTATACAATCTACCTCTGGGGGTTTTAGTTCTTTCTTTTTATTTATTAATCATTTCTTATAAAGTATTATTAGATCTATATATAATCACTTGTCCTATAGGACTGTGTGGCATAACTGTAATGTGCTTTATATTATGGTATGCAAAAAATTGGCTCATTTTACTGGAGACAAATACTAGAGCATTGTCTGTCTTAATTTGTAAAGGTTTCCATATTATGGCCATGACTTCTAATAGGTGTGCAATTACAGAATCGTCTTTTTCTGAATTCAAAGCAGTTGTCCATTGGAATCCTGAAATTGTATCTATTATATGGTGTAGCCAGAAGTTTTTTGCTGTGTCCCAACCAGTCTGCAGCTGCTTGGAGCCAAGTAAACACACAGAGGCTTATATTAATTAAAACTGTGGGGCCATTAGCTCAGGCCTACCATTGACTAGCTCTTATACTTAAACTCAGCCCATTTTGGTTAATGTATATGTCGTCACATTTTCTGTGGCTTTACCTGTGTGCTATTATATGCTGATCCCTGGATGGTGGCCTGGCATCTCCTGACTCAACCATTTTCTTCACAGAATTCTCCTTGTTTGCTTATCCTGCCTATATTTTTGCCTTGCTGCTGACCAAACAGCATTTTATTAAACCAGTGTACAAAAGCATTATCCCACAGCATTTCCTCTTTTCTGTTTAATGAAAAAGGAAGGTTTTAACTTTATCATAGTAAAATTACTAAAATAAAATAAAAGTAAAATAGTTATCAAGCAAGAATTACAGTTACAGTATCTAGTCTATTTGTATTTGGCAAAATTAAAGAAAATATTCTATCTAGCCTATACTCTGAGTCCAAAGTTTTATATCTAATTTATCTTTTATCATAACCAAGGAAAACCATAATTATAACTCTCTAGTCTTCAACTACATCAAAGACCTCAGAGGAATATAATATTACCTAAGTAAACAGGAAGTACATTGTAAGCAACTTCCAAAAATGTGGAATGACAGAGACAGCTGCCTGCCTAGACAGTCATCCAAAGTTTCTCTGCAACACTGGGACATCCATCTTCAACCTATGGGCCTAGAGTTTCTCAATCACTTTTCTCTGTGTCCCATGGATTGTCTGGCAGTTTCTTCTGCAAAGCAGGAACCTGAAGGACCATTTTGCCTTGCAAAGTTCAGTGGTCACCTTCCTATGGGTCCTGAATGTACAGTCTAAACAACATTTTGTCAAGCAGTCCAGGCAAGAACAGTTTCTCACCCAAATGACTATTTTTGCCAAGGAGAAGTTAAACTCCATATAGAGTGTCTTCGATGCCCATCCTCCATTCTGAAGTAAATAAGTGCTTCCAGGAGCAGATGTGTCTCATTGTTCATGAGAGTCTATGTTTTTAAAACATTTTAAATACCATATTCTGTAGGTCTTTGAAGTGTTCAAAAATTACCTACCTAACTAAATTGTATCTATGTATACCTAGAAAACTTAAAATGACTATAAGCTTGAATGTCATAGAAAACTAATTATTAATCTGTATGTCTTAATTAGCCACTACAATTTCAAATGAGCTGTACAATACCTTAATATTATAAAACATATCTTAAGTGAGTATATATATATATATATATATATATATATATATAATGTTATATTATAACAAAATCAACTGTAAATTTTTGTCAATAAACTAAAATCCATAGCAATGTAAAACATTTTTTAAACAAGTTAGTACTCTTTAAAAGTAGGTTCAATAATCTAACCTTTCATCCTATCATATCTACACTATCCTCCCTTTACTATGAAGAGATTGTATTTATATTCAACCATACTTAAATAAAAATAAACATTTATAAACAATATTTTGTGAATTTTGGCATAGCTTCTCATACGACTTATTGCTGGATGAGGGCACTGACAATCTTATGGGTATCCTGAGAAAATTAAGAATTATTGTCAAGTCCTGACTAGAATAGTCTATGAGGCTGCATTGTCTGAGCCAGTTGCCTTGAAGTTTATTTTTGTTGTTGAATCATCTTAGCCTCTCAGGGGGTCTTCCTTGGTCAAACTATATTATCCTGGAAGCAAGTCACAGGTCTCATCTTCTGTGGAAACAAAAGCATAACCTCTTTTCCAAACCAACATATCCTTACACATAGGTTTTGAAATCAAAAGATCATTAAAATATACATATTGATTTAACTCAGCAGCCTTTACAATCTAATGTCTCTCTGCAGTAAAATTCCAAAGGCAACGCAATCCAGATTCTCTGTGCAATGTCCATCTTTACATGGCTTATTTTTTATATTAATTTTACTCTCTCTTTAAAGAATTTATTTTTAAAAACTTGTGTTATATAACTGCACATATTCCTTTTTCTCTCTCTTCCAAGCCTATGTACATTTTTGCACACAATGTAAACTATTTAAGGTCTAATTTCATCTGAATCTGCCTTATTGTAAATCTATTGCTTTAAACTGCAGCATTACTAGGATTGAAATGGCAGCTTTGGCTGGTGGATCCACCCACCTCAGCTTTCCAACATGGCATAACTATGTTTATTGCCAGCTCTGGGAACCAGGTTCACTGCTAACTATGGCAAGCAGCGGGTTTATGCTTCCATCCAGCAGAGTGTAGCTCAGCAAACTCTTTTTTTTTGTGTGGGGGGACTAGCAAAAGCTAAATCTGTCATGATGCAGTATACTGTGTGGCTTGGGGATACCACTATGTAATGCAGCAAAATTCTGCCCTGCTGCACTCAAGCCCATGTGCCACTGTGAAGCCCCCATACTATAGCTCATGGCTGGCCTCAGAGACACAACCAGGAAGGTGTTTTTAACTCTGTTTTTGATTCCTTGTTTTTCAAAACTTTCTTAGGTTTTAGGTCCCATGTTTTGGCCCCATTTGTAGCCAGAAGTTTTCCTGTGTTACAACGAGTCCACATCCACTCAACAAAGTAAGCACAGGGAGGCTTATATTAATTAAAACTGCTTGGCCATTATCCCAGGCCTATCATTGACTAGCTCTTATACCTAAACTCAGCCCATTTCTGTAAATGTAGATGTTGCCATGTTTTCCGTGGCTTTACCTATGTGTTATTTATATGCTGCTCCCTGGATGGTGGACTGGCATATCCTGACTCAGCCTTCCTCCTTCCAGAATTCTCCTTGTCTGCTTATCCCACCTATACTTCTTGCCTGGCTACTGGACAATCAGCATTTTATTAAACCAGTGTAAAAAAAGCATTATCCCACAGCAAAATGATATACATATTTTAATTTTCAAAATTCTGTAAATTGAAACACATTCATTTGCCAAAATTTATTTCTATGCATACCTTTAGGATTAATTCTTGCCAATAATGGAATCTGGTTATAGACAGAACAAGTAGGACTTTTTTTTTGCAACTTCCTTATCTTTTTTTAAACCTTTGAATTGACATGGTGTTTTGTTTTTTTTTTTTTGAATGAAATTCTGAGTCCTACAGCACACTTTTTATCAAAAATTGATCAATTTTATCTTTACCCTGTACTAGGGGAACTGGCAGACTCATATGAGTTCTGATATCATATATATATATATATATATATATATATAGAGAGAGAGAGAGAGAGAGAGATAAATATCTGAAGATCCCTATTCCTAGTTATTTCCTGTAATTGTATAGAGTGAAGTAAATCCTGTTTTATCAGGAATAAATTCAGTGTTTTCAATATGTAAAACAACTTTTTCAGAATATTGTGATTCAGTAAGAAACTATATTGAGAGGTTCTGAAATGCCCAATAGTACCATAAGTTTGATATGTTTGTACAGATTGTAAGATTGACATTTGTGCAGAATTGTAAGCGCTTTGAAGGACTTTACTTAATTTTTCTCATTTGTATCCTGCCTTTCCTAATTTGTGTGTAACAGTATAGAATGTAGGGACTCCAGAGATGGTGTTCTCTGTAGAATGTGATGAAGGACACAATTAGTTCTTTTTATGAATTTAATTCTTTAATTTTTAGGATAACTCTTGTTAATCTCTTCCAAAAAATTGCTGCAAGCCTTTTGCCAATATTAAATTTCATCATTAGTTAAAGGTACTACAAGTTCTAGTGGGTTCATTCTTGTCAATTGATGAAATCTTAATATTCCTTTTAAAATCAAATCAGAAATCTTTTCCATCTGTGCTTTAATTTCTTACTTTGTTTATGTGGTAGAAATATCCATTCCAATATAATTATCTTCTCTCTGCTTCAAAATCCCTGTAGGGGATTGCCTAGAGGGTAATATAACCAGAATGTAGTTCAACTCTGGATTCACATGATCCACATGTGCATTCTGTAATTTCTTTTCCACCAAAACCTTCAGCTGATAATTATCTTGGACTATTTAAGTCCTTTTTCCCATCTAGAGTGCTGAACTAATTACTCAGTTCACCAGGATTTATCCCAATAGTGGGCCATAAATTAGAAATGTCTCCTAGTCATCTTTGAAAGTCATTAAGAGTCCACAATCAATCTGTCATGATTTGCACCTTTTGGAGCCTAATTTTTTGTAGACCTATGTAACTAATGGAATCTCTTCTATGTACTTTTTTTTTTCAGGAGCAATTTGCAATCCCCAGTGAGGCAAAGCTTTCTTTACTTCTTCAAACCTTTTTGCTAAAATGTCTAACTTTGAGTCAGCTAATAAGATTATCTTCCACATAATGGTCAATTATAGATTGTAGAAACAGTACACACATTATATCCAATGGGTTTTGCACAAAATATTGGCACAAGGTAGAGCTATTTAATATTTCCTATCTAGAAGCTTCCATTGATATCTCTTAACAGGCTGAGAATTATTATAAGTAGTTACTGTGAAGGCAAATTTTCCCTATCCTTTGCTTGTAGAGGTATAGTGAATAAACAGTCTTTTAAGTCAACAGCTATAATAGGCCATTCTTTAGGTAACAGAGAAGGCAGAGGTTTTCCAGGATGTAGAGAGCCCATTGGCTGAATCACTTTATTTATGGCTCTTAGATCTGTCAGCATTCTCCATTTTCCAGATTTCTTTTTAATCACAAATACAGGAGAATTCCAGTGGCTTGCTGATTCTTCAATATGTTGAACATTTAGCTGCCCCTTCAGCTGTTCTAATACCTGTAGTTTCTCTAATGTCATGGGCCACTGTCCAACCCAGACAGTTTTGTCAGTTAACCATTTTAATGGTAGGGCCATTGGTACCTCTGAGAGTTCCACAGCTGTTGTGCCCTGATTTTTGTACAGCCTGAACAATCAGTGACTCTTTTTCACAGTGCCTTATAATATTATTCCTAGAAACATGAATTGGTTTATGGTTCATTTCTGAGATTGGGGGAATGTTAATCTGTGTATTCCATTGCTGTTATCGATCACAACCCAATAGATTTACTGCTACATTAGCCACATATGGCTTCAACCTTCCTTTCTGTACTTCTGTCCCTATGCATTCAACCCACCTCATGCTTTATTTTACCTGAGATAGAGTTCCAAACCCTAGGAACTGAACATGTACTTCCTGAAAAGGCCAATTTGAATGTAATGATTCAAGTATAATTATAGTCATATCCACTCTTGTGTACAGTAAGCCCTCAATTATAATGTTATTTATTCATACCATTAGCTTTGCTTTTTGCTCATTTATAGAAATTGACTAAAATATTTGCTTTATGTTTTTTTGAGAATTTTTTATTCATCTTTCAAAGCTATTTTATCATCCAGAGCAGTATGGTTTTTTATATTAGGCACTGGATCTTCTAATTGTTCTGGGAAGGAGGCTCTTTCACAGTGACTGGGAATTACTGGACCAAATTTGACTTGGGGACCTGTGAGAGGCACCCAAGGAATTTCCCAGTGGTAAAGGATTGCCTTGATTTTCTCTTGTTGACCTGTATTTATTGGTTAAACATCAGCCTTTGCCACTTCTTTTGTAAAATCCAGAAGTTGGGGCCATCTGTTTGGATTATTCCCAGAAGAAACATGGTTTCTAGGAATTATCTGGGTACAATTTCTTCTTATATGGCCTGTTTTTACCATACTTAAAACATTTGGCACTTTGATGTCTCTTCAGGCCTTTGGAAATCACCTCTCATATCCAAACCTATACTTATGACGTTTAATATTGGCCATGTGTTGGATTTATTCTTCTATGGGTGCTGATCTGATCTTTAAAGGTGCAATTATCTTTTAGCATTCTAAATTAGCATGGTAAAAAGACAAATATTGAATCAGTACTCATCTAGCTTTTTGATCTGGTATCGTTTTATTTACATCTTTAGTCAATCTTTGCATAAAACCACTGAAGTGTTCTTTTAAGCTTTGTCTGACTTTAGTAAATGGCTCAATTCTTTTTCCTGACTCTTGAATCTTATCCCAAGCATTTAAGGCTGCCATATGGCATAGGAACAAGGTGTGTTCATCAAAGATAGCCTGCTTGGTTACATCAGTAAAACAGCCTTCACCCAGCATCTGATCTTGGCAAATCTCAAAACCTCTAATCTTACCTTGCTGTTCAAAGGACTTAGTTTCTTCTCCCAAGAAGCTTTTCCATTGTAACTAATGACTATGTTATAATATTGCTGAGATTAATTGATTCTAGTCATTTGGAGTGATTCTATTAATAGAATACCACTCATTTAGCAACTTCCTTATATATACTGAATGCATACCATAGGAAACTATTGCTTCCTTAATATCTATTAAGTCTCTCATATGTATAGGTTCCCATTTACAATCTGCATATTCTTTGAGCTAATTAATATTTGCTGACTTTTCACAAACAGTAACAGGATAAATCATAGCAGTTGAACACACCACTTTAGGAAGGTCATGTCTAACTCTATAAAGTACTGATGAGGTTAAATCCCTTCTAAGCTCTTTTGTCTGTGCCTTAATGCTCTTTTTGTCAGTTTTAAGATGTTCTTCTAAGGCTTGGAATCTATTTGTCACTGCCTTTTGTAATGTCTGAACCTCCTGAAAAGTAAATGATTCCAGCAACTTCATTAGATCAATCAGTTTCTTGTTTTTATCATCTACATGTAATTCTAAAGACTTTATTTTATCCCTCAGTGCTACTTTGCCATTCTTAGAGATTATCTGTACTGAATGCAAATTGCCTTCCAAAAGCTATTTTCTATCTGACAATTTCTCATAATCAATTAGCACAGAATGAAGTTTTCCTGCCAATTTATCATTGTCACATTCCATAGAATGAATTTTTTCAGCCAATTTCTCATTACCACTTTGCAAAATCTGTATCATTTCAATTAGTTTCTCTTTTTTGGCACTCTTATCCAACTATTTTGTTAAGGATATGATATGAATTGCCAGGTTTAAAGTCACTATAACTAAAAATACATACATCTCAGGTAGGTCACATATCTCTTCTAAAATTCCATTCAAACCAGAAATGAGAAAGTTTTTAATTTCCTGCATGGCAATATTATCTGCCATTGCCATAAAAGTAGTCTGAGGTCTACAAAGTGTAAAAAAAAAAATGTATTTATATACTTATCCATTTATTTATGTTTATTTATTCATTCATTTATCTATTTATTTATTTGTTTGTTTGTTTGTTTATCAGCTTAAAGTAAGAAGTTATCAAATAATTTACCTTAGATAAAATCCTTGGGAGATCATCCTAGGTTTCTAGGCTCTTAATTAACCTGGCAGGTATGGATGGCTTGTTTGTGCTGGAATTTTAGGATGTAATAATGATATTTGGCCAGCAGGTGTCAGAGGTGTAGCATCACAACAGTTTAGTTCAGGCTGACTCAGGCTCCTGGAGTGGGCCCCTTTGAAATAAAGACTCACCTGGGCTAAACCTGAAAAAAAAAAAAAGACTCACCTGGGCAACCCCCAGCTGGTACCCGTGAGTACTAGGGCAGAGTTGCAGGGACCATAACAGATTATATACACCAATGAGGCAATACACTAAATGAGCTGGGAGTGCTAGGGCACTGTTGCTCACCTGGTGGGAGCCACCTGGCTGGGACACCTGCAGACAGCTCCAAGGCTGAAGGCATAGGGCTGCTGGACTTGATAGGTCCTCTGAAGGCAGCTAGGAGCCAGGAGGCACAGGGTTCACAGTGGGTTGCAGCAGATGCGCACAAAATGATGGTGGCAGCTTGGCACAGGGCAAGCAGAGTGGAGCAGGATCCACAGCTCAGTGCACCCATGTGTGAGCTTGTGGGGCAAGTCTGAGCAAGCCTGTTCTATGTAGGAAGACTATTGTGAAACAGCAACTGGCTGCTGGCCTCCATGGGCTCCTGATAGGATGGGCCAAAATTTGAATGTCTATGTGCACCTAGTAGAACCCATCAGGGCTGCTTGCCAGGGCAGGGGAGGGCAGGAAGTCCTATCTCTTGTTGACCTGAGCTGGGAATGCTTCGGCTCAGTGCTTGGTGTGACATTGGAGGCTGTGGGCGGAGACCACGGGAGGGGCTCAGAGCAGATATTTCAAAAGATGGAGTTTGGGCTTACACAAATGCCTGGACCCAGAGTTGAGGGGTAGCTGGGCCCTGTTCCGGCAGATGGTAGGGTCTTCAAACATGGGCTGGTGGTATCAGAGAACAGTGCAAATTCCTGATGCAGTGGGATCCCCTCTGGGGAGTGGCAGAATGCACATGGGCTACATAATGCCTAAGGGGTGGGAATTTCAAAAAAATGGAGTTTGGATCCGAACTGGCAAATGGGGCATTGTTTTACGGGGCTGTATGCCCCAGGTAGGGGCATTTGGGGTTTGGCCACATAGGTGCCACTTGCTAGTGAAATCCAAGTCAGTCTGTTTAAGGCATATGGGGATTTATTAAGATAAGAAATAGGGAAATACACTCACAAATACAGAATATGGTAAATCCGGTTGCAGAGTCCTTGGAAAGCTGGGGACTGATCACACTCTGCTTCATGCTGCCTGATCAGGTCTTCACCACCGAATGTAAGACCAAAGTACCTCCATCTTAACAATAAAGCTTCCATTTTGTAAGCCTCTCCATTCTAGGCATAGGTTCCTGGAACAGTTGACCCAAATTCCAGGAACCAGAAAGTACAAAGTACAGGATATCAAGTTAACCATCTGATAGTGACAGTTTAACCAAGGAATGTCCCAACCTGCTGGCAACCAATGAGAAATGTTGACAAACAACCACCCACCTAGTAGTAAGATGAAGATAAGGTTTCTGGAAAGTCCCTAGGAATGAGCCAATCAGAAATGTACCCATACTGAAATTATTTGTTGCTGTAGTCTTGTGGTTTTTGCCTTTAAAAGCTATGTTGAATTCACACTGGGCACCTCCTCCAGCCTCCATTGCATCAGATGTGCTTGACGAGGTCCCTGCCTAGGCTTGTATTGCTCTTGAATAAAGCCTTTCTCTGTCCTGCCATCTTTTGTCCTCTCTCTTTCCAGCGACATCATTTCTTTTTTCCACCCAGCTCTATTACTTCCTGTCTGCCTATACAGACCTACAGACCTCTATGGTTAACTAGTGCTGGGATTAAAGGAGTGTGCCACCATGCCTGGCTCTATTCACAGTGTGCCATTGAACTCACAGAGATCCAGATGAATCTCTGCCTCCCAAATAGTAGGATTAAAATCATGTGCTACCACTGCCTGACCTCTACGTTTGATATAGTGGTTGGCTTATTCTTTTGATCCCCGGGCAAACTTTATTTGTTAGTGCACAAATAAAATAGTACCACAGTTTTCTAACCTATTTATTGATTGAATGGTTTGCATGTATGGTGCTTAACTTTTGAAGCTATTTATGTATTGAAGCTATTCACTCCCTGTCTGATGAATGGATTGTAAATTATATTTTTCCTTTTTTGTAGTTTATATTTGATATTTGTAGCTGTTTTTTTGTTGTTGTTGTTGTGTTGGTGGTTCTTAATGTCATGTAATCTTTCTTGTCAGAAATATTTTGCCTTTGCCTGGATTTGAAAAAAAAATCTACATTTTCCTCTGAGTTTCAAGTATCAGCACTAAATTTCGGATATTGGATCTATTTTTCCTAGTAGAAACTTTTCATAACTTTCTCAAAAATGAGGTGACATAATGTATGGGTTTGCTTTTAGGTTATCAAATTTCTTCCATTTTGGTATACATGCTTGTTTCTGTGCCAGTGCCATACAGATGTTTAAAAAGTATATAATTTCCCAATTTTCCTTCCTCCTCATCTTTCCATATACCCTTTCTAGTTCTTTTTCAATTTCATGTTATTATTCATAAATACATAAGTACAACCTATTGATAATGGCACTACATAACCAATTGTTGTGCTCTAACCTGGCCTTGTGAAATAGTTTCAGAACAGATACTGTGATGTCTGTAACATTGTTCTTTTTATTTAATATTGATTTTGCTATTCAAATTTATTTTTTCTTCTATATTAATTTTAGGATTATTTTTCTAGTTTTGTGGAGTCTGAAATCTAGTTTTATTTTCATAATATAACCATTTTATCAATATTGATATTGTTGATTCATGATCATGGGAGGCCTTTTCCATTTTTAATTATTTTCTTCTTTGTCTTAAAATTTTTATTGTGAGGGTCTTTTGCTTGGTGAGGTTTGTTGCCAAGTATTTTAATCTTGCTTTATTTTTTCTTTGTTCTTTCTTTTTTAACCCATTATGATTTATAGGCCTTATTTCTTCTTTGAAAGCTTATTGTTGGTATACACATTGCTAACTTTCAAAAAGTGATGTAGAATCTTAGAGTTTTCTGCTAAAGCCTAAAGTGTCTTTCAAGTAAAGGATCATGCCACTTTCAAATAGAAATCCTTTGATTTCTTTATTATTTGATTCTTCTTTCATTATCTTGTTCTTTTGTTCTATACAAATTTTTAAACATCATTTTGAATAACAGTGACAGGAGTGGAAACTCCAAAATAATTCCTTATTTTATAGGACATGTTTTGAATTTTTCCCTATTTAATATAATGTTGGCTATAGTTTTTTCTATATAATCTATATTATGTTGAGTTATATTCTGTCTGTCTATAATTTCTTCATATCTCTCCTTATTAAGTGTTACTAATTTTGGAAAATGCCTGTTCTACATGTATGAGGATCATGTTGTGGTTTCTATTCCTAAGTGTATTTATGTGCTGTACTATATTTTTTGCTATGAATATGTTGAAACAACCTTGAATCCCTGGAGTGAATTGAGCACAGTCAGTATATGCAATCTCTTCTATGTGTTCTTTAAATGTATCTTTATTTAACAGACATTTATTGCATCCATATGTTCCAGGAAATTAGTCTGTAGTTTTCCTTTTTAATTGTGTACATATGCAATATTTGTATTAGTATAATTTTGACTTTGTACAGTGAGTCTTGTACTGCTCTGTTTTATTTTGTGGATTATTTGTAGATATATTTGTGGCAATTCCCTTTTAAAATTTTGATAGTATTCAGCATCAAATTCATGCAGTCTTAACCTTTTCTTTGTGTGGAGACTTTGTTTCATAGCAGATTTAATAACATTGCTTGTCATGGATACATTTAACTATTTTATATCTTCTTGTTTAATTTTAGTTACCCATATGTCTCTAGACATTCATTCATTTATTCTTGATTTTTCAGTTTTATACAATATAAGTTTTCAAAATATTCTGAAATGGTCTTCTGATTGTATTAGAATCTATTTTAGCATTCTCTCTCTCATCTCTAATTTTTGTTAAGTTGAATTCTCTCTTACTTTTTCTTTCTTGATTAGTTTGACTTAAGTCTAGCAAATATGTTATTCCTATCAAAGAACTTACATTTTGTTTGGCTTTCCATTTTACACAAGAGGATAACCAAAGACTAAGCCACATTTTAGAGCCAACACCAAGAATTTAATCATACCTGAATAAATCATTTTTGCTCTGTCTTAGGGTTTCTGTTGCTGTAAAGAGACACCGTGACTATATCAACTCTTATAAAGGAAAACATTTAATTGGGGTGGCTTACAGTTTCAGAGGCTTAGTCCATTATCACTAAGCTGGGAAGCAGAGCAATGTGCAGGCAGACATGATACTAGAGAGGTAGCTGAGAGTTCTCTATATGGATCTTCAGGAAACAGGCAGTGAACTGTGTTCATACCTGGGCATAATTTGAGCATATTAGACCTTAAAGCCTGCCTCTACAATGACATATGCTTTCTCTAACAAGACCACACTCACTACAATAAGGCCACACTACCTACTAGTGCCACTCTCTATAGGCCAAGCACTCAAATACATGAGTTTGTGGGAGGCAAACTTACTCAAACAACCATACCCTCTTTCACACCTCACCACCAAATAAAGTGGGCTTCAGTGCAAAAACACCAGAATAAAATTGGAAGGCATAGCCTTTGTGAAGTTGTGCAGGTTTTAAGTGAATAAATTATCACTGTCTAAGTTGATATAAAAGCTAAAAAAATATCAATCCTCTCCTAGTTATTATAAAAGCATATTTACTCCTGGAACTCCACTTGGAGCCTGGCCAAGGATCTCTGCATCCACTTCCATACTGGAGCTTCCTGTGCTGAATCCACCAGGTTTAAATGAATCCCCAGGGGAGTCTTGGCCCTGGAGGAGATGGGAATGGAGGGCAGGGACTGGGGGAAAGGTGGGGGTGGGGGTGGAAGGGGGAGGTCAGGGGAAGCCATGACTGATGTGTAAAATTAAAACACAAATATATTAAATTAAAAAAAATCTTTGACACTGGAAAAAAAGTATATTTACTTGATTTTCTAATAATTGATTTATCATATTTAGCTTTCATTACCAAAAATATATTACAAATCATGCTGAAGGAAAAATATACTTAAATCAGACATGCTCAGCCTTAGAACAAAACTCAGGCATGAAATATACATTATAATTTATGCAGATGTTTAAAATCATTGTTATTAATATTATAAAATTCAAATGAAATGTTAATGTAGAAATATTATTTTAGAAGAATGCATCTGTAACATAAGTAGAGAAATTTAAAATCATGTAAAATTTGTAGTATTTAAGGGAATTCCCAGGAATAAAGTACTATAATACTAACAAAGAATATGTTTGAAGGCACAGACATCCAAGGAAAGAATTGGCTAGTCTAAGAAAATTTCTGAAACTGAAATAAAATGAAAAAGAAAAGATGAAAGTATCAGAATATTTAATGTTTAGGGGTTTTATTATGTGAATGTGGTATATGTGTTTGTGGATATACACACATATGTATGTGTGTAAGTACACTGAACCTAGGCTGGCATTAAATATCCTCCCACCTCTGACCCACCTCCATTATGGTGATAACCATATCCTGCTTTTTTTTTCTGAGCTGAGGATCGAACCCAGGGCCTTGCGCTTGCTAGGTGAGCGCTCTACCACTGAGCTAAATCCCCAAATCCATATCCTGCTTTCTACATGTGTCTTAGGGATTTGAACTCAGGTTCTCATACTTGTACAAAGAACTCTTACTTTTTGACCCATATCCCTGAATTCCAAAATATATACCACTATGTGACAAGTTCAAAACAAATAACATATGGTTAATCACTGGAATATGACAAAATAAGAAAAATAATAAGTAAAATGTAATATTTAAAAAAAAATAATATCCAAGAAGTTTCCTAAATAATGCCAGGTATTTAGAAGTATATTCAGACAGAAAATATAAAATCACTAAATATAAATAAACTATTTCAAGTCATATCATACTAAAAAAGACAAAGTTAAAAAAGAAGTGGCCATAAGGAAATTGTCTTATCAATAAATAAAAAAGAAAGAGGACAGCACAATTTGGCAAGAACAATGTCATCATTATTAAAATTACCCTTAAAACTGAAGTAAAAATATGCACATTCTTTCATATTATCTCATTTCTGTCCCCAATTTTTAAGCCATGTGTACTTAGGAATTTATTTTGAAATAAGTGGTAAAGTCATTCTTCCTGACAAAGAACTAATACAAATATAAAGCACTAATATGTATACATAGGAGGAAACTGTTATAAAAAAAAGTAAAGGAGAAAATAAACTTATTACTTATTTGTAATTGTTATAATTAATGAATGTTCAAATACGATTGCTAATATCATATTGTATGATTATAACATTGATTAACAAAAACATAGAAAGTGGAAGACATTGTAAATCAGTTACAAGGTGTCTGCAGTGTAAGTAAAACCAACTAATGTGGTATAAAATTAGGATAAAATTCCTGTACAAAAAAATGTCTCTACATTTTTCTTTTATTGAAAATAGGCTTTTTTCTCATATAATAAATCCTGACTGTATTTTCCTCTCTACATCTCCCAGTTCCTCATCAGCTCCCCTCCGCTCTTGATCCATCCACTTTCTGTCTCTGATTAGAAAATGAACAAGCTTCTAAGGGATAATTATAAAAAAAAATAAAAACAGAAACATATCAAAATAGGACAAAACACATGAACAGAAAGAAAAGAGCATAAGAAAAACATAAGAAACAAATATAGATGCAGAAATCCACTTATTTGCACACATGATTCCCATAAAAACACTAAACTTGAAGCCATAATATATGCACAAAAGTAAAAATAGAGAAAAATAAGTTAAAAAGAATCTACTTAAAGGTAGATTTGAATAATATAGAATGTTTAAACAAACTAGACCAATGATAACAAAAGTTATGTTGTATAAACTCGACATGCGAGACACACAAGAAAGTGGCAAAGGTCAGAATTTGCCAACACAAGGTAGAAGGGTTCTTCAGGTTTCCTTATTCACAGAAGAATCTGCCAGACATTCTGTACGATACAGAGGAAAGCAACTGATGAGCTTTGTCCATATAAGAAAGGACAGTCCTACAAATTTCCGGCTTCACTAAAAGTCTGCCAGACACTCTAGACCTGATGGATGAAGATGGATTCACCAACATTACAGAAAAATTTTGTATGACTTTCTAGGTAGCCAGATGTCTCTGCCATTTCTGTATTTATTTTTGAAGTTGTTTGCAATGCATTTCCTGTTTACTCAGGTAATATTATGTCCTCCTGAGGTTTTTGATGGAATTAAAGACTATATACTTACAGTTTTCTTTAGTTATGATAAAAGGTAAATTAAACATGAAACTTTAGACTCACAAAGATAGGATAAAAGATAGAGTATTTTCTCTAATTTTGCCAAAACAAATAGACTGAATATTGTAACTGTAATTCTTACTGGATAACTTTTTTGTTGTTTATAATTTTACTATGTTAATATTTAAATTTTCCTTCTTAATTAGACAAACAGGGATAAATGCTATGAATTATGCTCATTGCTAATAATAAACCAATTGACTGAGAGCTGGGCAGGAAGAGATTGAGTGCAAGAGCCAAATTAGAATTCTGGGAAGAGGAAGTGGGGAGTCAGGACATATGCTAGTCATTAACAAAGGAAGCAAGACAAGTAGAAGATGATGTAACAAGCCACAAACCAGGTGGCAAAGCATAGATAAGAAATATGGGTTAATTTAAATGAAAGAGCTATCTTGTAGTAAGTGTAAGCCATTGGCTAAGCATTTATAATTAATATAAGCTTGTGAGTTGTAATTTGGAAAGGACTGCAATGTGGGGAGGGACAGAGAAAAGCCTCCAATTACAATGGCCCTTTGCACAATCTTGACCTGGACATGGCCCCAATGGCAGAATAGGGCATGCTGATCAATACAGCCTTGTTGGCAACATGACCTTTAGAGGCTAACACTGTCTCAGGTGGTTGACTAGACCCCAGACATCTGCAGAGCCCTTGGTGGTAATAGGAGCTATGGACATCAACCCAGATCCTGGTTTCTGCAGAGCTACAGACACAGATATGGTCCCATGACCAAATAACTCCATGGCCCCAGGTGGTAGGACAGGCCACCAAGATCAGTGTGGTCCTGGCTACAGCATGACCCTTGGACACTGAGATGGTATCAAGTGACTGGCCAGAGCACAGTCATCTTCACAGCCCTCGGAGGTAATCGAAGCTGTCTTAACCATGACCACAACAACTCTTACAAAGGAAAATATTTAATTGGCATGGCTCACTTATAGTTTAGAGGTTCAGTCCATTATCATCATGGCAGGGAACATGGAAATATGCAGGCAGACATGGTACTGATGAAGTAGCTGAGAGTCCTACATCTTTCAGGCAACAGAAAATTGCCTGAGACACTGAGCAGTAACCTGAGCATAGGAAACCTCAAAGCCAGCAGCCACAGTGACACACTTCCTCTACCAAGGTCATAGCCACTCCAAAATAGCCACACTTCTGATTAATGCCACTCTCTATGAGCTTAGACCCATATATAGCCCTCTGTAGCAACCTTGACCCAGACAACACCATGGCTTTAGGTGAAAGTGCAGGCCTCTCTGATCAGCATGGCCCTGGTAGCAGTCTGGACCTTGTATGCCCACCTGGACACAGGTTGAAGCCTAGATCACAAGCATCTGTGTGGTCATGGGTGAAAACATAGTGACAGACTTAAACACAGACCCTGAGTGTGGTAGGACCATGGACCCATACATAGTCCTTGGCAGCAGCCTGAGGCTAAATAATACCAGGTCACTATGTGGCATCACAGGCTACCCAGCTCAGTATGACCCTGGTAGCAGCGTGATCCTCAGATACCAATTTGGTCCTAGGTGGTGGCCCAGAACCCTGGTATTGAAAGACCTTTGATGTTACTAGGAACCAAGGACATTAACACTGACCTTGTTGTAGTAGGTCTAAGGACCCAGACACAGCTCCTGGTAGCAGCCTAGGACGATGATAAAATGTCATCTTATGGCAGCATAAGTAACTCAGATATATATGGCCCCCAGCACAGCATGACTCCAGACACCCACCTGGCCCCAGGTGATGACCCAGACCCCAGGCATTTGTAAGGTCCTCAGGGCAATAGGAGATACAGACATCAACACAGATTCTGGATGTGGCAGGGCCATGGACCTAGAAATAGGCCCTGGTAGCTGCCCTGGCCTGGATAATACCATGGGCCCAGGTGACAGTGCTGGCCACTCAAATCAGCATTACTATGGTGGAACCACATTTCCTAAAACAGAAACATAGTTACAGGCTATGACCTGGACCCTGGGTACTCTGGTCTTTGTTGGCAATATATGTGTATGTGTGACCTTTGGTGGCAATATGGGTCACCAGACATCAACACAGACCCTAAACTATCTTAGGACGACAGATCCAGACATGGTCCTTAGCAACAGTCCAGGCCAGATGTCATCATGGCCCCAGGTGATAGTGCAGGTCATTCAGATCATCATGGTCCCCATTGGAGCATGGCCCTCAGATACCATCATGGCCCCAAGTGGTAGCCCAGACCAAAGGCCTCTAAAGGTATATCATTGTGACAGGAAACACAGACATCAACACAGGCCCCTTGGCTGCTTCAGGGCTTCAGACTGAGACTTGGCCCTTGGTAATAGCCCAAGCCCAGACGTAACCTTGGACTAGGGTGGTGAGCAGGCCATTCATGTCAGCCTGTTCCTTGTCAGACTCACCTCTTCAGATCCAATTCTTTCCCTTTCCCATGTCTCCCTCCCTCTTTTCCACCCCCTCCTCCATACTCACTGAACATAATGTTTCCCTTATGCCTGGCAGGTTCTGGATTAAGTCACAGGTGGTACTTGGTTGAGTTCTGACTGCTGCAGCAGCAAAGCATGGAGTGGAAATGTTTTTCATCTCTTGCATATGTGCCACAGCTTAGAAACCATGGGCTTGGTATGAGTATGACCAACCAGGCTCCTAGTTGGTTATGTCCCTCCAGACCAGGTAGAATGGGGAAGGAAGCCATCTCTGTCCTCTTCCAATTAGGCTTTATGCTATATTTCTTAACTCTTGGTGGAGTACTCAGAGTTTTTCCAAATGGTGTCTTGCTATTAAATCAGTATCTCTCCAGGAGAAAGTGGCCTGGAAGTTTTCTGTTTTGTCTTCATGTTGTATGTAGATAAGATCTTGCTTACCTCCAATTCAGAGCTAAAGTTGTATTAAAGTAACTGGAATATGAACAAGATTTGGAATTCTTTTTTTTTCTTAATATATGATAAACTTTGAAAATAATTTTTCATTCCATGTGGCCTTTGGGCACAAGTCCAAATTGGTTAATGTCTTTATAGAATCAGTTGGGATATAAAGGGACTATCAACATAAGGCTTTCTGAGTTTGCCAGGCTAGGGTTGGGTGCTGAATTACAGATTGGTGATGACACAGTGACTTAGGGTAAACATAAGTACTTTCTTTTCCTGAATTACCCCAGGTGGTAGATGGAGGCCATTTGAATGCAAGACATAGGATACAGGTGACTGTAACAAAAATAGTCAATGCTATTTTCTTAGAACAGGTCATGGGGAAATGTCTCCAGTTTGGCTTTTGCCCTACCTTTATAGAGTTTTATGGCACTGATAGTGGCCTAAGGAGGGCAATGAGTAACACAGGGCATTCCCCAAACATTGATATTAATGCCAGTCAATGACTTATACAAGCAAAATCAGGATTTAGAACAGAACACTTTATTAAACTGAAACATTAAAATGCATATACTTTATTTCTCCTAAATAAAATATTTACAAAGATTTAGGTGACAGGTCCTGAGGGAAAGAAGCATCAAACATTCTAGTATCTCAGAGATTATTTGAGAAAATGAGTTGAGGCCATATATTGGAGGTGTCAGATGAGGAAGGAAGTCAACTTTCACTGTCTCTGGTCCTTCTTGGTAGGTTTGTCATCATGGACTCTCTAATGGAAATTATTTTCTTTTTTTATTATTATTAAATTTTCTATTCATATTATATACCAACCACATATCTCTCTCCCCTCTTTCTTCCCATCCCCCAACCTTCCTTCCCAGCCCTCTCCACATTTCCAACTCCTCAGAGGCAAGGCCTCCCATGGGGAGTCAGCAGAATTTGATACATTCAGTTGAGGCAGTTCCAAGCCCCTCCCCCTGAAACAAGGCTGTGCAAGGTATCCCACCATAGGCAGTGGGCTCCAAAAAGCCCACTTGTATACCAGAGACAGATCCTGATCCCACTGCCAGGGGGCCCCTTAAACAATTCAAGCTAAACAACTGTCTTGCCTATGCAGAGGGCCTAGTCCATTCCCATGGAGGCTCCACAGCTATTGGTCCACAGTTCATGAGTTCACACTCTTTTGGCCTGGTTGTCTCTGTATGTTCCCCATTATGATCTCAATGTCTCTTGCTCATAGAATCCCTCCTTTATCTCATCAACTGAACCCCTGCAGCTCAGCCTGGCACTGGCCATGGATGGTATGTACTCACTTGTAAGTGAATACTAGATGTAAAGCAAAGGATAACCAGACTACAACCCACAGCTCCAGAAAATCTAGCTAGCAAGGAGGACCTTAAGAGTGATGCATGGATCACCCTGTGAATGAGAAATAGATGAGATCTCAATTAGCAAACTGGAAGTAAGGGAGGGCAATGGAGGGTAAGAGTTGGGGGATGAGGACATAAGGGAAGGGGATTTTTAAGGAGGAACAGGGACAGAGTGGGGGAGTAAGGAAAACATACCATAGATGGAGACAACCTGAGGACAGGGAGAAATAGGTTGCTAAGGAAGTTCCCAGGAATCCACAAGGAAGACCCCACCTTAGACTACTAACAATAGTGGAGAGGGTACCTGAATTGACCTAATCTGGTAATCAGATTGATGAATACCCTAACTGTCATCATGGAGCCTTGTTCCAGTATCTGATGTAAGCAGATGCAAAGATTTGAAATCCTAATGTAATTGTACTGCTAGAAAAGTTGCCACCCAGAATTCTCATTCATAAATAAAATGCCTAGTTTATTGTATATGATTTCTAGGTGCTCATATACTAAATTTTATTCAAAAATATTGTTTGGCATTTATGTGATACAGATGCTGATTTAGGGAGATAAAAAGTTGGTGATTATAAAATGGCTTGCAGGCTTGGGATCTGTTCTGTAATACTTATAAGATACTATACAAGAGTGTTACAAAATAGAGAAATTGACAAAAGAAGTTATCCATATCTAACTTGTAAGTTAAATTCTTCATTGACTGTGCGCTATTTGAATTAATTTATAAATGATAAATAAGAATAAGGTAAGTGATAAAGTGATGAGATAATTCTTCTGAAGGACATTCAAAGATACAGATGTAAAATATAAGTCACTATTACTGCTTAAGACATTATTCACTTCAGAAACAGGGTCCAAAGAAACTGATCTGGATCTGATTTGAAAGCATCCTCCCAGAAGACTGCTTTTGATGGTCCCAGAAGTCATGATTCAGGACAAAAAAAGGAAACGACAAGCAACCTATTGAGCTATAATGCCTATAAATAACAACAATGACCAGCATGGCATGATAATCCTAAAGTACAATAGTGACATGCATACCTTGGAGGTCACCAGCAACTCCCTAATTGGACTTGAGACTCATTGAAAAGAAGAAAATAAAACCTAGTTCTGGAGACCTAGTAAGCTACCTGGGACTATTGAAATCATGGATCTTAGAGAAAATACAACTACCACTGTTGAATATTTCTTTACACTGTGTGAATATATGTCACTATGAATGGATTAATAAAGAAGCTGACTGGCCAATAACTGGACAACTAGAAGTTAGGCAGAATTTGTAGACAAAAAGAGTACAAAGAAGAGAAGACTCAGAATCATGAGGAGATGCAGAGAGAAAATGAACTTGCCATACTGACCAAAAATACTAAGCCATGTGGCAGAATGTATATAAGAAATATAGGTTAATTTAAAATATAAGAATTAGCTAATAACAAGCCCAAGCTGTTGGTTAAGGATTTATAATTAATAATAAGTCTCAGTGTGGTTATTTGGGAGGTGCTGGGATATAAAGAAACTCTGCCTATGAGTGGCACAAAAACGTCTAGCACCTACATCCACATAAGACCTGAGAAATATTAAAAAGCATTCTAAACACACAAAAATAGAGCCAAATGCAGTTTCCTAGTCTCATGTCTCTCATGTCAGCCATGGTACAGAAACATGTCTCCCAACCACTGCCTGTAGGCTACAGCTTCCAGTGTGAGCACAACCAGAGCGAGCCCTGCCAGCATGCTGTGAGCAAAACTGAATGGAGGGTTTAAGTTTTGCTCATCCAGATAGAAAATATTAGAGATACACAGTAAAGACTGATCTAGATGGAAAAAAAAGAAAAACAACAAACCAAACTCTAAACAGTTTGTAGTGTGTTTAAAAATGTACAAAGGCTTGGGAGAGAAAGGAGGAAGGGTATAGGCAGTCATAAAAATAGTTTAAAATGATAAGGTCTTTAAAAAGGAATAAAGTAATATAAAAGTAAAAACACATAACAATGGAAAATAAACAGGGCTTCTAGATCCTCTATGTTGTCTTTAAATATTTTGACTGTTAATGAGTGAGGAGTAATAACTGCTAAGAGACATTTGATTATGAAATCTGCTAGATTAAACTAACATATATATAATATAAATATAAATATAAATATAAATATGAATATATATATATATATATATATATATATATATATATGTAATATCTTGGAATGGAAGTCAAAAGATGTGTTACTTGAGGAAGTGGATATGCTTTTGTTTCCATAGGATATAAGAGGCTATGGATTCATTCCAGGTTGATATGGATAAGGTTTGATAAGGTAAGGGAAGACCCAGTGAAATTATTTTTTCTTTGAGACAGGGTTTCTCTGTGTACTTTTGATGCCTGACCTGGATCTAATTCTGTAGACCAGGCTGGTCTTGAAGACACAGAGATCCACCTGGCTCTGCCTCCCAAGTGTTGGGATTAAAGGTGTGTGCCACCACCACCCAGCCCCACTGCAAATATTGACTATAGACATAAAGAAATGCACCTAGGAAAACCACAAAACACATATTTTCCTGCCTAAACATAAAGCAAAAAAAATCTTTGACTTACTTATATACAACACAGTCTTTACCTGTATTAATACAAAAATGTATGCTACCATTAGAAGCTCATGTATTTTCAGAGTAAATGGGCATGACACCAATGAAAACAGAGGATCCCAGCAATCCAGCATCCAAAATAGCTTCAAGGCTGCTTGTTAAGATGATCCAGGATCACAGAATACTCCAATCAAGACTTAAAGATTATTCTAATTTTTCCCAATGTTCCCCCAAAGATATCAGTACCTACAAACAACAGAGCATTGTCTAGAGAATGGCACCCAAATTCCCAAAAGATGGGTATGGGTGGGTTTTGGTTATTCACTAGATTATGGATGTTTGTCATTGTTCAAGGAGGTTGGTTACAAGTTGTTATTTGTCATAGTCAGGAAAAATGCTAAAAAATATTAAATTTAAAGAGCTATTTCTAAAGAAAAAAGAAGGATATGATACAGGAATGATAGGAAAAAAGGATAAATTATTGAATCTACTTTATTCCAAAAATGGCTATTAATCTCAAAATATTTTACATTGGTATGCATTTTGGTTTATTGATACAAATTTAATGTTACTTTTGCTCTACTGTATGTGTTTCTACTCTTTAGGGTATCCTGTTTATGCCGTTCATTTAAAAATGTAATGTATACTTAAAAACAGATTAATAGCCATCTATAACAGTCAAACTTATGGTCATGTTAGGTATGTTTTTAAGGTCATACACAGATATATTTACATAGATAGATGGCCTTTAAGCACTTCATAAACCTACAAAATATGACATTCAATATGTTTAATAATCTGAAGCTTTTCATGACAATGAGAAGCATCTGATCCTGCAGGAAACAAACTACTTCAAAAAAGGAAAATGGGCATCAAAGAACCTCCATATTGGAATCTACTTTCTTCATGGCAAAAGCTAGCCATTTAGGAAAAACCTGTCCTTGACTCAACTGCCTACAGTGTGCTCTCCAAAGTAGACAAGCAGGACATAGATAAAGCAACAGCATAACTTTGAACAGTCCTACAAATACTCCTACTTCACAGAAATGTCTTTCAGATAGTTTAGACCTGAAAACCAAAGCTGAATGCACCAACATTACAGAAAATCTTTCAGTGACTGTTCAGTCAACCAGCTGTTTCTGTCATCTCCTAATTTTGGAAATCACTTTCTCTGCACTTCCTGATTACTCAGGTAATATTATATCCTTCTCAGGTTTTTGATGAGGTTGAAGAGTAGATAGATACAGTTAGAGTTATCCCTTAATCATGGTAAAAATTAAATGAGGAATGAAACTCTGGACTTTCCAGGAGATGACAGTTGATGAAGTATTTTCTCTATTTTGCCAAATACAAATGGAGTATATTTTGTTACTCTAATTCTTATTTGATAACTATTTTTGTGTATATAATTTTACAAAGTTAATATTAAAGTCTTTCTTTTTAATTAGACAAAAAGGGGTAAATGTGGAATTTTCCTTTACACTGTGTGAATATATATTACTGTGATTGGGTTAATAGAGAATCTGACTGGCCAACAGCTGAACAGGTAGATGTTATGCAGGATATGCAGACAAAAAGAGAGCACAAAGAAGAGGAAGAGTCTCAGAATTACAAAGAGACTAAGAGAGATAAACTTACCATACTGAGAAAAGATACTAAGTCATGTGGCAGAGTGTAAATAAGAAATATAGGTTAATTTAAAATGTAAGAGTTAGCTAATATCAAGACTGAGCTATTGGCTGAACATTTATTTATAAATAATAATAAATCTCAGTGTGGTTATTTGGAAGCTGTTGGGACACAGAGAAACTCTGCCTACATAACACCTTATTAAACCAGCATAATTACAAATTACATTTCAAATAATTATCTTTTACCCACAGATAAGTGTATTTCTCATCCATCATCAAGGAAACTCATCTTTGAAACAGGTAGAGACCATCACAGAAAACCACTACTGATAAAATTATAGAGTTGTGGGGCCCAATCCAAATTGGTATTGCTATAATGCAACTTTTGTACCTATGCTTTACTATTATTGTGGAAGTGGGGTGTAGCCAGAAGGTTACTCTGGTCCTGCCCAGCCCTGTGGTCCCATGTTTCCCCAGTCCTGCCTGTCCCTGCGTCTCACAGCTGCTTATAGAATAATCATTCAGAGGCTTTCATTAATTATCAATTGCATGGCCTATGGCAGACTTCTTGCTAGCTAGCTCTTTCATCTTAAATTAAATCATTTCTATTAATCTATGTTTTGCAACATGGCATTGGCATTACTTATCTGCTGGCATCTTGCTCCTCCTTTTGCAATGGCTGGCATCTCTCCCATCTCTGCCTTTCTTCTTCCTGTCTTGCTCTTGGATTTCCCACCTAGCTATAACCTGACTTACCATAGGCCAGAACAGCTTCTTTATTAACCAATCATAGCAACATATATTCAAAGCATACAGAAGGACCATCCCACAGCACTTCCCCCTTTCTGTCTAATCAAAAAAGAAAGTTTTAACTTTAACACAGTAAAATTACATATAATAGAACAGTTATCAGCAGGAATTGCAGTTATAATATCTAGTCTATTTGTATTTGGCAAAATTAAAGAAAATAATTTATCAACTATCCTATATTTGTGAGTCTTAAGTTTCATATCTAATTCATCTTTTCTCATAACTTTCTAGTCTTCAACTACATCAAAGATGTCAGAATGATATAATATTACCTATGTAAATTGGAAGAGCATTGTAAGCAACCTCCAAAATCCTAGAATGACAGAGACATCTGGCTGTGGTGATATAGTTTCCCCCAATGTATTGTACACCCTAATAAGGCTTATCTGATGATCAGAGGGAAAAGCCAGCCACTATATTAAACATAGGAGTCAGGCAATGGTAGCATATGCTTTTTATCCTAGCATTTGGGAGGCAGAGATCCATCCACATCTCTGTGAGTTCAAGACCACATAGACAACAGAGCCAGGTGTGCTGGCACACACCTTTATTCCCATAACTAACCATAGAGATCTGGAAGTCTGTACAGACAGACAAGAAGTGATGTAGTTGGACAGAGAGAGGAAGTGAGATGGCAGAACAGAAAGGCATATAGGCATTGGTATACAGAAATTAGGTCTCTTTGGAAGCTGATGAGGTGAGGTGCAGTTGGCTGTGGCTTGTCCTATTCCTTGATCTCTCAGCTTTCATGTCAATATCTGGCTCTGTTTTTTTTTTATTAATAAGAACATTTAGTAACTCATTTTACATCTGGCTTCCTGCACAGTCCACCCAAAATTTCTCTGCAACATTGGGATATGTGTATGTATATATATATATATATATATATATATATATATATATATATATATATATATATATATATATATATATATATATATATACAGCATATAGGCCTAGAGAATCTGAATTACTTTTCCCTCTGTCCTGTAGAATATCTGGCAATCTCCTCTGCAAAGCAGGGACCTGAAGGACCACTTTCCCCTGTTTTGTCAAATTCAGGGTAATTTTCCTATGTGTCCTGTATGTCCAGTTTATACAACATACTATCAAGCAATCCAGGCAAGAGCATTTATAATCAATGTGCTTTAAATAAAAATAATCATTTATAAACAATATTTTGGGAATTTGGACATAGCATCTCATATTACTTCTTGCTGGTTGGGGGCACTGGCAATCTTATGGGGATCCTGAGAATATTAAGAATTATAGTTAAATCTTGGCTGTAGTAGTCTGTAAGGATAGATCATCTCAGCTAACCATCTTGAAATTGTTCTGAGAATTTTGTAGTCTAAAACTGATCTTTGGGTGGTATTTGTCAACTTGGGGGCATTATCATTGTCCTAATAGAATTGTAATTGTGGGGCACCATCAATTTTTTTGAGACTTCAAAGTTGCTGTTAGTCTTGGTCTCATTGTACCCTGCAGAAAACTGATAGAGACTCAAACCCAAAATCATGTACACAAAGCAAGATGTAGCCTTTTTTCTAGGATTAGTTAGTACTCTATATGACAATTAATATTATGATAAAAGTTTAATATATATATAATAAATTTTGACATAAAATTCATACATTAAAATGGTTTTAAATAGTCAAAAAAAGAATTATGAGATTAATAGCATTCCCCTAAGTTTGCTTTTTATTCTGTCCCATAACAGATGGCTCTTCTGACAGGATACAGAGATTTTGCATTTTCTTTAAACAAGCATGCTTGGGTTTAGAGAAGGAGAGAGCCATTCTCCAACTTCAAAGCCAGCCTTAATTTTTAATTGAACTGGAACTACATAAAGACCATTTGTGTTTAGTATTGGTAGAGAAGAGTAGAAACAAACATTAAGAAGACTTATGAAAATTTATATGTGATATACCAATAGGCCAATTTACTCTATTTCTTGGGACATTTTTTTCTAGATGATTTGTCCTTTTTCTTCAGATGTCTCATTTTCTCAGTGTTTTTCAGATTCATTAGCCTTCATTCTCCTTAAAGACAAAAACAAAAACCCTTCCTCAAGCCTAACTTTGGGGAGGTTCCCTTATGACAAGTTATATCTGAACAAATGAAAAGCATTTGTTAGTGGTATAAGTGAATTTAAATTGAATGGACGTGCTTGTTGATGAACTATAACCTCTTCTAATTAAGCAGTCTCTCTTGTTCAATTTAAATGTTTATCAATTTTGATGTTATCCATAGCTTTTCTTCTTCCATAGAAAAAAATAAAAATATTGTCCACAATGTAACACATATTCTGGTTTCCATTTGGAGGTCAGCACATCTTTAAATTATATAGGCTGAATTAATCCCATGTTTTTTTTTTTCTATTATCCAATGTTTCTCAGCAGCTGTTGTTTCTTTCTCATTAGCACTGAGAAAATTCAAAGTTAATAGAGTATTACATAATCTATTTTGGGGGTCTTTTGTTACCCTTTTCTGTTTATTTAGTATATCCTTTAGAGTTTGATTTGATCTTTCTATGACTACTTGGACTGTAGGATTGTATAGTATACCTGTAATATGCTTTGTATGGTAATCAGCAAAAAAAAATGTTTTGTTTAACTAGAGACATATGCTGGCACATTGTTGGTTTTAATTTGTGCAGGTATACCCACGATGGTCATAACTTCTATCAAATGCATGCTTACAGAATCAGCCTTTTTGGAACTCTGAGCAATTGCCCATTGAAATCCTGAATAGGTATTAATGGTGTGGTGAACATATTTTATTTTTCCAAATTCTAAAAAATGAAACACATCCATCTGTCAGATTTATTTCCTCTGAGTACTCTTTGGGTTACATCCTGTTGGTAATGAAGACTGATTATAAGAACAAGTAGGGCTGGGTGGTGGTACATGCCTCCAATCCCAGCACTCAAGTGTCAGAGCCAGGTGGATCTCTGTGAGTTCAAGGCCGGCCAGCCTGGTCTACAGTTGAAGATCCAGGAAAGGCACCAAAACCATACAGAGAAACACTGTCTTGAAACCAAAAACAACAACAACAAAATCCAAAACAAAAACAAGAACAAAAAACCAAATAGGACCTTTCCTTGGCTTTCTGCCAGGTTATGGAAAAATCCTCTTTTAAATCTTTACTATTGACATAATGATTTTTATGAAATTCTGAGGCCCCAGCACATTTCCTATCAATAGTTTATAGATCTCATCATTTCTTTGTGCTAGAGTGCCTGGCAGACCTGTATGGGATAGGATGTGATTTATATGCAAGGGATGATTCTTCTTCTTGATTATTTCTTGTAACTGAATAAACAGTGAAGTTAATTCTGACTCATCATGGATAAATTCTGCAGTTTCTATATGTAAGACCACTCTTTCAGCATACTGAGAGTCAGTAACTATTTTGAGATGTTCTGAAAAATCTATTAATACCATCAGAATAGCATAAAATTTCAATTTTTGAATGGAATTATAAGGATTTTGAATGACTTTACTTAAATTTTCTGATTTGTAACCTGCCTTTCCTTGTTTGTTTGCATCTGTATAAAATGTAAAATCTTCAGATATTGTTGTTCCCATATAATGCATGGCAGGATCCAATCAACTCTCTTTATATCTGAATTCTATCACTTTGGGATATTTGCTGTTACACTCTCCCCCCAAATTACTGCAAGCTCTTTGCCAAGGTTCACTTTCTCCCCACAATTTCTCAATGTCATACTTAGCTAAAGATACTACAATTTCTGGTTGGTTCTATTCCACATAAGTTCTTAATTTTTTACTCTGTTTATTTGGTATAAATATCCATTTCAATAAAATATCTTCCCTCTGCATTAAAATTCCTGTAGGAGAATCCTTAGAGAGTAAAATAACCAAAATGCAACCAGTCTTTGGTTCCACACAATCCACATGTGCATCCTATACTTTCTCTTTCACCAAATCCAATTCTGTCTCAGCTTCAGCTGATAATTATCTTGGACTATTTAAGTTCTTGTCACCATCTAATGTTTTGAACAAATTACTCAGTTCATCATTTTTTACTCCACAGTTCATACATGGGAAATGTCTAAAATTATCTTTGAAAGTCATTATGAGTCTGTAATCAACTTCTCCTAATTTGCACATTTTGGAGTTCAATTTTTTGTAGACATATTTTACATCCTAAACAATTAATAGAATCTCCTCTCTGTATTTTTTCAGAAGCAACTTGTAACCCACAACAAGGCAAAATTTTCTTTACTTCTTCAAACATTCTTTCTAAAGTATCTGCATTTTAATCAGCTATTAAAATATCATCCATGTAATAATAACTTAGAGATTTAGGAAATTATTTATGGATTACTTCCATGGCTGTCATACAAAATATTGACACAGGGTTGGAGTACTCATCATTCCATGTGGGAGAACCATCCATGGATATCTCCTGACTGGCTTGTAATTATTATAAGCATCTCAGTTAGTTGCTTTGAAGCTCATTTTGGATGTTGGATCATCTGGGCCACGGTGTTATTGGAATCATTTCAGGGGGGCTTGGCTAATCAAACTATATTAGTCTGTAAGCAATCTATGAGTCTTCATCTTCTGTGGAAACAAAAGCAGAACCTCCTTTCCAAAGAAACACATCCTTATACATAAATTTGAAGTCAAGATACTATATATATTTAACTCAGCAACCAAAGAAATCAAATGTCTTTCTGCAGTTAAAAATCCCAAAGACAATTTAATCCAGATTATCTGTGTGGTTTCCAAATTTACATGGCTTATTTTTTTATATTACTTTTACTGTCTCTTTAAAGACTTTATTTTTTAAAATTATTTATTTCTTTATATAAGTGTCTATCCTCCTTTACCTCTCTCTTCAAAAGCTACACACATTTTTACATACAATATAAACCATTTAGAGTTTTATTTCATCTGAGTCTGTCTTTTGTGTATCTATAATCCTTTAATGATCATTGCAAACTGCACCATGGCCAAGACTGAAGCAGCATTCCTGGCAGCTGACTCCACCCACTTCAGCTTTGCAACACTGCAGAGGTACCCAGGAGAGTCATGCTCACCCCACCAGCTCTGGGGCCATGCTGCCACCAGGTAGCATTTAGCTGGCCCATAAAACCTTTTTGTCCATATGAATAACATCTAAATTTACAAAGTAGCATTCTGTACAGCTAGGAGACACCTCTGTGTACCAAGGCAGGAATCTGCCATGCTGAGCTCAAGCCTGAGTGTTGCAGCTTCTCACAGCCACATGAGACATAAATTAGGAAGTAGTTTTTGGCTCCATTTCAGAATCTCTTATTAAATTCTCTCAGGTTTTAGGTAAAAAATCAAACCAACATGAGGGGTAGCCATATGTAGCTATAAATTTTCCCCAGTCCTCCCTGGGCACACTGTCACACAACTGCTTATAAAATAATCATACACAGTCTTATATTAATTTGTTTCTGTTTTTTTTCTTTATTATTATGTGTTTTAAATTTTATACATCAGCCATGCGTTCCCCTGTCCTCCCCACCCCCGCCCCCACCCCCACCTTCCCCCCAGCCCCTCCGCTACATTCCCATGTCCTCCAGGATCAAGGCACCTCTGGGGATTCATTTAAAACTGGTGGATTCAGTACAGGCAGGTCTTGTCACCTCCTTCCACACTGAACAAAGTGTCCCTGTGTAAGCCCAAGGTTTCAAACAGCCAGCTCATGCACTAAGAACAGATCCTGGGCCAACAGACTGGGTGCCTCCCAAGCAGATCAAGCTATTCAATTGTCTCACTTATCCAGAGGGCCTGATCCAGCTGGGGGCTCCACAGCCTTTGGTTCATATTTCATGTGCTTCCACTCATTTGGCTATTTGTCCCTGTGCTTTTTGCAATCTTGGATTCAACAAATCACACTCTTGTAGACCCTCCTCTTTCTCGACAGTTGGACACCTGGAGCTCCACCTGGGGCCTGGCTGAGGATCTCTGCATCCACTTCCATCAGTTATTGGACGAGAGTTCCAGCACGACAGTTAGGGTGTTTAGCCATCTGAACACTGGACTAGGTCAGATCAGGCTTTCTCTCAACCATTGCCAGCAGTCTATAGAGGATGTATCATTTGTGGATTTTTGGGGACCTCTCCAGCACTCTGCCTATTCCTATTTTCATGTGGTTATCATTTATCATGGTCTGTTATTCCTTGTTCTCCCTTTCTGTTCTTGATCCAGCTGGGATCTCCTGCTCCCCTAAGTGTTCTTTCCCTCAAATCTTGCCCTTCATTACTCCCACTGTCGTCCTGGTTGTTCATGTAGATCTCATCCATTTCTCTGTCATTGGGTGATCCTTGGGTCTTTCCTAGGGTCCTATTTTCTAGGTAGACTCCCTGGAGTTGTGTATCAGTCTAGTCATCTTGGTTTTACATCTAGTATCCTCCTATGAGTTAGTACATACTGTATTTGTTCTTCTGAGTCTGGGTTACCTCACTCAGGATGATTTTTTCTAGATCCATCCATTTGCCTGCAAACCTCATTATGTCATTGTTTTTCTCTGTTGAGTAGTACTCCATTGTGTATATGTACCATATTTTCTTTATCTTTCATTATTCTTCAGTTGAAGGGCATCTAGGTTGTTTCCAGGTTCTGGCTATTACAAACAAAGCTGATACGAACATAGTTGAGCAAATGCCCTTTTGGTATTATTGAGCATTCCTTGGGTATATGCCCAAGAGTGCTATAGCTGGGTTTGGGGGGAGATGGATTCCCAATTTTCTAAGGAAGCACCATACTGATTTCCGAAGTGTCTGTACAAGCTTGCATTCCCACCAGCAGTGGAGGAGAGTCCCCCTTGCTCCACATCCTCTCCAGCATAAGCTGTCTTCTGAGTTTTTGATCTTAGCCATTCTGAGAGGTGTAAGGTGGTATCTCAGAGTCATTTTGATTTGCATTTCCTGGATAATTAGGGATGTTGAGCAATTCCTTAAATGTCTTTCAGCCATTTGAACTTCCACTGTGGAGAATTCTCTGTTTAGTTCTATAGCCCATTTCTTAATTGTACTGTTGGGCATTTTGATGTCTATTTTCTTGATTTCATAATATATTCTGGATACAGATGTGGGGTTGTTGAAGACCTTTTCCCATTCTGTAGGCTGTTGCTTTGTCTTGTTGACCATGTCCTTTGCTCTACAAAAGCTTCTCAGTTTAACAGGTCACATTGATTGATTGTTTCTCTCAGTGTCTATGCTACTGGTGTTATATTTAGAATGTGATCTCTGGTGCCAATGTGTTCAAGAGTACTTCCTACTTTCTCTACTATCAGGTTAATAGTGGCTGGATTTATGTTGAGGTCTTTGATCCACTTGAATTTAAGTTTTGTGCATGGTGACAGATATGGATCTATTTGTAGCCTTCTACACATTGACATGCAGTTATGCCAGCACCATTTGTTGAAGATGCTTTCTTTTTTCCATTGTATATTTTTTGCTTCTTTGTCAAAAATTATATGTTCATAGTTGTGCAGATTAATGTCAGGGTCTTCAGTTGACTCCATTGGTCTACATGTCAGTTTTTATGAGAGTACCAAACTGTTTTTATTACTGTAGCTCTATAATTGAGCTTGAGATCGGGAATCATGATGCTTCCAGAAGTTGTTTTATTGTATAGGATTCTTTAGTCTATCCTGTTTTTTTGTTTTTCTATATGAAGTTGAGTATTATTCTTTCCAGATCTGTGAAGAATTGTGTTGGTAATTTGATGGGAATTGCATTGAATCTGTAGATTGCTTTTGGTAAGATCACCATTTTTACTATGTTAATCCTGCATATCCATGAGCATGGGAGATCTTTCCATTTCTGACATCTTCTTCAATTTCTTTTTTCAGGCAATTAAAGTTCTTGTCATATAGGTCCTTCAGATGCTTAGTTAGCTTAACCACAAGGTATTTTATATCATTTGTGGCAATTGTTAAGGGTGATGTGTCTCTGATTTCCTTCTCAGCCTATTTGTCTACTGTATATAGGAGGGCTACTGATTCTTTTGAGTTGATCTTTGTATCCTGCAATGTTGCTTAAGGTTTTTATTAGCTGTATCAGTTCCTTGGTTGAATTTTTGGGGTCACTCATGTATACCAACATGTCATCTGCAAACAGGGAGAGCTTGACTTCTTCCCATCCAATTTGTATTCCTAAATCTCTTTATGTTGTCTTATAGCTCTGGCTAGACCTTCAAGTACTATATTGAATAAGTAGGGGGAGAGGGTACAGCCTTGCCTTGTTCCTGATTTTAGTGGTATTGCTTTGAGTTTCTCTCCATTTAATTTGATGTTGGCTGTAGGCTTGCTGTGAATTGCCTTGATTATGTTTAGGTATATTCCCTGTATTCCTGATCACTCCAAGACCTTTTTCATGAAGGGGTGTTGGATTTTTCAAATGCCTTTTCTGCATCTAGTGAGATGATCATGTGGTTTTTTTCTTTGAGTTTGTTTATATGGTATATTACATTGACAGACTTTTGTATGTTGAACCACCCTTGCATCCCTGGGATGAAGCCTACTTGATCATGGTGGATAATTGTTTTGATGTGTTCTTGGAGTCTTGCCAGAATTTTATTGAGTATTTTTGCATCAATGTTCATGAGGGAGATGGGTCTGTAGTTCTCTTTCTTTGTTGCATCTTTGTTTGGTTTAGGAATCAGGGTAATTGTAGCCTCATAGAAGGAGTTTGGTAATATACCTTCTGCTTCTATAGTGTGGAACAATTTAAAGAGTATTGGTATTAAATCTTCTTTGAAGATCTGGTAGAATTCTGCTGTGAATCCATCTGGTCCAGGGCTTTTTCTGGTTTGGAGACTTTTAGTGACTGATTCTATTTCCATAGGGGTTATTGGACTATTTAAATGGTTTATCTGGTCTTGATTTAACTTAGGTATTTGGTACCTATCCAGACAATTATCCATTTCTTTTAGATTTTCCAGTTTTGTGGAGTAGAGGTTTTTGAAGTATGACCTGATGATTCTCTGGATTTCCTCATTGTCTGTTGTTATGTCCCCCTTTTCATTTCTGATTTTGTTAAGTTGGATGCTCTCTTTCTGTCTTTTGGTTAGTTTGGATAAGGGCTTGTCTATCTTGTTGATCTTCTCAAAGAACCAATTCTTTGTTTCATTAATCCTTTATATTGTTCTCTTTATTTCTATTTTATTGATTTCAGCTCTCAATTTGATAATTTCCTGGTGTCTGTTCCTCCTGGGAGACTTTGCTTCTTATTGTTCAAGAGCTTTCAGGTGTGCTGTCAAGTCACTAGTGTGAGATTTCTCCAGCTTCTTTATGTAGGCATTCAGTGCTATGAATTTCCCTCTTAGCACTGCTTTCATAGTATCCCATAAATTTGGGTATGTGGTGTTTTCATTTTCATTGATCTCTAAGAAGTCTTTAATTTCTTTCTTTAGTTCTTCCTTAACCCATTGGTGATTCAGTTGAGCATTATTCATTTTCCATGAGATTGTAGGATTTCTGTAGTTTTTACTGTTGTTGAAATCTAACTTTAAACCATGGTGGTCTGATAGAACACAGGGGGCTATTCCAATTATTTTGTATCTGTTGAGATTTGCTTTGTGGCCAAGTATGTGGTCGATTTTAGAGAAGGTTCCATGGGGTGCTGAGAAGAAGCTATATTCTTTTTTGTTTGGGTAGAATGTTCTGTAGATATAAATTAAGTCCATTTGAGCCATAACATCAGTTAAGTCCATTATGTATCTGTTAAGTTTCAATTTGCCTGATCTGTCCAGAGGTGAAAGTGGGGTGTTGAAGTCTCCCACTATTAATGTGTGGGGTTTTATATGTGATTTAAGCTTTAGTAATGTTTCTCTTACATATGTGGGTGCCTTTGTGTTTGGGGCATAAATGTTCAGAATTGAGACTTCATCTTGGTGGATCTTTCCTGCAATGAGTATGTAATGTCCTTCATCATCTCTTTTGATTGATTTTAGTTTGAAGTCTATTTTGCTGGATATTAGGATGGCTACACCAGCTTGCTTCTTGAGACCATTTGATTGGAAAGTCTTTTCCCAGCCTTTTATTCTTAGGAGGTGACTGTCTTTGACTTTGAGGTGTGTTTCTTGTATGCAGCAGAAAGATGGGTTCTGTTTTCGTATCCATTCTGTTAGTCTGTGTGTAGATGTAACCAGCTTGTTAAATAAGAAACACAGAACCGATTGCAGAGTTAAAAACCACGAGGTCAGAGCAAAAGCAGAAAACCTTACCCTTCACTGCTTCTGCGGTTCCTCCTCTCCACCAGAGACCTACTTCTGTGCATCCTGTCTATTTAAAGACTTTCTGTTCTGTTTTCTCATTGGTTGTAAACCCAGCCACATGACCTCCTTGTCACTGCCTGTTTGTACAGACCTCCAGGTCGTCTGTGTTTGGTATTGAGATTAAAGGCGTGTGTTTGCCATGCTGGCTGTGTCCTTGAACACACAGAGATCCGCCTAGCTCTGCCTCCCAAGTGCTGGGATTAAAGGCGTGCCCCACTACTGCTCGGCTTCTGCTCTGGCTTGCTCTGACCTCAAGGCAACTTTATTGACATACAAATAAAATCACATTTCAATACAAATAAAATATCACTATATCTGTGTCTTTTTATAGGTGAATTAAATCCATTGATATTAAGGGGTATCAATGACCAGTGATTGTTTGTCAGAGTCTTATATCAATTACCATTTGTATGGCCTATGTCTGGCTTCTTGCTAGCTAGCTCTTTCATCTTAAATTAACCCATTTTTATTAATCTAGGTTTTGCCACATGGTCATGTCATTACTAGTCTGTTGGCATCTTGCTTCTCCTTTGGTGTTGGCTGGCATCTCTCTCACTTCTGCCTTTCTTCTTCCTGTCTCTCTCTTAGCTTTCCCACCTAGCTATAACCTGATTAGCCATGGGCCAGAGCAGCTTCTTTATTAACTAATCATAGCAATACATGTTGACAACATATAGAAAGACCACCCACAGCAGTGAGGGATAGAAAATTATGAGAACCAAAGAATTAGGAACAGTGCTGTGAGATTTTTTTCTTCTTGAAATATCAGAAGCTACTTTGACCCGGTCTTACCAGCATGAATCCCTAAACCGGAATTGAACAAGGACAACAATAGATATACAAGAAGGAAAACTGGTAATGTCTCAATCCTAGAAAGTGAATTAAGGCAACTGAGAAATGTTGAGAGAGAGAAAGATAATTTTACCCAGGGAACAATGCACCAATTGGTTAACTAATACCAAATGAAAACATGCAGCATTATATAGGCTTAGAAGACTGTATATATATATATATATATATATATATATATATATATATATATATATATATATATATAATCTGTTTTAAGAATATACAAATATGTTTATAAACAATGAAAAAGTATCCACGAATTTGAGGGAGAAAATGGAATGGAGGAAATTATGCAATTACATTATAATCTTAAAAAACTTTTAAAAAGTATTGGTGACCCTTACCCTAAACAAAAACCCATGTAACAAATCAGTGGAAGTTGAAATGAAATAAACAGACATAGTGTCCTTAATGAAGCCTATTACTTTGCACAATGGATATATGCAATAAATTTTTTACAGAACTGATAAGATATTCATGGTAACCATAATGGAAAAAAGAAAGAATGAATTGTATCAATGCATTCATTATAGGGTGTTTTTAAACATAGACATTTGTTTTCATTTCAGTTTTTTTCTTTGTTTTGTTTTTGTTTTGTTTGTTTGTTTGTTTGTTTTTTTGAGGCAGGGTTTCTCTGTGTAGCATTGCACCTTTCCTGGAACTCACTTGGTAGCCCAGGCTGGCCTCAAACTCACAGATATGTGCCTGGCTCTGCCTCCCCAGTGCTGGGATTACAGGTGTGTGCCACCAGGCTCATTTCAGTTTCGTAGGAAAAATATTATTTGTATATACTTGTAAAGCAATGCAATTAAGCTATTTTGTTCAAAATGGTCTTGACTTTATGTATCTAAATAACTCTCCTGTTTCATATACCCAGTAGGGATTACAGGTGCACCAGTGTACCTGAAATAATGTATTTGAGCCATTTGTGGTACTTTAAATCACACAAAATTGTGTAATGTTCAAATCAGATTAAACATGTGACTGAAATATTCACCATCCATTTCTTTTTGATAAATTGAAAATTTCATTTTGCATTTTGAGACAAATGTATTAGTCTTACCCATTCCTCACTTTACTCTGCAATAGCACAGCAGAACTTACTGTGTGTTTTACAGTGTAAATTCACACAGACAAATTCAGGAGATGGAGTCTTTTTACTCTCAAGAATGTATTGTTTATCAGTCTGGGCTGGCTGGTAGTGAAGGATGGTGTACTATTGGTGCAGAAAGAAGCTTACGTCATCTTTATATTTCAAAATGGAGTATAAAGGTGCTTATAAAATAATGTCTCATAGGACATAATATTGTTGTAGAACGTTATTATAAGATGTGTTATATTTATTTATGCTGTGGAACATTTGTTTAATGATGCAAAGATGTGTTGCATTCCTTTATGTTGCATTTGTTTAACTCTGTGAAGCTGTGTTACTTTGCCTGTCTAAAATACTCAATGATCTAATAAAGAGCTGAATAGCCAATAGCAAGGCAGTTGAAAGGACTGGTGGCACTAGCAGGCAGAAAGACTAAATAGAAGGAGAAATCTGTGAGGAAAAGTAAAGAGATCAAGGAGCAAGATAAGGAGAATGCAAGGGGGCAACCAGCCAGCTACAAACAAGCAATGGAGTAAGAAAAAAAGATATACATAAACAGAAAAAGGTAAAAGCCCAAGGGAAAAATAGATGGAATAATTTCAGTTAAGAAAATCTGACAAGAAACAAGCCAAACTAAGGACAGATATTCATAAGGAAGAATAAGCCTCCCTGTGTGGGATTTATTTGGGAGCTGAGTGGCAAAATCCCCCCAAAAAGCAAAAACAAATGACTACTAGATATACTCTGAAAAACATTATTTTTACATTAAAGAGTAACAGAATAGGGCAGAACATGGTCTTGACAATTTATGTCATCCAGCCTAATGGTCAAAGTGGATAGAGAATGAAGAATGGGCTTTAACTTGATGTGACATTTTACATGAAGCAGAGAGTTTTTCTTTGCTATTTCGACTACAGTATACATTAAAAAAAAACCAAAAAAACAAAAAACAAAAACAAAACCTTCCTTCCAGGCTGAGCAAAGGGCTCCTGTGTAAGCCCAAGGTTCCAGCCAGCTCATGCACTAAGAACAGATCCTGGTCCCACAGCCTGGCTGCCTCCTAAACAGTTCAAGCTATTCAATTGTCTCACTTATCCAGAGGGCCTGATCCAGCTGGGGGATCCACAGTCTTTGGTTCATAATTCATGTGTTTCTAATCATTTGGCTATTTGTCCTTGTGCTTTTCCAATCTTGGTCTCAACAATTCACGCTCTTACAGTCCCTCCTCTTTCTTGACAATTGGACACCTGGAGCTCCACCTGGGGCCTGGCCGAGAATCTCTGCATCCACTTCCATCAGTTATTGGATGAGAGTTCCAGCACAACTGTTAGGGTGTTTGGCCATCTGATAACCAGACTAGGTCAGATCAGGCTTTCTCTCAACCATTGCCAGCTGTCTACATAGGATGCATCATTGTGGATTTCTGGGGACCTTTCCAGTACTCTGCCTATTCCTGTTCTCATGTGGTTATCATTTATCATGGTCTGTTATTCCTTGTTTTCCCTTTCTGTTCTTAATCCAGCTGGGTTCTCCTGTTCCCCTTAACATTAGTTCCCTCAAATCTTGCCCTTCATTACTCCCACTGTCATCCAGGTTTTTCGTGTAGATCTCACCCATTTCTCTGTCATTGGGAGATCCCTGTATCTTTCCTAGGGTCCTGTTTTCTAGGTAGCCTCCCTGGAGTTCTATAGAAGTCTAGTCATCTTTGTTTTACATCTAGTATCCTCCTATAAGTGAGGACATACCATGTTTGTCCTTCTGAATCTGGGTTACCTCACTCAGGATGATCTTTTCTAGATCCATCCATTTGCCTGCAAACCTCATGATGTCATTGTTTTTCTCTGCAGAGTAGTACTCCATTGTGTATATGTACCATATTTTCTTTATCCATTCTTCAGTTGAAGGGCATCTAGGTTGTTTCAGGGTTCTGGCTATTACAAGTAATGCTAATATGAACATAGCTGAGCAAATGCCCTTGTGGTATGATTGAGCATTCCTTGGGTATATGCTATAGCTGGGTCTTGGGGGAGATGGATTCCCAGTTTTCTAAGGAAGCACCATATTCATTTCCAAAGTGTCTGAACAAGCTTGCACTCCCACCAGCAGTGTAGGAGAGTTCCCCTTGCTCCACATCTTCTCCAGCATAAGCTGTCATCTGTGTTTTTGATCTTAGCCATTCTTATAGGTGTAAGGTGGTATCTCAGAGTCATTTTGATTTGCATCTTCCAGATAATTAGGGATGTTTAGCAATTCCTTAAATATCTTTCAGCCATTTGAACTTCCACTGTTGAGAATTCTCTGTTTAGTTCTATAGCCCATTTTTTAATTGGACTGTTGGGCATTTTGATGTCTAATTTCTTGATTTCTTTATATATTCTGGATATCAGCCCTCTGTCAGATGTGGGGTTGTTGAAGACCTTTTCCCATTCTGTAGGCTGTTGCTTTGTCTTGTTGACCATGTCCTTTCCTCTACAAAAGCTTCTCAGTTTCAACAGGTCCCATTGATTTATTGTTTCTCTCAGTGTCTGTGCTACTGGTGTTATATTATGAAATGATCTCTCATGCCAATGCATTCAAGACTACTTCCTACTTTCCCTTCTATCAGGTAGACCAATGGAATCAAATTGAAGACCCTGACATTAACCTGCACACCTGTGAACATATAATTTTTGACAAAGAAGCCAAAAATGTACAATGGAAAAAAGAAAGCATCTTCAACAAATGGTGCTGGCATAACTGGATGTCAATGTGTAGAAGGCTGCAAATAGATCCATATCTGTCACTGTGCACAAAACTTAAGTCCAAGTGGATCAAAGACCTCAACATAAATCCAGTTACTCTGAACCTTATAGAAGAGAATGTAGGAAGTAGTCTTGAACATATATTTTTTTTCTATAATGTCAAATCCCAATGATGCTATCTGCTGTGACCATGCCTTTAACACATGAGCCTTGAGTAACACTTAAGATCCAAACATAATGTTTCAGTTCTGGTTTCCTTTATTCTTTTACCCAAAGCAAATATCCTCAATTTCTCAAAAGTGGCATGCTTCTTTCATAGGCCTTTATACATACTTTCAATATGCATGGAGCATTTCTACTTCATATTTCCATTTTTATGTATAACCACCAACTATTATTCAGGTGTTTATATAATCTTTTGTGTTCAAAAAGTCATACTTGCATGCTGGCATACAGATCATACTAGTTACTATTCCAATGTACCTCAATTAGCACAAGAAATTTAAGGTTAAAATGCTTTGTTTTTGTTTATCTCCCCTATTAGGCCAAGAACTCTGCTGTGGAAGCCTTAGTGCTATTTAGCACAATTATACCTTGACAAATGTATATTGAGTTAAATATAGATAAATATAGACTAGATACATCTATATTCTTCCATATACTCCATAGTTGCCAAATCTACTTTCACATAACTGGAAGGCTGCAGTAAAATAGGGAAATAGGAGAGGAAGAGGACAGGCAGGGGAGGATATAATGAAAAGAAGGCCTCTTAAGATCTCAACTGGACTTCAAGGAAAATAGCTACAGTTTGGCTAATGCAATGTAAAAACCTCTGTTTTTAATTTTGTTTGAGAAAAGATATTGCTGAGTAAAAAAATGAAAAACAACCAAAGTCTATAGTTTCAATCCCCTACAGCTCTGAGTCTGTGATTTTGTGAAATTCCAAGGAATTAAATGGCTAGACTAATATAAGAACAAAGTGCTAGACTCTGTTAAACACATAAAGTAAGTTTCAAAGAGATTTACTACAGACATATGTTTTCAGGCATTTCATCAGATCATTAACATTACTGTATGAGACAATTATTCAGCAAGTGAAATGTAAGAATTTTTTTCAATAGTGCCTATTTAAAAACTAAATATAGTTCTGTGCCTAAAGAATTCAACTGCTATTCAAACCCTGGATAGTTCATTGCATTTTAGGTATTAACTCAAATGACTCTATAAAAATCTATAAGCTTTCCTTGTTCCTATTAGGGCCTGCTGATTCAGGATATGTGATTGATGATAAAAGGAAGTATTCACCAAAGAGAGACAAAATTGCACAGCTAATGGAATCACTTGCCACTTGCCTTGAAGGTTAATGAGCACCATAGGAATGGATCACTGTAGCTAGAGTGTTCCTGCCTGGCCCACAGTCAGGACAAATATCTCTCACCCTCACCCGCCAGGCCCATAGATGCTCACACCCAACCAAGTAAACACACAGAAACTTATATTGTTTACTAACTGTATGGCCATGGCAGGCTTCCAGTTATTTAGTTCTTACATCTTAATTACCCCATTTCTGTTAGTCTATAAGTTGACTCATGGCTTGTGGCTTACCTGTACCTTACATCTCCCTTGTCATGGCAGCGGCTGGCAGGTCTCTTCTCTTCCACCTCCCACTTCCCACAATTCTCTTCTCTGCTTGTCCCACCTATACTTCCTGCCTGGCTACTGGCCAATCAGTGTTTTATTTTAACCAATCAGAGCAACACATTTGACATACTTGAACATCCCACAGCAGATCACTAAGGCAAAATTTGACAATACAGAAGTTTACTAAGTGTATTTTATAATCTTATTAACAATTGTTGAAGGGCTCAATTCTCCATTTTATCACATTTTTACTTGAGGTATGAATAATAACTACCCTATGTAACAAATGGCAGACTTGGTTATAACATGCACATGTGTGGAAATGGGAAGAGACACTGATATACGATGTACTCCTATACACTACAAATATGTGTTGCTTTTATTGGTTGATGAATAAAGCTGCTTTCGTCTATTTCAAGGCAGAATATAGCTAGGCAGAAAAACCAAACTGAGTATAGGGAGACACCATCCAGCTGCCCAAGGAGCCATATGCCAGCAGACCAGTAATTCCATAGCCACTTGGCAATAGTCAGATTAATAGGAATGAGTTAATTTAAATATAATAGATGGTTAACAATAAGCCTGAGTAATAGGACAAACAATTTGTAATTAATATTTACTGTCATGTTAAGTGTCCGAGTGATTATTTATAAGTGGCTGCTGGACAGGATGGGGCAAAAAAAGCCTCAGGTTACAAGACACAACTTAATTCCAATATCTAAAACAGTAGAAATAGTTTGGCTGCCAGATTTTTTGCCTCTTAACTAAGTATATTCTTTCATACTAAACCTCAGTTAAAATAATTTTTAAAAAACATATTTAGGCAGGATAGTATTCTTTATGGGGAGGTATAATACAGTAGAAGGAATGAAGATTTTGGAGGAAGGCACAGCTAAGTGTGAGCTATTTATCTTTCTAGTTCTTAAACATGGTGAGTCTCAGTTTCCTACTCTGGAATGTAAGCATGGAAACACCATTGGTGGTAGATTAGATTTTTTTCAACCTCCCATTCTAAATTCCCTTCTATAACATGACTTTTGCAGTCCTGCTACCAGTTTGATTGTGACATTCCACTCCAATTTGGTTGTTAGAATTCTTGGGACATTTTAGAGCAGAAGAAGTTATGTGATTTGTAAAGCTAAACATAAAAAGCTCTAAAATGTCAGCTAGGCTCTCTTGGAGCATTGCTTTAGAGGTAATTATGGTCATATATGAAGATCAACTGCTCTCTGACTTTTGTTTTAATCAGTTGGATGGTTTCAGCTGGATTCACAGTCAAAAATTGCACCTACTATCATATTTATGAGAAAGCATTTTGAAAGATCACTTCAGTTAGACATTCAAATGGCTGAAACCCAGTTGGTATTTATTTTGTGGTGATATCTTGAGAAACATTAGGAAGTAGACAGCAGAGCCATTTCTAAATATCCAGTTATGCAAATAATGAATTTTGTAGACAGATGAATATATTATATTCAGGTTTATTTATTATAAAATGATGTCATAACTATATTTTATAAGACCTAAAAGATGCAATGCATATATAAAGCACATAATAGAGCATTCAACAACCAAACCTCCCAAAGATTTAGACAAGATTAATGTAATTCCTGAATTACAATACTATAGTGATATTTACATAGGATTCAATTCTCTTAAAATTGTGAATTGAGAAGATGCTTTTATATATGTATTTAGTGGAGGTATGATTAAAAATAACTCTTTTCTTATAACTATAACATATTAATCTTAGATTAAACTTAGATTTACTTAGTTAAGTGGCTTTTTAAAAAATTACAGCCTCACTATCATTAACCATAAGCAATACATTAAGGAATGTTATATATTTTTTTCAATCAAACATCTGTAGGAAACTGGGGCCTAGGAGGATGTGTACTTATAAAAATAACATAATTTTTGCAACATACTTCTATTAATACATATTCCCATATCCCTTCTTACTTCTACTTGAAAATAATAAAGTGGGTGAATTCTGTTTCTCTGCAAATGAAGCATCCACAACAACTGAGAGTAAACAGTGCATGTAAAGTCTCAATGCATAATTATGTCCTAAGCAGGAAGAAAATCCTTGTCATTTGATTTTCATTTCTTATAGAATGTTGATGACTTTAATTTAAAACTATGCACTGACTATTCTCAGTACTTTTAGAAATAATGTTTTGGATACTTATCAGGCTGTACTTATATAAGCAGAGCTGATTTTTTCATATTATGGAATTATGTGAGCTCAAGAGCTCCATGGTCTTCATATATAAGTCAATGTCCTATTTGCAAGAAAAAGTCCCAGAACACTAAGGCTGGCATCATCATCTGTAATTTCAACCAAATGAGAGAAATGCCATGCATATTGATTACTCTCTCTACAAAATTGAAGTTGATAGGAAATTTGAATGGCCAAAACTACCATAAGAATTAGAATTACAGCTCAAATTGCTATGTGAACATGAATCAAAGAATTCTATCACTTGAAGAAATCATTTAATGGATGTCCACTCCTACAGAAATGTGTTTTATTTGTTCATTTTGTTGATTGATTTGTGGCATGAATGTAGGTGTTGGAAGCAGATATATACTTCATTTGTTCTGATGGTTTCTCAGGTCCTTTGAGTAAATCATTAAAACTAAAGACTCTATTTTAAAGCAGTCAGAATATAAAATGAACTCCTCCTAGTGGCTTATTTCATTGAACATTATAAATTACTACCAAATTATATGACTGAACAATAGGATTATTTGATCTTCTATAGTGACGGTAAACATTGCAGTTTAAAGGTCACTGAGTTCCTTGGCATTCAAATTTCAGATATATTCATTTTTTTCTAGAAAAAAGAAGACACATTTTTAATCAAATGAACTATATCATCACAATGTAATTAGATTCTTCAGCCAAAGAAATTTGAAAGAATTGTTAAACACATCCATCCTAGTTCCTCCAGCTGAATAATGGGCTATTGAAAACCACTTGAGCAGAAACCACCATATATTTACACAAAGTACTAGATACTTGATTTTCATATGACATTTACTCTGTTAGGTCTTATGTTCTAACTACTTTTTACAAAGTTCACTTACTAAACCCTGAATTTGATTCCCATACATTTCAACATACTATTCATTCTGGACATTACACTTAGAGTGGCATTTTCCATATTATCCAGGCAACAGTAACTCTTACTGTATTTACAATTCTAATAAATATTTTCAAAAAATACTAAAAACTGATTCTTGTATATAATTTTCCAGGTCTCTGCATTGTAATTCTACAGAAAAAAAATAATATTTCTTTCAAAAGCAAAACTGCATTTGTAATTATCTATTGATCACAATTTACAAATCTTCAACTTCAAGTTACAAAGATTTCATAATTGGAAAACTAATGACATGATCCACAAACATATAGTGAGTATTAGATAGCAAAATCTATGATAGAAGACACATATTTAGCTTTCTTTTAAATTCAGTGGGATAGAAAGAAGTATTAGATCCATTTTCACCTCTCTAATAGTGGCCTTCTTAGAAGTTACAATGTTATATAGTATTTTTGTTGATTATCAGATATAATTAAAACAAAGCATCTCCACCACTAAAGTGATTCCTGAGTATCAGCATGTTTTCTGGTCACACGAGCTTAGAAAACTACAAATGTATGCTGTGGTGACACTATTATTTAATCCTAATATCTTTTTGAAAAAAGATGGACACAAAGAATGTAATAAGCATGCATATTCATTAAATAACATTGTTCAGAAGAGCAGTTGAGTTAAATAACAAATTAGAGGCTCACCCCTGGAGAGACTAATACTCCATTTCTCAGCTGTTGTTATTAGTTGTTTCTGATTCTTAGTCTAAGGTAGGGTCCAATGAGATTTAACCCTTCAATGTTAACATGTCTATTGACATTGTGTTTGTTCAGGTCATATTTAGGCAAGCATATTGATGAGACTTCATGGCTGTCATTTCTCAGAGATATAACTCACAGCTGGCTTTCTAGCATTCTGGCTCAGACAAATATTATTTTTTCTGACATATCTGCAAGAACATTCCCTGAACCTTAGGTGTAGGAGTTATATTATAGATGTATTCATTTTAAATGGACTCTGTACAATCCATTGATTTCTTCATTTTTGTCCCATTATGGTATTCAATAATTATTGAAAAATAAGCCACCAATTTGAGAATAAGTAAAGGTTGGGGGACACAGAAAGGGTTGTAGGGAGGAAACATGGGAAGGGTTGGAAGAAGGAAAACAGGAACTGATAGATTGTATTTTGATTAAAATCTTTTAGTAAAATGTCCAATCAAAATTGCAAAAAACTTTAGAACAGAGAGTAAATTGAATAAAAATTTGAAAGGGGAGTCATATTGTACATTTTGTTTTCAAAATGTCACTAAAAAACTTGAGTGTGTATATGTAAACTATGTCTTCAGAAAAAAAATGTAACTCTATACCCATGAAAATAAACGAAGTGGTATATACATAAACATCACTTGATTATTTTACATATTATGCATTGTGGCATATTAATCTGGCTTAACATGTGATTAGTCATTACTTATTTTTAAAAATCATATGGAATTACATTTCCTCACCTTTATTTGTGAGGATAGTTCATAATTTTTCAAGGTTCATAGTGTGTTCAGCATAGCATGGACTGAAAGACATCAATGGATAACAAACTTAGAACACCTGAAACAATCCTTCCTTATTTTGCTTTCCATGTTTCCTGTTTATAAATACAAAAAGATGGGAGTATTGCCCTAGAGTTTATGTGTGCCATTATTTCTAGATAGTCTAGAACTCTGATTTTCAGCATATAAGGCTATATTGAGCCACTTAGCTTTTTGTCATTCTCTGCCTTCTTTAGTCTCTTAGAACTAGAGGATCCGATGCTCTGTCCAATACATTCATACCCATCTTGATGCTGAGACAATCCTAAAGAAAGCAAGAATTCAGTAACAGCAAAAAATACCCACAATATTCAGTCTAGGTCTAAATATCAGTTTCAGTTTAGGTGTTTGCATACATACCATTATTGTCAATGCATATTCTATAATTATTTGAATGTTGGTTCTTTATATTTTTTCCTAATTCTGCAATTCTCAGTGGTAACACAGACTATCTTCAATAAATTTGCTTAACTAGAGTGTTTCTTACCTAGTGTTATTTTTTTTCTTTTTTGTCAGTTTTCTAGATGGATTACTCATTACATAGACAGCAACTAGGACCTTTATTGAAATCATCCAAGGCCACATTAATACTTCCTGGGCAAGAATTGAAAACACAGTGTTTGCTCAAAAACAAAAACATCCCCTCAGTTCAGCCTTTGCATTTTTTACAATGGCTTTGCTCCTTTGATTCAAATTCTGTTCTTTAGTTAATTTCTCAATAACTTTAAACTTCCTCCTTTCTTTCCTTCTTCTCACTGTCAAGGTATACAACTGGAGCTTATCCCCTATGTGATAAAACTGAACAAGAGATAATAAAAGGAACACATTAACACCATGACTGTACTTCCTTAGTTCCATTCTCTGTCATGATCAACGTTTTTAGTTAAAATAAGGTTCAGAAATGGTAGTATGTCGTGAATCCTTATTTTTATTCACAACCAAAGAGTTGCATTTAGTTTGAATGGTATTAATTTTGGTCACGACAAAATTTCTTCAGAATGCAGCATTCATATCTTATTGTTCAATCCTCTGAACAGGTCTGCCTCCTTTTCCTCCTGAGTGTTGCATATAATGCACTTTTATTCTGAGATACAATGCTTTGAAATAAACACTATGTTTAAAATGGTTGCTTTGTAATTAGGTAGTCACATACATGTACTTGAAAACAAGATCATAATACTCTACTCAGAAACATATAATTTAAACAAGTAAGAGGTTATATATTCTAAGCAACCCTTTGTTTTGCTAACAACTATTTTTAGTATGCAAATATACAGATGTGCACACTTGTTGCTCTTGAATGAATAAGTTGTGTCAGACATAACAAAAGCAATGAAACTTGCTTAGTTATAATTTAAAGTATTTTTTTCAATGCATCTTTTGTATGTTGTATTTGTGTAAAGCATCCTTTTTGCTTCAGAGTTACATTTATCATCGACAAGAATGTTGTGATACATTAAAAGATATAAGGCACTTCACATAATATGGAAGCAAATGTCTAAGTAATTTTTATGTTATAAATGGAATACTCATAGCTGTAAAATAAAGGAAAACTATGCTACAATCCACATACCAAGAAAGACTAGGTAACAAGGACTGTTCATGGTGGGACACCAGGATCTCTGTGGGTAGGGGAACTAGAAGAGATTTCTTGAGTGGAGTGGAGGTGGGAGGGATGAGACTGTGTGCAATCATGTTTGGAGGTGCTGAAAGAGACTACTAGAAAAGGGGACATTTTGAGGTCAGGCCAAAACCTGGCACAATGGAATTTCCCAGAAATATACAAGGATAACTCCAGCTAAGATTCCTCACAAAGAGATTATGTAGCATGACCTGTCCATCTCCTTGTGAACAAACTGGTGCCTAGCCAAATTGTTATCAGAGAGGCTTCATCCACCAATGGATGGAAACAGATGTAGACCCACAGCCAAACATTAGGCAGAGTTTAGGGAATACTGTAGAACAGGTGGGAAAAGGATAGTGGGAGCCAGAGAGGTCAAGGACATTATAAACCAGCTCACAGAATCAACTAACCTGGGCTCATAGGGGCTCACAGAAACTGAATCAACTAGGGAGCCTGCATGCAACTGACCTAGGCATTCTACATATATGCTACAGTTGTGTGGCTTGGTCTTCTTGTGGGACACCTAATAGTGGGAGCAGGGGCTGTCTCTGACTCTTTTACTGTCCTTTGGTACCCTACTCCTCATAATGGTTGACTTGCCCAGCCTTAATACGAGGGGATGTGCTTAAACTTACTGCAATTTGATGTGCCAAATATTGTTGATATCCATGGGAGGCCTGCACTTTTCAGAAAGAAGTGTAGGAGGAGAAGATGGAGGTAGCACAAAAAACAGGGGGAGGGACTGTGAGTAGAGGAGAGAGGGTAAAATGCAGCTGGGATGTAAAATAAATAAGCAAATGTTTATTAAAAAACTAGGATATCCATTAATTAGACCATACAACTCAGGTAATTCAAAATAAAATTCTACTTCTGATTATAAAATCACTATAAAAATCTCATGTCTTATCTGAACTAAAAATAGTAGAAAAATAGTATTAATTCCTAGGTTATATCAGTACTAGTTATGTGCTAATTTGTCAAGTGGCTTTCACAGAGTAAAAAAAAAATACTTCATTAACATATCAGAAATTTTTCAAATGAAATGTATGTGACAGAGAAAATGACAAATAAAATCCAGCCCTCTTCCCTCCACGCAGTCTCTCCATCTCTCTGTCTCTCTGTCTCTCTGTTTCTCTCCCCCCTCTCTTTCCCTCTCTCCCCCCCTCTCTCTCCATCTCTCCCTCTCTTCCTCTCTCTCCCAACAAAGCTCTAGAAATGTAACCATGTCTAGTGACTCCAGCACACTTGCTCTGTCAGCATGGCTGCCGTGGGTGGCAGCCAGCCATGAGCAACACCGATTTAACTAACATTTTGGTGCTGTTCAGACTCGGATATACACCAACCAAGGATCTGCTGACTGCTGCTGCTTGCTGCCTCCTCCCCTATCCAGCAAGACTGAAAAAACGCAAGAACACTTGCACCCCTTGACTCCACTGGACCCATATACAACTACCCTGATACTGCCATGATACTCACAGTGAGTTTGTCTTTCTCATAGCTGTAGTCTGAGCTATATTCTTTGTGATGGACACCACAGGGGTTGTCTTGGGCTGTGCTGGCAATGGAAAGCACATTTTTGCTCCTGATGAGGAGAAAAATGTCCTCTTGGGTCTACAGGGTAGACCAACTGCAGCACAGCACAGCCTTCACGTTCCCTTGCCAAAGAGATTGCAAACTTGAGCTGATTCTTAGATCTCTCTCCACTCTCTGGGATGCCCAAGTATGGAGTCTGATCCTGGTTTGTTATTTTATTTTTTTATTTTTCTTTCAGCCACAGTCATGGGACAAAGGGGCAGATACATTTACCACCTACATTGGCAGATAGGAGTGGGCACTGGTAAACCTGGCCACATAACAGTGTAAATCTGGCCACATAACAGAGTCGCTGGAACTTCTGCCAGCAAACGGGCAAATAAGAGTTACTTTATCCCCAAGCTTTCTGCTAAAGCTCTAATCCCTTCTCCTTCCCCACTTCTGCATCTGCCACGTGCAACCTTTTCTGTCTGACTTCTGCCAGCAGTGGGCAGGCTCAAATGGGCTGGCTTGGGAGTCTTCTAAGACTGTCACCCTAACTCACCTTAACTCCACCCACTCATTTTTAACTGCTTTAAGAAAGATAAACAGGTCTGAAAGTGGCTGAGATTCAAATAAGTTTACAGTAGTCAAGATGGCTCCTAAGCCAAAAAATCAGCTTATGGCCTCAGACAAGTCTTACAAAAAGATCAGTTTACAGTCTGCCTACTGGCAGATCTTCCAAAATCTGTCCTTAAGCCACCAATCATCAGAAAAATAAAAATCCAGGACACAGAGTAAAATCTGTCTCTTGTTTCCCAGACCTCCCCAACTAAAACATAAGCATCTGGAGAGCAAGGCTCCTGACCCCAAGGGCAAAAGAGTCATCTATGGCATTTAAAGTGTGCCAGTGAAGAGATAAAAGCCTGAAAACAAAATTGCCAGGTGCTGGCACTAGCTGAGCCCCAAAAGCTGTTGGGTCCATCTTTTAAGTGAGAAAAAGGCAACAGGCTAGCGAATGCCCTGCCAGGCCATCAACAGCCTTGTTAAAGGTGCTGCCTAGAAAGACAACCAGTCAGCTGACTGCCCCCAGGTGCCAAGACGCATGGGTACATCAAGCTAAGACCTCCAGCAGACCTAGGCTTGGCTACAGACATGGCAGGGAACCCAGAATGCAGCAGGGAAGCAATGCATTTCTTTCCTTCTGGACACCAGAACCACTGACTCAGTCCTGGGAGTTTTAGGATGTCACTTCTCCTTTCTATTATTGGGTACAGAGGACAGCCTTATTTACCTCACCAGATTTAATTGCACTTTCAGAGTTACTTAATGAAAAAAGATTTCCAACTAATATAAGAGCTCATTGTCTCACTCCAAAGTTACTGCCTGTGTTTCTCATGTGCATACAGACAGGGCCATGATCTCTGCCTTGTCCCTAATTAAAAAAAAAAAAAAGTTCTCATGCACCACAAGCTTTTCTCTTCCTAGTTCCCTGTTCTAAGTTACTATTCAGCCAATGATACAGGACTACCACAGAACCAGAATACAAAGATCATCAAGTAAGGAACTGTAACAAATAAAAGGTATTTACACCCCAGACCCACAAGTGTCTGGGCACTACAAAAAACATTAATATAAATATCTATTACTGTGAGATGCTTTTAACAATTGGTCACTTGTCTCCTGGATGCCAAACTAGTAAAGGAAATAGGTGTTTTAAAATAATCTGTCTCTGATAAAGCTTAACATATTTCAAAATCCATCTCGACAGGCCAAATCTACCAACATCAAATAATAATGATTGTTTTCTCTCTAAGCATTTTTTCTGTGTCACCAGCATCTTGTCAGACAGAAGGTTCCCAGCCACAGCCAAGAGGGATACATGTCTCCAGAACAAATGGAAAACAGACAACATCCCACAATGTCTGTCTACCTCAGAAGAATCCCCTTTTCCATTCCCCCAAGAGCCAACCAATGCCCAAAAATCAGCTGGAAGAAGTTTCTGAGAGGAACGATGTCCCTATTCCCATCTACCTGCTTTTTTTTTTATAATAAGTGAAAGTCTGGGATGTAAGGATTTTGTCCTGAATTACATCATCATCTTGGGGCAAGGGCCAGCCTAAAAAGTGGGCGGACCCTCTGTGTTCCCCTCTTTTTTCTTCCCTCCGTACTGTCTCTCCATCTCTCTGTCTCTCTGTCTCTCTGTCTCTCTCCCCTTCTCTCCCTCTTTCCCTTCTCTCTCTCTCAATAAAGCTCTAGAAAAGTAAAAAAAGAAAAAAGAAGAAATCCTTTAGTAGCATAAAATTGTACTTAGTGAAATTTTTTATATAAAATTTTGAAAATAGATGGCATAAATTATATATATATCCACAATACATATATTTGAATGGATATGTATGTGCTTATATACATAAAAAACAATAAATGTTCACATACATAATTTGATAATCAGTAAGGCCTGTACAAAAATATTAAATAATTTATCTCATAAAAATTTCATAAAATTCTATATATTCAAATATCATTCTCTTATTGTTAATAAGAAAAGGTTCTGCCAGCTGGTGGTGGTGCACGCTTTTAATCCCAGCACTTGGGAGGCAGAGGCAGACGGATAGTGGCCAGCCTGGTCTACAGAGCAAGATGTGGGAAAAGGCGCAAAGGAACACAGAAAAACCCTGTCTCAAAAAACCAAAAAAAAAAAAAAAGAAAAGAAAAAAATGCTTCCAAAAGCCTTATGTTTCATCAAAGACTTTATTAAATATTTCATATTTTCTCATTAAATAATGGATACTTCACAAATTGTTTTCTCATTATAATAACTTTGTAACTATTAATAGATAATATCAGCCATGTTGGATTACTTTACATGAATCTATTTAATATGATATCTATTATGAGTTAGGTGAGGTGACAAATGGAGAGTGATGAGTAGATAAGGAATGATATAGGATAGTGCGGTCTGACTGCAAGAAATAAAAGTGAATGAAGGGACTGAAAAGATGACTCACTGGTTTAGAGAGCTTAGTTCTGCTTCAAAGGACCTGAATTTTGTTCCCAGTACCCACATTTGGTAGCTCACAATGGCATGTAACTCCAATTATAGGTGATCTGACATGGTGTAGGTCCTTTAGCCATGCACAAATGCAGTGCACATAAACTCATTTAGGTATACACACATACAAATAGTAAAAATCAATAAATCATTTTTAAAAAGTGAATGGAAAAGTACATAGGATTTAGTTTGGAAAAATATTATAATTAAGAGAGTCTCTTCTAAGATTTATCATAACAGGAATACTCAATACTGATAGATATTTTAGAATCCCTGGTAGTGGGTTTCTTGGAGGATGCAATAAGCCAGGTTACAATTGGAGGTTTAATGAGCCAAGTACTCTCTGGTGACTTTCAAGGCCCCAGAAATTAGGCAGGGAAAGAAGTAGGAGAAATGGCCAGTCTAGAGGCCAAATCATAAATACCCTGTAGGCATGGTCTTGAGCAGCTCTGAGGGAGGTGCTGGTGCTTGGCAGGCTTTCTGAGAGGGGTGGGGTTTGGAATGAGTGGGGAGTGGGACTGAAGCAGAGCTTCCAACCAAACATCCCACTCTTCTTGGGTATATAGGTGCCATTTCAAGTCTGGCTACCTTTTTTTTTGATGTTGGGCAACATGGGGAGGGGGTATCAGGGGTCAGTGGACTCATGCTTAGCAGGAGGTGTGGATGAAAAATCATTCAGTTAACTGCCATCCTGGAGACCTCAGAGATCTATTTCTTGGGGAAGTGGAGAAAGCAAGTTGCTAGGAAAAAAATAGGACTAGCCATAGGGAAAGTGGAAATACTAGTAAGAAGGGAATGGAGATGTGCCCTTGTTGTACTGACAAAAATGAATAAGCAAGGTGGAAGAGCAGATAGGCCCTTCAAGGAAATCTGAAGAATGGAGGGTCCCAGTTTCTAGACAGACTATTTATCTTGGATGGGTGCCTACTTGAGCCTGAAGAGATGGCACTAGCATTGATGTTCCAGGACCTTGGGGAGATGGCTCACCAAATTGGATGATGATGTGTTCTAGGAGTAGCAGAGCCATCACATCTGCTATTTTGTTGGAGGTGGTGTGTGCTTCCACTCATCCTGTAAAAGTGTAAACATGAGTTAGAGATAAAAGAGATTTTTGTGAGTGGGCATATGGGTAAAGTAAACCTGTCAGTCCTTGCCCAATTGGTGTCTTCAGAGCTGGTGTAGGGACTGACAAATTTTGGAGGGCACCCTGTGGGTTGGCCTTCACACATGTGTGGCAGGAGGAGTGGACCTGTAAAATACAGGCTCAAAGATAGGTGAGGTCAAAGAGGGGCTCTAGAGGCTGATATTAGTTTCCACAAGGCCAGATTCCTTAATAGAGTAGCAGAACTCTTTCCCCAGGAACATGCAAGCTTTCCTGGGGAAAGCAAAGGCTATGTCTTTGGATTACAACATTTTTCCTAGGACCTGATTTTAGCCTGATGAAATGTACTTTTAAGCCTATATTTAGAAGACAACCAGAAGAAATTTACTGAATGAAAGAAGTTGAGCAAGCAAAGGAGGGGGAGGTAAGGAGACTGAGGAGCAGGGGAGGAGGAACAGAGTTGAACACACCTGCAGGCTTCCATACTCTCTTTAATGCTAACATGGTTCAGAGGAGTAGTTGGAATTTCAGCAGAGTTTTACCATATGTGGCTGGAGAAAATAGAGCAATGCATGAAAAGCCTCTATGTAGTCCTAAAAGATTGGGAGAGTAAAATCCACAGAAATTTAAAAACTTCTGAAAACTGTAGTAGTTTACCAAAACTGCATTCATCAATGCTAAAACCCTGAACCCCCAAAATTCCAGGGTAAAAAAAAGCATATAAAGGGGACAGAAGTCTGAAATAGCTTATATACCTTAAGTGGCATGTTGCATTAGTTTCCAGGTTTCATGTTTATCCTTTACTATGAAGCTTGTGAACAAGGCAAACCTGTCCATATTTTTTACAGGAAACTTCACTAGTGAACTAATGATATATGAAGGTGGTTCTAGCCTTGAGGGGTAGGAATAGAGCTGTTAAACTGGTAAATCTATCAGTACCCTCCCTAGTCATCAAACATCATCAGATCTTAGAATGATGAAGTTCTCTGTAGTAAGCTAACTAGGCAACTATTTCACAGTTCTCTGTGGTCCTTGGGGACAGAGGTTCCAAGGCAGTATCAGTCTTTAGTTTCCAGGTCCGGAAGATCTGACAGACTTTTCTGTAGTGTCCTGCTTGTCCATAGTGTGGACAGGGTCTTAGTAGCAGTGAATGTGCAAGGCAGTATTCTACTATGTGGCTGTCTTTGTTACATTTAAAGCAAACTCCAGGTGGAAGTTTTCTGTGGCCATCCATCTTCCTTGGAGGAGATACAGGGTGTTGCTAGGAGCTTGCATGTCTCTATCATGAGAAGCTTTTTTTAAAATTAAATGTCATATTCTCATATTTCTAAAACATTTGAAGTTCATGGGGTCATTATCTATTAGGTATAAGCAATTTAGTATCTCTAGAAAGCAAAACCAAATTTTCACAGTATGATCAATTTAGTGTTTCTAAAACAAATATCAAGGAGATTACTCTTATGTTACAATATATCTGGCTGCCAGCAAGATACATCCCTGTGCATGGATATATGCAGGAGGAGCTTTGATAATTCAGTAAATCAGCATTGTTTTAAATCCTATCTTTCATAAACCTTGTTTTTAGGACAGGAGTTGTACAGACATCTATCTTAATCCAAGACCTGTTGTCTCATGGTGGACCCACTCCATGTGATCACCTTTAATCAAGATTGCTGTGGATATCACCCTGTATAAATAAAATGCTGTTTGGCCAGTGGCCAGGCAGTAAGTATAGGCAGGACAAGAGAGAGAGAATTATGGGAGGTGGAAGGCTGGGGCAGAGAGACACTGCTAGCCGCTGCCATGACAAGAAAGATGTAAGGTACTGGTAAGCCACGAGCCACGTGTCAAAGTATAGATTTATAGAAATGGATTAATTTAAGATAAAAGTAGATAACAATAAGCCTGCCACAGCCATACAGTTTATAAGTAATATGTCTCTGTGTGCTTACTTGGTTGGGTCTGAGTGACTGTGGGACTGGCAGGTGAGAGAGATTTGTCCTGACTGTGGGCCAGGCAGGAAAAGTCTAACTACAAATGGTGCCCAACATGTTGGCAAGATTTCCACCTAAAACCTGACAAAAAAAGATTCTAAAACAGAGTTAAAAACAGCTTCCTAGTTGTGTCTCTCAAGTTAGCTGCAGCCTGCCTGTTTGAGCTACTATGGCGGGTTCCTGGCATGTGCGTCTGACCTGCAGTGTGGTGGGAATGAGGAGTCTACAAGTGGCACTTCACTCTGCTGCGTGGTGGATTTAGCCTTTGCTAGTTAAAAAAAAAGTTTCAGGGCTATGCGCTGCTTTGATAGAACTGCTTCTGATAGTTGATGGTACACATAGCTCCAGACCCAGATCTGGTGGTAAACTGTACCACAACCACTTTGGGAAGCTGAGGTGGGCGGAGCCAGCAGCCACAGAGGCATTTCAGTCTTACAAAGATGGATATTACACAGAGAATCTGGTTTGTGTTGTCTTTGGAATTTTTAACTACAACAACAACAACAACAAAAGATTTGATCATAAAAGCTGTTGAGTTAAATAAATATGTAAATTTTAAAGGTACATTGTCTGCAAAATTTGGATATAAGGATATGTTGCTTTGGAAAAGAGTCTCTGCTTTTGTTTCTACAGAAAGCTAGAGGCTATAATGAATTTGTTCCAGATTAAGATACATAAGGTTTGATCAGCCTGGACCACATGAAATGTCTCCAATGACACCAGGGCCCAGATGATCCAACATCCACAATGGTTTAAAGGCAACTGGCTCAGAGGTTTAACCTCACAGACTACTCCATAATCCTAAAATTTTCTTTATGTCCCCATAAGATACAATGCCCCCTCCAGCAGGAAGTAGTAAGAGAAACTATGCCCAATTTCCCAAAATTATCAAGCTGGCTTTAGAGATGGAATAGGCTCACACGTTCTCTAAACCCAGATATATTGCAAAAAGAAAAGGTTAAGAGATTTTCGTGTCCCAAATCAGAAGGGCCCTTTGGTGTGGAACAGAAAAAAACCAATATTTTTATTTAAAGCAGGTTGATTATAAATGTGATCTCTTTCTAAAGAAGAAAAGGGGGTATGATATAGATATAATACGATGAAAGGGTGAATTAAAGATCTTACTTCTAAAGATCAACAACTTGTTTAAAATGTTTTACATTGGTATAGATTTTAGTCTGTTGATACAAACTTAAAGTTAATTTTGTTATACAGTGTGTATATTTCTATTCGTATTTAAGGTATTATATTTGTATAGCTCATTTTAAATTGTAATGGATAAGTAAAAATAGATTAATAATTAGTCATCTATGATAATCATACTCATAGCCATGTTAGTTAAGTTTTCTAGGTATACACAGAGATATTTCAGATAGGTAATCTTCAAATACTTCAAAGACCTACAGAATATGGCATTTAAAATATTTTTTAAAATTTAGACTTTCTGGACAGTGAGACATGTCTGCTCCTGGCAACACCAATTCACTTCAGAGAGGAGGATGGGCACTGAAGACACTTCATATCTTATCTTCACCTTGGCAAAAATAGCCATTTGGGCAAGAAACTGTTTTTGCCTGGACTGCTTGATCAACTGGAGATGCAGGACCCATAGAAATGTGACCACTAAACTTTGCTTGACAAAATGGTCCATCAGGTTCCTGCTTCGCAGAGGAAACTGCCAGACGTTCTTCAAGGCACTGAGAGAAGTGACCGAGAGACTCTAGCCCTGTGGGCTGAAGACAAATGCCCCAAATGCATCCTTCTCCCGGTTCTCAGGAAATGTTATATCCTTCTGAGGTCTTTGATGTGGTTGAAGCCTAGACAGTTATAAATTCATCAATTATGATAAAAGATAAGGCAGTTCTTTAGTCACCTTTACTCTAAGCCAATGATGACTTCTATGGCTTTGCTACTGAATGTTTCTGGTGTTCAATAAAGTCATTTGATCCTGTTTTTGTCTTATCTCTCAAAATTATTCATTATGCAGTCAGTTCTTTAGTGTTCTTTTATTTAAAATATCATGGAGCTTTGTTCTTAGAAAGGTATCCATTGTAACTTAATGTAGATTTTTGGATCTCTTTACCTATATGTCTCTCAGTCTTAAATACTATTTATTCACAGATTATATGTACCTCTGCCTCTCCTAACTCTAATAGTTGTCTGAACTCAAGGGAAAATCTGTCACACCAAATTTCCTTTATTATCATATGATGCTGTAGAAGGAGTAAATGAGCAAAATATCTGGGGATCACAAGTTTAATCTTTGTTTTTTTTTCACAAAAATGTCTGTTCTAATATACATTTTTCTATGTCCAAATAGAGATACTTTATATATTTTGAAAATTTTTATACTTGTTTAGTGCTGCATATGAATGAATTTTCAGACAGGTTATCATGATTTATGCTAAGTTCATTTTTTTCTATAAATAAGCATGTTGTGCCCAAAATGCATGGCTTAACTCCCTACAATATGAGATCATCACTCAGGCAAGAAAGAGGATATTGCCTACTGTTGTTGAAAATGGATAAAGATCACCTTTAAATTTCTAAATGATAGAATAGAGCTAAAAAGAACCATTGGTTTTTCCATGTTGAATGTTCTTCATCTCTTTAAAATGTTAGTGTTAGGTTATTGAGTTTTTCAATTCTATCTTTTTTTCAGCTTGAGTCCTATTTGATGTTTCTTTTTATTGAAATCCATTCTCAGTTTCTGGATTGTCTTTGGCATTTTAATCAGCCTTGCTTGTATTTTCTTGGGCATCACTTAAGCATTTAATTCTCTTTAAGTTTTTTTTTTTCTACTTAAACTCATTGATCTGCTTCTTTGTGTCTTCATAAAATACTTTGAAATTTTTTATGAAGTTTCTGAATGGCCTTTTAAACCTTCTGTACTGGGGTTCATATAAGTAATTCTCATTGGCACACATTTATACAGAACTAGTAGGTTTCTGAAAGGAGTTACTGCTTTGATTTTTCACAATGAGATCTGGACATGCACATTTCTTTCATTACTACTGTTTGATATGTATACAACAGTTTGGCACAGAAAAATGGATGTGCTAGTGGGTTGAGCATAGAGGTTGGCAAATAGTTTAGAAGAAATGAAGTTAGGTGGTAAAAAGGGGACTGATATGGGGTACATTTGGATCCTCAAAGACTACCACAGTGAAACGCTTCCTTTGCCAAGTCCACATTTCCTAATTTTCCTCTAACAGCTCCATTAACTGTTGAGCAAATATTCAAATTCCAGAGACTATGGGGGATGTTTATCATTTAAACCACCACCATAGGTAATGATGTGTTACATAAAGGTAATTTGACACAAGCATATCAAGTACTTTGACAATATATATCCATTACCCTAGCTTTCCTCTCTCTTTCATTTATTCCCTCAGACTGTGTCACATCTGTAGTGGGTAGCCATTCCAGATTTGATCTGGAAGTTCCAGCTCCCTCTGAGTCTTCAGTAACTGTCATGCCTACAAGGAAGGGCTGAGAGAGGACCCTGAAGAACCGAGATCCAGTTGGACCAGTTCTCTTGGTTCCTGGACCATGGGCACTGAAGGTAGACTGAGCAGAGTTCTCCAGAGAACACCACTGGACTGTGCCATACCTTTCCCAGACCCTGTTACCTATCCCTTCACTTGTAAGTTACTCCACAAAATAAACCTGCCTTTTAACTACATGGAGTGGCTTTAATAATTTCATCAATATCTGGCACCCAATGTGGGGCCCAAACCCATGACCCTGAGATTAAAAGTCTCATGCTCTACTGACTGAGCTAGCTGGGCTTAGATTGAATGTCTGGCATGAATTATAATTGGATCCAAAATTCTGATTGGCATCACAAATAAGACCTATTCCTTGAACAGATAACAGTGGCTTTCCAAAACCTGAAAGCTCAGGCATTTTGTTTACATTTTCTCTCCATCTCTGGAGATGCATACTCTGTATTGGCTTCATAGAGTTATTTGGAAGCCCAGCTGGTTGCTTCATAGGTGGCATCAGCATTTTGTAGGTGACTTCCTTGACATACTGTTCTGGCACATAAAACACTTTGGAATTCTCATCTGGCATGACCTGACACTGTTGTTAGAGTTTTCCTGCCAGGCCCACAGTCAGCACAAATCTCTCTCACCTGCCAGGCCCATAGACACTCAGACCCAATCAAGTAAACACATAGAAACTTATATTGTTTACAAACTTTATAGCCATGTCAGGCTTCTTGTTATCTACTTCTTCTATCTTAAATTAACCCATTTCTATTAGTCTGTAAATTGCCACATGGCTCATGGCTTACCAGTACCTTATATCTTCCTTGTCATGGTGGCAGCTGGCAGTATCTCTCTCCCCACCCTTCCATTTTCCACAATTCTCCTCCTCCTTGTTCCGCCTACCCTATCCTTCCTGCCTGGCTTCTGGCCAATTAGCACTTTATTTATTTTAACCAATCAGAGCAACACATTTGACATACAGATCATCCCACAGCACTTCCCCTTTTCTTTTTTTCAAAAAGCCAGGTTTTAACTTTTATATAGTAAAATTTTAGATATCAAAACAATTATCAAGCAAAAATTACAGTTACAATATTAAAGAAGATATCTTATCTATCTTATATTTGTGAGTCTAAGGTTTTACATCTAACTTATCTTTTACCATAATTGAGGGAATTATAACTATCTAGTATTCAACTATATCAAAGACCTCAGAAGGATATAATATTACCTGAGAACCAGGAGAAAGATGCAAGCAACTTTCGGGAGTCTTGCAGGGTAGACAGAGACAGCTGGTAGCCTAGACAGTCACCTAATGTTCCTTTGTAAAGTTGGGGCCTTTGTCTTCAGCCCACAGGGCTAGAGTCTCTTGGTCACTTTTTTTAGTGTCCTGTAGAATGTCTGGCAGTTTCCTCTGTGAAGCATGAACCTGAAGGACCATTTTGCCAAGCGAAGTTCAGTGGTCACCTTTCTATGGGTCCTGCATGTCCAGTTGATCAAGCAGTTCAGGCAAGAACAGTCTCTTCCCAAATGGCTATTTTTGCCAAGGTGAAGATAAGATATGAAATGTCTTCAGTGCCCATCCTCCTCTCTGAAGTAAATTGGTGCTATCAGGAGCAGATATGTCTCACTGTCCAGAAAGTCTAAATTTTAAAAATATTTTAAATGCTATATTCTGTAGGTCTTTGAAGTGTTTGAAGATTACCTGTCTATCTGAAATATATCTATGTATACCTAGAAAACTTAGCATGACTATAAGTTTAACCATCATAGAAGACTAATTGATCTGTATTTCTTAATTATCCATTACAATCTAAATGAGTTGCATAAACATAATACCTCAAACGAGAGTAGAAATATATACACACAGTATAACAAAATTAACTTTAAGTTTGTATCAATAGACTAAAATCTACACCAATCTAAGGCATTTTAAACAAGTTGTTGTTTTTTATAAGTAAGTTTATTAATCTACCCTTTCATCCTATTATATCTATATCATATGCTTTTTTTTCTTTAGAAAGAGATCATATTTATAATCAACCTGATTTAAATAAAAATATTGGTTTTTCTCTGTCCCACATTAGAGGGCTCTTCTGATTTGGGACATAAAAATTTCTTAACTTTTTTTTTTTTTTTTTTTTTTTTTTAGCAATATGTCTGGGTTTAGAGAAGGAGTGAGCCTATTCCATCTCTAAATCTAAAGTCAGCTTGATAATTTGGGGAATTTGAGTGTAGTTTTTCTTACTACTTTCTGCTGGAGGGGGGCATTATATCTTATGGGGACACAAAGAAAATTTTAGAATTATGGAGTAGTCCTTGAGGATAAACCTCTGAGCCAGTTGCCTTGAAACCATTACAGATGTTGGATCATCTGGGCCCTGGTGTCATCGGTGGTCTTGGCTGATCAAACCTGATGTATCTTAATCTGGAACAAATCCATAGCCTCTGGCTTTCTGTGGAAACAAAAGCAGAGACTCTCTTTTAAAGCAACATGTGCTTATATCCAAATTTTGAAGTAAGGTACCTTTAAAATTTACATGTTTGTTTAACTCAAAAGCTTTTATGATCAAATCTTTTTCTGTAGTTAAAAATCTCAAAGACAACATAAACCAGATTCTCTGTGTAATATCCATCCTTGTAAGACTGAACCTCCAGTGTGGCTGCTGGCTCTGCCCACCTCAGCTTTTCAAAGTGGTGGTGGTAAAGCTCTGGGTCTGGAGCCATGTGTACCATCAACTATCAAAAGCAGTTTTATCAAAGTAGTGTGTAGCCCAGAAACCTTTTTTTTTTTTAACTAGCAAAGGCTAAATCTACCATGCAGCATAATGTACTGCTTGCAAACACCTCATTCCCACCATACTGCTGGTCAAAGGCGCATGCCAAGTACCTGCCATAGTAGCTCAAACCAGCAGGCTGCTGCTAACTTGAGAGAGACAACTAGGAAGCTGTTTTTAACTCCATTTTAGAATATTTTTTATTCAGGTTTTTGGTTGAAATTCTTACCCTACATTGGGTGCCATTTGTTGTTAGAGTTTTCCTGCCTGGCCCACAATCAGGACAAATATCTCTCACCTGCCAGGCCCATAGAAGCTAAGACCCAACCAAGTAAACACATAGAAACTTATATTGTTTACAAACTGTATGGCCATGGCAGGCTTCTTGTTATCTACTTCTTCTATCTTAAATTAACCCATTTCTGATAGTCTATAAGTTGCCATGTGGCTCATGGCTTACCAGTACCTTACAACTTCCTTGTCATGGTGGCTGGCATTGTCTCTCCACCCAGCCTTCCATTTCCCACAATTCTCCTTCTCCTTATCCTGCCTACCCTAACCTTCCTGCCTGGCTACTGGCCAATTTGCACTTTAATTATTTTAACCAATCAGAACAACACATTTGACATACAGAACATCTCACAGCATGCCACCAGTCATCATTGGTCTTCTTCACTAAGAGATATCACTCCCCTTGTCTGATTACAATCTTCCTGTCCTTAGCTTCATACTCATAATCATATTACACCTCAATATACACTTGCCCTGCAGTAGTCTTCCCACTTCTCTCAGCCATTTTTACTCAGTAAAACTCACTCTCCAAACTGATGGTATGCCACATTTTTCCTTATGCCTTGCTGCATTAATATAATACCTCATCTGCTCAGTGGAGCTGCTGCTAATCACGTCTCCAGACTTGGAATCCTGGTATGTTCTTTCAGTGCCTTCTCCAGCTGAGTCACAAGACTGCTCCTGAGAAAAGCAGTCTTCTCTACATCCAAGAACTCTGGCCCAGGAAAGTGACCAAATATGAATGTCCTATTTTTTTGCTGGAAAATTTGGGACAATATGTGTCACTGTTAAATTTTCCATTATTATGGGTCCGGTATAAATATATTGCATATTGTAAAAATTTTGAAGTCATTGTCCTTTACTGTACATTTGCTTATAGACTGTTTACCTTGTTTACATAAAGCCTTAGTCCTTAGGTTATTTAGGTAGATAAGACTTATAGATTTATAGTCCCCTATGCTTGTCATCTCTATAGCTATGTTAGTTAGGTTATCCAGATATACAGATACATAGGTCGGATGGACAGGTAATCTTCAAATACTTCATAGACCTAGAGAATATGGCATTTAAATAACTTAGAATTCTGTTGACATGTGACATAATTGCTCCTGGCAGCACCAATTTGATCCTTAGAGAACGTTGGGCTTCTAAGACATTTCCATTTGGAAGTTTGTGTTCTTGGCACAAAATGGCCTATTGGGCAAAGAACTACCCTGGCCTCAACTGCTGACAATACAAGTGCTGTCCTTCTGGACAAGTGGGACACAAGAAAAAGTGACTTCTGAACTCTGCCAAGACAGGAAAAGATGATCTTTGAGAATTCCCGCTTCTGAAAATGGTCTGTCAGATTCTCTAGGCCTGTAGCCAATTTGAATGCACCAACAATGCTGAGAAACATTAGATGACTGTCCAGGCTGCAAGCTGTCTCTGTCTACTCTTGCATGAATACTGAAAGTTGCTTGCATCCATCTTCCATTTCTCAGGTACCATTATATTCCTTCTCAGATCTTTGATGGGATTGAAGACTAACAGCTATAGTTATAAATTAGTATATATATAATCTTAGATAGAACATATTAAGTATTAGACTCCAGTTCTTTAGGATAGGATACCTTTTGGAATGATCTTTGCAACATGCCATTTACCTATGCTCTACACTTCTCCGAATTTTAGTAATTGTTTCTTGCTTGATATTGTTCACATTGTTTGTAGTTCCATCTTATCTAGGCCATTATCCCTCATTAATCCTTGACAATATTTGATAGCCATTCCTCTGTATATTGTCTTGTATTAGGTTAGAACCTTCTTATTTAGACAAAAGTGGGCGATGTAGTGGGTAGCCATTACAGCTTTGATCTGGAAGTTCCAACCCCTATTGAGGCTTCAGTAACTGTCACGCCTACAAGGCAGGGTTGAGAGAGGATCCTGAAAACCTGAGGTCTGGATGGGCCAGTTCTCTTGATTCCTGGACCCTGGACGCTGGAGGTAGACTGAGCAGAGTTCTCCAGAGAACACCACCGTACTGTGCCACACCTTTCCTAGACCCTGTTCCCTATTCCTTCACTTGTAAGTTAACCCACAAAATAAACCTTTCTTTTAACTATATGGAATGGCCTTAATAATTTCACCAATTCACACCTATTTTCATCTCATAAAACGTTATCTCTCTGTATTAACTATATCTGTACATGCATGTATCATTTTATCCTCATATATAAAATCTAGGAGCTATAAATAAGAGAAAATATCAGACATTTGTTTTTCTGAGTCTGACTTAATACACTTAACATGGAGATCTAAACTTGCAATTTTTTTCTGCAAGTGATTTAATTTCTTTCTTTATGGCTAAACATAACTTCAAACTTTCTTGAAATTATATTTATTTATTTATTTGTTATGTTTGTCCTTATGTGTGTTTGTGTATAGAAATGCAGAGGTCAGAGGATAACTTCTGTGAGACAGTTTTCTCCTGCCACCTTGGGAAATACAAATATTTACCTAAGGTCTTCAGGTGAATGTGATAGTGCCTTTTGGCACTAAGCTTTCTGGCTATGCCCAAACACCACACTTTTTTCCAGTCCTCTGTTGGTAGAAACCCAGATATTTTCTCCTTTATATACACAGACTCTCCACTCAAACCCATCTTGGCTTCAGGTATATTTGTTCTTACACATAGCAGTATTACGTACTCTATACTACTGATTGTCAATACCTTTGTCCCTGGTATGCCAGTCTAAGAAACCGTAATATCTACTCAAGACCATTTGCTTGTCTCAACACATCTCCATAATCACCCAGTGGACACTACTTTTCCAGTAGAAGCACCACGTTAGATCACACAGAAGACTGCCACCATTGGATTACTCACCCTTCCACAGATTCCCTACCTTTAGATGGTTCTCCTTAGTGACATATATTACTATACTTTGTATGACCCTTATTACTGCTTCCACACTCAAGAGGTATACCACCACACATCATATGAGAATAGTTAGTCATGTCAATTGCCTTTGTAGACACACTACCTTCAGAAAGTGTAGTTTCTGAAGCTTATCTTGTCATCCATAGTAAAAAAAAAAATAAAATGCCTTTGAACTCTGTGAACTTGTCTTTGGTTTTGTTATATTGGCAGAATACATGAGACCCCAGTGTCAAAACAAACTACAATTCCACAAACATTCATTCTAGGAAACTAATGCATGTACTCGGCTTTCTTATAGACTAGGGTTAAGATTGCTAGCAAGAATGACGCCAAGACAGGTGCACGACAAAGTTATCACCATAGCTTGTAGAAAGAATTTCCCATAACAAAAGATATCTTCACTATATTTTCTTCTTTCTTTCCGTTTTTATTGATTTTGTTTTTGGAAAGGGTTTTTCTGTGTATCCCTGACTTTCCTGGAAATAATCCTGTGTACAATGCTAGCCTCAAACTCAGTGATCTGCCTGTGTCTGCTTCCCAAGTGCTGAGATTAAAGGCATGTGCCATCATGTCCAGTAAGGACTTCAGCTTATTTTGTAATGCACCAAGTAAAATCATATGCATTTTGATATCAAAATTGAAGAAAATCACGTTTAAAGGCAATTAGAAAATTAAAAGAAAAATATTTCACCTAGTTATAATTGAAATGAAAGTATATTTAAAGATATCTAATCCATAGCACCATGTTTATTAAATAATTACTTATATCAAACATCTTTATGAATAAGACCAACATGATAAAGAGACAGCATAAATGTTCATAATCTTAAATTAAGTAGAATTAAGGGATATTAGTTTAATTTTTAGGTCACTAATTTTTGACAAAAGGAATTTAGATAATGAATCAGAAAAACAGATGTAAAGCCTAGATAAGTGACGTTTTAACTTTGACACATTGGCTACACCTTAATCTATGTTATCTCAGGCAGCAATTGAAACTCTGTGCTTAACTGCTTATTTCTAGCAGTGGCCTGGACATTGAGGCCGCAACCTGGTAAGAATTATGCTCCACAGGCACCAACTCTGTCACTGCCACTAAAGGCAGCTTTAACAAAATCTGTATAATTCTAAATATGAATAAGACTCAAGATTCAAAGGTTGGGGTGAAAACCTGTGAGCTCAGGGAGGCTGAGAACCAACTAGTTAACTCTTTATCTTTGCTGGCATCCATGGAAGAATTTTTATTCTGATTCATTAAACCAGAAAAAGCTGAGCCACTACAAATCCTACCCTATTACTTTCTTTGTCTCTCTAAGACACAGATGCCCTCTAAGGTTCTATGATTACTTTCTGTCAACTTACTGTTAACTCAGTCTCCTGACCCAAGGTTAATTTTATTTAATTTACCCAAATGCAAATTCAGGGTTCACAGTGTTATCAAATATGCTTCAACAGATAAATATAACTTAGATTGTTCAGATGTGATTCTTCATAATTAATGCCTTCAGTTAACATATGAAATAAAAAATCAGTAAGTAATGAAAGAATGCACAATCTACAAATAAAACTAGTGTTGGTGCAAAACATGGCTCAGCTCAAAGGGAATACGTGGTAGTTTATGTTGAAGCCAAAGTTGAGTGACAATGAACTAAAAACACAGATGATGTCTGATGACTCTTATTCTTTTGGTTGATTGCTGGGGGTGCTGTGAATGTGTTGCTCTGATTGATTGATTAAATAAAATGCTGATTGGCTAGTAGCCAGGCAGGAAGCATAGTGTAGGCAGGATAAGGAGAGAGGAGAATTCTGGGAGGTGGAAGGCTGAGTAAGGAGATGCTGCCAGCCACTGCCATGAGAAATGAGATGTAAAGTACCAGTAAGCCATGATCCATGTGGCAACTTATAGATTAATAGAAATGGGTTAATTTAAGATATAAGAACTAGATAGCAAGAAGCCTGCCATGGCCATAGAGTTTATAAATAATGTAAGTCTCTGTGTGTTTTCTTGGCTGTGGAACTGGGAGGTGAGAAACATTTGTCCTGACTGTGGGCCAGGAAGGACCAGGAAAACTTCAGCTACAGTTGATAGAACATTTGTGTTCTTTTAAGTGAATATATTCCAGAGGGAAGCAGGATGTGAGGTTACATACAGATGGGAGCAAGAAATGGCTATTTAATAAGCTAAAGGTAACCATGATGAATTTTAATTAGACCCTGATTCTGCAACATTCCAAACTCTCCAAATTCATTGAAGTTCAATCCTTCAGTCTCTGTAGACATAGCTTCTTTTCAGGAATTTTCAATTCATTCAAGCAATAATAAAAGTTATAGCAGCCAGGCAGTGGTGGCACATGCCTTTAATCCCAGCACTCGGGAGGCAGAAGCAGGCGGATCTTTATGAGTTCAAGGCCAGCCTGGGATACCAAGTGAGTTCCAGGAAAGATGCAAAACTACACAGAGAAACCCTGTCTTGAAAAAAAAAAGTTATAGCAAAAAAACAACATTGTGCTGTGTATTTCAAAATTACTATCATTTCATGCTTGCATGCTAAGTTAAACTTGATAATATATCCTCATTTACAGTAGGCAAATAAAGTTGTATGTTTTGTTTTCTAAACTATCCCATGGAGAATAAGATGCAGGTCCTTTGCTCCAAATCCTTTTATCACATACTTTTAACTCTATTGCCACTATCATTCACAGATCATTTTCTGATGAAATACCCAATTTCTTTCTAAATTTAAAAGATTAACAGACATACAATTACATTAAAATGCAAAAAATGGAGAAATTCCCAAATTAATGTTTCTAAAAACATGTTATTGTATGTATTATCACATATATATTTTTTCAAATATTGGGTATGAGCATTGTCTTCTCTGATAATCATCCCCTTTACTTTGTTTGAATCAGTGAAACAGATCAAGGCAGTGCTTTACCTTATTCTTTACATTTTGATTCATTTTAATTTAAACAAGCTAATTGATAAATTAAAAAAATATTCAATTATTAGATATCTTCTGTGTGAAAGATGGGGAGAAGGATTTTGAGATCCAGAGAGTCCAAGGACACCACAAGAAAACCACAGAATCAATTAATCTGGGCCCATAGGCGCTCACAGAGGCTGAACCACCAACCAGAGATCTTTCTGAGGCTGACATAGGCTCTCTATAAAATGTTTGCAGACTGGTGTTCTTATGAGACTCCTAATGGTGGGAGTAGGCACTGTCTCTGACTCTGTTACCTGACTTGAGGAACCTTTCCTGCTACTGGATTGCCTCATCCAGCCTCAATAAGAGGTGTCTAGTCTTTTTTTTTTTTTTTAGCTGAGAATTGAACCCAGGGCCTTGCGCTTGCTAGGCAAGCACTCTACCACTGAGCTAAATCCCCAACAGAGGTGTCTAGTCTTAATGCATCTTAATATGCAGTGGCTGGATAATTTACATAAGGACCCTTCCCTTTTCTGGAGAGACAGGTGGTGGAATGTATGGGAAGGAGGAAAGAGGATTAGACTGGGGGAAATAATTAAAATAAATTTAAATAAAAACTCCTATAAAACACAGTTTTCATTGTTTCAAATATTTATATATACATCTACATATATGTATATACATACATAAGCATCTATATACAAGTATAACACACACACATATGTATACACATTCCAGTTTAAAATCACACTGAGATATGAGTAGAATACATTGGTTATTTTTTTTATTATCTTCCAAATGATCAATACTAATGTACACCACCATTTTAATAAGGAAGTCCAATTCTCTTCATTTTCTGGAAGACATTATTAAACTTTTAAAACAATTTTGCTTTGATAGGTGAAAATTTTGTGTTTAGTTTCCACTTCTTGGATTCTTTTATTAACTATGAATAGTTCACCTTTTTAAGTGCTGTATTGTAATTTCCTTTTGGTAATTTGTTTAATCAAATGTTTTACCAATTTTTTCTATTACATTTTCTTTACTGATTTTCAGTCTAAACTGTTGAATCATTTTCTGTATCCTGTAGATGGCAGGAGAAATTCTATTGCGTAATTTTTAAAGCTTTTTCTGTGCTCACAGATGAATTTATTAATGCTGCCTTCTGAGCTTATTTTGTTTAATATTGTTTACTCAGAAAAATTACCAAGTCTAAGATTTCAAATGTAAAAGGTTATGCATAGTGCTTTTAATTCATTAAACTTATGTGTGTGTGTGTGTGTGTGTGTGTGTGTGTGTGTGTGTATGTATGTGTTTTTACTTTTTTGTTAAGAGTGCTTGTGTTATAACTGGGAATCAGAGAGGGAAAATTTCTTTGGAAAAATCCTTCTGTAAAATGTGAAAATATATTACTTTCATTGTTAATAAAAAATCTAATTGCCTGATAGCTAGGCAAGATTTTCAGGGTAGAGAGAATGTTGGGAAGAAGGAGGGTGAAGTCAGAGAAGTTGTCAGCCAGATGGAAAGGTAGCAGGACATGTACAAAATAAATTAACAAGCCATGAACCCCATGGCAGAACATAGATTAATATAAATTGGTTCATTTAAGCTGTAAGAGCTAATTATTAATAAGCCTGGGCTATCAGCTAAGAAATTATAATTCGTATTAAGTCTCTATGTCAGTTATTTGGGAACTGACATGTAGGATAGAAAAGTCTGCCTACATGTGGTACCCAAATGTCTGCCACTACATCCACATAAGACCTGAGAAAGGTTTAGAAAAGGTCTCAAGCACACAAAAATAGAGTCAAGTGCAACTTCTTGGTGACTGTCTTTTTTCAGGTAGCTCTGTTTTCTAGCAGCAAGCAGAGGTGGGTTACTTTAAGAGGTGGTTTCCTGGTTCAGTGCTAGTGGAAAAACACACACAGCTCTTTTATCATGGATTGAAAAACTCCCCAGAGTTGGGGTAGTAAATGTGGCTCTCACAGGTACCTCCACCATGAAGTGCTCAAGGAATCAAGTCAGGTGGAACCAGCCACCAAAACAGAAGCAGAGGTCCTAGCCACACTTCTTAGCAGATTAAAAAATCATGCAGTCACACACACACACACACACACACACACACACACACACACACACACACACAGACACACACACACAAGATTTCAGATACATAGTAAATACAGATTCAGATTGGAAAAAAACTCTAAATGGGTTATAATGTTTAAAAATTTACAAAGGTTTGAGAGAGAAAATAAAATGGGATGTAGACAGTCATAAAAAAAGAAATATACAGTTTTAAAATAATAAAGTCCTTGGAAAGGGATTAAAGTAATATAAAAGAAATAACTCATATAAATACGGGCAATACTCAGAGTCTGGATCCTGTATGTTATGGTGTCTTTATATTTTCTGATTGCTAATAAAGAAATGACAGCTCTTATGACACATTGGATTATAAAAGCTGCTAGATATATTTTTTAAAAAATATCTTGACTTCAAAATGGAAGTCAAAAGGTATGTTGCTTTGTGAGAAAGTTTATGCTTTTATTTGCACAAGAAATGAGAGGCTGAGGATTTATTCCAGGTTGATATGGACCAGGTTACATGAAAATCCTAGTTACAGACATAAAGAAATCAACCTAGAAAAACTACAAAATATGTGATGTATATTTTACTGCTCAAACATAAAACAAACAATCATCTTTGGCTAACTTGTGTACACCACATAGTTTATGCTTATATGAATGTAGATATGTATGTTACCTCTAAAAGTTCATGTATTTTCAGAGCCAGAGGACCAGACTCCAATGAAAACAAATGGCCCAGATGATCCAGTATCTCAAAATAGCTCCGTTGCAGTTTCCTCAGAGTTCTGCATCCAGAACCAATTAAAGGCTGCTGACTGAGATGGTCCAGCCTCACAACCTACTCCAGCCAAGACTTAACTATTATCCTAAATTTTTCCAGGGTCCCTTAAAGATTCAAGCACACCCAGACAAGAAACAGTCTTGAGAAAAACAACACCCACATTTCTAAAAGATGGGTTATAGATTTTTCTTATCATTTAAAGGGGGTAGATTACAAGTTGTTATTGGGTAGAGTCAGGAGAAAGCTGAACAAAAGAGTTAAATTCAAAGATCTATTTTTAGAGGAAAAATGAGGGGTCTGATATAGGAATTATAGGAAAAAAATGGATAGATTACTGAATACACTTTAATCCAAAAAATCTATTAATCTCAAAATACTTTACATTGATATAGATTTTGGTTTATTGATACAAATTTAAAGTTATTTTTGCTATACTACATGTATATTTCTACTCTGTTTTGGTATTGTGTTTATTCCACTCATTTGAAAATGTAATACATAATTAAAAACTACAGATTAGTATTAGTCATCTATAATAATCAAACTAGTATGTTTTCATGGTTAAACAGATATATTTGGAAATATAGATGGTCTTAAATTACTTCAAAGACCTAAATATGGCATTTAATATGTTTAATAACCTAAATCTTTTCATGACAGTAAGACATGTCTGTTCCTGACAGCATCAATTTGCTTTAATATAGGTGATTAGCATTGAAGAAACTCCATATGGATTTTGCTTTATTTATGACAAAAGCTAGCCATTCGAGCAAAGAAACTGCCCTTGCCTCAATTACTGACATTATACTGTCCAAACCAGACCAGCAGGAAGCAAATAAAAGCAACTGACAAATGTTGCTAAGACAAGGTAGGAAGACAGTCATTCAAAATTCCCTGTTTCTAAAAAAATTCTGTCAGATATACTAGGATGCCCCAATGTTGCAGAAGAACTTTGGGTGATTTTTCAGGCAGCCAGATGTCCCTGTTCTTAGGTAACATTGCATCCTTCTGTGGTCTTTGATGGCATTAAAGACTAAATAATTAGACTTAAAGTTTTCCTTTGTTATGATAAATGGTAAATTAGGTATAGAACTTTAGACTCACAAAGATAAGATAAATAAATTACTTACTCTAATTTTCCAAAAACAAATGGACTGGATATTGTAATTGTAATTCTTACTTGATAACTCTTTTGTTATATATAATTTTATTATGTTATATTTAAAATCTTCCTTTTTAATTATACAGAAAGAGGAAAATGCTGTGGTACAATCTTTGTACAGCGTAAATATGTATTATTCCCATTGGCTAATAAAAAGCTGACTTGCCTATAGGTTTCCAGAAAGAGCTTGGGCTTCATACCCAGACTAGGAGGATGCTGGCAGGGGGAAGGGCAGAGTCTAAGGAGTCACTAGCCTGATGCAGGGGAAGCAGGACATGGTGTAGCATGCCCTGAGCCATGTGGTAGATCTTAGATAAGAACTATGGGTTAATTTAAGTTGTAAGAACTAGTGAGTAATAAGCCTAATCTACTGGCTGAGCATTTATAATTAATAATAAGTATCTGTGTGGTTATTTGGGAGTAGCTGGTGGCACAGAAAAGTCTGCGTACAGGAAAATGGGAGATATTAGTGAGTGATCAGCTCTCTGCCTTTATCATTAAGTATTACTGATATTTAGAATTTACAAAGATAACACAGAATATGTTTTACAAGTCTGACAGTTAGGTAGACTTTCAAAGTACTAAGAAAATGATGTCACCATTTGTATTACAGTGTCTGAGTCATTTTGCCTTTGCAGAGGTATTAACTAAGTTAGTCCCATGTGTACAAGCATTGCACTGTGCTTCATACCTAGTCCTGTCTTTTTCCTTTCCTTGTGGACTCTTGATGTCTAATAAGAATAGCATTAGTTAGAAAAGTTGGCAAGAGAAAGATATAAATAACTGAGCTTCATTATGTAATTCTCTGAAATAAATTCTCTCTCTTTTTATGAATGAATGATGCTTGTGTTTAATAACCATTAATTTTAGCTACAAATCAATTGTATGTTCTGATGCATGTATTTACTTTGTACAGGTAAAATTCATTTGGCTGCCAGTAAGATCTTGTCACTTCTTATAAGAATTACATAACATTTATTTCTTATGTTAAGCACATATGTGCCACCTCATGTGCTTAATTTTTTTTATCCAGAATCCTAATCTTATTGTCAAAGATTCTCTGATTAACTTTTACCTACTATGGTGATATTTTATCTGTGCTAAAATTTGATATTATTTGTATTTTAATAAATAAAGTTTGCCTGGAGATCAGAAGTCATAGAAAGCCATAAACAGAAGTCAGGTGGTGGTGGCACACACCCTTAATTGGATCACATGGCATGCAGAGTCTCTGTATGTTCAAGGATACAGCCAAGCATGGTGACACACACCTTTAGTCCCAGTACCAACTATTGAGACCTGGAGTTCTGTATAGATAGGCAGTGATGAGGAAATAATGTGGCTAGGCTTAGAGCCAATGAGGAGGCAGAACAGGAAGGCATTACAAGTACAGGTTAGACAAGAAGAAGCTCTCTCTGGGGAAGCTATACCGTGGTGATAAGCTAAGGCTAGTTGTGGCTATCCACTATTTCTCTGATCTCTTTCGCTATTACCCCTGTATTTGGCTCCATGTTTCTTATTTAATAAGACTGTTTAGAAATTCATCTACAACTTACAACTATCACTTCCACTGAATTCATAGAGATACCTGTGCCTGATTCACCAGTAATGTCCTCTGCATTGCAAAATAACATAATTCACAGTTTCCTCAAGGGTCAGAATTATCTGCTTTAGTTCTCTTCTGGAATGACTTCTTTGATTAATCTAATCTCTCTTCAATTTGTGCTATAGTTTTTTTTGGAATTTTGATATAACATTTTTTTGCGGAGTAACTTCTTTGATATACCAAGATTCTTGTATGAATGATGAATCCTTAAGATGGGGACATGATCTTAAATTGGGTAATACTACTTTATTTAACATTAGGTTATAGTCCTCTGATCTAGCACATTGAATATCCTGGCCTGTGCAATATTTTGTGGTTCCTAAATTTAATAAAACACACTGGCATATTGAGGTATTCAGATCATTGAATTATTCTTAAACTTTTTAAGGTAGACATGATATCTCATTTTTGAAGATTAATATTCTAAAGTAGAAATGTATACAATCCTTGCAAAAAAAGCGATACTTATAGAACTACCAGATAAGTTTTATTCCAAAGCCCATATTCTTTTTTTAAAGCATGCAATATAGATGACATATTTCCATGGAAAGTAATAAGGAATACTTGGTGATTTTTTTAAAACAAATTTTTATTAGATAACTTTTTAGCATGATTCCATGAAAAGCCAGTGCTAGGACTTAATCTGAACCTACAGTCTCTGATTCACTATTTTGTGCTGAAGAAACGTGTACTTCATAGGTAACAGCATCAAAGAATAATTCCACAGGAAACTAAGTACATGTCATCATTTCTTGTTCATCTACTTATATATGTATTTATGGTGAAAGTAATAAAGGATAAAACACATATTCATAACAGTATTTCTCACAGATTCAATAAACTGTAGACCTTGACAGAGAATAGTTTATTTTAAAGTATTTTATTGATATTTATTCTGTATGTACATGTGTATACACTAGTGTACACACACATGCCATGGTTCAAATGCAAAGTTTAGAGGAAACTTGTAGGAGTCTATTCTTTTTATCTACCATGTAGTTTTCCATAGAGTGATGTCAAGTAATCCAACTTCTGGCTTATAAAACCACATTGATAGTTCCCTCGAGAATGGTTTTCTATTATATTATTCATAGTTCTGAATTTATTTTACCAAAAGTTTAAATATCTAGTTACTGAGATTTAAACAAGTCATGGCTCATGTCTATAATCCCAGTGCTTGGAAGGTGGAGGCAGCAGGTTCAGGAATGTTGGCTCAGCTTAAATATCTGAGACCCTGTCTCAAAAACCAAAATCTAAAGTAAGAAAAATTCATATACCATTCAAATAATTAATAAATGGGTCTTAATGTATCCTCATCTATGAGATGAAAGTTTTATAAAACATAAAACTCTTGGAAAATAAAAAGTAAAGAACTTAAAATTCCTACAGGTGAAGATTTGGAAAAGAATATGTGCTAAATTGTCAGTTGTGACACCAATCACAGCATTTTTCCTCTCAATCTATTAAATATAAGTTTACTGTTCAGGTGGTGGATAATTTCCAACTGGGTAAAAATATGTCCAAGTAGGTTAGCTATTAGGGATTCTTACAGTTTAACAAGAACTGAAATCTACAATTTAAAGATACAGAAGGCTTATTTTTTTAATAGCAAAATATAGAGTTCAGAAGTATAATTTATTCTTTAATTTTTTCCAATAGAGATTATTCCAAAACTATGTTAAAATTTCCAGCTTTTGGGCAACCAAGGTCACTTTGTGTGCTATAAATATTATTTGGCATACCAGAATTTGAGGCATTCATATAGAACCAATCTTTATAAAATACATGCAACCACTAACAAAAATTAAATGTGTAAAAAATCACCTTAAGTTAGCATTCCACAAAGAAGCAATTTTTACAAATTACATAACTGTCATAGACAAAATGTTTCAATGAGTTCTAAGTAACTACAGTTCAACAGAAACAGTCACAGAAAAGAACCATATTATAAGCCATCAATAATGAGCACTTGATGAAACTTAAGTGGAGGAGGAAAAGGAGATAGCTTTAGTGTTTAATTTCATAATCCCTCACCCCCAAAAAAGAAGGGAAACAGAATTTTAAACACATTCAAGAATGCAGACCTGTGCTAGGCACACTTCACCTCAGGCACAGAGTATGCAATAATGTGGTGTGTGTGTGTGTGTGTGTGTGTGTGTGTGTGTGTGTGTGTGTGTGTGTGTGTGTAGATGTATCCAGCTTGTTAAATAAGAAACACAGAACCAACTGCAGAGTTAAAAACCACGAGGTCAGAGCAAGAGCGGAAAACCTTACCCTTCACTGCTTCTGCGGTTCTTCCTCTCCTCAAGAGACCTACTTCTCTGCGTCCTGTCTATTTAAAAACTTTCTGTTCTCCTCTCTCATTGGTTGTAAACCCAGCCACATGACCTCCTCGTCACTGCCTGTTTGTACAGACCTCCAGGTCTTTTATGGCTGCCTCCCAAGTGCTGGGATTAAAGGCGTGCCCCACTACTGCTCGGCTTCTGCTCTGGCTTGCTCTGACCTCAAGGCAACTTTATTGACAGACAAATAAAATCACATTTCAATATAAATAAAATATCTCTATATGTGTGTGTGTGTGTGTGTGTGTGTGTGTGTGTGTGTGTGAGAGAGAGAGAGAGAGAGAGAGAGAGAGAGAGAGAGAGAGAGAGAGAGAGACTTCAGAAAAGTTACATTCATAGTCCAAACCTTATCATCTTCATTTACCAAATGAAATTATGTCCCAGGAGATTTCAAAATTAAAAAATATTTGACTAAAAATTGCACGGCCTTATTGTATTGGATGATACTTGTATTTTCACATTATCATTAAGGTCTCTTAATGAAAACACTTCTTTCTCAGTTGATGTTGATGGAGACTCTGTTTAAGTAGAGTATCCTAAAAAGTACTATTTTACCACTTTTCTCAGAAGTGGGAGAAAGTTCAGAACATGCCAATTGGCCAAGCCTGAAATCTCAAGGATATGCAAATGGAACAGGTGCAAATGTAACTGGTGATAATTGATGCTAATTATGAAAACAATAACAAACCCCAGGGTATGGACTTGCCTGCCAATACATACAAGCCTTAGGTGTCAGTTTATTAGAAGGCAAACATACAATCAGGAAATTGTATTTGCACAGAGAAAATCATTTTGAAAACACAAAATAGCATATAAAAGTAGCATATAATGGTTTGAAAACATATTAGTGCACTACATAAAACAGTTCAATTAGAACCTCGTAATCAGGCTCAGATACAACAGTTTGGAACATTCTATTGAGTGCAATTTTATTTTACCATTCATGCAGCATTTCATCATTCTGGGCCCTAACTGATTAATCCCCAAAGCCAGTTAGTTGGAAAAATATCAAATGCCTTCATTCTCCTTTAAATGTAGACATTAATAAACTAATTTATTGTTGTGTGAAAATTTATAAGATAACACTAATAAAATACTTTCTTACAAACTACCATATTTTTCCATTCCTTTTTTTGAAACATGATTTCTCTACATAACACTGGTTGCCCTTGAACTCCCTATGTAAATCAGGCTGGCCTTGAACTCACAGAGGTCCATCATCTTTTGCCTGCAGATTGTTGTAATTAAAGTCATTTGCCACTACATGAGGCTAAACTATCAATTATTTTTGACTGCTATGTGGTAAATTATTGCTGTGTGCCACCATGCAAGGCTAAAATATCAGTTATGTTTTACCATTATGTGGTAAATTATTTGCTAGTCTCAGAAGATGGACTTTGAATCCAAAAATTGAGTTAATGGTCACCACTCAGAAAAAAATGCTCTTAGTTGAGAAGAAATTTGTAGGAAAATAGTGATTTTATTGAAGATACTCTTTCATTTGGGTAGTTAGTATGTTGTGTGCATAGGTTTACATACCAAAATAGATTACCTTTCTAAATACTTTGGAGAAGAACAGGTAACATAGATTAACAAGGATTATTGGACTTCAGTTCTGTTTTGAGTTACAATTCAAACCTCTCTTGTTTTCACCACTTCAAATGACACCCTCTTCATCTGTCTTTGGCACATCTAGCCTGGCTACTTATTCACATTCAGCCTGATTTCTAACACAACAGACAGGGTGGTAGTATTATTAATGTCGTGCAACTCTTCTGCTCAAGATGTTCTAAGGTTTTCCATCTCATTCAAGTGAACATTCAATCTTCTTGCTAACAGCAGGCCATAGAAATGGTCTCATAGGACTTTCATAACCCTCCTGCCTCCATTAGTCTTTTCTTTGTGACTAACTTAGCTTCTTTGTTTACTTTTGAAATTTATACTTACACAAATACTTCAACCACTTTATTCTTTCTCTACTTCCCTCTCAAGTATTAATGTGTTACTTTTAACCACGTAGGTAACTAACTGAAATCTTGGTGAAAATTTCACCTACATTCACATCATCCACCCTACATTGGACTCTTTACCCATTCTATGTTCTTTATCCATTTCTTGCACTTGTCTTATCTGTATTCCTTAGCAGTTTCCTTAGAATCATATTATGTTGCTTGGTTTTTTGTTTATTTTCTCTTTTCTTACCAAGACTATGAATTCCAGCTGAAATTTTTTTTTGTATATTTTGCTATTTGATAAAAATCTAATACAACATCTATTTGACTACATTTGGCTATAGAATATTTGTTGAATTAATTCACAGAACCTAGTACAAGATATTTTATTAATAGATATGTGTATAATTAATAGCAAATATGAGAGGATTATCATTCAATTTTGTGGGAGTAGAGGTGATTAAATGTTAACACAAATAATGTCAGTCCTAATTGATATTTTTCAAAATATCTGTTTGCCACAATCATTGGATCATAGGAATGTACAGATTTGTTTGATGATAAACATTTATGAATGTACAGGTTAAACCATTGTAGCATCTGTGTAGTTGTCCCTAAGATTCACTGCTGTATAATGGGCATTTGCTGACTTAAGCAAATGTACATATCACGGGTAATATTGTTACAAATAACTATGCTCATATTCTTAATTTGTTAAAATAAGTGAAACCAATCAGCTCTCTATGGCTCTAGATTCTAACCTTGGACTAGGATTGGCCATAATATTATAATATAATGGGTATCTCAACCTAAAATTTGTGTTATAATATAGATGTGAATATACGGATTTATTTTAATACTAGTAGTATTACCAATAATAAATGTCACACCCATTATATTGTGGGAAACTGTTGTATATCTGAAATCCCACTAAGAAAATTACATTAAACACTTGTCTGATTCACTGATTTGGTTTGTAAATTAGCATTGCCCTACCATTTGAAATGCATTCTCATGAAGAAAAGTGATGGTGGTTTCTGGAAAGAAAAATTTATAATATTAGATAAGCCTCTAGATTCTCTTGTACTGATAGAGGTTATTTCCCATTAAATAAACAATAAAATAAATTTCCACTAAGAAATCAAAGAATTTCAGGGGATAAAGTAAATCCTAGGAGGATGATTATGTCCTTAAAATAGTATGTGCGAATAGTGCTAGCAATTTGAAGTAATGATACATTTCCTGGAGAGTGTATATGATGACGTTCTTCCAAATAGACCCAATTATAGTCCTATTACATAAACAACAGGAAGAGAGTTTAGTAGAAATTCTTGTAGAGTTGAAAGGCACATAGAGTGTTTCTTCACTTTTTTTACATTATGATCATTAGTGAACTTTCCTGAACCTGTAGACCAAAAATGTGTGATTGACGGAGTTGATTTGATGTTTTCATGAAACCCATACAATCTTTATTGCATTATGCAGACACAGCTTTCTATTGTGATTTTTAGAAATAAAGAGTACCATGATCCTTTAAAATATGACTTTGTGTCACTTCTTCACTAAAAATATTTTCAGTGATATTCTTCTCCTAGTGAAATCTCATGTCATTACAATGGTCTACAAGATCCTATTCATTCAACTTCTAGAACCTTTTCTGACTTACTTTAAACTATTAACCTCATTCTTACCAATTCTTCAACAACATTGATGCACTGTCAGTAATTGATGTCAGAAATGCCTATTGTATACCATATTTTTTTATGTCAAATATATGGTTTTCCTCTTTACCTCACTGTCACCAATTCTTGAGCAACACTAATATAGCATTGGTAACTGACACCAGGAATGCATATTCTATACCATCAGTTTTAGGTCATATATATGGTTTCATTTTCAAATTATTTATAAAATGTTTATAAAATAAGGTTATATTCTTTACACTTGCCTCACTTTTCCTGCAGATATCCTTACAGCATGTTTTACAAGTACACTACTAGTTATAATAACTGTGCAATTAGAGTAACATGATTTTAATTATTGATAGCTTAAAATATTACAATAAAAGTTATTCAATGTAGTAGTCAATATTCCAGAGGTATATTCAGGAAACTAAATTAAATTAAAATTTTCTTAATCTTATACCAGAAATAAGGGTGCTTGCACTTTTATTGCATGTCAAAATCTGTGTAATATGGAAGGTTTCTTTGGCTGCTATCAAATACAAATACTGCTTAATCTTGCTATGGGTTATTCAGAGATAATTACACCTATAGGAAGTCAGCATAGGTGATAGTTTTTTCTTCCAAAATAATGTACAACTTCATAAACAGGCATTTGGCAACTGTCTCTGCCAGGTTCCATTCCACATTAAATGACAATCAGAGATGCAAAATCGCTGGTACCAGGTTGCATATTCTATAATAGAATAAGAATAATCTATTTTTTCATTTTTCTTTATTAAGAAAATTTCTACTCATTCTTCATACCACCCAAAGATCCCACCTCTTCCCTCCTCCCACAACCCAGCCCTCTATCCCAAGTTACCCCACATCCCCCAAATCATGGTCGCCCATCGGGAGTCAGCAGCGCCTGGCACACTGTACCTAGGAAGGTTTTAAGCTCCTTCCCACTGCAACAACGCTGAGCAAGGCATCACACCACAGGCACCGGTTTCCCCAAAGCCTGCCCATGCACCAGAGATGTACCCCTATCCCCTGCCTGGGTGCCACCCAAACAGTTCGAGCCAAATAACTGTCTTCCATATCCAGAGGGCCTAATCCAGTCCCATGGGGTCCCCACAGTCACTAGACTACAGCTCATGGGCTTCCACTAGTATGGCCAGTCATCTCTGAATGTCTTCCCATCATGGTCTTGATGTGCCCCACCTGAAAAATCCCTCTCTCTCTTTCATGGAATGGATTCCTGGAGCCCAGCCCGGTGCCTGCCTATGGATTTCTGCATCTGCCTCCATCAGTCCTTGAACAAAGGCTCTATGATGACAGTTAGGTTATTTGCTAGACCAGTCACCAGAGTAGACCAGTCCAGGCACTCTCTGGACCACTGCCAGCAGACTAAGGTGGGGTCATTCTTGTGGATTCCTGAGAGCCTTCCCAGCACCCTGCCTCTTGCTATTCACCTGATGTCCTCATCTATCAAGATATATCCCCTCCTGCCCTCTCATTCTGTCCCTGTTCCAGCTGGACCCTTCCATTTTGCTATGGTCTCACCCCCCAATCCTTATGTTCCACCATCACCCTTCACCCAGTCCGCTCATGTAGATTTCAACCACTGCTCCTTCACTGGGTCATCCATTGTGCCTCCTAGGATATTACCCTGATAGCTAGCCTCTCTGGAGTTTTGGGTTGCAATCTGGACATGCCTTCCCACACATCTAGTATCCACTTATGAGTGAGTACTTACAATGTTTGTCCTTCTGAGTCTGGGTTACCTCAAACAGGATGATATTTTCTAGTTCCATTTGCATGCAAATTTCATGATATCATTGTTTTTTACTGCTGAGTAGTACCATTGTGTATATGTGCCACATTTTTTTTTTATCCATTCTTCAGTTGAGCTGCATCTAGATTGTTTCCAAGTTCTGGCTATTATGAATAATGCTGATATGAACATCATTGAGCATGTGTCCTTGTGTTAAGATTGAACATTCCTTTGATATATGCCCAAAAGTGGTATAGCTGGGTCTTGAGGAAGACATTTCCAATTTTCTGATAAAATGACATACTGATTTCCAGAGTTGCTGTACAAGTGTGCATTCCCACCAATAGTGGAGGAGTGTTCCCCTAGCTCCACATCCTTTCCAACATAAGCTGTCTTTAGTGTTTTTGATCATAGCCATTCTGACAGGTGTAAGATGGTACCTCAAAGTTGTTTTGAATTGCATTTCCCTGATGACAAATGATGTTGAGCAATTCCTTAAAAGTCTTTCAGCCATTTGATATTCTTCTGTTGAGAATTCTTTGTTAAGCTCTGTAGCCCTAGATTGTTCAGTATTTTGAAGTCTAGCATTTTGAGTTTTTATATATATTTGGACATCAGCCTTCTGTCAGATGTAGGGTTGGTGAAGACCTTTTCCCATTCTGTAGGCTGTCACTTTGTCTTGTTGACTGTGTCTTTACACTGCAAAAGTTTCTCAGTTTTAGAAGGTCCCATTTATTAATTGTTTCTCTCAGTGTCTGTGCTACTCGTGTTATATTTAGGAATTGGTCTCCTGTGCCAATGCATTCCAGACTACTTCCTACTTTCTCTTCTATCAAGTTTAGTGTAACTGGATTCATGTTGAGGTCTGTGATCCACTTGGACTTGAGTTTTATGCACGGTGACAGACATGGATCTATTTACATTCTTCTGCATGTTGACATCCAGTTATGCCAGCACCATTTGTTGAAGATGCTTTCTTTTCTTCATTGTACAGTTTTGGCTTCTTTGTTGAAAATCATATGTTCATACATATTTGGATTATTGCCAGGGTCTTTAATTCGACTCCATTGGTCAACATGTCAGTTTTTATACCAGTACCAGGCTGTTTTTATTATGATAGCTCTATAGTAGAGCTTGATGTCAGGGATCTTGATTCCTCCAGAGGTTGCTTTATTATACAGGATTCTTTTAGCTATCCTAGGTTTTTTGTTTTTCCATATAAAGTTAAGTATTGTTCTTGCCAAGTCTGTGAAGAATTGTGTTGGTATTTTGATGGGGATTGCATTGAATCTGTAAATTGCTTTTGGCAGATTGTCATTTTTACAATGTTAATTCTACTTATCCAAGAGCAAGGGAAATCTTTCCATTTTCTGATATCATCTTTGATTTCTTTCTTCAGAGGCTTAAAGGTTTTATCATGCAGGTCTTTCACTTGCTTTGAGTTACCCCAAGGTATTTTATATTATTTGTGGCTATGTAAAGGGTGATGTTTTTCTGATTTCTTTTTCAGCCCGTTTATCGTTTGTAAATAGGAAGACTACTGATTTTTTTTTGAGTTAATCTTGCATCCTGACACCTTACTGAAAGAGTTTATCAGCTGTAGGAGTTTCCTGGTAGAATTTTTGTGGTCACTTATGTATACTATCATATCATCTGCAAATAATGAAAGTTTCACTTCTTCCTTTCCAATTTGTATTCCTTTGATTTCCTTTTGTTGTCTTATAGCTCTAACTAGAACTTCAAGTACTATTTTGAGTAAGTATGGGGAGAGTGGACAGCCTTGTTTTGTTTCTGATTTTAGTGGAATCACTTTGAGTTTCTATCCATTTTATTTCATGTTGGCTTGGTGTAAATTGCCTTTATTATGTTTAGGTATGTTCCTTGAATTCCTGATCTCTCCAGAACCTTTATCATGAATGGGTTTTGGATTTTGTAAAAGGCTTTTTCAGCCCCCAGTGAGATTATTATGTGCTTTATTTTTTCTTTTAGTTTGTTTATATGGTGTATTACATTGACAAACTTTTGTATTTTGAACCATCCTTGCATCCCTGGGATGAATCCTACTTGGTCATGGTGGATAATTTTTTGATGTGTTCCTGGCTTCAGTTAGCCATTATTTTATTGAGTAATTTTGTATCAATGTTCATGAGGGAGATTGGTCTGTAATTCTCTTTCTTTGTTGCATCTTTGTGTGGTTTGGGTATCAGGGTAACTGTAGCCTCACAAAAAGAATTTGATAATGTTCCTTCTAATTCTATTGTGTGGAACAATTTGAAGAGTATTGGTATTAGCTATTCTTTGACAATCTGGTAGAATTCTGAGCTGGGCTTTTTTTTTTTTTTTTTTTTTTTGGTTGGGAGACTTTTAATGACCATTTCTATTTCTGTAAAGGTTATTGGTCTATTTAAATAGTTTATCTTATCTTGATTTAACTTTGGTATTGGGTACCTATACAGAAAATAGACTATTTCTTTCAGATTTCACAAATTTGTGGAGTAGAAGTTTTTGAAGTATGACCTGATGCTTCTCTGGTTTTCCTCAATGTTAGTTTTTATGTCTACCTTTTCACTTCTGATTTTGTTAATTTGGATGCTATATCTCTCTCTGCTATTGTTTAATTTGGATAAGGGATTGTCTATCTTCTTGATTTTCTTAAAGAACCAACTCTTTGTTTCATTGATTTTTTTGTATTTTTCTCTATGTTTCTATTTTATTGATTTCAATCTTCAATTTGATCTGTTTCTCCTGGGTGAGTTTGTTTCTTCTTGTTCTAGAGCTTTCAGTGGTGCTGTAAAGTCACTAGTGTGAGATTTCTCCAACTTCTTTATATGGGAATTTAGAGCTATGAATTTTTGTCTTAGCACTGCTTTCACAGTGTCTCATAAGTTTGGATATGTTGTATATTAGTTTTCATTTAATTCCAAGAAATCTTTAATTTCTTTCTTATTTCTTTCTTGACCCATTGGTGATTGAATTGGGTATTATTCAGTTCCCATGAGATTGTAGGATTTCTGTAATCTTTGTTGTTGTTTAAATCTAACTTTAAAACATGGTGGTCCACTAAGATACAGGAGGTTGTTTGAAATTTTTTGAATCTGTTGAGCTTTGCTTTGTAATCAAGCATGTGATAAATTTTGGAGAAGGTTCCATGGGGTGCTGAGAAGAACATATATTCCTTTTTGTTAGGGTGGAATATTCTGTAGATATCTATTAAGATCATTTGAGTCATAATATCTGTTAGTTCCCTTATTTCTCTGTTTAGCTTCTGTCTGGCCACCCTGTCCATTGGTGAGAGTGGGGTGTCAAAGTCTCCCACTACTAATGTGTGGGGTTTGATGTATGATTTAAGCTTTAGTAATTTTTCCATTATGAATGTAGGTACCCTTTTATTTGGGGCATAAATATTCAGAATTGAGACTTCATCTTGTTGGATTTTTCATGATAAATATGTAAAGTCCTTCCCAATCAATCTCTTTTGATTGATTTTACTTTGAAGTCTAGTTTATTAGATATTAGCATAGCTACACCAGCTTGATTCTTAAATACATTTGAATGGAAAGTCTTTTCCCAGCCTTTTATTCTGAGGTAGTGTCTGTCTTTGAAGTTGAGGTGTGTTTCTTGTATTCAGCAAATGGATGGATCTTGTTTTTGTACCCATTCTGTTAGCCTGTGTCTTTTTATAGGTGAATTGAGACCATTGACATTAATGGATATTAATGTCCAGTTATTGTTAATTCCTGTTATCTTTTGGTGGTAATGTTTTATGTTTCTCTTTTTTGGTATTTGTTGGTGTGGTCCTATCTATTGCCTATGTTTTCATGGGTGTATCTAACTTACTTAGGTTGGATTTTTTCCTTCAAGTGCTTTCTATAGGGCTGGATTTGTGGAGAGATATTGTTTAAATCTTGTTTTATTATAGAATTTTTTTACTACATCTATGTTGATTGAGAGTTTTGCTGGTTATAATAGTCTGGGTTGGCATCCATGGTCTCTTATTGTGTGCATAACTTCTGTCCAAAACCTTCTGGCTTTTAGAGTCTCTATTGAGAAGCCAGGTGTTATTCTTATGGGTCTGCCCTTATATGTTATTTGGCCTTTTTCCTTTGCAGCTCTTAATATTGTTTTATTCTGTATGTTTAGTGGTTTGATTATTATGTGGTGAGGGGACTTTTTTTTTATCCAGTCTAGTTGATGTTCTATAACTTTCTTGTACCTTTATAGACATTTCTTTCTTTAGATTGGGAAATTTTTCTTCTGTCATTTTGTTGAATATATTTTATGTGCCTTTGAGTTGTATTTTTCTCCTTCTTCTCTCCCTATAATTCTTAGTTTTGGTCTTTCAAAAAATGTATTTAACTCATTAACAGACTGGTCCAATGCTAGACATGCTCAGCCATAGTTGAGACACAAGCTTCTTATGTCATCAGTGACTCATTTTTCTGTGATTTTCTCAACTCTATTTCAGCCAGCTCTCCCCAATTCAGCATCCATGCTAGAAACAAAATGGTTGTTAATTTTATTCCCCACATCAACACATAAACTGTTTATCCTTAATAACTTACAGGATGGAGTCATTTTCTATAGAACACATGGAAAATAATTAGAGAGTGCAAAGTTACTTATTTCAAACATAGCCGGTGTGGACATTTGATCAAAAACAATTATACATATCTGGCTTTCTAGTAACATGCTTGATCTTGTATGAAGCAATAATTTGAATTTATGTATCTCCTATCAACATATATTTCAACATGTTTTCAACTTTCATATATAATGAAGTGGTTTTTCATGTGGTACTCACCTAAATGTCCCGTTATATCTAGGACCCTTCAGAAGCCTTAAAAGAAACATTGTTCATCTAGTTATCAGCAACTATGTTTTAATTATTCTGTTCATATATAAATACAGGTTATTAGGACATTCACTACAATGTAATAATAGATACATGACCAAGGCTTTCAGTAGGTATTGTAACTGTGTCTTTGAGATATGTATAGGTCAGTAGTATAGAATAGAAATCCTAGAAATTCATCTGAGCATATACCTTTTATTCATATTTATCAGTAATTTAACAGAGCAAAGTAGAAGAAAAAAAATTATCTTTCTATTAATAGAGCTAGGAAAGCTGAGTATCAACAGGCAAAACAAAAAAAACCCATAAAATTGAAATGCTGCCATCTACCATTCATAAAATCAACTCAGATAAAAGATTTATATTTATAACTTGAAACTATAAAAATTGGTAATGGGACTTCAGAGACAGCTCAGTAGTGAAGAACAATGACTATTTCTCCAGAGGACCTGAGTTTGATTCCCAGCACCCATATGGTGGCTCATAACTGTCTGCAACTCCAGTTCCAGGGCATCCTTTTCCTTCTGTTGACTTTCATGGGCACCAGGCACACACATGGTATATAAACATCATTACAAGGCAAAAAATTCATACACATGAAATAAAATAGAAACTAGAAAACTTGGGAAATTTTAAAGACATTGGCCTTGGTATGAAGTCTATGTCCATTTTGAATAATAAAAATGTCAGTACTAACTTAGATGGAAATTGTATCTGTTCCTTGATTATAAAGATGGATAGATAGACATAATTTTACACATTACTTGGAGAAGACAACCATATGCTAAATATGTAAGTACATATTCTTCTAAATATAATTCATATGTTTGTGTAAAATGTATTTTGCTTTTAGATTTTGTAGCCTGAAGGTTTCTCTGGTCCTGCCTGGCCCTTCAGTCTGGACCAATCTCTCCCACCCACCCTCAGACCCAAACAAACACACAGAGGATTATGAACTAGATGGCCTAATGGCTCAGGCTTCTTGCTAGATAGCTCATATATTTTAAATTAACCAATTTATATTAAGCTATGTTTTGCCATGTGCTCCATGGCTTACCAGTGTGCTGGCATGTTGTTACTTCAGCAGTGGCTGTCATCTCTCCACCTCTCCTTTTGCTTCCTCTCTATCCACCCGGATTTCTACCTGCCTCTAAGATGCCTTGCCATAGGCCAACCAGCATTATTTATCAACAAATCAGAGCAATGCATATTCTCCACATACAGAATGACATCCCACAGCAAGATTATGTTGGCACTGAAATAAGATATAAGATTGCAAAATTGGAAATATATCATATTGAACAGATTCTGAACGCTAGAACACAAAGAAAAAGATTTTGAAGGGGAGAAAGGAGAAGAAGTTGAATGAACTGTGAAGACTACTAACTGAACATATCCAGAATCTTCTGCATAGTATTCTAGGAGGAACTAGAGACTGCCAGAAGTAGCAATAATATCTGCAAGGATTAGGTTCAGTTTGTTGATGTCTGTTGATAGAGTGTCTTAAATTCTTAAATTCCTTGATGGAGACATAATATAACTCATATCTTTTATGATCTGAAAGAAAATTAGATACTTTGATGCTATTTTAAGTTGGAGGGTGTATCTGACTTCCTTAGGTTGAAACTTTCCTTCTAGTGCTTTCTGTAGGGCTAGGTTTGTGGATAGGTATTGTTTAAATCTGTTTTTGTCTTGGAAGGTCTTGTTCACTCCATCTATGATGATTGAAAGTTTTGCTGGGTATATTAGTCTAGGCTGGCATCCATGGTCTCTTAGTGTCTGCATTATATCTGTCCAGGTCCTTCTGGCTTTCAAAGTTTCCGTTGAGAAATCAGGTGTTATTCTGATGGGTTTGCCTTTATGAGTCATTTGGCCCTTTTCCTTTGCTGCCCTTAATATTCTTTCTTTATTCTGTATGTTTAGTTGTTTAATTATTATGTGGCAAGGGGACTTTTTTGGGGGGTCTAGTCTGTTTGGTGTTCCATAGTCTTCTTGTATCTTCATAGGCATTTCCTTCTTTAAGTTGGGAAAGTTTTCTTCTATGATCTTGTTAAGTATATTTTCTGTGTCTTTAAGTTGGTATTATTCTCCTTCCTCTATCCCTATTATTCATAGGTTTGGTCTTTTCGTGGTGTCCCAAATTTCTTGGACATTTTGGGTCATGACTTTGTTGGTTTTAGTGTTTTCTTTGACTGATGAATCTATTTCTTCTACCGTATCTTCAATACCAGAGGACCTCTCTTCCATCTCTTGCATTCTGTTGTTCATACTTGCCTCTGAAGTTGCTGTTTGTTTACTCAGATTTCCTATTTCCAACATTCCTTCTGCTAGTGTCTTCTTCATTTTTTCTATTTCCCTCTTCAGGTCTTGGACTGTTTCCCTCGTCTGTTTCATTGCTTTTTCATGATTTTCTTTCATGGACTTATTGTTTCCTTCTGCTTTATTTGGCCTTTCCTCTAGTTTTTTTTTTATAGCATTCTAAAAATATGGAACACTTCAATCATCCTGAGTGAGGTAACCCAGAGTCAGAAAGACAAACATGGTATGTACTCATTCATAGTAGGATACTAGATGTAAAACAAACATGACTAGACTGCTACACAAATCCAGGGAGGCTACCTAGAAAATGGGACCCTAGGAAAGATACAGGGATTGCCCAATAACAGAGAAATGCATGAGATCCACATGAACAACCTGGACGTCAGTGGGAGTAATGAAGGGCAAGTTTCGAGGGAAAGAGAGCTTAGGGGAGCAGGAGATCCCAGCTGGATCAAGAACAGAAAAGGAGAACAAAGAATAACAGACCATGGTAAATGATGACCACATGAGAACAGGAAGAGGCAGAGTGCTGGAGAGGTCCCCAGAAATCCCAAAGACTACTGGCAATGGTTGAGAGAAAGCTTGATCTGACCTAGTCTGGTGATCAGATGGCCAAACACCCTAACAGTCGTGCTGGAACTCTCATCCAATAGCTGATGGAAGTGGATCCAGAGACCCTTGGCCAGGCCCCAGGTGGAGCTCCACGAGTCCAATTGTCGAGAAAGAGGAGGGACTATAAGAGTGTGAATTGTTGAGACCAAGATTGGAAAAAGCACAGGGACAAATAACCAAACTAATGGAAACACATGAATTATGAACCAAAAGTTGTGGAGCCCCCAACTGGATAAGGCCCTCTGGATAAGTGAGACAATTGAATAGCTTCAACTGTTTGGGAGGCCCCCAGGTTGTAGGACCCAGAACTATCCTTAGTGTATGAGCTGGCTGTTTGGAATCTTGGGCTTATACAGGGACACTTTGCTCAGCCTGGAAGGAGGGGTCTGGACCTGCCTGGACTGAATTTACTAGGTTGAATTGAATCCCCAGGGGAGTCTTGGCCCTGGAGGAGATGGGAATGGAGGTGAGGGGCTGGGAGGAAGGTAGGGGTGAGTGTGGGAGGGGGGACAATAGGGGAACCCATGGCTGATGTATAAAATTAAAACACAAATATAATAAATAAAAAGGAGAAAAAAGAAAAAATAAGAAATCTAAACATCAATAAATAAACACAGGATTTTAAAATGTAAAAAGGAAAAAATTGAAGGAAGCAGTTACTCACACCTTGCCATCTGCTACCTTGGATGAGATAGCCTGGGCAGTGCTGGAGAGCTCACTCTGGTGGTGACTGTGTACAAAAAGTGGTAGGCTTACCAAGCCAGCCATCACCCAGGCCCAGAACCAGGATCAACACCCCAACACCCACCTCATCTATGAACTGATGGAGCATGTGAAGGAGCCAGACCTACAGATCAAAGCTACAGGATCTCAATGTTACAAGGCAATAATGGGGCCCAGTTTTGATAGTGTAGCTGAAGCCAGATGCCTTGAACCAAACCAATGACTCATTGTGATGAACATGTGCAAATAAACATGTATGGACAAAACGTTATATTATGCGACTCCCTGGGCCAAACTACAGCTTCCATGATGAGATTTTTTTTTTTACTTGTTTTTTTACTTTGTTTTGTTTTAAATTAAAATTTTCTTTTAAGAGGTCCAAGGGCAGAGAACTGAAGTAAGGGGACAGGGAGATGGGTGGGAGGGATTAGGATACATGATGTAAAATTAACAAAGAATCAAGAAAAAATTAAAAAAAAAGAAGGGAACTATAATGGATTCCATCTGAAGTGTCACAGAGATTCTCATAGTGTAACTGTCCCTCAGCTGGTGTCTATTTTGAGAAACTGTGGAACCTTTAGGAGGTGAGACAAAACTAGTGGCAGTGATCACTATGGCTATCCTTTGAGGATTATACAGCAGCCATAAGGAGAGAGATTCTTGTTTTCCTGGCACCATATATTGTGAACAGCCATTATCTCATGTTTCTCACACCATCTATCATGGTTTCCCTACAGTTTGATTAAACTATGAGGCAAAATATATTTTTCCTCCCCCAAGTAGTTTTTATCACATATTGTGACCTTAATGAACACAACAGTAAAGTACCATTAACCCTTGCATACATTAGTGTTCATCCTAGTCATTGGTTACAATGTTGACATTTTTATTTGGAATTTTTTATATTTGAATTTGTTTATTAAAATATAATTAAGATATGAAATGCATTATGATTATACTCATCTCCTTCACCTTTCTCTCTTTCTTCATCCACTGTCAAACTTGTGCCCTCATAACTACATATACCTTTCTCACATTCATGTCATTTTGTTTATTTCATGAATCACTGTTCACTTCATGGTTTTTAATGTTTACAGTGGAACATGGTGGGTTATTTAATGTGCCTGTGCATGGAGACAATGAGTCTAACAAGGGTTAGGATGTTAGGGCAGGATTCTGTATTTTTTTTTGTCTTTACAGGATAATAGGGATATCCATCTTCAAGAAATTAAATGGCCTTGGACACCCAGACATCCACAGCAGAAGGAAAGAACCTATTGATGCCAATATTCTCCACAGGGTAGTATCTCACTGCCTAACACCTATATCTCTTTAACTCTAGAAAAGTTATGGTCCCAATTCAATTGTAAATCAAGCTGGCTTTGGAGGTAGAATGTGACTCTCTCCTTCTCTAACCCCAAGCATGTTGCTTAAAAAAATAGAGGATTAGTAGATTATGTTTCATACCAGAAGAGCCAACTGGTGTAGGACAGAAGAAACCCAATAATCTAGGGGCAATTGTTGTCAAGATTCTATTTCTCTCCATGCTTATTCATGATAGCTCAGAATCCTTCCTCATATATCTCACTATTCTAAAGTTTAAACTTTCTATCTTGATATTAGTAATGTTTGCATTTTCCACAGTGAGAAATAAGTCTTTCCAATAGCAAATTTCTGAAATCTCCAGAAGGAAGATGGGTCCCCACAACAATGGCACTACATGGTGAAAATGATGCCATCAAACAAACAAACAAAACAAACAAACAAACAAACAAACAAAAACACCTCTCGATGATCAGCTTTAGACAGCAAACTCTTCAGAATAGATCCAAGAAGAGATGGCCCATTGTATTATACTTCTAGCCTGAATATCCAATAATCTTACCCATTACTCTGGGACTTGCTACACACTCTACAGCTAGTCTTATTGAGACTTATCCATTTGGGTTTCTTAGAGGATCCCACAGAGATACTGCCGCCCCCTAAACAAGAGGAAACAATTTTAAGAAAATGACAGCCCCTCTCTCAAAAGTTTTCCTTTTCTCAGGGTTATGGAAAAGTTATTACAGGATTGAGGTGGGGCAATTAAACTTAGACTCAGGATTCTTTTTTGGAAAAGAAAAAAGGGGAATGGATAGGTATAGTATATCAAGGTAGATTATTATATATTCTAGTAAACTAATTTAGCAAACTATCAGCTTTAGACAATTTGCACTGATATGGAGTGCTGTATATTGATAAAAATATAAACTATTTTTTCTACTCCTATTTAAGGTAATTTTTATATTACACAAATTCAAAACTATGATTGTCATATTGTACACATATTCATACTCCTATTTGAAATATTTTTTTATAGTGATACAAATGTAAAATTATATTCACCATACTGTATGCATGTTCTACCTCTGTTTAGGATATTTTTTATATTGATACATATTAAGACTATTGTTACATTACACTATACATTCTACCTCCATTTAAGAAATTTTGTGTATTGTCATAATTTTGAGGTAATTCTCATTACACTGTATATCTGTTTACAGATTGCTTACCCTGTTTATGTAAAGCTTTATTAGATTATTTAGGGCATAAGAATTACAGATTAGTAGTCACCCATGAGTGTCATATATATAGCTATGTTATTTAGGTTTCCCATATTTAAAAAATCTTATGTCAGATGGATAGGTAATCTTCTAACACTCCATAGTCCTAGAGAATATGGCATTTAAATATTTTGATAACTTAGAATTTTGTTGACATGAGACAAAATTGCTCCTGGTGACATCTATCTACTCCTGAGATAATGTTGGGCTTCTAAGAAACTCTGTTTGGAAGTTTGTCTTCTTGTTGGCACAAAATAGCCTGTGGGGCAAAGAATTGCTTTTGCTTCAACTGCTGACAGTATGAACACTGTCCTTTTTGGAAAAGCAAGACAAAAGGAAAAATGATTACTGAACTTTGCCAAGTCTTTCAAAATTTCTGCTTCTGAAAATGGACTGTCAGATTTTCTCAGCCTGTAGCTAAAACTGGATGCCCCAACTGTGCTGAGAAACTTTAAGTAACTGTCCAGGCTGCCAGTTATCTCTACCTGTTCCTACAATTTTTTTTTTAAATTACTTGCTTGCACTTCCTGTTTTCTTAGGTAATATTATTTTTATTCTCAGATCTTTGATGGGGTTCAAGAAAAGACAGTTATATTTATAATCCTCTCATATTTTAGCTAAAACATTTTAGATACTAAAGTTAGAATATTCAGGAGAAAACAGCTATTGGAGTAATCCCAGTAATTTGCCATTTACCTATAATCTGGACATTTCTGGACATTTAGCAAGTGTTTCTTGTTTGATATTGTTCTTGTTGGATGTAGTTCCAGTTTTGTTTGTTATTACACTTTATTTCTCTTGTATAATACTTTATAAACATTCTTATTGTGTATAATTTGCATTAGGTTTGGAACCTTCTTATTTAGACAAAAAGGGGAAATATAGTGGTATTTGCTATACCCATGACCTTGGGCTATAGGGCCCAGAGGAGGTGGTGCTTTAAAAGGAAAGGGAGAAGAGCCATGAGGTTCCTTCTTCCTGGTTCCTGCTTCCTGACATGTGCAGATGGCCAGTTGGATTTGCTCCCAGTCAGAACAGAGGACTTCAGCTGTTTACTCAGTTCTGTAGCGGTGAGTACATTTCCTCAATTTATATTCTAATAAATTTTATATTAATCTTTATGCAGATTCCACTGGATTTCTCCTTTTATTTGTCAACAAATTTTAATTAGATCAAAGTATCTCAAGTGAAAAAGGCAACTGGAGACTATGTAAGAACACAATGAAAGGGAAGGAAATAATGTTAAAATATCATTTATTGTCATGTGTTGAAATGGCAAAAGATACTTATGAATAATTTTCAAAGATTCTGAAAACATTTATCATCTATGTATTTATGTATCTACCTAATATGTCTATATATCTGTATCTCTAGATATGCAATAACAAAGGATGAGGAATATGTACTTCAGTGTATATTTTTGTTTAAAATAAGTTGTAATCTGTAACAAATAAATAATAACTTATTTTCCTGACCTAGATTTTTGTCCACTAAAATAATAAAGAGTAAACTGTAGAGACAAGGAAAAAATAGAGGAAACATAAAGGCATTAAAGATATGCTATTTCACTGATTCAATTATGATGCTATTACAATTTCAATAGATATCAAGCAGGATTGCACTATAATCAACATGAGTAGTTACAATGGCTCTTTGAAATCCATTATTATCTCTAATGTCAGAATCTTTCAAGTACTCAATTTTGTTGCTGAGCCACCTCACAAATACTGTTTTTTTTGTTTGTTTGTTTGTTTTACTACAGATTTGCTATTGTTTCATGTTGAACAAGAACAATATTAGCATCCCTGGGAAGAATACAGAATACATTTTCCAGGTCTCAGAAATAAAGGAATTTAAAAACAGACATAAAAGTGAACCTGAAGACAATATGTTTGAGTTAGATAATCAGAGAGTATACTGCACAACAAAGCAAACAATCTTTAGGTATGTGTAACTGATGGGAGAAGGGAAAGGAAAGAGAAGGTGAAGGAAAGATTAAGTTTTGTGAGTTAAAAATAAATAGTCTCAATACAACAATCTGATAAGAATTCACCAAATGACAGGATGGGATTTGGGAAGCATAAAACCACACATCTAATTGAGGATGACTATGATTGTAATTTCCTTGTCTCTAACGTTTGGTCTAGTCTGGTTTTCTCTGTATTTTAAGACAGAAATTCATCTTTAATGAAGAAGAGGGATTCATAGAAATCCTTTACCTTGTCTAGACATGGAAGACACCTGTTATCTTCATAAAAAAAAACAATTGTTATTTTTGACCATGTTGCTTGTAGAGTTTGATGAGAATCACTCACTATGGCATCTGTGCCAGATGATGTGGGTATACTGGTATTCCTATATTCCACATAGTGTCTGGAACACAACTGTAGACAGCCTTTCATAATTTGATTTCTTCCTATATGAAGCACTCTATCATCTACAGTTTTGAATGTCAACTAACAGTCATTCTTGTAATGTGTTACATAACCTACTTATATTATCAATTATAAGAGTTATATTTTCATACAAAACTAGCATATAAAAATCAGTAGTTTCCCTATTTTCCAATACTGAACCCACTAAAAAAGAAATCCATAAAATGATCCCACTCACAACTTTCCCAAACTATCTAGGAATAAGATTCAAGAAAGATATAAATAACTTCTACAATGAAAACTTTAAAAAGGAAAAGAAATTGAAGGCACTAGAAAATGAAAGACCTTCACCATGTTTGTGGACAGGTAAAATCAATATTGTAAAAATAGCTATCCGATTTTGGTTTCACTTTGCTGTGATAAACACTATGACCAAAAGTAATTTTATGAAGAAATGATTTATTTTGTTGTGAATTGCAGTATATCATTAAGGGAAGCTAAGGAGGAACAAAACCAGAGACCATGGAGGAATGGTGCTTACTGGATTGTTTCTTCTGTCTTGCTCAGCTTATCTTTTTGTATAGCCCAGGTGCACTTGCTGGGGATGTACCATCCACAGTGGGCTGGTTCCTTTCACATCTGCCAACAGTCAAGAAAATGTCACATAGACATGCCACACAGTTTTTTCATAGGACTAGGAGAAATTAACCTGGTATTGAATTTGGAGCTCTCCCTTTGCTGTCTACCTATTATAGTGTTGAAATGTGCTATGCAGGCTTCTAGGTAAGAAAAATCAATATTATTACCAAGCTGTAAACTCTAAAAGCTAGAATAATGAACATCCTGGGAAATATGCCTGTTAGTACTCTAGTGGCACTGATGTTATGAGTATAAAAACTTACTCTGATCCATATTAAGATACTCTCTATAAGAGGAAACCAATGACTGGTACCATAAGCCTGGCCAAGAATCATGACTTGGCAGGTAATAGATCATAGGGGAGAGCCTATTACTCATATTCTGCTCAATGAACATAAATTTGTTTCTAAATATTCATTATTATATCACAATATTAATGCATCTCCTCTCACTCACCAGAGAACCTTCTTCATGTGCTGAATAGCACTTCAATACAAAGACTGACAACTGTTCCAAGTATAGAGAAAAAATGACTATGGATTGTTCAGTCCTAATGGGGGTATCTGTGTCAGACTCTTTCCTACACAACATTCAAGGAACAGGGCAGAAGAGTGAGGAGAAATATGTTAAGAGCAAGAACTCAGTGAGAACTACCATTTAGTAATGTTTTTTTGACAGATAGTGCCTTTAGACTCAGGTTCACAGCTCTAGTTGTCTGCCCTAGACCTGCCCAATATCAAGCCAGTAAATGCTTTAGCATGGATTGAGAAGGGGTTAATGAAGTCCCACTCCAAACTAAGGAGATTCTGGAAGGTGATGGTTACTGAGTAAGAGCGTCTTAGTTTTATTCAACAGCATGACCATGGTTGACTGTCCATGCTCTAGTGGATGGCTTTACTTTCATACATATTTCAGTAGCACTAATTTTGGATTCAGTGGGAGAAAAAAAGAACTAGAAGACATACATTTGATAAGATTTTTGATATCCAAAAGAACTTACAGTGGAAAAGGGAGTGCTTTTCTAGATACACTGTAATGGAGGTCCTAGAGGTACCAAAAACAAGATAGGCTATTGCCATTAAAATTCGTTGTCCACAATAAGATCCTATTGCTGAAAATAACACATACTTTGGCTTCAGGGCATAAACACCAATCTTAGACTAGCTAGGCAACTCTCTCCATGATAGCTATCTTGCATAGTTCCAGAATGCTAGTCATGCTGCTTACAGAGAAAATACGTCAATGTTTTACATAGCACTGGACCATCCATGACACAATACTGGCATGCCAGAAAAGATGTGTCCAATGGTATAATAGTGGCATGGCATTAGCAGGGTAATTAAATACTTTCTGATTGGATTGTGTTCTATTCTATAGAATGGAATTTCTTGTCTGATACATTAAACTTGATCAAAAAGCCATGGCCTGGGAGGCCATAAGACCTAGAGGAGGAACACATTTGTTTTGTTGCTCTAAATTGTCACATGATCAAACTGTGCTGTGGGATGTTCTGTATGTCAAATGTGTTGCTCTGATTGGTTAATAAATAAAACACTGATTATCCAGTAGCCACGTAGGAAATATAGGCCAGACAAGCAGAGAAGAGAATTCTGGGAAGTGGAAGGCTGAGGCAGAGAGACACTGCCAGCCACTGCCATGACAAGCAACATGTCAGGCACCAGTAAGCCACGAGCCACAAGGCAAAGTATAGATTAATAGAAATGGGTAAATTTAAGATGTAAGAACCAGATAGCTAGAAGCCTGAGTCTCTAGGCCAAATAGTTTAAATAATATAATTGTGTGTTTATTTTATTAGTGGGCTGCAGGACTGCCGAGGTTTGGCGGGAACTGAAAAGAAAAACTCCAGCTACAAAACTGTTTTCTAAATATCAGTGTTTATACTCATAGATTTCTACTGTTCTCAATCTCCAGCAAAATGTTTAGAAGTACTCAACCGCAGATAGAACATCCTATTCAAAACCCCGCTACTTCAATGTTTAAGAAATATTTGGGAAAGAGAGAATGAAAAGAATATAAGGGGTAAGGATGAGGAAGAATGCTGTGGAATATGACATGGATATGGCATGGATGTTGCACATTGACACTCATACTAGCTTTGATCTCCTGCAAAAGACAAATGCAAGATCAAACCGGTTAAAATTCCAATGTAGCTGAAGGCCTGGCTCCTGAAGTACCCATTACTAGCTGAGGGAAAATTATACGTTGATTGGTGCTGTGGAAAAAAGAGTCACTATTATTTGGGTATTATGGTCACTTGTGGGTTGCCTGTGCACCAATGGATGATGCCATTCTAATGTGTACAGGACCAACACTAATTTGACACTTTGGATTATAAGCAAAAAGTCATGAAACAGAAGTTGGGAGAGAAATGTTTTAAGAGGGTTCCATGAGGAGCTGAACAAAAGTAGGTGGAAATGGTCAAGATATTCTCTCTCTCTCTCTCTCTCTCTCTCTCTCTCTCTCTCTCTCTCTCTCTCTGTGTGTGTGTGTGTGTGTGTGTGTGTGTGCATGTAAAAGTTTCTAGTAATAAATAAAATTTTGTAATGACTATTTAAGCACATTTATAGTGCTAAGCATGAAACACTTCCTGTGGAACAAGGTTCACAGGGAATCAGAAAGTAGTTGGTTACCTTCATAATTGTTCAGTCACAATTGCACCACAGGAAGGAAAGCATTACACTATTCAATTCTACCTATGAGTAAGACCACTACTGTCTTTTTTTCCCCAGAAGCCTACATAGTACTTTATGGCACTATGCAAACTAGCTATTAAGGAAAGTGTTCCCTGGTCAGTCAAGGTTAATTTCTATGTGTCCAGCATTGACAATGAGTTGTGTATTTATCAGTGGACCTGCATAATATGAATCCAGTCAAAATTACTATGTGAATATGTAAGGACTCCAGAGGTTCTCTCTTAGAGGAGACATTGGATATTTGCTGAGAGATAGAGAGACAGAGAGAAAGAGAGAGAGAGAGAGAGAGAGAGAGAGAGAGAGAGAGAGAGAGAGAGAGCCTCCTTTAGGGAGATGTCAGCAAATATGTTTTCAATGTTTCAGTAGTTGGGCAACACCCATGTATACAATAGAAAATACTAATTGAACTCAGGTGGTTATCAATAACAAAAATAAATGAAGAACATGAAGTAGAGAGAGAGAAGGGGATGGAAGCTCTAAGACAGAGAGAGATGATGATGGATGCATATGATCAAAATAGATTGCATAAATATAGAAAATTGTTAAGGAATAAATTAAAATTCTAAGCAAGGGGGTCACAAGATTTTAATAAACAAACATATACAAAATGTCTTTGGAAAGCACTATTGCTTAAGTAATTGTAAAGTTTCACTAAATTGCATTGTTTCATGTTATGTAACTCTATAGTGTAAATGGTAATAGGTTTTCATCTAGGTTTTAAATATGTCACTAGAAAAGACAGAGGCATCATCATAAGAGAGAGGGCACAATGATGGTTGCTAGTGGAGGAATAAGTTTTTTTTTTTTTCAGGAATAAGGCACCTCATGCTCCAGTAGATGGTCCTACACCCATGCATATACATGCTCAGTGGGTTTGAAAAATTAGTATGTGAATTAGGGAGGGACAATGATGGGGGACATAGAGAAGGAATTGAAGGGGGCTGAATGCATAGTATATTTGATCAAGACACATCATATGCATGTATGAAATTCAAAAACAATTTAAAAACAAAGATATAAAATTAAATCATGCAAATAGTTGAATGATATGATTCAGCATATCACATTAATGAAGTAGTTCTATGAAATTTTAATAGAGGTAGGTATGAAAATTCTTATTATTAAGTAAGCTTTAGAATTCTGATGTCAAATTTTCATGTGAACATATATGTAGTTGTGTGTATGAATATACATTCCTGTCTTAGAATTTTTTCAGAATTTTGTATGCGTGTGTTTGCATGACAAATCACCATGAATAGGGTTTAGTGTACATTACAGCACAGATTCATTTGAGGAAGTAGGCTTAAATTCTGAATATCTCCTGAAACTAGTGCTTTGCTGGGCAGTTTTATAAATGGTAGTATAGTTTAAAAACATTATGCTACTGAGATTTTGTGCATATTTATTGAAGCAATGAAGCAATAAGCAGAGCCCTAGAGTTTTATTTTGATAAAGAAGATTCTGTACTTTGACAGATGTGTTATAAAATAGTGTCTTAGGACATAATTCCTGTATTAATTCTTAATTCTATTTGATGCCTACATTTGCTAGCCCATACCTCTGTGACATTAAGCTGTATCAATATAATATTCAGTGCCTTATGATCCTTGTAAATGGAAGATATTAAGAGTAACTCTGTTGAGGGGTTGTTGAGAGAGTTAAATGAAAGCAGTATAACTCTCATGATATTTTGTATCTATTAAATTTAATAAACGTAAGTATTGTGATCACTAATAACCATTTCATTAAATGTATTATCTATGGTGAATTGATAGAAAGATACCAACAAAATAATTCATTCATATGATAGGTGGGTCATTCTGATCTTCTTTCCCTCTCTCCTTCCTTCCCACCTGTGTTTCCTCCCTTTATTCATCTGAAATTTGTTTTAGTATATATTGAAAAGCCCAAGAGAAAAAGAGTTCTTTAAAGACTCAATAGTCAGTAACAATTTTTGAAGGAATATTTCCTTTTTAAGGAAATAGGATAAAATCAGTTATTCTTAATCAAGAGGGTAGGAAAGAGCAACTGTGAAAATCTCCATTACCATAGAGAAGTGGTGATAAGCATGGTGCTTTGAAATCATGTGTTCTGCCTTTAGACTATATTGTCAGCATTCCTTTGAGTGAACTCGAGCTATGACATTAAAGATAGGTGATTATTTTATTATGAAATATATACAGGTTTTTTTTTAAATATGTGATCGATAAGTAAAACCTACCAGATTCAGTTCCATAAAATATAATCAGATAATACACGTAAAGGATCTAATGCCATAGTAATTGCAGAGAAATTGTTCAGTCTATGTTAAATCTATTCTATTTATTTTAAAATAGCAATATAGATTTCACAAACTTTTACAAGAATTTGACCATGCCTAAATGAGTTAATTTCTTCTAAATAGAAGTTTTAAGAGAATATTCTACAGTGCCATGAGTAGTCTATGCATGAGTAGTTTATATTCAATTGAATTCCTCAAACAGAGGATAGATAGATAATAGATAATAGACAGAAAGATAGAAAGTATAGATAGATAGATAGATAGATAGATAGATAGATAGATAGATAGATAGATAGATAGATAGATTATGGAAAATAAAAATTCATAAAATTTTACATTACCTTTTTTCTATTAAAAAACTAAGGTCTACATTTGTGTTTTGGGGAATGATAGCTGTACCAACTTTGAAATATCATTTTATGAATCACATTTTATTGTTCCTCCAAACCAAGGTAAAAATTAATTATTTAAAATAACTATACCAAATGTACTTCATCACTTCTATTCAGCTTTATTTTGTAATTAGGTCAATTTTCATACTCTGAACTTTTCTTCAATGGCTTTTCTCATACCCTACCTACTGTATTTTTCTGAATTATACAGCCTTGGAAATGATTTCTCACTCCAATAATTCTTAAAGGCAAATAGTTGGAATGAGTTACTGAATAGTCTTTTGAGTTTGATACGAAGATATTTGAGACTCTATTATTTTACATTATGGTAGCTTACTACTCGCCTCATGCATATACATTATCCTTCTATTATATGACTATATTTTTCTAAGTTTTTCATATTTAAATTATACATACTTTGTCCACATATTGCACTTAGTATAGAATATATGATTTGATAAATGTTCAGCAGAAACCAAAATATTTTATTTATTGTACAAATGAATGAAATAAAATCTCAGAGATTATACGTATTATGGAAAATTCAACTTCATGAATTTCAGAAAAAGTGTATTTAGATAAAGGAATTTTCACCAAAGAAATGAGCTACTTTGAGGAAATAACTACCAAGTATGGTTATGGGGGAATGAAAAGGTAAGTTTAATTAGCTAATGTCTAATGTGTCTATTATCATGTCTGTTATAGCAGATTACATTTATTGAGTCTCGTATGATTGCAAATGGTTCTACTTGATGTGTTGCATTTATAAATACTTTTTAATTCATTAAGGAAATGCATTTGAAGTCTATCAAGATGAAAAATATCAAGCTAGATGGTAAAGCATTAAGTGAAATATTGGTTGAAGTACTTATGGAGATCTGTAATTATATTGGGATCATAGTATTAAAATACTAATTTTTGACAGTTTCAAATACATCCTCTAGTAAAGTTAATGACTTTGATTTCTGAAGGTTCTCCTAAAAATTCTGAGAATATTTCTTTCTTTTTTTATGAAAATAACAACACAAAAAGGTGAATTGCATTTCTTAGTGTTCCAATATGGATAGGCTCATTCAGTACATATATTACTTTGTTACCATTTTCAGAACATATCTTCTATTAGATTGTACAGATTTCTCAGTTATAAAATCTTCACTGCACAAAGTATCTAAATTCATTAACAATTAAATTTTATAATATTAAATATGCCTAGCATTATTCATGGAATTTATAATCAATACTTTTAGATGTTGCAGTGGTTTTATTCACTAGATATCTCTCAATTACTAGTGGGGTAACTTGTATTTCCAGAACTTTTATCAACTTCTACTTGTGCTAACTAAATCAGGCTAAGTAATTTCGTGATGTAGGAGGTAGATATAGATAAAAAAACTGCAATGGAATAGAAGCACCAATAAACGTGGTTTTATCAGCCATTAAACAGCAAAATTATCATTCTCTGTTCCACAGTTGAAATGTGTCATATCACCAGCAAATAATATCATTGTTCTACTAATAAAGTTCTAAATTTGTGCAACACATATTCCTATCTATTCCTTATATAATATCCTAGATACAAAAATAAGTTATGTCTCCTATTTAATTAATTTTGCCCCGGTTTAGAAAAAAAATATACATATTAGCACAGCACTTATGACTAATGTTCTAAATCTGAATTTCATCAACAGGTATAACTTCAGAGTTGTGATACTGTAAAAGATGTCTAAATCTTCAAAACTTACACTCTGTTAGCACAGTAAAAATTCTTTCTTATTCATAGAAGATAGTAACAGTTGTCAGGACCTGTCAACCTCTAATCCCCTTCTATCTGCAATTTATCCTATTTGAAATGGACAGAGGGAACTACTGTATATGTCTATGATCCACAAACTTCAGTGTTCAACAGAATTACCAGGATGGTCATTTAAGACAAACATAGCTGCTCTCTGAGATGTTTCTCATTCAGAAGTTAAGAAGTGGAATTCAGTAAGAATCATTTAACATATTCTTAGGTAAAATGATTGTACTGGTCAATGGACCATATTTTAAGAACCACTGACATAATAAGTCAAACAAAATGACTAAGTACCTGTGTTTTCCATTGTCCATTATTCCATTATGCCTTAAATTGGCAGAGGTTTTCTTGAGTGGTTTCCTTATCACTGCTTCCATAATATGAGTGAGGAATTATTCATTTCCATTTCTCAACACTTCAAATCTCCATGAAAGTAATTAATGTTTCCCATCACCATTTACCTGTGTCTATAGAGTCTTGCTCATATACACTATGAGTTGTAGAACTGTTCAGCTAATTTTAATATGCTCTACACAGGATGTGCATCCTTCCAGTGGGGAAACTGCAACATACTAGACACTGGGTGGTTGAACAAATAGAAATGTATTATTACACAGTTTCAGGGACTAAATATACATGATCAGTGTGTTGACAGATTTGGTTCCTTCTGAGAGCTGGTGCAAGAATTATTTTTATGATTCTTTCCTCATTTCTGACATTTGACATTGCTTTTATTATAAGTGGATCACTCCTATGTCTCCCCAACTATGCAGAATTCTGTCTGTGTATATTTATGTGAAAATTTCTTGATTTGTAATTAAACTGGCAATAATAGAGGTAATTCTAATTAAATATGCTTGCAAAGATAGATTTCAAATACAGCCATATTTTCAAGACCTAATGATGAATCCTGATGATACATATTCTTAAAAAGATACAGCTCAACATATAGACAATGCTAGGCCTCTTGAATATCTAGGCTTCTTTAAGCTAGTGGCTGTTTGATGCAGAATATTTGTTTAACTATGAAAAGATGTGCTGCATTGGTTTGACTATGTAAAGATGTGCTACATTTGTTTATGTTGCAGAATATTTGTTTAAGTATGTAAAGATGAGTTGTTTTACCTTTCTTACCTAAGGTACCTGATTGATCTAATAAAAAGCTGAATGGCCAGTAGCAAGGGGGGAAATATAGGTGGGACTTCTTGGTAGGGAAAGTAAGTAAGAGAAGAAATATAGGCTTTAAAAGAAGAAAGAAAAAGTGACATCAAGGAGACACCAGGGGCCAGACAGGCAGACATGGAGGAAGCAGGAAAGTAGGACATACAGAATGAAAGAAAGGTAAAAATACCCAAGGAAAAACATAGATGGATAAGAACAGGTTAAATTAAGTTAAAAGATCTAGTAGGACAATCCTAAGCTAAGGCTGAGTATTCAAAGTCATTTCCATGTCTTTATTTGGGAGTGGTTGGTGGCCCAAAGAAAATTCCAATGACAATTAAAGAGACTTTTCCCTTGGTACTATTAGGAAAATGCTACTCCATTACCTCCTAGAAATAAATGCATATGTATAGGCAGAGTCTTACAGCTATATCACATGTAACATATATTTCATACTATGAAGTACAGAATGGTATCACTTACAATATGCATTCCAATGGAATTCTTTGGCTGTTATAGGTTCTGTTTTCCCACATCATCAGTGGAATTATATTATCAAAAGCAATAATGAGAAGAATGAAAATGAAAACAACAGTGGCAAGATTTAGATTATGTAGCTTAGTGTGATGAAGTATAAATAGTATTCACTACACAGGGATATAGCTTTTCTTTTCATTTATTCAGTCTTTCACTTTATGCTCATTTTAAAGTCTTTATAATTTCTAAGTGTCACTGCTGTAATATCCCTTAAATGAATAAAGTATCATTATACAATATTGTTTTTATTAACATCATTCATGAGAATCAGTCAAAAGGAGATTTCTGGTTTTATTAGTGCAGTAATTTGACCAATATACATGAAAATTTGGATGTTAGGCAAACTCTTTTGTGAACATGTGAGAATATGAACAGACAGATCTGCTGTGAAATAAGGTAGATTAGTATTTGATTCAGGTAGGATGAATAAGGAGGAGAAATACCAGGAGGGAATGGAACAGTGTTTAATGGGGACTAACTGTATAAAATGTTTCATCTGGAAGGGAGATGTTAAACTTAGCCATGCAGGGTATTTATAGAAAATTGGAATGCAAAAATCAACAATGTTTGAGAAGGAAAATGGAAGACATAAATTATTTGGAAGACCATAATGTCAATCTCTTGGAATTTCCATCATTTCAATATTGATGTTGTATAAGGTATTAGGATATTCATGGTTATTTCTTGTTATAAATTAATTAATAAATCTGAGAATCCCAGCACACATTAGGATTGATGATTTTGCGCTACCTATAAAATAGTAGGGCAGTATGGTTCTAATAACATGTTTTGGGGGAAAGAAAGATAAAGTACAATGGTTTTGAAGTGAGAATATATTTGATGTATTTATTAGACAAGGTTCTCTAAAGGAAAATAACTGATAGTATAATACATACACACACACACAGACACACACAGACACACAGACACACACATTTATATATATGATTTATTAGATTGGCTAATAGTATGTGGTGGTCTGGTCTAAAAATGACTCTCTCACACTAGGAAGGCTACATATTCTGGTAGGTTTTTTTTCAATACACAAGGTTGAATGTTTTAGCAGTCTTAATCTGGTGATGGAGGACTAGAAGATTCCTGGAGAACTCCTGGCATTCTGGCTTCACTTGAAGCCTGAAGAAGCTGGTTCTGACATTAGTGAAGGAATGCTGTCACAACTTGCCAGCAACAGTGAAGACAAGCTTGCAAAAAGCAAAGTTTCTGGATGCTATCAGAAAGTGCCACCCAGATAACCTGATTAAGGAAGTCTCTCATTGGAGGTTCCATGAACTTTCCTTTTAGTCAAGTCCAGGTGTAGTTATGATGACAACTTAAACTATCCCATCACTGTAGATGTATCCGGCTTGTTAAATAAGAAACACAGAACCGATTGCAGAGTTAAAAACCACGAGGTCAGAGCAAGAGCGGAAAACCTTACCCTTCACTGCTTCTGCGGTTCTTCCTCTCCTCAAGAGACCTACTTCTCTGCGTCCTGTCTATTTAAAAACTTTCTGTTCTCCTCTCTCATTGGTTGTAAACCCAGCCACATGACCTCCTCGTCACTGCCTGTTTGTACAGACCTCCAGGTCTTCTATGGTTGGTATTGAGATTAAAGGCGTGTGTCTGCCATGCTGGCTGTGTCCTTGAACACACAGAGATACGCCTAGCTCTGCCTCCTAAGTACTGGGATTAAAGGTGTGTCCCACTACTGCTCGGCTTCTGCTCTGGCTTGCTCTGACCTCAAGGCAACTTTATTGACATACAAATAAAATCACATTTCAATACAAATAAAATATCACTATACATCACAATGTTTTTGTGAAAGAGCAAGACATATACAATGGCTGCACCACTGGGAAAAACAGAAGAATAATCTTTAAACAGATCACAACGGTACATTTTCTCTAGAAGGGAAAATGTACAGAAATGTAAAGCATATGTATAGAAAAATATAAGCTATCATGTTGAATTATTTCCTTGAATGTCTTTAGTTTTGTACTTTGTCCACTGTCAGCACACTAACTTCACTTAAGACAATCATTTTGAGCTATTTGTCCAATTCATTAGTGCTTGGATATGCTGTTTTACTTTGATGGTGTAATGTTCCTTGATGTCTTATACTGTCTTTCCATTTGAAAATAAAGCAAATTCATTAAGACTCCACTGACTTATTTAGGAAGAAAGAGAGAAATATTCAAGTCAGTATTAATAAAGATTCTACACTTTCAATTCTTTTGTTCCCTCTAATGAGAAAAGTGTGTCAGGCACACATGCTTTGTTGCCATATTGGAGATCCAGGCCATAGTCTGAGAAATTTTTATACTATGTCTACCTCTTATAGTAGAATAGATAGTAGAATAGATCCTCTTTGGGGAGAATGTATGTGTTTATGTATCTAGTATATTTCCCTTAACAAACTATGTGGTGTGTGTGTGTGTGTGTGTGTGTGTGTGTGTGTGTGTGTGTATAAGTTCAGGTGGAATTCCAACTTTGGGTGTTGCTTTTGTTAGAGGGGGTAATCTGAATGCTATTTTTTTGGAATAGTGTCCTTTTCCCATTTAATGAGCAAATAGTGGCATATCATTTGTAGCAGGCCTCCAGACCTTAGCACAACTCTTGCCTTGATGGAAGTACCATTCAGGCCACAAAACTCATCACACAGACAGTACCACTTGCCAAAACAAAGACCTAATTTATTAAAGTTCATAGTTCTGTGAATGACTTTAAATGTACTAACCATGATTTCTGGTTTCTGTGATTCTGCTTCTGGCCAACTATACTTTCTACCTGAGGTATGTCATCCCAGGATGTAGTTTTGTGCTTGAAAATGTTCTTTGAGAAAGCATAGGGGCTACACTGAGATTCAAAAACCCAGTGTAGTTACTGGCCAGATAGTAAAAACTTTTCTAGCCGAATGGTGGTGGTGCATGCCTTTAATCCCAGCACTCAGGCAGCAGAGGCAGCTGGATCTCTGTGAGTTCAAGGCCAGCCTGGGCCACAGAGTGAGTTCCAGGAAAGGTACCAAGGCTACACAGAGAAACCCTGTCTTAAAAAACCAAAAAATAAAATAAAATAAAATAAAAAAGACTTTTAAACCTTTGAGGAGTCTTCTCTAGTGGATACCCTACAAATACTGTATTTGGGACTGACAGTAGAGTATATGTTCTGTAGCAATTAACTTAATTATGGTATAGATTATCATATTGAGCCCGACACACATGCAGACTAACCATGTTGGCTTGTTTACTTTCATTTGAGATCCAAATTCTTTTTTGCTACACATGTATATTTATTTGAATTACAAGTTGATTTTCTCATTTCTTTATTTTTTTTTTTTCAATTTACTTTGGAATGAGATTGCTTAAATAAAATCGCTTACTGAAACATGAGGTCATAAAGACATTTGACCTCATCTACTGAAGTTTCTTGGTTAGTATTTTCATGGAGCATATGCATGATGTGAAGATGTTTAAGTGTCAGTTATTTCACCATACTGTTATCATAATATAGAAGTGATCTTATAGATATTATATTGTTACCATAATCCTTGTCCTCATCTTTACATTTGTTTGTTTGGGAGGGTGAGAACGCACGTGACCATGAGAAAACAAATGGGGGATTCCATTCTCACCTTTTAACATGTGGTTTTCTGGAATTGAACTCCGATTGTTAGTTTTTGTGGCATTTTCAAGTAGTTGTGAGTGTGTGTAGCAGAATCGTCTTGTTAAGAAGGGGTGTTGGATTTTGTCAAATGCCTTTTCTACATCTAGTAAGATGATCATGTGTTTTTTTTTTCTTTGAGTTTGTTTATAAAGGTCTTGGAGCGATCAGGAATACAGGGAACATACCTAAACATAATAAAGGCAATCTAAAGCAAGCCAACAGCCAACATCAAATTAAAAGGAGAGAAACTCAAAACAATACCACTAAAATCAGGAACAAGGCAAGGCTGTCCCCTTTCCTCATAATTATTCAATATAGTACTTGAAGTTCTATCCACAGCTATAAGACAACATAAGGAGATTAAGGCGATACAAATTGGAAAGGAAGAAGTCAAGCTTTCCCTATTTGCAGATGACATGATAGTATACATGAGTGACCCCAAAAATTCAACCAAGGAACTGATACAGCTTATAAGCATCTTCAGCAGCATAGCAGGATACAAGATCAATTCAAAAAAATCAGTAGCCCTACTATATACAATAGACAAACAGGCTGAGAAAGAAATGAGAGACACATCAACCTTTACAATAGCCACAAATGATATAAAATACCTTGGAGTTACTCTAACTAAGCCTGTGAAGGACCTATATGACAAGAACTTTAAGTCCCTGAAAAAAGAAATTGAAGAAGATTCAGAAAATAGAAAGATCTCTTATGCTCATGGATAGGCAGGATTAACATAGTAAAGATGGCAATCCTACAAAAAGCAATCTACAGATTCAATGCAATCCCCATCAAATTACCAACACAATTCTTCACAGACCTGGAAAGAATAATACTAAACTTCATATGGAAAAACAAAAAAACCCAGGATTGCCAAAATAATCCTGTACAATAAAACAACCTCTGTAGGAATCACAATCCCCGACCTCAAGCTCTAATGTAGAGATACAGTAATAATAACAGCTTGGTACTGGCATAAAAACTGACATGAGGACCAATGGAATCTAATTGAAGACCCTGACATTAACCCGCACACCTATGAACATATAATTTTCGACAAAGAAGCCAAAAATGTACAATGGAGAAAAGAAAGCATCTTCAACAAATGGTGCTGGCATAACTGGATGTCAACATGTTATAGGCTGAAAATAGATCCATATCTGTCACCTTGCACAAAACTTAAGTCCAACTGGATCAAAGACTTCAACATAAATCCAGTTACTCTGAACCTGATAGAAGAGAAAGTAGGAAGTACTCTTGAACACATTGGCACCAGAGATCACTTTCTAAATATAACACCAGTAGCACAGACATTGAGAGAAACAATCAATCAATGGGACTTCTTGAAACTGAGAAGCTTTTGTAGAGCAAAGGACATGGTCAACAAGACAAAGCAACAGCCTACAGAATGGGAACAGGTGTTCATCAATCCCACATCTGAGAGAGGGCTTATATGCAGAATATATAAAGAACTCAAGAAATTAGACTTCAAAATGCCCAACAGCCCAGTTAAGAAATGGGCTATAGAACTAAACAAGGAATTCTCAACAGAGGAAGCTCAAATGGCTACAAGACACTAAAGGAACTGCTCAACATCCCTAATTATCCTGGAAATGTAAATCAAAATGACTCTGAGATACCACCTTACACCTGTCAGAATGGCTAAGATCAAAAACACAAAACTATGATTTTTAAGATCGTAAAAATACTCTGACATATTCCTGGAACTTTATTTGGCTAAGACAAAATTCTATGTGACAAGACTCCTTGGAACTTGATTGGAATATAGTCATGTGTATACACATACAAATCTATCTATCTATCTATCTATCTATCTATCTATCTATCTATCTATTGTGTTATATATATATATCCCAACCACAAACCGTTTGATCTACAATGATTGTGTGCCACAAAGATAAACTAGGCCAATGGTGGCACAAAATTTGTGGGAGTAACCAATCAATATGTTCCATCTTACTCCATGAGATGAAACCCATACCCAAACCAGCTTGGGTGACTAAGCACCTGAGACTAGATGGCCCAGAGATCTAGGATTAATCCAAAGAATAATTTTTTTTAAGAAACAATAAAATGACTCCTAATGACATTCTGGTATACTCATAGAGTAAGGCTCAGACATCATAAGAGAAGCTTTATCTTACACCTGAAGGAAACAAATACAGAAACTTACATCCAGGCATGATGCAGAGAATGAGAGCCTGGAACACTCAACCCTAAATGAGATGTGTTTATCAAATCCGTCCCCTTAGAGCTCAGGGAACACCACTGAAGAGATGGCAGAAAGAGTATAAGGACCAGAATTGATAGAGGGCACTTAAAAAATAAGGCCTTCTAAATCAAAAGTATTGAAGCACATATGAATTCAAAGTGACTGTGGAAGCATTCACAGAGTCTGCACAGGTATGTACCAGACAGGAACCTAGAGCTAAAAGGAAATGTGGACACAGGCCCCAATCCTGAGCCTGAAAGTAATCTCTAATTGATATCCACTTAGAAACAAAAATTTAGACTTCACCAAGGGAGTATCACTGGGGAAACAGACTACTCTTATTTATTTATTGTATATCCCAACCTCAGTTTCCCATCCTTTTTCTTCAAGTCCCTCCTTCAACCTGCCCTATGCCTGTCCACCCACATCCAGTGCTTCTTCTTTTCTATTCAGAAGAAGGGAGTTCTCCCATGGATATCAAAGGGCATAGCAAGTTTCAATAAGAGTAAGTACCTCTTCTCATATTAAGGCTGGACAAGACAACTATTACAGGTAAGCTGCATGTCCAACAGTAGATAGTCAACAGAAACTGAACTCAGCAGAACTCAGAACCTCTTTAGAGGTTCCTTGTCTCATAACATTATGTCATGACTTTTTTTTTTAGTTTTATCTTAGTGTACACACACACACACACACACACACACATCTTTTTTTACACTACTGGTTATTTGTGTATATATTGTGGATTCTGCTTAGTATTTTTATAGGGTTCCTGAGTTTTTGAATGAGTGATTTCTTGTGTAAATCTGTTTCTTGTGCCTTTTCTTGAGTTATTTTCCTTCTGTTTGTTTTGTCCTATTTTTGCTGAATTAGTTTTTGTTTTATCTTATGATATTTTATTTTATTATTATCCCTTGGAAGCCTGTTTGTTTTTTAATGAGATACAGAAAAGGGTGCACCTTAATTGGGGTGGGAGTGTTGTATAGGAAGGAACTGAGAGGAATAGAAGGAAGTGAAATCACAATCAGGATATGTTATGTGATGAAAAAAAGCTATTTTCAAAAATGAATACAATAATGCCATATCAAAATAGAGAACAACATCACAGAAGAATAATTATTCAATTTCCCTTCCTGAGATATTTCTTTTATTTGAGTCTTTCTTTTTCTTGTTCTCATAAATTAATTCTCATGTTTGAAAAATTTTGGGAAATTTTTATTTTTTAAAACTCATATGCCATTTTGTTTTGCCATTTTGGAAGGCATAATTTTTTATATAAATGTTTCAAGAGAGTATTTTTGGTCCATGGATTCTCTAAAATATGTATAAATAAAAATAATAAAAAATGAACTTGCAATTATCTTAATATTATTTATATAAAACATATCATAGTAAAGCATATTATATAATATTTTATATGCATACATATATATAACACATTACATGTATTATATAAATATATATATTATATAACACATTACCTTAATATTATATATGAAAACACACATATACATAGCACATAGAATAGTATTACAACAAAAGGATCATTATCTGGGTTTAGAGTTTGTATTTCATGCATACCTTGTACTGTCTAAGACACCTTTGGAAATTTACTTTATGTTTCTAAGCCTTACTTATTTTGTTAACTGGAAGATATGGATAAAAGTAAAAGCAACCAAAGAGGATGGGGGAGAGATGTGCAATTTGAAACTGAAGATTTCTTTAAGGCAATTAATTTTGATTTTGTTTCTCTCTAATTTCATCTTTGTAAATAAAACATCAATTAAATCCCATTGTTTTATATGAAATGAAATATAATAATCACTCAAAACCTTATTTATACCAACACTGTATTCTTACTTGCCTTGTATTGTGTTTTTTGAAAATGACCTGCAACTACAAAATCCAACAGAGTTAAATAGCTATGCCCAGACATGAAATAATCTGGCAGCAGTTTCTAAGATCTCTAAATGTGCCTTTCAAACTGAACTCCAGTCAATCCCAGAATGCAATAAAATTCAAGTTTATGTCCCAGAGTTTAAAGCAATTGTATTTTATTGTCGCGCCCACCTCGACCAGCAAGGAAGACGCGACACCTGGATCCTTCTCATTACAGTTTATTCAGACCTTTGATTAGTTACATTGTGTCTCTCTCGCTGGGGCAAGCCTCTCCCAGCACCTAAGTAGGGCTGGGCTGCCAACCCCAAGCAGCCACGTGGGCACTGTCCACAGGTTCACGCATATGCCAGCAACACACGAATCCAGCCATAGCCAAATAAGGAGCTGTTTACCCTAAAGAGTGTTTGCCATCGGGAAGGCAGAGGGTAGAAGCCAGAGCCATCTTTAGGGTGCGGCTACACGCGGCTCTCTACAGTTTCCCCCTTTTTGTTTTACAAAGCAACAGGCAAGAGTAGAGGTCTGATCTCTGTTAAAATGGAACATGTACTAATGTTTGTCCAGGCGTCGTCCACCCAGAGAACATTAGACCCGTCCGATACCCTTTTCACAGAGGTGGGAGTTAGGGTACCAACCCACATGTAATCAGACTTGCTCTTCTTGAGGTCAGCGTATCATAACCTCAAGTGCAGTGCGCAGGCCTCGCATCCTGTGCCTAAATATCTCTTAAAGTAGCCAACCAGGCTTGGGGAGACTGTCCTGCATCAATGGCCATAAAGGCTTGGACAATCATGGCTGCATGGCGACGCTGTGAGATCCTAATGAGACAAATGCACCACAAGCATACTAGGGAGGTGAGCACCAGTAAGCCTACTAGGGCTCCTATTCCCGCCCACTCCTTCATGTGATCCATGGCTGTAGCAATCCAGGAAGACAATCCCTCCACCAGACCGGTATCCACTCGAGTCGAATTCACCGTGACAATAGCCACTCTCAGCTGGTCCATCAGGTTATCGAACTCTCCAGTCCAATTGCCTAAAAGATAACTAGACAACCTTTTAGATAAATCTGTAGCATAACAATTGGAAGCATCCAAATTCAAAAAATTCAGAGTAAATAATGCAAGAGAAAGTCTGTCCTTAGGGCTACGGCCATAGCCTATTCCCCCTTTTTGCTTTTGAAGCAACTCCTTCAAGGAGCGATGAGCATGCTCCACAATGTCTTGACCTTGTGGATTATATGGTAGGCCATGTACAAGTTGTACATTTATCTGTTGACAGAAGGAAGTGAACTTCTGTCCAGTATATGCAGGACCATTGTCTGTCTTTAACTGTTGAGGCTTACCCCATGCTGTCCAAGCTTCTAAGTAATGAGCAATGACATGAGAGGCTTTTTTTCCTGCCATTGGGGTGGCATGAATGATTCTAGAACAGGTATCAACAGATACATGTACATATTTGACACGTCCAAATTTAGAGATGTGTGTAACATCCATTTGCCATATTTTTAGGGGGAGCAAACCATAAGGGTTAACTCCTAAGCTAGAAGGATGATGAAAAATGACATATTGGGAACAATCTAGTACCACCTTTTGTGCCTCTGTACGTGAGATAGAAAACTTTTGTTGTAATGTCCGTGCATTAACATGAAATTCTTTGTGGAAAGCATGTGTTCGTTGTATGGCAGAAGCCATAAACATCCATTTTTGTTTAGTACATTGATCTACTATATCATTGCCTTTAGCCAATGGACCTGGCAGACTAGTATGTGTACGGATGTGTTGCATAAAAAAGGGATTTTTACGTTGTCAGATCAGTTTTTGTAATTGTCTAAACAATGAGCTAACCGGGCTAGAAGATTTGATGGGCCCTGCATATTCAAGGCTTTTTAAAGCATTAACAACATAACTAGAATCTGACATTAAATTAAATGTAAATGGACAAGCCTTGAAAACTTTAAGAACTATTGAAAGCTCCACCTGTTGAGGTGCACCTGGCAAGAATTGATGTTTTACAGGTTCATTAGAATCCACCATATAAGCACCACAGCCTGTCTTAGACCCATCTGTAAATATAACACTTGTTCCTGGAATGGGCTTTGAAGCAGTTACTTTAGGGAAAACTACAGGATGTTCTTTAAAGAAAGTTAATAGTGGATGTTTAGGATAATGGCAATCTATGTGTCCTGGATAGGTACAACGCAGTATTGCCCAATCATCTATGGCAGCACATAATACCTTGACTTGAGTAGAATCATAAGGAACAACTAGCGTTTGTAGTGATGTCCCAAAATATTGTAAACATTGTTGAATGTCCTGTTGCGCAAGTAATGCCATTGCAACAGGATAATACTCAATTGATTTTGTAGGAGAGATTTTAGTATAAATCTATAACAAGGGTCCTTTTTGTCATAAAATTTCCGTAGGTTGCAACTGGGTAGGCAGAATGCACAGGGTAATATCTTTATTATTTTGTACTCTTTGAAGAAAAGTTCTTTGTAGTTTATCTTTTAATTTTGTTAAGGCTTTTCGGGCTGTATTGGTTAATTGCCTCGGTGAATCCAAGGCTGCATCTCCAATTAAAATATCATATAATGGTTTTAACTCATAATTGGCCATTCCTAAACTTTTTTTTATCTAATTTATATCTCCTAATAATTTTTGAAAATCATTTAATGTGCAAAGATGATCCTTTCTTAACTCTACCTTTTGTGGCATGATATGATGTTTAGTTATTTTAGAGCCAAGATAATTGACAACTTTGTTTTGTTGCACCTTCTCAGGGGCAATACAGAGTCCCTTTTGCTTTAGTAGTTCTACAAGTGAGCTATATGTTTCTTGAAGAATGCTCTCTTTTTTAGCTGCTAACAGTATATCATCCATATAATGGAGGCATTTTAAGCCTGGAAAACGTGCTCTCAAAGGTTCTAAAGCAGTTGCTACAAATAATTGACATATTGTAGGACTGTTGGCCATGCCTTGTGGCAATACAACCCACTGATATCTTTTATCAGGTTCCTCATGATTAGTGGAAGGTAAAGTGAAAGCGAATCTCTCACTGTCTTTGTTATTTAGTGGAATGGAAAAGAAGCAGTCCTTAATATCTACCACAATAATAGGCCAATTATCAGGCAAGGCTGACAGCAATGGAAGACCATGCTGTACAGGTCCCATAATTTTCATTTGTTCATTTATAGCTCTAAGATCATGTAACAATCTCCATTTTTTTGATTTTTTTTTGATGACAAATATGGGTGTATTCCAGGGAGAAAGAGAGGGTTTAATGTGTCCTTTTTCCAATTGCTCTTTTACTAATTGATATGCAGCATGTAATTTCTCAGAGAAGAGTGGCCACTGAGGAACCCAAACTGGCTCCTCCGTTACCCAGGTTATGGGAATGCCCTCCTCAGCGGCCCCTAGGAAAAACCCAACCCTTGTTTGGGTTTCCTAGGTACTGTTTGTATTGGCTCTTTTTTGTCTTGTAAAAATTTTCCCAGGCCAAAATCAGGATGACACCCCATGTTTTTTATAATATTTTTAGATTCTTTGGAGTATTCATTACTTAACTGAAAGCCCATGGATTTTATAAGATCCCTCCCCCAGAGAGACACTGGAAGCTCAAGGACGTAGGGTTGCATTACGACAGAGTGACCTTCGGAATCTTGCCAATTTAACAAATTTGTACTAACATTTGGAACACTGGCATAACCCAGTCCCTGTAATGTTTGTGAGGAAGCCTGTATAGGCCAACCTCAAGGCCAATCTTTGCTAGCTATGATACTGCAATCTGCACCTGCGTTCTGCTCCAGTATCTAAATCTAGGTCTCTTCCCAATTTCTCCCAGGAAGGCACTGTGAGGCTTCCTGAAATTGCAAACCAAGGAGCAATTACATCATACTGTTGTAAAAATCGTTCTAAGGTGCGTTTTTTTATTTTCAGTTTCTTAGAGAGAAGCAGCTCGTTAAGAGCCAAAAAAATTGGGTGCGAGGAGGAGGCGCCCATGTTAGTATACTTTTTTTTTTTTTTCCTTTTCTCAATTTGAAAAGTTTCTCGGAGGTTTCTCAGAGCCTCTGTAGAATTGCTCCAGCCCTCCGGGCTCCTGCTTGTTTTATCTAATTATCCGTCCGCTCTTGTCGCGGCCCAATTAAATTATCCGTCCGCTCTTGTCGCGGCTCTGTTCTCCCGCTCTCCCTTCTACAGGTGAGCGTTACCCGCTTTTGTCGCGGGATCCCCAGTTTTTTCTGAGGACTTACCGGTATACCGCCTGACTGTAAATGAGTTCTGAATCCGGAGAGAGCCGTGGTAATTGTCCCCGTACGGGCCACCACTTGTCGCGCCCACCTCGACCAGCAAGGAAGACGCGACACCTGGATCCTTCTCATTACAGTTTATTCAGACCTTTGATTAGTTACATTGTGTCTCTCTCGCTGGGGCAAGCCTCTCCCAGCACCTAAGTAGGGCTGGGCTGCCAACCCCAAGCAGCCACGTGGGCACTGTCCACAGGTTCACGCATATGCCAGCAACACACGAATCCAGCCATAGCCAAATAAGGAGCTGTTTACCCTAAAGAGTGTTTGCCATCGGGAAGGCAGAGGGTAGAAGCCAGAGCCATCTTTAGGGTGCGGCTACACGCGGCTCTCTACATTTTATAACAATTCCATAATACTTACTTGCCTGATCTTGTTTTATTTTTCAACTTCCTTTAAACTTGTCCAATATTTGCTAAAGTGCTTGGAGGAGAGCCTAATATATTATTTTGCACTGTATACTACATTTGAAAACAAGAGTACTATTTTTGAGGGTGGTATGTCTTCATAGTGTTAGCCAATAAATATGTCAGAGTTATATATCCATACAACACAATATATCTTATGGTTTGTGAATGACCTCAGTAGGGATACAGACATATTCTAAACAAAGTTTTTCTCCTTAGTATATTTCTGAGGAAATTATACAGATTACATATTCTGTAGCTATATCTGTATCTCATTAACATATCTGTGTCTACAAATATGTATTAGAAGTTTAGATTACCTCTGCCATTTTAAAATGTGTTGCTAAATATATAATTCATTGTCATCTGTTCAACTGGTTTCTCCTTTAAACTCTAAAGCTTCCTAGAAAATCATGAAAATCTCTGAAGATTTCTCAAACTCTACATGTGTTTAATTATAGCATTTACACCATGGATGGCCACAGCAGTCCCAAAACAGAGCAAAGACTGGTAAATATATTCTTGATAAACTGTAATTACTCACAAGTTGATGTTGTACAAATGTTTTTCTACCACTGAATATCAAAATTTTCTTCCTGAAGTAAAACAATAAGTATCACAGGAAACACTGCAAATTGGGCAAATATTATCAAAGATTATAATAAATGCAGACTCTCAAAGTATTACACTTTCTTACTTATTACCTTCCTTAAATAATAGTGTAAGTATGAATATATATATATATATAATGTCAGGTAAGTTTATCAAATATTTGCTGAGATTATATCCATTACTGTGTCCAACAAATATCAATACCCAGAAGCATGTCATCCAGACACAACAGGAGTGGAACACATATGAACTCATAGAGAGACTATGGCAGTATGCACAGTGCCTGTACAGTTTCAAGCCAGATGGTGTTGCAGCAGAGAGGGGGGAGACAAACATGAGTTACCATCCCTAACCAAGAAGCTATATTGATATCTGTTACAAAGGAAAAATTATTTTTCTCTGATGGAGTCTCACTGAATATAGAAACCACACCTAAGGGAGGCCATATCCCTAGCAGTAGATGACAAACATAAAACAAACTCAATGTTTTTTTTTTCTGTTTGTTTGTTTGTTTGTTTGTTTGCTTTGTCTCATATTTCTTTGTTTAGGTATTTTTTTTCTTACATGTCTTTTGTTTGTATATTATGCTTTCCCAAGTTTGTGTTTTTATGGGTTTTGTTTTTGCATATGTGTTTGTGTTTTTCTTTGATTTTTTAATTCTGATTTTTGTTTTGTTTTGTTTTCTTTCTAAAGAGAAAGAAAGAAAGAAAGAAATGGCATGAAGTTGGATGGGTGCAATGTGGGAAACAACTGGAAGAAGTCAGGGAAGGGGAAGCTATGATCAGAATGTATTGTATGAAAAAAATGTCAATTAAAAATATATGAAAATAACAGAACATTTAAATCATAAGATAAAAATAAAATCTTGGCACCACATATATTCAAACTACTAAATGGAGTAATGACTGTTGTACAAGAATCTTTTATGTAGTAAAATTATCTTTGAAACTTGGAAAAACAATTTCCTTCAAAGATAACAAAACCTGAGGTAACTGTTGCTATCAGACTCTTTACATAAGAACTACTGATGAATGTGCTTCTGGATAACAAAGAGTAACCAGCCAGCAATTTGCATCTACTGTTTAGAAAAAGACTATGGGTAAAAGTAATTGAGAAAGAAATTACAAGAGATAGGAGAATTGCATATTCTTTCTTCTCTTCACCAAAATAAAATGTAAGTAAATAAAACAAAATTATATATAATTTTACTGTGTTAGCTGTAAGAAGCATAAATATAAGAAACACAACAATAACAATAAAACACAAAAGAACTGGTAAGGAAAAAAGCTGTATGAGTGTAAGAAAATTACACCAGATGGTAACTGGAATACAAAGGAACAAATCACTAAAACTTGAACCAGTTCTCTATATAAGAAGCTTCAGAGAATAAACTCTATAAAACTATACTTATAAATTTTCTTAGTTTTCTTTAAAGAAATAGAATTGTATAAAGAACTATGACCTTCGTTGAATATATATTCTGTGCCTTTCAGTTGGTATTCTTCTCCTTCTTCTATCCCTATTATTCTTAGGTTTGGTCTTTTCATGGTGTCCCAAATAACTGTCAGAAGTATTATACTATTTTTAGATAGGTTAATTAGGCAAGAATTTAAAAGAAAAAAATATTTTATGAAGAAAAATCTGTATTTCAATGTAGTAGGATTTTATACATAGAAAACAGCAATTTTGTAAAAACATAATCTAGTTCAACAACATACTGCAATAAAATATCAATACACATGTGCAATTATAAATTCATACACTAGAAATGAAAAGATCATAGATGAAATTAAGTAAAAAGTCCCTTTACAAATTCATGACAGGCAGATACTCACCAGTATGATAATGGAGACAAGAGTGAAAATGATTGAATAAAAATCAAGTTAAAGAAAGGGAAGAAACTTGAATTTTGAAAACTATGAAATATTGCTGAAGGAAATTAAAGAGTCATTAAGAAATGTGACAGTATCCCAAGATCATGAAATGAATGATAATCCCTGTTAACAAAGCAGTTTGATTTTTTTATTGTTATTTTTTTCAGATATTGACAAATTCATCCAAATACATACATGCATACACAACATATATATGTGTGTATATATACATATATATGTGTGTATATATATATATACATATATTTATATGACTTTAAATGATCCACACATACCAAAATGATGTTTCAAACTTACAAAGTTGGAGAACTTACCATTCCTCATTTATAGAAGTATGATAAAGTGATAGTAATCACTAAAATGTGTCACTGACACAGAGATACATAAAGATAAATTTTACAGAATTGAAAATCTAGAAATAAATCTTTAAGCATATGGCCTATTGACTTTTACAGAAGTTCCAAAAATGTTGATAAGGAAATAATTGTCTCTTCAACAAAAGGTACTAAGAAAAGTTGCTATATTCTCTATCAAATCCCTCCTGTCAGTGCTCTACAATATATACAGAAGAAGAGGCACAAAGATTGGAAGAGGCAGAAGTGATGAAAGACCCCAAAGAAGCAGTGTCTACCAAATACAAGACTGTTGCTCACATGAACTCACAAAAACTATGACAGCAAGCAGAGGATCTGCACAAATTTAAGTCAGATGGGGTCAAAGCAGTGAGAAGAAGAAATATGGCCACTGACTCTCACCCCTAAACAAGAAACTATCTCTATTAATACTCACTTTCAAAGGAAAAACTATAGTTATCCTCCATGGAGTCTCACAGAACATTTATTAGCCACATTTTAGGGGTGGAGCCCCATGCTCAGGAGCACTTGGACAAAACAAAATGGACTCAGTAATATTTTTTGTTCATTTTTTATCTCATATTTCCTTGTTTGGACAATTTATATCTTACTTGTATATTTTCGTGGAGGAAAATGATGGTATGTATATTTCTTGTTTGTTTTTTAAAGAAAATGAGAAATAAAGCACATGTAGTTGAGGGGAATGATCTGGAAGGATATAAAATTCACCAGGAGTAGTGGCTTATACCTTATATATCAGTACTCCAGAATCAGAAGATGGTAGATCTCTGTAAGTTGGAGAATGGTCTCTAGTCTATGTGTTAAACTCTAGGTCAGTCAGTGTTAGCAAGAGAGACCTTCTGTCCAAAAATATTTTAGGAAAAAAATGCCAATCTTTTTGTTTTTACTCAAAAAAAATTATTAGGTTCATCTAAGAAACCAAAACATAAGAATCAGGTATTTATATATACATGACATATACATGCATATATGTCATGATGTCTTTAGACAGGCACTAGTTCTTAAAACCAAATACTGATAATACAAGCAATGTAAAAATAATGAAATAAATTTGACTAATGTAAAAAGAGTGAGAAAACATTTTCAAACCACATATGTGATAAGATACTTGCATGGGGAATATAATGCAAATATAGTACTGCATTTACAAATGAAATTTGAAAAACATAAATAAAATATTTAAAACTGTAGCAGAGGCAGGTGGTGGTGGAGCATACCTTTAGTCCCAGGACTAGAGAGTCTTGGGAGGCAGAGGCAGGCAGATCACTGAATTCAAGGCCAGCCTGTTCTACATAGTGAATTCCGGGGGGGCGGGGCCAGAAAGAAATATTTTAATTTTGGAATGAGCAAATGACCTATGTAAACTTTACCTTAAAGGAGATATATTAGGCTCTAGAGAGATGACCAAGAATTTAAGAGTAGTGTCTGCTCTTCCAGAGGACATTTGTTCAATTTCCAGCACCACATAGTGACTCACAATTACCTGTAATGCTGTTTCTAGAGGATCAGCACCCTATTCTGCTTCTGTGTTACCAGGCAAGCAAGTAGTGGACAGACATATATGCAGGCATAGCATCCTTGAACATAAAGATAAAAATTTAAAATAAAAATATTCAAAAAAGAACTTATGCTAATATCTAATAAACTCCTAAATAAAAGTTCATGTTTACAAGATATTCCAGAAATGAAATTGAAGACCACAGTGAGATAAAACTCCATACCAACATCAGTGATTATAATTAAAAATAGACATAAAATAACAAGTGTTGGTAAATGAGGAAGGAATTGAAGTTTCATATATTTTCTCAGAGATAAAGTAGTGCAGCATTGATGGTAAAGGAGCCAGCAGATCCTCAAAGCACTTAACAGAGTTCAACTCTTAGTTTAACTAAGAAATTGCATTCCTACTGAAAAAAAAACTGATAAGAGCAATTTAAAAAGAAATACATATTTGGGATTTTTGTTTCAGTGGGCCAATAAATTGTCATGAATTTACGGTTATAACAGTGAGTGCTGGTGAGAATGGGCTGGAACAAAAATGCTCCCCTCATGCAGGACTACAGCTGAAGAAATAGGAAGAGACCAGTGACAAAGTACATCTCTTCAGTGCAAAGACCAAACTGCCTTTTTTGTTGTTATTGTTGTTGTTTTATTAAAGTATTTTATTTATATTATATTTTTATGTGCACATTTGTCTATGTGAAGGTGTCAGGTCCCCTGAAACTAGAGTTATAAACAATTATGAGCAATATTATTTTGTAATAAAAACAACAAAATTCTGATGTATTTTATTAATCATAAAAACTTACTGCAAGTGAACAGACTTTGTAGGTTATATTATGTTGATCATTATAGTATTTGTTATAATAATGCTTAAAAACAAGAATGCTGTGAATTTCAGAGGAGGAGTCAATCATAGAAGACTAGAAAAATAAATAATGTAATAAAAACTATACATAGTGTATAAAAATCTGAAAGAATTAATGAAAATATTTTTTAAATCTCATGTTAATCTTTCTCTCCTAGAATAAATGATACATTTCCATTGAGAAATCTTCATTAACATTCTTTCCCAACTTTTGGTAGAAATTCATTTGCATTTCCCAGATAATCAGGGATATTGAGCCATTCCATAAATTTCTTTCAGACATTTGAACTTCCTCTGTTGAGAATTCTCTGTTTAGTTCTATAGCCCATTTCTTAATTGGACTGTTGGGCATTTTGATGTCTAATTTCTTGAGTTCTTTATATATTCTTGATATCAGCACTCTGTCAGATGTGGGGTTGTTGAAGACCTTTTCCCATTCTGTAGGCTGTGGCTTTATCTTGTTGACTGTGTCCTTTGCTCTACAAGAGCTTCTCAGTTTCAACAGATCCCATTGATTGATTGTTCCTCTCGTGTCTGTGCTACTGGTGTTATATTTAGAAAGTGATCTCGGGTGCCAATGTGTTCAAGACTACTTCCTATTTTCTCTTCTATCAGGTTCAGAGTAACTGGATTTATGTTAAGGTCTTTGATCCAGTTGGACTTAAGTTTTGTGCAAGGTGACAGATATGGATCTATTTTCAGCCTTCTACATGTTGACATCCAGTTATGCCATCACCATTTGTTGAAGATGCTTTCTTTTTTCCATTGTATATTTTTGGCTTCTTTGTCAAAAATTATATGTTCGTAGGTATGCAGGTTAATGTCAGGGTCTTCAATTCTATTTCATTGGTCTACATGTTGGTTTTTATGCCAGTAGCAAGCTGCTTTTATTATGGTAGCTCTATAGTAGAGCTTGAGGTCGGGGATCGAAATTGATAGTTTAAAGAAACTTTTTTAATAACATTTATGGCTATTGTTAAGGGTGATGTATCTCTGATATCCTTCTCAGCCTGTTTGCCTATTTTATATAGGAGGGTTACTGATTTTTTTGAGTTGATCTTGTATCGTCCTATGTTGCTGAAGGTGTTCATAAGCTGTATGAGTTCCTTGGTTGAATTTTTGGGGTCACTCATGTATACTATCATGTCATCTGCAAATAGGAAAATTCCCTGGGTTACTCTAAGTATGGGAAGGACCTATATAACAAGAACTTTAAGTCCCTGAAAAAAGAAATTGAAGAAGATGTCAGAAAATGGAAAGATTTCCTATGCTCATGGATAGGCAGGATTAACATAGTAAAGATGGCGATCTTACCAAAAGTAATCTACAGATTCAATGCAATCCCCATCTAATTACCAACACAATTCTTCACAAACCTGGAAAGAATAATACTCAACTTCATATGGAAAAACAAAACACCCAGGATATCCTAAAGAATCCTGTACAATAAAACAACCTCTGGAGGCATCGCAATCCCGACCTCAAGCTCTACTATAGAGCTACCATAATAAAATCAGCTTGGTACTGGCAAAAAAATCAACATGTGGACCAATGGAATCGAATTGGAGACCCTGACATGAACTCGCACACCTATGAACATATAATTTTTGCCAAAGAAGCTAAAAATGTACAATGGATAAAAGAAAGCATCTTCAACAAATGGTGATGGCATAACTGGATGTCAACGTGTAAAAGGCTGCTAATAGATCCATATCTGTCACCTTGCACAAAACATGAGTTTAAGTGGATTGAAGACCTCAACATAAATCCAGTTACTCTGAACCTGATAGAAGAGAAAGTAGGAAGTAGTCTTGAACACATTGGCACCAGAGATCACTTTCTAAATATAACACCAGTTGAACAGACACTAAGAGAAACAATCAATCAATGGGATCTGTTGAAACTGAGAAGCTCTTGTAGAGCAAAGGACACAGTCAACAAGACAAAGCCATAGCCTACGGAATGGGAAAAGGTCTTCACCAACCCCACATTGAACAGAGGGCTCATATCCAGAATATATACAGAACTCAAAAAATTAGACATCAAAATACCCAATAGTCCAATTAAGAAATGGGTTATAGAACTAAACAGAGAATTCTCAATAGAGGAAATTCAAATGGCTGAAAGACATTTAAGGAATTGCTCAACATCCCTAATTATCCAGGAAATGCAAATCAAAATGACTCTGAGATACAACCTTACCCATTTCAGAATGGCTAAGATCAAAAACACAGAACAAATCTTATGCTGGAGAGGATATGGAGCAAGGGGAATTCTCCTCCACTGCTGGTGGGAATGCAAGCTTGTACAGCCACTTTGGAAATGGCACTACCTTAGAAAATTGGGATTCCAGCTCCCCCAAAACCCAGCTGTAGCACTCTTGGGCATATACCCAAGGAATGCTCAATCATACCACAAGGGCATTTGCTCAGCTTTGTTCATATCAGCATTGTTTGTAATAGCCAGAAGCTGGAAACAACCTAGATGCCTTTCAACTATAGAATGGATAAAGAAAATATTTTATATATATATATATATATATATATATATATATATATATATATATATATATATATACAATGGAGTACTACTCAGTGGAGAAAAACAATGACATCATGAGGTTTGCAGGCAAATTGATGGATCTAGATAAAATCATCCTGAGTGAGGTAGCCTAGACTCAGAAGGACAAACATTGTATGTACTCACTCATAGGAGGATATTAGATGTAAAACAAAGATGACTAGACTGCTACACACTTCCAGGGAGGCTACCTAGAAAACAGGACCCTAGGAAAGACACAGGGATCACTTAATGACAGAGAAATGGATGAGATCTACATGAACAACCTGGAGGGACAACAGTGAGAGTAATGAATGGCAAGGCTTGAGGGAAAGAAAGCTTAGGGGAGCCGGAGATCCGAGCTGGAACAAGAACAGAAAGGGAGAACAAGGAATAAGAGACCATGATAAATGATGACCACATGAGAACAGGGATAGGCAGAGTGCTGGAGAGGTCCCCAAAAATCCACAATGATACATCCTCTGTAGACTGCTTGCAATGGTCGAGAGAAAGCCTGATCTTTCCTAGTCTGGTGATCAGATGGTCAAACACCCTAATGGTCATGCTGGAACTCTCATCCAATAACTGATGGAAGTGGATGCAGAGATCCTCTGCCAGGCCCCAGGTGGAGCTCCAGGAGTCCAATTGTCAAGAAAGAGGAGGGACTGTAAGAGTGTGAATTGTTGAGACCCAGATTGGAAAAGCACATTGACAAATAGCCAAAAGAATGGAAGCACATGAATTATGAACCAAAGGCTGTGGAGCCCCCAGCTGGATCAGGCCCTCTGGATAAGTGAGACAATTGAATAGCTTGAAGTGTTTGGGAGGCACCTAGGCAGTGGTACCTGGACCTGTCCTTAGTGCATGAGCTGGCTGTTTGGAACCTGGGGCTTACACAGGGACACTTTGCTCAGCCTGGAAGGAGAGGACTGGACCTGCCTGTACTGAATCCACCAGGTTTAAATGAATCACTAGGGGAGTCTTGGCCCTGGAGGAGATGGTAATGGAGGGGAGAGACTGGGGAGAATGTGGGTGCAGCGGTGGGAGAGGGGAGGACAGGGAACCCATGGCTGATGTGTAAAATTAAAATACAAATATAATAAATAAATTAAAAAATAAACTTGTTTAAGTTTCATAACTATGTATAATTTTTATAAAACTATCCACTAGATTAATTTGTTATTCTTTCTGAAATAAAATTGCTTTATATATATAGTGGGTGAAAGTTAGTAAAAAAAATAGATTTTTTTTTAAATATAATATAGTCATGAAACTTAAAATAATGTTTCTTTGAATTATCAATTTCTACCAAAAGGTGGAAAGAATGTTAATTAAGATTTCTTAATGGAAATTTATCATTTATTCTAGGAGAGAAAGATTAACATGACATTTAAATTATTTTCAAAATTTCATTCTATCCGCTGAAATACAATGAAACAGTAATGATATTCATCTGTCTATAAATCATTTACAATCTTATTTGTAATTAAAAACAATTTCAATATTTCTTACCTTGAATTTATTTATTAAATATACATTTTTTATAATATAAAAATTTTAATTGTTAAAATGAGTTTACGTATATTTAATTAGAACCACAGAGGGAAAAGGTAAAGAGAGTAACATAAATATTGTTAGAACCATAGTTTTAAATATAACATTTAGATATTTAAAGATAATATTTTTGCATATTTTTCTTAAATTTATGAATACTGTTAACTGCATAATTTAGTATCCAGTACCTTAAATTAGCATAAATCTAAAAGTACAGATGTGTTTTTGTGTTTGTGTAACATAGAACACGAAAATCTTAAGAAAATATCAGAACCAAAGTTTCTATTTTTGTGTAACAATCTGCTGACAGAAACATGTAAACCATCCAACTTCTAATTTTTCACACAATATATTTTTGAAAACACAAACAAGAAATTAATACATTTATTTTTCTATGAACTCAACATGATAGAATACATTTGAAGACCTGAACTATGTATCCACATGTGGGAGAGAGGCATGAAGATTCAACATGAAAGGAGAAAGGAGGTCTACTCAGGGTTACTGCATAAAGGGAGATGAGAATAGTAGAACAGAAGTTGAATAAGACCTAATTCTCTGTATGCAAATATTAAAAATATATCTAATGTGGGTGTTAGGAACAAGAAATTCTTATACATACTCAGTAAAAATAAAATTGATATACCCAGCATGTAAAATATATTAAAGTTTCTTTTAAAATTAAAAGAATAGCTGGGTCTTGAAGGAAGTTGATTCCTAATTTTCTAAGAAAGTGCCATATTGATTTCCACAGTGGTTGTACATGTTTGCATTCCCACCAACAGTGCAGGAGTGTTTCCCTTGCTCCACATGCTCTCCAACATAAGCTGTCTTCAGTGGTTTTGATCTTAGCCATTCTGACAGGTGTAAGGTGGTATCTCAGAGTCATTTTGATTTGTATTTCCCTGATGATTAAGGGTGTTGAGCAATTCCTTAAATGTCTTTCAGCCATTCAAGCTTCTCCTGTTGAGAATTCTCTGTTTAGCTTTATAGCCAATTTTTTAAAATTGGACTGTTGGGCACTTTGATGTTTAATTTCTTTAGTTCTTTATATATTTTGCATATCAGCCCACTGGTGGAAGCAGATGCAGATATCCATGGCCAAACCCCAGGTGGAGCTCCAGGAGTCCAATCAGCGAGAGAGAGGAGGGACTGAATGAGCAAGAGATACTGAGACAATGACTGGAAAAAGCAAAGAGACATAGTCAAACTAGCAGAAACACACGAACTGTGAACCAATGACTGAGGATCCACCATGGAACTGGACAAGGCCCTCTGGATAAGTGAGACAGTTGATGAGCTTGAACTGTTTGGGAGACCCCCGGGAAGTGGGACAGAGACCAGTCCTTGATGCATGAGCTGGCTTTTTGGAACCTAGGGCCTATGCTGTGACCCTTTGCTCAGCCTTGGGGCAGGGAAGAGGGGACTAGACCTGCCTCAACTGAATCTATCAGGCTGGGCTGACTCCCCAGGGAATACCTTGCCTTGGAGTAGGTGGGAGTGGGGGTAGATTAGGGGGGGAAGCCTGGGGGGGAGGAGGGAGGATGGGGGAAATCCATGGCTGATATGTAAAATTAAATTAGTTATAAAATAAAAATATTCATAATGGAAAAATAAAGAGAAACTGCCATAAAAAAACCCTTTAAAGTAGAATTACCATAAATTCTTGTTACATTCATTATTATATACCTAGAAGCAATGAAGTCAATATGTGAAAGAGATATATGCATACCTATATTCATTATGGAACTATTTTTTTCTCCTTTTTTATTTATTATATTTGTGTTTTAATTTTACACATCAGCTATGGGTTCCCCTGTCCTCACCCCTCCCACCCCTGCCCCCACCTTGCCCCAGCCCCTCCCCTCCATTCCCATCTCCTCCAGGGCCAATACTCCCATGGGGATTCATTTAAACCTGGTGGATTCAGTACAGACAGGTCCAGTCCCCTCCTTCCAGGATGAGCAAAGTGTCCCTGTGTAAGCCCAAGGTTCCAAACAGCCAGCTCATACACTAAGGACAGGTCTGGGTCCTACTGCCTGGATGCCTCCCAAACAGTTCAAGCTATTCAATTGTTTCACTTATCCAGAGGGCCTGATCCAGCTGGAGGCTCCACAGCATTTGGTTCATAATTCATGTGTTTCCATTCATTTGGCTATTAACAAGAGCTGAGATATGGAATGAATGTAGATGTCATCAGCAAATTAATAAACAAAGAAAATATGCTATATGAATACACACCAGTGTTATTCATATAACAAAAAATGAAAATGTGTCATTTGCAGAAGAAATATGGTACTGAAGTAAATTATGTTAAGTAAAATGATACAGACACAGAATCATGAGTGCTATAAATAATCACTCATATCTAGAAATTTAAATGGAAATGGACTGAAGCAAGAATAGTGGTTGCTAATGAGTTAGAAGCAGAATGAGAAAAGTTGTAGTTTGAGGGTAGTTGAATATGATACAGGATGATCATTTGTTGTGGGTATTGTGTTCCCTGAAATATTGTGTGTTCCCCAAAATAAACATATCTGGGGTCAGAGAACAGACAACCACTAGAACAGAGCCAGAAATGGTGGCTAGAAAATGGGACAGAGCAAGCTATCGCAGAAGTTGGGTGGTGGTGGTACACGCCTTTAATCCCAGCTCTTGGGAGGCAGAGCTAGCCGGATCTCTGAGTTCAAGGCCACTTTAGAAACAGCTAAACATGGTGACCCACACCTTTAATCCCAGAAACCCAACCTTTAATCCCAGGGAGTGGGGGCAGAAAGAGAAAGATATATAAGGCATGAAACCAGAAACTAGAGCAATTAGAGAAAAGCATGTAGTTAGTTCAGCATTTGGTTGGTTAAGCCTTCAGGCTTTGGAGCAACACAGTTCAGCTGAGATTTATGTGGAGGAGGACTCAGAAGCTTCCAGCCTGAGGAAACAGGATCACCTGTGGAACTAGCAAGGTGAGATAGCCACGGCTTGTTCTGCTTCTCTGATCTTCCAGCATTCACCCCAATAACTGCCCTTGGGTTTGAGTTTTATTAATAAGAACACTTAAGATTCATACTATAGTCAGTCCTATTAGTAAGTACAATTATTTTGATTAAAAATTAAAATACATGTATTAGCAAGGAAAGCTGAAAAGATACACCACAGAATGGAAGCAGATACTTTGAACATAAATAAGTAGGAACAGATACTCCTTGAAATTGATGAGGTAAATACTGATAATCTACTTTCAAAATATTTGAGATGTATAAACTCGTATAGAGCAACACTAAATGGACTTATTAGGGTATGTGTGTGTGTGTGTGTGTGTGTGTAAAGATAATTGAAGCAGAGGTCTTTAATTTATGTTGGAATGTAGAGGACAAGTGGGAAGAGGAAGAAGAGGAAATGATGTAAATAAAGTACTTGTGTATGATACTTTCAAAAAATAGGATACTGTTAATAGCCAAGAAATGTGAATCTTATAACATTTATGGAAAACTTAAAAGCTTTTCAACATCATAATGGATGAATTATGTATATTTTAAACATAGAATAATGACTGGTGATGAAAATAACTGAATACTTAGCTGCAGTGACTTAAATATAATAGGAAGTTAAACATAAAAAGCAATATGAGGTATGATTTCATTTCTACAAAATATGTAAAATGGAAAGTAAAATTATAGTGTTTAGTACTGTAAATGGTAGAAATATAAAGGAAAGTAAGAAATTAATATAAAAGTCAGGGGTGAAGTAACCTTGCTAGATGAGGTTGGAGTTTGTGCCTGGGCAACAATGTAGAGCTGTTTAATTCATTTTTCCTGGCAGGAACATGGGTATTCAATGCCATTAACTTGTATGGTTTTTCCTCTACTTGCCACTCAAAATTTTTTCTTTTCACAATAAAAAATGCTTAATGCATTTCAAGGTTAGGAAAATGGCCTAACTGATGAAGATGCTTACAATGCAATCCTGTTGACTTAAGTTCAATACCAGGAACCCATGGAAAAGTGGAAGAGAACTGATTCCACAATTTTGTCCTCTTGTTCACACAAAGCCCGTGGAATATGTGTCCCTTACACACATGATACATATACACAAATGATAATAATAATAATAATTTATAGAAAGAAAAATTATACTTAAGTATATTTCTAATGTGCAAGAGTAAGAGATGAATCAAACACATATTATATAATATAATATATATGTATATTATAGTTTAGTTGCAAGAAGGAAGATAGTTTATCAAAGAGTATATAAGGGCCTGGAGTTATTCTGTGTCTTCTCTGTGCCTGGCTCCAAGAGAGCAAGAAGGAAAATAAGTGGTGAAAAATATTAAATATGTTAACACATTCAATAACATTTTCAGTTGGCATAGAAGGCAAGAGATAGAAGCTAGAATCATATATCTTACATCTTTCATGTTACAAAATAGTTATTTGAAGTTTTTATGTCCCAAATTAGATTTATTACCCTATATTTTGTAGTGACTTTAATGATCACAAAGGCATGTATGTGGGGGAAGTGAATGTGTGTATATATGTGCACAAACATGTTTGCATGCATATAACTCTAACATGAATCTTAAAAGGTCTTATTAATAAAAACAAACCCAGAGTCAGGTATTGGGGTGAACACTGAAAGATCAGAGAAGCAGAACAAGCCACAGCTAACCTCATCTTGCCAACTTCTCAGCCAATCCTGTTTTCTCTAACTGGAATCCTCTGAGTCTTAATCTGAATTATCTCAGCTGAACTACTGATAAAAGGCTTAACAGCTTAAATGCCTCTAGTTCCTGGTTTTCATGCCTTATGTACCTTCCTGCTTCCTGGGATTAAAGGCATGTGTCTTTCCCAAACAAGACATAATATCTCAAGTCCTGGGATTCAAGGTATGTGACACCATGTCTGTTTCTGTTTCCAGTGTGGCCTTGAAGTCACTGAGATGCAGATTGATATCTGCCTCCTGAGTGATAGGATTAAAGATGTGTGTATGTGCCACCATTTTCTGCCCTCTATGTCTATATAGTGGCTGTTCTGTTCTCTGATCCCAAATAAGTTTACTAGGGTGCATAATATATTGGGGAACACAATATCCCCACATATAACTCTTTACTACAATATAATGGCCACAATATAGATGTCACTCATATTTTAACATTTTTTTTACAATTTGTATTGAATTTCCTATATTCATGAATAACAAATTTTTGTAATGGTAGAGTTAGTTTAAAAGCAAAAGAGAATTTAAGGTATAATTTATACCTATGACATATTTGATGATAGTGTGTGATAACTCTATAATAATTACACTATGATACCAAATAATCAAATCTCTATTTGTAACTCTACACTTGAGAGATAACCTCTACCAATTACCTTGGAAGCATTGAGATAATATATCTCCCTAACATTCTATGTTCTAGCTATAGACATTGGCCATTCATTGGAACTTGGCCTTAAAGCCACATTTTTCTGGCTAGAAATTATTTTTTATATATTATTATTTTATTTTTAAGAATCTCACATATGGATACAATGTATTTGGACTATATTCATGTTACACACCTCCTCTAAGTTCTCCTCAATATTCCCTCAAACAATCCACCCTCCTCTTCACTTTGTAACCACTTTTTAGTAAGCTATCAAGTTCAAGTTGTGTTGCTTATAAATACATGGGTGTCACGCTATCCACTGGAGCTTGGTAAACCTAATAGGTGTCATACTTGTTGCTGTTGGGTGGCCACCATCCAGCTGCCAAATAATCAAACAGAGACTTATTTGTTCTTATGAATGCCCAAACTTAGGTTCGCTTATTTCTAGCCATTTTTTTTCTTTTAATTAAATTATCCCCTTTATCTTTTGCTTCCAGGGTTTATCTTTCACTATTTCTGTATATCTTTCCTTTCCTTCTTATTCCATGTCTGGCTGTGTGGCTGCTTGGCTAGCCCCTAGCATCACCCCCTCTTTCTTTTTCTTGCCTATCCTTCTTCTCTCCTTCTATTTATTCCCTCTGCATGCCAGCTTCACCTCTCCTTTCTCCTGCTTACCTATTGGCCATTCAGCTCTTTACTAGACCAATCAGGGTTTGGGGATTTAGCTCAATGGTAGAGCGCTTGCCTAGTAAGCGCAAGGCTCTGGGTTTGGTCCTCAGCTCTGGAAAAACAAAGAAACAAACAAACAAACAAATAATAAATAATAATAAAAAATAGACCAATCGGGTGTTTTAGACAGGTACAATAACACAGCTACACAGAGGTAACCAAATGCAACATAAAATAATGCAACACATCTTTGCATCATTAAACAAGTAAGCATAAAATAATGTAATACATCTTTTACTAATATTCCACAATGTATACTGATAAGAAAATCAACTCTCTTTTTTCTGTGAGCCATCAACTGCCAATAGCTCCTTAGTTAGAAAAGGAGCCTTCTGAGTTCCTCCCTCCTCCATACTAGAATGCTTATGTTCACCAATAGCCCTACATTTCTTCTCTTGACTGGAATAACACAATTTAGCCGTCATTTTTTCCCTCTATTTCTGTCCCACAGTCTTTTAAAGTTTTTTTTTTTTTTAACACTTTTAAAGTTAAGGTTTTCTTTCAAAATTGTAACCTCCTTAAAGGTCTATTGTGTCTCAACTGTGAGCTTCTGCAAAAGGAAAAAAAAAAGTTAAATACTACTTATCCAAAGAAGGAAGAACCTGAGAACAGTTATAATAAAGTCAAAAGAAAACCAATAACCAGCAGTGTAAATAGGTCTGTATCAAACATCTGGGGTGCACTCATGATCCTTTGATCTATAAAAGGCTTTGGCAGCTCTACTCTCTGACTCTGAAATCCACAGCATACACTGTTGGTGTCATAGGCTCTGGCTGGCTCCACTCCACAAATGCTGTCGTTTGAAGTCACCCACAAATTCTGGATTCTTCAATATTCTAGAGGCTCACAGCAACTAAGATTGTACTATACCTATGGCCTCTCCTGGTCTATTCAGAGAATCCAGCTTTGACACACAATGCTCTGTCTCACCTACTCTCATGACTCCTTCCATCTTGCAGCTTTCATATGCCAAAACCAGCACCATATGGGGAATTCTCACACATTACCAAATTATACGGTCAGCTGGAAACAAAGCCTTTGTCACTTGTGGACACAGCTTTAATGTCCTAAATAACAGGAAATATTTCCCAGAAGATATTGCTGTAATGATGCTAATATTTTATTAATCACAGCTGATTTTTCAGCCCCAGACAACCAGCATCAGTTGCACCATTAGAGCAAAGGTTCTACTAAATAGTATTAATTTCTTGTTCATCACAACTAGTTCTTCAACTCTAACTCGTCAGAAACCACATTAATTTAAATTAATTTTATTAGTTTAAATTATCAGATGAACAGCCCAAAATTTGTGCTTCTCTCTGAAAATTCTCAATGCAGTTCTCAATCATGAGTACTCTCTCAACATTTTTATCTCCCAGTCTCCCATAAGAGCTTATTAAGTTCTGATTATTCAGTGGTCCCTTTGTAACTCAAAGTTCCAAAATAGTTCCACAATCCTCACCCAAAACAACATGGTCAGGCTTATCACAACAATATCCCATTCCTGGTACCAATTTATGGCCCCTCATTTTTTTTTTTTTTTTTTTTGGTGTTACAAAATACTAAACATGACCAACTTGGGAATGAAGAGATTTGTTTTGTCTTACAACTGCCAGATCACAACCAACTGCTGATGAAAGTCAGGCTAAGAGTTAAAGGAAAGAAATTAGAGGAAAGAACTGAAAGAGAAACCATGGAGGAAGACTGCATACTGTCTTATTCTCCATTGCTTGTTAAATCTGCTCAATGAAATGTTACATGTAGAAAAGTATCCATCCTTTTAAGGCTTCTTTCATCTTCATGCTCATCCTTTCCTAGTCTCTATCTTTACATTGATCACAAGTTTATGATATAAACATTAACAATGCAGCTCATTTTTCACAGGAGCATAAATCAAGAAGATCCATACATATAAATTTTTAACTTAAGTAGCAACAAAATTGACAATTTCTCTAAGAAATAAGTGAAAAATGATACCCTGAGCACATGAAACACAGGAGAATGGAATCGATTCTAGTCCTTGAACAAGGCAGAGAAAATGTAATTAGAATCATTTCAAATAAGATTTAAGAAAACAAAATACGTTAACAACAGATTAATTTGGTAGAGGAAATTCCAAGGAGAAAATATAGCCAGAGAAATGTCCTAGTTTAGAAATAATGTAGGAGGGATCTAGAGTGTAAATGTAAGAGCTGAAGGATAATAGGTAGAAGGGTTGCAAAATGCCATTTCTTGTGTTAAGGCACAGCTATTGAAATAAAAAGTTCACAGTAGCTGTGAACTACTGCACTGTATCGGTGCAAGACTGGACCCATTAACAGCCAGCTATGAATTAACTCGGGTTGTCTATTCCTCCTTACTGAAGTATTAGTTACAGAGATTCATGAAAAACAAGAGTTAGTACTTTTAATTGTGCACTCACTAATAACTCTACCAGATTTAAAGGGATAGTTCCAATGCTATGCTCATCTTGTTTACCCTGGTTAAACAAAAGGGATCATAAAATAATGAAATTCCATGAATTTAGGAAAGGGACTGATGTAGAGGAATGGGGTTAATAGGAGTAGAAGGTAGAAGAATACAGTAGTCAGACTACATTATAAACACATGTGAAATTATCAGAATTAATATTACTTTCCTTATTTATGCAAACAGACCTTCAAGAAATAGACATTTCCCTTTCTATTATGTGAGGAAAGAAGGGAATTTTGGCTCTCTGTGTGTTGGTTTGAAGGAGAATGGCCTCTATAGGCTCATATATCTGAATGCTTGTTCCATATTTGGTGGAACTATATGGGAAGGATTGGGAGATGTGGACTTGTTAGAGGGCTACATCACTGATGGTGGGCTTTAAGGTTTCAAAAGTCCATACAGTTCCTAGTCCTCATTCTCTCTCTCTCTCTCTCTGTCTCTCTCTCTCTCTCTCTCTCTCTGTCTCTCTCTCTCTCTCTCTCTCTCTCTCTCCTCATCTCATCTCTCTCATCTCTATTTCTATATCTTTCTCTTGCTCCTGCCTAGTGACTGTGGATAAATGTAACCTTTTAGTTACTGTTCTAGAACTATGCCTCCCTGCCTGATGCCATGCTCCACACCATGATGGTCATGGACTCACCTTCTGAAGATGTTAGCAAGGCCATAGTTAAATGACTTCTTTTATAAATTGTCTTAGTCATGGTGCTTCTTCACAACAACATAAAAGTAACTAAGACAGTCAAAGTGGCTGCTCAAAAATTTTCAACCATTTCTACACCACATTTCTGGTATCCGCTTTCTTTTTTCCCCTTTTTTATTATATTTGTGTTTTAATTTTACATATCAGCCATGGGTTCCCCTGTCCTCCCCCCTCCCACCCCGAGACCCACCTTTCCCCCAGCCCCTCCCCTCCATGCCCATCTCCTCCAGGGCCAAGACTCCCCTGGAGATTCATTTAAACTTGGTGGATTCAGTACAGGCAGGTCCAGTCCCCTCCTTCCAGGCTGAGCAAAGTGTCCCTGTGTAAGCCCCAGGTTCCAAACAGCCAGCTCATGCACTAAGGACAGGTCCGGGTCCCACAGCCTGGATGCCTCCCAAACAGTCCAAGCCACTCAACTGTCTCTCTTATCCAGAGGGCCTGATCCAGCTGGGGGCTCCACAGCCTTTGGTTCACAATTCATGTGCTTCCGTTCGTCTGGCCTTTCGTCCCTGTGCTTTTTTCCCATCCTGGGCTCAACAATTCACACTCCCACAGTCAATAACTACATATAAGGCAACTGTATACTTATAGAAACATTTGATACTCTCCAAGAATATGAAAAACTAAGCTTTGAAGACAATCAATAGTCTCCAATTGCCCATAGGCAAAAATTATGAAAACTGTGAAGACAAATATATTGCATTTAAAAGATACCACATTATGAAACCACTGGGAACATGAAATGTACAATGACAGAGAACATGAACCATCACACAATGTTCTAGTTAGGGTTACTGTTGCTGTAATGAAATGATCATGAAATCATGATCAAAAAGAACTAGGGGAGGAAAGGATTTCTAGCAGGAATCTTAACATGTCTTGTTAATAAAATCAAACCTAAAGCCAGGCAGTAGGATGAATGCTGGAAAATCAGAGAAGCAGAACAAGCCTCACCTTTCCAATTCCTCAACTTATCCTGTTTCCTGAGACTAAATGACTCTCAGCTTAACTGTGCTGCTCAAAAGCCTAAAAGCTTAACCAGGCCTAGTTCCTTGTCCTCACACCTGAAATACCTACCTGATTCCTGCCATCACTTCCTCACACTAAAGGCTCTTGTTACCATATCTGGCTGTTTCCAGTGTGGATTTGAACTCACAGAGATCCAGATGCATTTCTGCCTCTGGAATGCTAGGATTAAAGCATGTGTGCCATTTTCTGGTCTCTATATCTAGTGACTGTTCTGTTATCTGACCCCAGATAAGTTTATTAGGGTGAACAATATTTTGGTGAACACAATATCACCACAAGGATTTATTTGACTTATTCTTCCACATCACAGTTCATCAACAAAGAAAGTCAGGACAAGAACTCAAACAGAAGGCAAGAGCTGATGCAGATGCAGAGGCCATGGAGGGGTATTGCTTACTAGTTTGCTCAACATGGCTTGATCAGCCTACTTTCATATAGAACCCAGGACCACCAGTCTATGAATTACCCCATCAACAATGGGTTGGACCCTCTCCCATCAATCTTTAATTAAGAAAATGTCCTACAGCCTTTCCTACAGCCCTATCCTTTGGAGACATTTTCTCAATCTAGATTTGCTGGTCTCAGATGATTGTAGCTTGTATCAAGTTGACATGAAACTAGCAGGCACATATAACCCCTTTTCAATTTGACACACAAACACACCACTGTTAAGCCACAATGTTTCCTTTTTATTCAGCCTTAAGATTACACATTAATAAAAACATAATTATATAAAACAGTTTATAAACTTAAAAAGTCCCACGGTATTACAAATATGAACACTGTAGAAATTGTCTCTAAAAATACCCAGTCTCTTTTAAATACTGAATTCTCTGTAGAACTCCCAAATCTCCTTTTTAAAACTTTAAAGTTTCTCAAAAGTGTGCTCTCATAAAGCAAAATTAAATTACTTTCTTGCTTCAAGAGGGAAGAACCAGGTCACAGTCACAATCTGAACAATGCAAAACCAAACTCCTACTCCAACACTTTAAATTACTCAGTTCCCAATATCTAGGATTCAATCACCATATTCTGGGATCCTCAAACAGGTTTGTGTCACTTCCTCAGCTCTACCATCTGTAGTATGCACAACTTCTCTTCTCAGCTTTGGAAGACTCTGTTCCACTCCACTGTTGCTACTCTCCTTGGTGGTTATCCCATGGTACTAGCGTCTCCAAAATACTGGAGTCTTTTGTTTCAACTGGGCTTTCCTTTCACCAATAGAATCTCCTGTGGCTTCCTGCATGATGCCAAGCCTCAACTTGCCTCAGCAGGGGCGACCCACCTGTGGGAGTGAATGAAAGGAACAGGGGACATGACAGTAAGACAGGATTCTGATCAAGCTGTAAATTTTATTTTCCTCAGCAAGGCTTATATAGCACAAGAGGAGAAAGGGCAGGAAGGAGGGAAGGGGAAAGGGGCATGCAGAACATGGAAGAGGTGCAAGACATGGGAGACATGCAGAGCATGCAACTGCAGGATGTCGGCTAAGGTCACTGGTCAGGGGCCATTTATTCTGTTGCTAGGCTACCTGACCATGGAATGCTCTTTATGTTTGGTTGTCATGACACCTGACTGTGGAATGTCTTCTTATCTTTGGGGGCCTCTGGTTAGTAAACAGGTGTTACTTCTCTGGCAAAGGGCAGTGGTCATATGACTTGTTCTCTGGCCTAGCTAGCACTTTTCCATGGTTCATGTTTGTTCATCTTGGTCCCTGATATCAACTTCTCTGTGTGATCCCTTAAACTGAGTCTTCAACTGCTAGGAAACCAGCACCTTCATCACTGAACTCTCCTGGTATCTCAGTGCCAAGCCTCTGTTGCTCTCCATAACACCTTTGCACCTTCAAAATTAGCACCACTTGGCTGATACTTACACTACCAAGTTCAGTTGCCAGTATGAGGTGCAACCTTGGCCACCCGTGGAACACAGCATCTCTGTGCTGACTCTCAGGAAACACTTCCCAGAAGATTGGATATAAACAATTCTGGTCTCTTCTTAATCACTGCTAATTTCTCTGCTTCAGCTAGTGAGCAACAATTGTCCAAGTAAGAAAAAGGTTTCACTTCAGTTGTGCAGATCTCTTATTAATCATGGCTGATTCATCAGCCTCAGGTGACAAGAACCACAGAATATTAATTAAAACTAGGAAATAGGCAATAGCACCAATTCTTTAACTAATATAACCTTTAAGTTTGTTATAAACTTTCCCTGAAGTCCCAAAGGGAAGTTTAAGTACCTCTCAAACTTTCCTTAAAAACTTCTGAGGAAGTCTGATTTTAGCAGAAGGCTGACCAGCAGATAAGTAATGCTACTGCCTCACAAACTACAGTAATTGCTCTTGTTGCATCTATGTAACAGTTTCAGGAACATAGTCTAGATATCCAAACTGTCCCTCCCCTCAAACCCGGGTAAGCAAAAACACTAGCATCAACTGAAGAGAAAAAGACTGATGATATTTCCTATCACTGACATGTGACTATGTATGGAGTTTGACATAGCATGCCATTTGAGCAAAATATGAATTTCTATTTCTATTTCTCAAAATCTAATGTGACAACTCATGTTTACATGATGGAACTCAACTTAGAAATAACCTTGATTTCTGGGGTATGAGATAGTAGATGGCCATTCCTAAAGCAAATTTACATTTATGTGTCCAAAGACAGTCTTGTTTTCTGTTAAAACTTCAATTTCCATAGTGTTTTGGCCTAAAAATTTTGATTCATTTTTCTAATCACTTGTTTACAAAATCAAGACTGTATTGTTTATTTTTTGGTTGGTTTTGTTTATAAGACAGGGTCTCAATATGTGCAAATTTGCCTTCAACTCACTATTTAGGCTATGTTGACCTCAAACTTGGAATTTTCCTGTTTTTCCTCTCAATTGCTGGAATTGTATGTATATGCCACCAATCTGACCAAAATCAAGACTTTAAAACCCAGTTTCCATTTTGGAGAATACAAGGTACTTACTTTAAATTAGAAATGCTATCAGGACCATGATACATACAATGGACATTTCTAAACATTCCAAACACAGCTAACACAATTAGAATAAATCAGAATTATATGCCTTTTTCCGAGAAGTTCAGTATGGACTGAAAGCAAGTCAGCAGTACACATTCAGGCAGAAGATCAAGACAATTAGTTGGCTACTAGAAGAAATTAAATGGCAAATACACTTAATTCAAAACTAAGAAAAAAGATGGCTATAAAAGCAAGAGCATATGAGCTGATTGACTGTATTTTTACATGCTACAAAATGAAAGCACTTAGGCAACACAGGCTCTGAATAATATCAGGAGTTCTGATAACTTTATCTTATGAATAATACTAAATTCCATCATTGCTATCTTTACACTTGCTTTTATTCATGTTTTAACTTTAAAATATCTAGCCCCTGCCACAGAAGATATTTAATATTGGCATTAACCCTTTAGCATGTGACTCTGTCTCTCTGTTTCTCTGTTTCTCTGTGTATGTGAGTGTATATGGGAGAGAGAAAGAGAGAGAGAGGGAGTGAGAACGAGAGAGACAGAGAGAGAGAGAGAGAGAGAGAGAGAGAGAGAGAGAGAGAGAGAGAGAGAGGCTACATATCTCAAACTGTTTTGGATGTCACAATATTCCTGCCTCTACCTCCCCAAGTGCTATGAGAGTGTCCACTCATAGTATGACCCCCAAGTGCTATGAATGTGGCCAGCAGCATCTCTATCTTTTTCTTATAAATGTGTCTACAGTATGACACTGAGATTTGGAGGAGTTATTGCATATGAAGCAGAATAAAACTTCTGTTCCTTATTCTTCCTATCTCTTTGAGGGTAAATAGTATAAAGAATGAACAGTTGAAAAGTCCTAGATTCTGGTTCCAATATTTAGCCCTGCTTTTAGATTTGATCTGATTGCTAAGTAAATAAACTATTACTGTGGTAAAAGTGTGTCCTCCATTATATTGTGCACCCTAATAAACTTATCTGGGAGTCAAGGAACAAAAGAGCCACAATATTAAACATAGAGGTTAGACAGTGGTAGCACATGTCTTTAATCCTAGCATTTTGGAGGCAGAGATCTCTGTTATTTCAAAGCCACACTGGAAACAGCCAGGCATGGTGACATATGCCTGTAATCCCAGGAAGTGATGGCAGGAAACAGAAAGTTATATAAGGCTTGAGGACCAGGAAATAGTCTTGTTAAGCTTTTAGGCTTTTAGCAGCAGTTAAACTGAAGTCCATTTGGATCAGGACCCAGAGGCTTCCAGTTTGAGGAAACAAGATTGGCTGAGGAGTTGGCAAGGTGAGGTTAGATGTGACATGATTTGTTCCTCTGATCTTTCAGCGTTCACTCCAATACCTGGCACCAGGTTTGTATTTATTAATAAGACCTTCTAACAATCCATGCTACATATTATAACACTCATCTGAGCTATGATCAAATATGTGTGAGAATACCCCATGAAAGAGACAATATTGAAGCAAAGACATGCATCTGCTGGTAATTACCAAGTGGGACTTCTATTTCTATGAATGCATGTGGTAGGTAGGTATGCAACATACATGTGTACATACATATATAATTTGTAGCCAACAAATTACAGCAATTTTTAGCTTTATCCTGTATTACAAGACTCAGAGAGACCATAAGGCTAAATTACCTCTATGCTCACCAGAAAAGATTTTTATTCAGAAACTGTGAATATTTTTTCCCTTCTGAACTGCGCCTCCTGCTACATACATTTGAAAAATATTTGATAGGGGCTACTTTTCTGTCACACTTCAACACATCACATAAGGTCATGAGTATCTCTGTGTGTGTGTGTGTGTGTGTGTGTGTGTGTGTGTGTGTGTGTGTGTAAGTGTGTGCGTGTGTGTGTGTGTGTGTAGAGGGAGTGTCACTGTGATCAATAGAACACAGAATTTTGTTTGGTTTTTTTTGTTTTGTTTTTGTTTATAATTTAATTTGGGTGATTGCATTTCTTTATCTCTTGGAGCATTGCATTATTATGCTGACATAGATCAATTTTGGTAGCTTTTTTAAAGTGAGAGACTAAGGAAAAGGCAAATTTTGCTTTGAGTTGATGGTCACATTGTTCATATACTTAGAAAACAGTACCTTTCAGTGAGATACACTGAATATTATTAAAATACACTATTTAATTTTTTTCTACTTAAATCTATGTCTCCTTTCATATGAGCATTTCATAGCATAATATAACCCAGTTTGAGTATTGTGTAATAGTCAAGGTTTTTATTGTACTGGTTAAATAGAAGATATTTTATATCATAGTGAATAATTTCAGCATCCTTACTGAATAGCTTTTGCTAACTAAATATACTATCTATTTGTTCCTTTTGATTTTTTTTAGAAAATTGCCTAGGTTTGGTTTCCTAAGAAATAGATCTCTGTCATGGGAAAATGAATTTGGACTTACTAGTTGCTTTACTTATTGGTCCTGTCATTTTGTCACAGGAATGAACAGATTGCTGTAAAATATATGTGGTGGTGTAGAAGAAATATAACCAGTTGTGTGATAGACACAAGTATGACATGGAAGCCAGAACACTAAATTAGATGGCAGAAAAAGGTTTTATAACTGCCTTGTTCATTTACTAAATGTATAAAATAATGCTAGTAACTAAAGCATTGAATATCAGTTTATGATTTACAAAATGAAATAAGAGGCAGTCAGGTCCCACTTGCCTCAAGGAATATTTGATAAAGGAATAGCTATGGCAATGATTTTTCCATAGAATCATTAAATATCTCCATTAACTTACCCAATGTATGTGTTACTTTGAATATGATTAAATGAATATTGCTCATTTCTTTTTAAAATATATTAATTAATATATATTATGTATGTCTTTGAGGATATGTGTTATTTTCACACAGACATTCGGGAGTCAACCCAATCTCCTTTGTCCACCCACCTCCAACACACATGCTTCCACATTTCTAGTCCTCACTATTGTAGCAACAGGTTGACTTGACCTCAGTTTCTACACTTCTAATATTATATAGCTGTCTACTTAAGCAGTCTTTTTTGTGGACAAAACAATAACATAGCGGTTGTTATACAAAGGCACAGCACAAAGAGAAACTTTGTGGGATGAGAAACTTTGAGAAGGCACTATGGACTTAGTAACTTCTTAATGATGTTTGATGTAGGAGTTTAATAGATAGATGGAATTTTCGAGCACAACACAGTCAGAAGTGGTAAAATAAAGCTAGGAAACAACTAGTGGAGGAGGATAATAAATTGGTGTGGCTGGATCATAAGATGTCAGTTTATGAGTCTCTAGAAGTAGAAAGGAGCCAGGTCATAGTAGATTTTCAATCCACAGTAATGAGCATGAGCTTTTTTCTGCATGAAATTGAGAATCTTGCTTTTAAAGTCCCTTCATATTATAAATATGTCACTTCCCCTATCAAAAGGCATGTATTTCCAAGCACACTACAGTCAATTTTGTTTGCTCACTGCAAGCAATTTCCATTCTTAGTAACTTACACTTTCAAATATGTAGAGAAGGTCAAAAATTCTGTTTCAACACATAAAATGAGAAAGAAAATTTAACAAAGGGCACAACATGGCATGGCATAAAATTCTTAATATAATTTTCACATTATATTAAGAACCCAGCAATATTGCATCAACATAGTTAATAAATGGGAAAGAATTTCAAGTCTATGAGAGTTATTGTGAAGGTTGACAGTGGCAATGAACACTAGAGTTTCTGAAAACCTCAGGATTGCTACAAGCAACACCCATCTACAGTTATGGAGGAGACTATTGATTCTATAGACTGCTGGATCCTCAATTCATCCTTGCCAAGCACCTGGACAGAGGGATGAACCAAATTCATGGGGTAACATAAGGAATGGTTCATATCTCTGTAGACACTGAGCCTTACCAGTTTTAGTCCCATGAGACAAATGGTTACTCTTCAGTCAGTCTTTGGATTGAGCATCATATATTCTGGCCCCTATTTGAAGAACAGGTCTATTCCCAGCAGTATCTGGGCATTAAGAGGGTCTACATCTTGGAGGACATACTGTGTAGAGTTACTGCATCTCTTTGCACTGCAATCTCAACCAGCATAATCACTACCTTGTGAATCAAGCATTTCAGGTAATGGGTGCATCATACTGTGGTAGCCTAGTGGATGAAACAGCCTTACCTCAGGCCATCAAGGAGACCAGGATATGAGGGATATATATGTGCAGTAGTCAGAGCTCTTTAGTTTTGCTCAGGGTCATGTGAAAATGCACCTCTTTTAGCTCTATGTCTCATATGTCCTTATATAGTGAGCAAGCATCACTAATTTCTCAGGAAACCTTTCTTTGGTAACTTATCAGATTGTATTTAGACAAACCTACACTTTTACACACTGATAAACACTTTTCTGTGTAACACAAACCTTAAAAGTTCTTATTAATAAAAACCTGGAGTGAGATGTTGGGGTGAAAGTTGCAAGATCAGAGAAACAGAACAAACCAGCCCCATTCTTTTTTTTTCTTTATTATTATGTGTTTTAAATTTTATACATCAGCCATGGGTTCCCCTGTCCTCCCCACTCCCGCTCCCACCCCCACCTTTCCCCCAGCCCCTCCCCTCCATTCCCATGTCCTCCAGGATCAAGGCACCCCTGGGGATTCATTTAAACCTGGTGGATTCAGTACAGGCAGGTCCTGTCACCTCCTTCTTGACTGAGCAAAGTGTCCCTGTGTAAGCCCAAGGTTTCAAACAGCCAGCTCATGCACTAAGGACAGATCCTGGTCCCACAGACAGGGTGCCTCCCAAGCAGATCAAGCTATTCAATTGTCTCACTTATCCAGAGGGCCTCATCCAGCTGGGGGCTCCACAGCCTTTGGTAGAATGGCTAAGATCAAAAGCACAGAATACAGCTTATGCTGGAGAGGATATGGAACAAGGAGAACTCTCCTCCACTGCTGGTTGGTGGGAATGCACGCTTGTACAGCCACTTTGGAAATCAATATGGTGCTTCCTTAGGAAATTGGGAATCCATCTCCCCCAAGACCCAGCTGTAGCACTCTTGGGCATATACCCAAGGAATGCTCAATCATATCACAAGGGCATTTGCTCAGCTATGTTCATATCAGCTTTGTTTGTAATAGCCAGAACCTGGAAACAACCTAGATGCCCTTCAACTGAAGAATGGATAAAGAAAATATGGTACATATACAAAATGGAGTACTACTCAGCAGAGAAAAACAATAACATCATGAGGTTTGCAGGCCAATGGATGGATCTAGAAAAAATCATCCTGAGTGAGGTAACCCAGACTCAGAATGACAAACACGGTATGTACCCATTCTTACCTCTACAAAATCTTCAGTCTAAAGAGAGTGAGTTCCTGTTTCTCCACTCCTTAAATACCTTTCTCTGTCCAAACATCACTTCCTGGTATTAAAGTCACATGTACTTTCCAGTACTGGGATTAAAGGTGTGTGTAACCACTGCCTGGCTCTGTTTCCAGTGTGGCCTTGAACTCACAGAGATCCAGACAGATCTCTGCATCCTGAATGATGGGATAAAATGTGTGTGCCACCACTGCCTGGCCCCTATGTCTAATCTAGTAGCTAGCTCTGTCCTCCAGTCATGAAGAAAGTTTATTAGGGTACACAATATATGACTACATTCCTGCTATATTTTTTTTGTGTAAGAAGAGTTCAGTCACATTATTAGATTTGACTGGTTTTAACAAATTTTATTAGAATTGCGTCAGCTTGTTACACATATAATTCATAATCTTTATGAGTAACTGATATTTTCTTACAAATAATAGTCTACATTGAGCCTTTGTATATTTAGATTGCTGATTCTGTGACACATCAAAAAGTTTAAAGTATCTAAACTTTCTTAAAAAGAAAAATAATGTCCATCAAAAGTATGTTTTATCTTAGTATGGTCACCTTTATTATATTTGCTATTGCAAAGGTGTAAAATTAGTATTCAGGACACTTTTTCATTATTTAAATTTTCTATTGAGTTCTGAAATACAAGTACATGTCATCAATTTAAAAGATTTACTTTGAGATGTTTAAAGGCAATTGCATTATCAATCAGACAGTTTCCAATGCTTGTTTTTTCAAAGTCTCATCTGGTTATTCTATAACCAAAATAAAAAAAATGATGAAAATTATCTTCTGTGATAACAGTGTCTGACCACATGCAAGTTCAGGGTAGATTATCCTTAAAATGAAATATTGCCTTGGAGTGAAGTTAATTCCAGAGACAAAACTGGCTGACTTAGAGTGTTGAATGAAATATGTCCAAAAGAAGGAAGTGACACCCGTTTCTTTTTCCTTTTAGCTAATAACCTAACATTTGTGATTTTTACAAAATATTAATAAATAATTATCAACATGTTTCTCCACAGATTAAGATATTCAGTTCCTCTTAATGGATATTACTTTAAAAAACATTACATCCTTAAGGCCCACAAATCAAAATGTCAAACTCAATCTGAACATTTACTTATCCTCAGCTTACTAAGAGAGAAAGTGAGAGAAAAAACAGAAAGAAGAAAAGAGGCAGAGAGAAGAAAAATATGTTAAAACATGAGTCTTCCTAGCTTCCTTATTTCAGTGATGTGCTCCTTCTTGAGTCTGTTTTGAAAATTTTCCTTAAAACAACCCCACTTGGAGAGCCACAAATGCGTAAAGGTAGAACATTGCTTTCATAATCACAAGCCTTGTAAAACACTTACAGTGAAATATGCATGAAAAATAGCCTCAACAAATATAATATTTTACGTAACATTGGTTTTCCTGGGACACAGTAAGTCTCATGGTCAGAAGTAGAAAAAGACAGATCTGAATCCATGGTGAACATTGGTTTTGTTGAGTTAGATTTTGTTTGCTCAAACAGTCCTATGTATATAAGTACACTGACTCCAAAAAGCAGCAACATGTAAGAACTAAAATACAATAGTCATTTCATATTCCTTGTGAAAGAACTATAAAGTCCAGTTATAAAAATATTGCTGTCTAAAGTCAATGTAAAGATATATTTTTCTGTCATCCAACTGCATGTGTTCTTTGACAATGGATGGATGGCATTCTCTTTCTTGGAACAATAATTGTGATTATTTAAGTCTTCAAGAGCTGATTTACCAAAATTTGGCCTTTTCACAGCTAGTTAGCCTGCTTTTGAAACAATATAAAGCCACATTCCTATCATAAGACTCAAGGAAATAGAGAATTTTTTTTTTTACCTACCAAATTATATGTGGTCAATGTCAATGGTCAGATATATGAAATAGAGACAGACAGACAGATAGATAGACAGATATATAGGAGCTATGAAAATGATAATTTCCAGATCATAATATGCTGTGAGATGTTCTGTATGCTCTGAATGTGTTACTCTGATTGGTGGATAAATAAAAAGCAGATTTGTGGTGGTACTGTGTTACACGAAATATTGTGCTCCCTAATAAACTTATCTGGGATCAGAGGACAGAACAGCCACTAGATAAACATAGTGGCCAGAAAATAATGGCACACATGCCTTTAATCTTAGCATTCAAGAGGCAGAAATCCATCTGGATCTCCATGAGTTCAAGGTCATACTGGAAACAGCCAGGCATGGTGACTCATGCCTTTAATCCCAGGAAGTGAGGGCAGAAAGCAGAAAGGTATATAAGGTGTGAAAATCAGGAACTAGGCTGGTTAAGCTTTTAGGTTTTGAGCAGCACAGTTCAGCTGAGACCCATTCTGGATGAGGACTCAGAGGCTTCCAGTCTGAGGAAACAGGATCAGCTGAGGTATTGGCAAAGTGAGGAAGCTGTGGCTTGTTCTGCTTCTTTGATCTTCCAGCATTCACTCCAATAACTTGCCTCAGGTTTGATTTTATTAATAAGACCCTTTAGAGATTCATGCTACACTGTTTGACAAGTAGCCAGCCAGGAAGTATATTCAAGATAAGCAGACAAGGAGAATTCTGAGAATAGGGAGGCTGAGTGAGGAGATGCCAGCCCACCATCCAGGGAGTAGCATGTAATGGCACACATGTAAAGCCACAGAACACATGGTGACATACAGATTAACAGAAATGGGTGGAGTTTAAGTGTAAGAGCTAGTCAGTAATTAGCCTGAGCAAATGGCCAAGTAGTTATAAATAATATTAAGCCTCTGTGTTTTCATTTGGGACTGAGTGGCTGTGGGAGTATGGGACCATGGAAGCTGATTTGAACCAGGATATATTCAGCTATAATTGGTGAACCAATGCATGGCTCTTGAATTTACGTAAGTCCAAAATGAGTTTAAAAAGCTTTTTACTTCATATCTCATGTGGGCCGGGATATAGAGACACCAAGGTACAGAGATGCCATGGCATGCAGAACTTGAACTACAGTATGGCTTGTTTGCAGCTGCATGTGGACTTGAGTACAGCATGGTGGATTTCTGCCATGGTACACTATGGTGTCTCTAAGCCACACAGTGTACTGCATTGTGACAGATGTAGCTTCTGCTAGTACAACCGAAAAAAGAGAAAAAAGAACATTCTGGGCTACATGCTGCTGGATGGAGGCATAGACCCACTGCTTCTCATAGTCAGCAGTGAGACTGATTCTCAGAGCTGGTGATAAACATAGTTCTGCCATGGTGGGAAGCTGAAGTGAGTGGATCCAGCAGGGAATTAGCATAGGGAGGATATCAAGGTCAATTGAAATGTATATAATCTATTAATTTAAATTTGTCATGCCCAATATAATGGAAAATTAGTTAACTGTGGTACCTACTTTTGCTGCCAGGGTCTCCACTGTGCTAGCTGTAGTAACCAGTTATGAAATGGCAATCCCAGAAACAGTAGTAGTGGTGGTTGGTGGTCATCACTGTTATAACAGTAACAATGGCAGCAGTGATGTCAAATTCTTTTCTGGAGCATGTGGGTATCCATTGGCATGGACACAACTCCAGGAACACAAACCGCCAAGGCCCATTATTCTTGATGCCATCATGACTTAAACTGGCAGCTCTGCAAAAGAACAACTAAGAACCATAAAGGAAAAATAGGCAGCTCACAAGGAGCAGAACTAATTGCCTCATAATGGCTACATTCAGACTCACAAATTTTATGGTATCTTCAAACGGGGCTAAATGAATTTTAGGAGGCCAAATATGTTGCACAGATAGAGCCACTCCTGAGAAGTAGGTACTGCTCCAGCATGAATAGGATTGTGAGAATGAAAATGCTTAGCTGGCATGCTACTGTTACTAAATGGAGGTCAATGATCTTCAGTGTTATCCTTAATCTCCTTCTTGTCTGGGTGACATGTTCTCAAACTTACTTAAAAAAGCAGTTACCTCTCTTTCTCTGCCTTTACTCTTGTTCCCAGGGACTGGTCTCTGCTCTCTTCTATGCCCCTTCTTTGTCCTGTGTCTCCCATCCCTTCAATAAAACTCTGAAGTGGGCCCTGTTGTATGGTGTGACTCCTTCCCTGCTGGTTTAAAAATACATTTGGTGCCAAGATTTAGATTCAGTCTGAGACATGCTGGGACCCTGCACATGGCACACCAATGACAGCCCTACTTTTTTCCCACCTCACAAATTGCTGTGTCTCTCCATCAACATTGTCGATTGTTTTTGTGAACTCCAGAGAATCGACTTGGATCTACCTCAAACAGTCTGACAGTTCCATAGAGCCTGGACAGTGAAGTGTCCAGCTAGCTACCCCAGGACATGGCTAACACCCTAGATATCTCAGGTCCCCCAAAGATGACTGATGTCCCCCAGACCAACAGGAAGCAGTTTTGAGAACATGGCAGCCTCATCCCCACATAAGGAGCATCTTTGATACCCATCTTTCTCTTTAAAGTAAGTCAATGCTGCCAGGGGATGTGTCTCACTGTCCAGAAAGTTTAAATTTTATAACATTTTTAATACCATTTTCTGTAGGTCTTTGAAGTGTTTGAAGATCACCTGCCTAACTGAAATATATCTATGTATACCTAGAAAACTTAATTAACATGACTATAAGTGGGATTATAATAGATTACTAATTATTAAAGTATATTTCTTAATTATCCATTAAAATTTAAATGAGTTACATAAACATAATACCTTAAACAAGAGTAAATACAGTATAATAAAATAACTTCAAATTTGTATCAACAAACTAAAATCCATAGTAATGTAAAATATTTTTAGACAAGTTGTTGCTCCTTAGAAGTAGATTCAATAATCTACCCTTTTATCCTATCACATCTATATCCTATTTTTCTATATCATATCCCACTTTCTTCTTTTAGAAAGAGATTGACTATGACCAATAACAATTTTGAACCAACAACCTAAACAATGCATTGTCCATTTTTTTGGGAATATGGGCATAGTTTTCTATTTTATTTCCTGCTTGATCATAGCACTGACAAGCTGATGGGGATCCTGAGAAAATTAATAATTGTGGTCAAGTCCTGACTGGAATAGTCTGTCATGCTGGGTTTTCTGAGCCTGTTGTCTTGAAGCTGTTTTGGATGTTGGATCATCTGTGCCATGGATGTCACTGTAGACCTTTCAAGGAGTCTTGCTTGATCCATCCATATTAACATTGAAGTAATCCACAGGTTCTCTGCTTCTGTGAAAACAAAAGCAGAAGAGAGTGAGAGAAAGGCAGAGAGGAGATGCTGCTAGCCACCACCAGGAGAATCAAGATGTAAAGATAATGGTAAGCTACAAGTCACACGGCAAAGTATAGACTTATAGAAATGGGTTAATTTAAAATATAAGAGCTAGATAGCAAGAAGCCGTGTGTTTATTTGGGTCTGAGAGGCTTCAGACCAGGCAGGACATGGGAAAACTTTCAGCTACAGAAGTTGTAAGGATTCTGATAACACATGTAAAAAAAGTAAGACATTTCCTAATCCAAAGTACATATGTGATATGTAATTGCTACTAATGATTTTCATACCAACAATCTATTAACATATTGACAACCATAAATTGCTTACCATTAATAAGGAAGAAATGGATTTTGATTTTCTGTGTATAATATGTCTTTTATTCAGCTGCAATTAATTGATTTTCTTGCTTTGTGTAATATATTCTGAAATATATTTCACTGTTTCTATATAGATTTCTATTTATTATTATTATAGATTATTTATTGTTCCTAGGTAATGTTCAGAGGCAGGATATGGAAATTTAAGTCTATCTATTATGAGACATTTTAGAAATAGAAATTACCCTTTGCAAAGCTAAAAGATGTGTTTATTTTTCTCATACTTCTCATTTATAACTGCTTATTTTTATGTTTTCCTCTGTCTTTTACAGTTTGGAAAGAAGCAAGATATGTCTACCCAAAAATAATTTAATTCAGTCTACAGAAACATTTAAAAAATCTAAAATATCTGTTGCCTTGATATTTAAGATGAGTCATTAATAGGTAGAACAGCCCATACATTCTACCAGTACAGTTTCAGAGAGGTAGTTACAAGTGTTCTGTGACATTCTAATAATTATCAAAGGCACTTAGTGCTGATAATCAATCAAGCTTTTAGTACCAAGAAGCCTATTATGGTAATGACTCTAGCAACTTCAGTTGTTAAGATTCAGAATATTTGATAAATACAGTCATAAAATTAGTTCTCTCCTACCTATTTGGAAGGTAAATGTGCATGTATATGAATTTATAACTCAATATATATATATTTGTGGTTATATATTACATGTGGTTCTATATCAATGTGTACATACTATCTATCTCTTGAGCATTTATTGGAAGTTTGGTGACAGTATACTACTACTACTACTACTACAACTACTACTACTACTACTACTGCTACTACTACTTACAATTATTTCCAATTACCTTCCATTCTTCCTTGAAGAGAGTAGAGTTTCTGTAGAACATTGTAGGAGCTGACATTTATTTGTTTATTTTTAATAAGAACATGGAAATGTGGTTTTCTTCCTGATATAGAATGAAAGAAAGCCAAGAGTGAAGAGAGCAAAATAAACAAAATAGAATTTTCTATGATAAAAATTTGAGATAGAAAAAAATAAAGAATGAAACTAATGAGTAAAGATCATTTAAATACTGCTAGTATGGTGAAACTGTATAAATGAGTGTCTCTGAGCACAAGAATTTATAAAGAAGAAATAAAGAAATTATAAAATTAAAATATACTGAAAGACTAAATAAATAATTACTTGGCTTTTCTGGTAAAGAAAATAATTCCTGAAGTCTGTTTCTCACAATAGATGGCAAATTAATATTAACTGTAGAGTACTATTTATTATTTATATTTTTAAGATACTCCCATTATTTGTAATGTATTTACTAGGTAAATAATTTTTCCATTTTTATAGATCTACTTTTCAAATACTTGATATTATACATATTGTATATATTACTTGAACTTATACTTATTGTATATATCATACAATTTCAGCCATTGTAATAGTTACTGAACTTTTAGGAATGTGGAATGAGGAAATTAATTTCTACTCAGTTGAGTCACAATGACATTAAATTTCCCAATAAAGATTTTCTGTTTTACTTTGTTAGGTCAACAAATAAAAATGCCCCTGCATAATCCAAGCTTGTCTTTCTTTCTTTCTTTAATCTGATTAAACTATTGTTCTCTCAAAGACAATGCATCTCTTCATTACGTATCAATTAAATATCAAAAGGGAAAATACAAGTCCTCCCAAAGTTTTTTTTTTCTTTTTTATTTCTTTTTTTTTCCTTTTGTAAGTCAGGATGTCAAGATACTCTCTCCTATAGGACTAGAAAGCATTGGGTGTACTCAGGGTGGTAATGCAGAGAAACTTGGTACTTATCTTTCAATCCTATCTTACAAGCCATTCACTATGAACTTCAACTGTGAGAGAATTTGTAAAAATAATTACCACCAGCCGGGTGGTGGTGGCACACACCTTTAATCCCAGCACTTGGGAGGCAGAGGCAGGCAGATCTCTGAGTCTGAGGCCAGCCTGCACTTCAGAGTGAGATCCAGGAAAGGCACGAGGCTACACAGAGTAAAACTGTCTCAAAAAATAAAAAAACAAAACAAAACAAAATTACCACCAATACTTCTAACTCAATATTGAGAGAAATTGAGATAAAACAGAAATAAATCAGAAAAGAAAATGTAGACCATGGCTCACTTATTAATATTATAACATTAAAATGGAACAAAATTTCTCAAGCTCTTATCCCTACATTTGCTCTAGTTCCTATGGGTTATACATCTTATGTGTGTGTGTGTGTGTGTGTGTGTGTGTGTGTGTGTGTGTGTGTGTGTGTGTGTGTTTCAGACAGAATTATATTGTAAGCTTGAAGTTTGTTGGTTAGTTTACATTCTTTATAAAGAGTAGTACTAAGCTTCAAGACTCTTCCAAAAACCTGTCAGAGACACTCTTGCTTTCTCTATCTCATACTACTCGTATGTGTTTTGATCCCTGATTCCCAGTATCAGCTTCTCCTGCAAATCACATTCATCATGTCACTTAATGGATTGGAGGAAAGGGGCAACAAATGTAAGTTCTAATTAATGCTTAGTGCTTCAGCACATTTTTAAAGATTGTAGTTTCAAGTGTTCTCTGTTTTATGCTTACTAGAATCTCCTTGAATACTTACCTTCAGTCTTCAAAATTGTCTGTCCCAAGAAACAAGTTTATTGTCTGCTGAAACTATTTATACTGACTGTACATGTATCTGTATATGTATATATGCATGTGTTTATATTTAAACACATACATACATTTATCTGTATTTATGGTATATTATATGAAGTAAAATGATTATTAATAAATGAAAATTTATTCAAAGAAAAAGATTAATTCCAAAGAAAATCTAAGAGGCTGAGAGATGGCTTAGTGATTAGGAGTACCAGCACCCAGGTTCAAGTCCCAGCATGCACATGACAGCTCACAACTATCTGTATCAAGTTCAAAGGTATCTGACACCCTCACACAGACATAAATGCAGGCAAAACACTACTTCATATAAAAATAAAATGAAAAAAATCTAAGATAGATATAATATGAAATTAGATAAAGATGAAAAAATATAAATTACTACTTGCCAAAAAGAAATTAGAAGTTTTCTACATGAAACTTGAATGAACACTAAGTACTTCTAAACTAATTTTGTTCAGTAGAATACAAAACAAATGAAAATTAAACAGATATAGCATTCTCAATACTTATCAAATTATAAATTTTAAAAAAGTTGCAGAACGGTACAAATACACTTTCAACTATATAATTCTAGATCATAAAGTCAAGAAAATTAATTATATATTTTAGTTGGTACTGTACATAAATATAATGAACAGGTAATAGCCTAGGTGACAGGTTAAAACAAAACAAACTAAAAAAAAAAAATTCAAGTTCTTTTGGAAGGGGAGCTTCAAAGTAAGAGTGATGAGCTCATAGGCAATTGCTCAGGGATATTGAATAGGACTTATGGTGTTCTCAATTCTTAATTTGGATATTGGGTACAGAATTTTATTATATTTGATGAATAAAGTGTTTTTTTTTTAACTTGGAATACTTCTTAAAGCTTAAAACCTTTTCTTAAATCCTTTGGAGTCTCACTGTAGCATTTATGTCAGATGCAATTATTTTCACATTTTGAAGTTATTCCAGCATCATCATATGAGCACCTTCCCTTCATAATGTCCTCAAACTTTTTTCTTCTATAGCCACTGTTTGACCACATGCTGTGACACAAGGGGCCATAGCTGTTTCTTTCTAAGCCTTAACACTCTGTTTACCATGATTCTAAAACTCACATATTTTATTCTGGGCAAAAAAAAAAAAAAAAAAAAACCATTCTAAATTGCTTTTTGACTCTTGGATTATATAATGTTCTTTAGCTTTTGAACTCTAAAATTCATCTTGCTTCTTTAATAGGATCTTCATCATGATAAGAGAAACTGTTTCCATTTTTTAGGATAGTCAATCTATTACTACCAGCCTTGTTTCTCTTTTTAGAAGAGCTAGTTCATATTTCATAGAACATGAAATATTATTGATTCACTAGTATATAGACAGGATGAATAAAGATGTACATACACAGCATAAATTTGCCTCCAATGCTGGCAACATAGACCCAGAAACACATGTCTTGTTCCAGGAACCTGGGTTACTTGAGTACCAGAAAAGAAAGATATATTTGGCCTCTGGTCTTGGCAGTTTGGTTATCCAGTGTCAGGTCCAAAGCCCCCTCTTTCCCCAAAATAGCAGTGCTAGTGTCATTGTCCTAAATGAAACTCGGACTTTTGGGTAAACATGCCTAAATGTGGATTGCTTTTATTACTAGAAAACCAGCTATCTTAAGGGGATTTTGTTCACCACAAACCTCCCATAATCCTCCAGGAATCTCCCTTATCATTCCCCCAAAGGTCACCTGTGTCATTTATGGCTGTCACTGAGTTGGAGTGGGCAGTAACATCATAGCCCAGTTACTGTTTTTCTTGTGACTCCATTTATGAGCTACCATAGCTGATTCTTCCACCAATTTCAAATGGCCACTTGAAAATACCTGAAAAGATACAGATAGGAGTTGGTGGAGCTTCTAGGAATATTTCCAGTGGAAATTTATGCTGTCTGATCCTACTATTAATTTTATTTGTTTTGTCTGATGATGGTTGGTCCTATAAATCTATAAATATACTTCTATATGAATGTACATTATTTCTTTCCAGATCTGATGCTTGTTACTTGGAATTTGAATGATTCAAAGTTAATGGAGAAAAAGTTGGGTTTTATGACCATTACATTACTTACTTTTCTTTTCCTTGTGGCCAAATACCTGCTAAAAGAAACATAAGAAAGGAAGGATTTATTTTGCCTCAGAATATAGCAAATCATGGCTGGAAAGTATGACAGCTGGACCACAAATGAGTTCATAACATTGTGTATGCAACCAGGAAGTAAAAAGCTAAATGTTGATGTTCAGGCAATTTTCCTCCTTTCTCCTTTGCATTCAATTCATGACCTCATCTCATAGGACTGTACATTAAAGATTCTTAAAGCTCTTTGGATTCACCCTCAAAGACACACCAAGAGGTATTTTTTTCTAGGTGACTCCAATACCAGTCACATTGACAATCATGATTGATCAGTATAATCATAATTCACTACTTTCTAAATTTCAATCTATGCAAGGTCCTGTAATATGTCAGGATACTTGTTTTTCTTTGGTAATGGCTATTGAACAAAACATATTATATATTTTACTTATATAATATATGGGTAATCTACATCTCTAGCAAACAGAACACACACACACACACACACACACACACACACACACACACGCACACACACATATGATTTGTTAATTGGTGAAAGATTACTGAGCTTGTTGAAACTATGAAACTAGAGTTAACTCTTTTGCAATTCCATTCAGTTTAGCTTTAATTTCCATTCAGGAGCCATATCTGCCATATATGACTGGTTCCTATTACTGACTAGGTCCCCTTAATTTGGTGAAGAAAGTTGTATTTTTTCATGTTGGTTAATGGTTGTTTTTTAATCCTTTATCACCTTTCTCCTCTCTCCTATTTTGTGTGTCTCTGTCTCTGTCTCTGTCTGTCTCTCTGTCTCTCTGTCTCTCTGTCTCTCTGTCTCTCTGTGTGTGTGTGTGTGTGTGTGTGTGTGTGTGTGTGGTGTGTGTGCATTTGTGGCCATGCATGATGAGAAAAGAAAATAGTTATGCAGTATATACAAGCAGTTTCATAATGCCAAAATATTGTTTACTAAACCTATTTATGTTAAAAAAAAAGTTAAATGTGGTCTCCTTGTGAATAATAAGTGCATAGCTGATGTTGGCTTCTACTGAATACAATACAGGGAGGGAGCTGGGGTTAGAAGGCAGGTAATGGAAATACAGAGTACATTTTTTAATGACTTACATGCTCTCATAATCTGCTTTTGTCTTTCTCATTTTCACTAAGTAAGCAAAAGGAGAAAAAGCTGCATTCCTTTTTACATATTAGACTTTTAGTGGAATATGTATATGATCAGCCTTTCATTAAGAAGGCAAATAAACAGGAAAATGTTGCTGTATGAACTGAAGCAGAGAAAAGTTAAATTGCCACAGCAATAAAGCAAGGTGATTAAGAGAAATTAACACATTTTCATGACAAACAAAAAATTTGGAAGTGGAAAACTGGTTTGGGTGTGTACTTATTGTGTTATATTTAGTTGATGCCAGGCTGCACCTCATTGTGAATGAAGCAATTTCAGAATGTCAATTTACAAATGAATTTTGCCAGCACTGAGCTAAGCACTCCATTAATTTTTATTCCTTTTCTTACTTACTTACTCTTCCTTGTGTCATACTCCTGTTGAAAATACACAGCTGAACAATACCAAATCCAGACAAACCCACAACAGTAGCAACAACAAAATTGTCAGCAGGAAGGCCCCAGGGATAGATACTTGGTTCCAGTGCTGCATCAGTAAACAAAGAGCAGCTCACGCACACCACAGAGTCCATTCCAAAGGCAAGGTCTCCAACTCTGTTCCCTCTGCTGGAAAGGGGATGCCCTGCATTTTGCTTTGCCTTTATTTTGTTTGGCTTTTTGTAGTGATAAAAGGCTACAGAAGAGTAGGAAAAGTCCAGTGTTAAAAATAATTGGTTCTGATAAGTTTCAAAGGGAATTCCCTAGGCTTTTCAAGACCATTGATGTGGTAATTCTTTCATGAAAAAATATTCATTTGTGACCAACTCATGGGAAAATTATTGCAGGGGCTTTTTACATGTGTGATGTACACTGCTATTGAAAAAACAAAATGGAATACAAATGAAAAATCAGGGGCTTCTATTAGTATAACAGTATGGCAACACAGACTTTGCAATAAAATTGTAGAAAACAGAGTTTTCACTAGGCAGAGAAAGTTCAAATTAAAGAAGGCTGTGTTTGGACACATGCTGCTCTCACAATGACAGCATTGAAGAGGGTTTAATAAGAACTTTAGAGGACTATAATTTGGATTCTCACTGTCACTGCATCTTTCTTTCTGTCACCTGCCACTTTATCTTTGACTTATTTTCCTTTCATCTTTTTGATGAATTCTTTTAACTGTCTGATGTCCTTTAGTTTGGTATTTATAGTCATGTCTCTTTACACTCTGATGAAGAAATGGCTTGTGGAAAATGGATAGGAAAAAATAAATCTGGATTTTGTAGCCACACCATCCGGTTTTCTTCTTCCTTCTCCTTCCTACTAGGTTCATGTAAAAGGAGTATAGGAGGCATTTCTAAGTTCACTTACTCTTAATTATTCATCTTGTATCAAGAACAGTAATAACAGACTTAGTGGTCATCATTACATTTCTATACATATGCTCAACATCACCACTCTTCCAGAAATCCTTTTTGTCTGCATCATGTCTTATTCAAACAATTCCCTGTCATGCAGATTCCTGGAACCCTCACACTGGTGTGCTTATGCAGGTGGCTTTCTATTCCTTCAGCGCAATTCAGGTTTTCTCATTTAGCCATCCTTATACAGAGTTAATCAATCAAAAACATACAACTATGTGGATGTGTGTGCATGCCTCACTGGACAAAGAGGTCTATGAAGGTAAAAGAAGTTGTTACCAGGAAACTTGTATTCGTGCATTCACCATACCAACAACAAAATTAAGACACAACTTTGTAGGCAGATTTTTCTGCCCTGCCACTCTGCTTCCAAATAACAATAGAAAGACTTTTTAATTATGAAAGCTCAGCCAATAGTTTGGGCTATTTTTTTTTTTGGGGGGGGGGTTTCAAGACAGGGTTTCTCTGTGTAGCTTTGTGCCTTTCCTGGAACTCACTTTGTAGACCAGGCTAGCCTTAAACTCATAGAGATCCTCCTGCCTCTGCCTCCTGAGTTCTGGGATTGCAGGCGTGTGCCACCACCACCCAGCTAAAACATGAGTGTGAGTGTGAGCCTTTTTTTTTTTTTTAAGCTGAGGATCTGAACCCAGGGCCTTGTGCTTGCTAGGCAAGCACTCTACCACTGCGCTAAATCCCCAACTAGTTTGGTCTATTCTTAACTAGCTTTTATAACTTAAGTTAACCCATATTTTTATTGATCTATGTTCTACCACATGGCTTTTTTTTTTTTCTACTACATGTTGTATGTCCAGTTCTTTCAGTATCTGTCTGGCTTTTCCATCCTTCTTCCCAACATTCTCTCTGCCCCCAAAATCCTGCCTACCTATTGGCCATTTAACTTTTTCTTAAACCAATCACAGTGACATATCTTCACATCATATATAAAAGAATATTCCACACTACAAGTTGACAAAAAAAATGTGTATAAGTTTGGCCAAACTGGAGGAAAAAAAGACTCCTGGTTTCTCTCCTTTCAGGAATAGCATTGTAATTTTATAAAAGAGATTAAACAAAAGCCACCAAATATGCATATGTTAATTTAACTGTGTGAAATCTCTTTCTGGGAGGCAACTTTTTCTAGGTGACAACAGGGCTATTTTCTTCTCCTGTCATGGATATACTGAGGAAATCTGTAGTTCTTTGAAGTCTGTTTTTTTAATCCTCTGACAGCTGAACGGCAGTGCAACACCTATTTCCCTTTCCAGTGTCTTTTGTCCTGCCAGGTCTATAGTTACATGCTGCTTTATTCTTAGTAGTGCATCATCTACTACAATGGGGAGCAGATGATTATCTCCATGTTTGTAAAACAGGATTGAACAATGATTTGTCTGAAAGATTTGCTTGCACATTTCTTTATTATAAAGCACCATAAATGCCTTGCATGTGGATACTTATCATTTTTCCTTCATTTACTTTCAAAAATTGATAATTGTTTGTTCTCGAACTAAAGTAAATGGATAACTGAGGTGCCTATTTAACATATCAAAGTAGACTCTGGCTGCTAGGTTCTCAGCAGCTACCAGTTACAGGGTCATTCTGGTTGACATACCCTGCCCCTACCTTAAACTCCCCAACCCAGTGACTAGGCTGGGCCCTTTCAGCAAGTCTCTGACTCCTATATAATCCAGCCATTTTAGGTAGGCAGGTCGCTTGCTGTCCTGGCTTGTTTCTGACCTCTTGGTTCTTAGTTCCTCTCTTTTCCTCTCTCACTCTCCAACTCCCTTTATTCTTATGGCCCAGTTCATTCTGGACCCTTCCAGATATCCCTCATCTAATGTGCAAAGGAAATTTTATTGATTGTTTTTAACTTATACCAGTTGTCTGCTGTCATTATATGCATTGTTCACTAGATAAATTGCAAACATCAAAAATTTTAAACACAGTGGAATTTGACAATAATCTAGAAATTTTCTGCCTGTTAAACTAATATTTACACACAGTGATCTTTTCTAATTGTGTTTGGATTGGGATGCTGCAGCTAAATGTATAGTAGAAGTAATTCAATCTTGCGCTAATTTATCGTGCTGGTAAAATATGATGGATAGCTACTGATAACATGTTCTAAATTTGATAAGAAAGGTAAACTTTGAGTTTCCAATACCCAGTATATCTCATGAAGTACTCTTTGCACACAGATATTCATGTATTGTGGAGAGGAACCTGTAGTCCATAGTTCATCCTGTTTGCTTCAGATATCTGTGTCTATTATCTGTGGAGATTAAGATAAATAGGAACACTTAGACATGGTCTGTGGTTTAGGAAAATGGTTAACTATAGCCAACTATGGAAGAGATCCAATTAAAATTAACAGGAAGACAGGAAATGTGTCATCATACTCACTGCAGCTTTTGTGCCAGAATACTGACTTTACTGTCCTAACTGGAACCATTTTCATGGTTTTTGTTCAGTATGGCAACATGGGCAATTATTGAAATCTTCATTGTTCTTACACACTTCATGAATTTGTAATATTCATTACCATCATAATAAGTGAATACTGCAACAGTCATGCAACCTAGATGAAATGCAGATGAGCACTACAAGTTACAATTTGACAAAATCTGGAGCAATTGAAGTTTATTAGAGAGTTATGAAATAAATTAAGCAGCAAAAAATTGCATGCAAAAATTAAAAAATAGACAAAAATTGATTATCAGAATCAGTGGTTGAAACAGAAAAAGAGTAATATTAGGAAAAGAAAAGGTTTAACATATTCAAGAGGAGAATATCAAATGGCATGTTGGAGTGATGCTGAAATTTGGTACTAGGTTGAAAAATATTGGAATTGAGCATTTTAGCTAGCTTCAAAATGGTTCAACTCAGATCAGACACATGTAGGAGACTCATAGATCACACCAACAAATAGAAGTAGAGATTGATAGGAATAATGAGAATAGTAATAAAATAGATGACAAGTGTTATTATGTCATGAATTCGTCAGTGTGATGTGAGGCAGCCATTGTTACACTCCTCCAAACACCTCATGTAAGCTAATCTAATAAATACATTTTAGTACATGTCCATTCTATTTTGTTCATCTAGAGAAATTTGAATTAACATCCAGTTAATACTATTGTTTTTAAGTGCAGCTTGAATTGCTTAACAAAGAAAACTGATAACAAAAAGCTGATGTGCTCCTTTAACATATGCTTAAATTATAGAGCAAATTTGTAATAAAACAAATAATTTTTGAAGTGTATATTTTAAAACTACTATATTTCTATGAACTATTTTTTAAAGATTTATTTATGTGTTTATATGGATGTTCTGTCTGCATGTACATCTGCACATCCAAAGAGGGTTTCAGATCCCATTAGACTACAAGAATAGGCAGTTGTGAGCTACCATGTGGCTGCTGGGAATTGAACTCAGGACCTCTGGATTAGAAGCCAGTGCTCTTAACCTCTGAGCCATGGTATGAGACACAAGGGCAGGACTGGAGAAACTCTAGCTGAAGAGCAATCTCCTCAAACCCATGAACTGACTATAAAGGATAATTATAGTAAGTGATCAGTAGAACAGAAGTTAGGAAAAAGCTTCATACTCACAGAATAACATAAGTGATTATAATCCTGTAGGCACACAAACAAAATTCAAGGTAGGTAGTCATTTGCCACAGTATAATAAGAATCTTCTCCTTTATTGTTCAATAACTTGTTCCTTATTTCATCTAATATTTCATAAGATTGTCAATATATTTGTGCTTATAGGATTATGATTCTCTAAGTTACACATTTCTTTGAGGAAAATTGTAAGCAAAGTGTTAAAGGTGTGTCACTTTAAACACTTCTCATGATGTGTAAGTGGAAAGAGAAAACTAAAAACAATGTTATTACTCAGAAAGAAAGCACACTTTAAATATTTTTTTTAGATATTGGAGAAAATTGTTAAAGAGAGACCATTTCATAAATAAATTAATGTGAATCATCAGCTAAACAGAAAAATAAAATAACTTCTAGCCATCAAAAAGTTGAGATTAGTTACTTATCACTTTTGAAGCCAGAAGAAATTGTCTAAGACCATAAAAGAATAACTGAAATCAATAAGGAGCCACTCCTGCCATCATAAATTCAGAGTGCTCTAGCATGGGGGGAAAGTTACAACCATTATAAGGAGTTACCAGCACTGTACCTACTTTATACTGCTGGCTTTTTTTCTGCACCCTGAAGCTGAGTTTCTCTGTTGTATTAGAGACTGGATTCTCAGTTGAGGATCTATTTGGCACCAGCATGATTAATACTCTACAGAACAAAGCTCTGAATCTGTGACTGCTGCTGATTACATATCAAAAATGTGTCATAGTATGTTTTGGGAACAGAGAAATGCGATGGAGAAGGCACTAAGGAGAACCACCAGCAGGGGCCATCTCAAGAGAATCCACAAAGGTACAGTTAGTTCACTTTCACAAACACAAACTACCTTTATGAAAATCCAGGCTGAAATACTTGTAGCTCTTACAATTTCTGAGAGCTTCAGTGACAGCTGTGTCCATCAACACCATAGGGACACTCAGTGAAATGAAATCATTTTAGAACTTCATGATGTAATGTGAATTTTGTTCCAATTTGCCAAAATCACAACCTTCCCCAACTTCAATAGTTCTATCTTGAACTTGAAATGTCTGTTGTGAACCATGTGCAATGAGACTGTGGAGTCTTATCCACATCTGATTTAGTTAATATTGGAAGAAACCTATACAGAGGAGTTAGTGCAAAAACGAGTTAAGACACGGGAGCTGTTAGGATGTAATAAATATATTTGTGTGTTAAAGGAAATGTGTTCGGGGGGAGACTGATATGGAATGATATGTCATGCAAAGCATATACATTAAGTAGACAACATTTATGAGGCTCTTTAGAAGACTTCATCCATTGTATTCTGTGTTCCATTATTAGGAAGAATTTGACATTTCCAATAAGCCAAAACATATGTGAAAATAATGTTATTTAGCAATACCAATAACTTTTGGAGGACAGAAATATCAGCAAATAAAGTATATTTGCAGAATTGCAATTGAGGTACATTTGTAATACCATGACTTTGGAATTAATTGGCATACTTTGTATACCTTTGTAAACAGTAGGCATTCATGTATTCTGCCATAGGTTGCAGATCATATTTGAAAGTCTACTATGACTTGACTCACATAGCAATTTCTACACTTGTAAACTTATTTTGCTAGACAAAAGCAATAGTAAGCTAGAGCCAATGGTGTAAGTATATTATTACATCATTATGCACTCAGAACACTGACAAAGCTATTATTTTCCTAAGCAACTAATGGGAAAATTATGTCATTATTTGGCTCACACTGTCACATATATTACACTTGAGTTGATGGACATAGTATAGAATTATCCTACCATCATTTAGCAGTTTCAGAGCATGGGAACTAGACTTCAAGTGTTAGACAAAAAAAAAAAGTCTATGAATTTAGAGAAACAGAAGCCATCCTCTGCAGTTTTAAACTGGTTTTAGATACAAAATAGTACCATTTGCAAAAGAAGTATGCATTTCAGCCTCCATCTCTATTTGTGAAAAATAACAGCAGAGCTAAAGGTAAATTGTTCTCAGTGTCAAGATCTGATGAGGGAGAAGAAAAAGCCATGGGGTGAGAGAATTCAGATTCCAGGGAAAACTTTAAAAAAACTGCCTTTCAAGGGATACTCCTTTCAAAAGTCTAACAAATCTGAAAGCAGAAATAACTAAACTTTTATGAGTTATTGTTGTTTCTATTGTTCTAATAAAGGTCAAGATTCAAAGACTAAGGTCAAAACCTGCCAGAGAGTTAGAGTAACAACTGGCTAACTTTCTCTCTTTGCTGGTGTTCTAGAAGGCACTCTCCTCCCACAGGGCCCCAAGTGAAAAACCGAGGCTATGCTCCTCCCTGCTATTTCCTGTCAACTAGTTGAACCCTGCCTCTGTGAGCCCAGGTTAATTTTATAATTAAATAAAATTAAGTAATTAAATTTAATAAATAATTAAAACTCAAATATAGCACATCTTTACATACTTAAACAAATGCAGCATAAATAAATGCAACACATCATTGCCTAGTTAAAGAAATATTCCACAAAAAATTATCTGACACACTGATATGGATAACTTATTCTCCTCTTTTCATCAGAATGTTGAAACAAAAGGTGAAAGAGAGGGATGAGAAGGATTAGTGAGAAGCTATGACATGTTACCAACTGTGGAATTTTTTTTTTCAGAAATCTTTAGATGACTTTTAAAGTATTATTTTCCTAAAGTATAACCTTCAGTTAACCACAGTATAGGTGCTCCTTTTCTGTCATTCTGTCGCAATTCAAATCATCAGTTCCATGGTACTCTGGTCCATAGCATATCCTGAGATTATATTGGTACTTCTGGTTCATCATGCAATCTAAAAGTCCATTTATAGTAGTACTTGATAGTTATTGATATCCATTTCCCTAACAACTCAGTGCCCCGAACTTAATATATGAGTGTTTGAATGAATTATCAAGTAGATAAATTACTGAGTAAGACAATATTGATAATGCTAGAGACTTACTCTTGTCCCAGGTAACTTTTCTATGAGAAATAGATAAAGTATTGGATGTATACATTCATATTTAATGCTACGGCTATAAAATGTTAATGCAAATAGATTTATGAAGAGGCTTCATATTCTGAGAGATAATCATTTTTCATAAGCACTTACTGATGGAGGCAAGCATCATATATTTGAGCCCCTCCATAACTTAATTACATTTAGTCCAAAAGTATTTATTAAGCACCTATTATGTGCTCACATTGTTCAGAGAATAATTGAAATATTTTCTCCAATTTAATTTTCACTACCTCCAATAATACAGCTAAAGTTTTGAATATTGCTTTAAGGAAAGAAAATTAAGACAGAGAGGTTTGTGCAGTCTTCTATGTTCACAGCTTAAATTCAATAGCTTTTAAAAGGCATAATGACTGTCATTTTGGCTATGCTGTGGTTGCAAACTTTTCAGTACCTATAGTAAGGTGGGTTCTTTGAACTGAGAAAAAAAATCAATATTCTTTGTAACTTACAGACTAGGGAAAGGCTACCACAGTGGAAAGAAACATTCTATGAGTAGATATAAATACCTAAGTATATCTATCTTTAAAAAAAATAAGGTAATTTCCACTAAATAGTTAAGTCTAATAAAGTGCTATACATAAGCCACATAAATTATCTTATTGTGTAGAAAACATATAAGACCCATCATTCATTTTCTTTATTAAAGCACTTCATATCTCAAGCCAAAAATGATCTTATGTCTTCTATTTAAATTAATAGAAATAGAATTTCAACTATTTTAATGGCTGTGATTTAAATTCTGTACTATTTGTATTTTTTCCTCAAAGCATACATTATGCAGTCATGTCTCTGGGATTTATGATCTTTTATGTGCTGTGAATACATTCTAAAAATTATTCACATAATCAAAGTTTATTAATTTGAGAGAAAAATGAACTTATATACGTTTTTCATATGAGGTGACATCAGAAAAATAAGATCCATATATGGCAACAAGCATATATGCTAGTTTAGAACCAAAATTGCTACACATTTATCAACTTTTATTTGTCTACTTTACTAACTTCTCCATAGAATAATTGGTATAGCAATGTTTGCATTTTTAACAGTATGCAACATTCCATTTGCCTTATGTTAGTACTATATCTCATCTTTTGCCTTTTACATTGAAAGAAAATCTACCAATTAATGTATTTCCACTCACATTTATCTTGAAAGACATATCTTACATTGCCTGTTACTTAAAAATTAGAGTTTTTTTTTAAATTTGTTGCCTCATAAATTATATTCTAAATAAATTAGGGGGTGGATTATTACTTACTTATCTTCATATATTTTCAAAGCTCTTGGAATAATGATTGGCACAAAAACATGTGCTAAGAAAATGTTAGACATATATGTGCTAGTAATTTTACTAAGAAACCAAGAGTATGAAATTGTGTCAATACATCAATACAGAATGTTGCTTCCAAACATTATACAACTCAATTAATAGAATCTTTTAAAGTTCTACAGTTCTAAAACACAACTCAAAGAACTTATTAGAAAATTTTAAACATCTGCAACATTAAGATCATATTATTTCTTCAAAAGATGTAAAAGACTGGAACTTAGAACCAGTCAATCACCATGGAATACCAAACCAGGTATAACCTCAAAGGAACATGGGAAGAACTGCTACTGACAAGACTGACTGGACTTGAATTCTAAAGATATATGATCTGATTCCAAATTCTGTGTCCAAACTGATGCTGAAAATCAATTATATTTCCTCATAAAATTATTTCAGAAGTTTTATGAGAATGAAATGAAGTCAAGCATTTCAAATATCACAATGCCCAACATACAGTGAATGCACATTTGCTATCATCCATTCAGCCACTTTCTATGTACTCCAGATCTTTAGACAAATTTGACCTTACTTTTTCAGAACTTCATTTCTTTCTAGGTTTGCTGAGCCTTTCATCTAGGATGTATATGAGGATTGTTTTTAAACAGCTCCATTCTCACTTTCAAATTCTCTTTGCAAAATACAGAATTTAATGACTTATTGCTTCCTTTAATGTATGTAAATAAAAATTCCATAGAGAGTAAGTAATTCTTTGGGAACTAGGTTCTTTCATGGATTATCAAGATAATTGAGGCCCTCGGTGTATATTAGTGTGATATTTTGTCATCATTAAATGAGCTATAAATTCCAACATACACACGATTCATCAAATATTTGTTGAATGTATCAAAGAACTATTTAGTATGCTACTATGCCTGTTAGTATACTGTTAAGATCCCAACAACTCCCTCTCCTTATAGATCTTTTCAGTGTATGTTGCAAATTACAATAATCACAAATACATACTCAATGTATTAGGGAATATTATATCCTCTATTCTTACATCTTAAAGAATGCAAATCTAAACATAGTGTAGATGTAACCAGCTTGTTAAATAAGAAACACAGAACTGATTGCAGAGTTAAAAACCACGAGGTCAGAGCAAAAGCGGAAAACCTTACCCTTCACTGCTTCTGTGGTTCCTCCTCTCCGCAAGAGACCTACTTCTGTGCATCCTGTCTATTTAAAGACTTTCTGTTCTGTTTTCTCATTGGTTGTAAACCTAGCCACATGACCTCCTTGTCACTGCCTGTTTGTACAGAACTCCAGGTCGTCTATGGTTGGTATTGAGATTAAAGGCGTGTGTCTGCCATGCTGGCTGTGTCCTTGAACACACAGAGATCTGCCTAGCTCTGCCTCCCAAGTGCTGGGATTAAAGGTGTGCCCCACTACTGCTCGGCTTCTGCTCTGGCTTGCTCTGACATCAAGGCAATTTTATTAACATACAAATAAAATCACATTACAATACAAATAAAATATCACTATATTTCCCCTTTTCTATTTTAATAAAAAGAAAAAAAGGAAAAAGTTATAACTAATATAAGAAAAACTATATACAAAAGTACAATAACTATATATACCATATATACAAACAATAAATACATAAACAATGTCTAGTCCATTTGTATTTGACAAATTCAGAGAAAATAATTCCATTATCTATCCTATTTTGGTAAGTCCAGAATGTACCTGATTCACTTTTTATCCTAACTTATATAGCTAACGGAACTGTCTTATAACGTCTTTCAAATTTATACACTTACAGCTCTTAGTGAGTTTTTCTGAAATCCTTAACAAAGATAATTATAACTATAACTAACTGATCTTCAACTCCCTCAGAGACCCAAGAAAGAAATAATACTACCTAATAAAAAATAAAAACAAGAAGTGCATGCAAGCAGCTTCCAAAAAAAAAAAAATGTGAGTTGACAGAAACAGCCAGCTGCCTGGACAGTCACCTGAGGTTTCTCCACAGTGTTGGGGCATCATCTTTAGCCTACAGGCTTAGCGTATCTGACAGACTCTTTCGTGAACTAAGATGTATACAAGGTCAACAGTTTGACCTCACATTTGGTGAGAGCAGTCCATGTACCAGAAACACCTGAATTCCATTAGTGTCATGTCATGATTCAGGAGTTTAAATTCTGGAAATTATTGATGTCTTTTCAATTCAGCTGTCCATTTTTCTTGGCTGTGTATATGTGGCTTCATCTTGGCATCTCGTTTTTTTCCACATCTCTCTATTAAATGCCATTCTACTATTGAGAGAGGTGAGCTTAGTTATTCTTCAAGAGTAACTGTTTCATCTGTTGTTCCATTGCATATCAGAAGCCATTGGCCCACTCCCTGTTCAGCTGCCTTCGAAGAAAAGGGCACAGTACCTTTTACAGATTGCAAAGGTCACTCACTTCAGGGATGGTGCCATATTGTCTTGGCTTCAGAAGATGCCTTTTGTTAAAGCCACAACCACATTTGTTTTGGCAAGAATTGGTAGTCCTTGGTTTCATGTCCTGTCTGTCCTGTTTGTCAGTAGTTGATTCGAGGATACTTTGTTGTCCAGTGGCTGACTTTTGCCACAATGAAAGTTAGCTCCATATGCAGTTTCTTCAATGCCCATATTTTCTCTGAAGTAGATTGGAGCAGTCATGTCTCATAGTCATAGCAAAAAAGAAAAATTCTTAAGTTATTAAAACATTTTAAATGCCATATTCTGTAGATCTCTGAAGGGTTTGAAGATGACCTGTCTATCTAAAATATATCTGTTTGATCTTGAAAACACACCTAATATGACTACAAGTTCAATTGTAATATCTAACCACTAATTTTCATTTCTATATATCCTAATAGTTGGTAATACTAACATTCAAGGATTAGCAAATTGCATTATATTGTTAAATGAATGGTATAAATACAATATCTCGAACAAGATTAGAAATACATGTATGGTATATTCTAACAATCTCAATCTCAATCTCAATAATAATAATTTGTATACAATATAAAACAATCCAATTGAATGTAAAGTATTTAAAACTAGTAATTGTCTTTTTCTTTCTTTCTTTTTTTTAACAAGCATCTTTTGCCTAGCCCTTTTCCTAACCCTTAACAACAACTTGTAACCAACCCTCCTAAACAATGAAAACTATCCCAGACCCAATACCCATAAAAAGACCAAAAAACCACCCATCCCACACCACCCCTTTGGGAATGTGGGCGTCGAATTTTTAAAATTTCTTCCTGTTGGGTATGGGCGAAGTTATCTTTATTCTGAGAAGAAAAATTTTGGGTTAATTAACAAATTTTGGGAAAGGTAACTATATTCTTTGTTATCCATAATGTCAAAGTTCAGGGTTTATCTCAAGTCCTTATTCAAGTAGTCTTTGAAACTGGATCATCTCAGCTAGCCATCTCAGAATTGTTCTAAGCACTTTGTAGTCCAAAGCTGATCTGTAGATGATGTCTGTCAGCTTAGTGATATTATTTTCCACGTGGAATTGTCGTTGTGGGGCCCCATCTTCTTCCTGGAGATTTCATTTGATGTTAGGCCTGGCTGTGATTTCCTGTAGAAAACTGAAAAGAGACTCGAACACAAAGACATGTATAGGCAGCTAATA